>NC_056065.1:47109552-47734552 GCF_016772045.2 Ovis aries | reverse complement strand
CTCATGATTTCAAGAAAATATTAAACAACAATCTTGGTTTGGTGTTCTAATCATGAACAGCCAATGTGTGAACGTAATAGAAGGGCCGTTACAAGCTGAGAACTTGAATTTAAAATGCTATCTAAATTGCAGGGCACCTGTTTGTCCTTTTCCCATTCTGGCCTCCAGTTTCTACTGGGGATTTCCATCAGGCCAGGATTGGGAGTTACAAGCCCTATGTGCTACCGTTCTCATCCTGTGCTCATGGCGGGCGTGGCCAATCATGTCATGATTAGTCACCCACCCTCGTGTCTTTTCAAGCAGGAGAAACACACTTGGTGTGGAAATGAAGCCTATTTGCCAGCCCAGGGTTAGACCATCCCCAAGGTTTTCTCCCTCAGTTTTTCAATCCACTGTATGTTTTCCTGAATTCAGCAATGATACTGAAAATGGAAAAGCAGTGGGTAACGTGGGCTCCATTTGAGTCAATAAACAGCAAAAACTCTGCCAGAAAACTCCCCATGGTTATGTCAGGAGGTCAATAACGTTGGTCTACAATTCATCTAGTCATCACTGGGCAGAATGTCAGGCCACAGAGTAAATCATCCGAACAGGAAGTTCCACAGCACTGCCCGCACCTGTTATGGGCTGACTTGTGTTCCCTCTGATTTATATACTGAAGACCTAACAGCCAGGATCTTAGCATGTGACTGTATTAGGCGACAGAGCCTTTAAGAGATGATTAAATAAAAATGAGGCTATGTGGGTGAGCCCTAATGGAGGCCGACTGGTATCCTTGCAAGAGGAGCTTAGGACAGAGACCCTGAGGGATGACTATGTGGGCCCCTGGGGAGAAGACAGCTGTCTACATGACAAGGAGAGAGGCCTCAGGAGAAACCAGCCCTGTGACACCTTGATCTTGGACTTCCAGCCTCTAGGATGGGGAGAAAATAAATTTCTGTTGTTTAAGCCTTTCGGCTTCCCAGGTGGTGCTAGTGGTAAAGAACCTCCATACTAATACAGGAGATTTAAGAGACGAGGCTTCGATCCCCGAGTTGGGAAGATCCTCTAGAGTATCCTTGCCTGGAGAACCCCATGAACAGAGGAGCCTGGTGGGCTATAGTCCAGGGGGGTCACAGAGGGTCAGAGATGACTGAAGTGACTTAGCACACAAGCCATTCAGTTGGGAAACCACAGGTAGCTAATACAGAACTCATTTCCATGATGAGATAACGCCATCATGGGTGGTGTCTGGATAGAGAACATGCCAGGGGCTGTCTTCTCTTTCTCTGCCACTGTTTCCAAATCCCACCTTCTGTGATGAAGGACTGTCTCAGCAGGATGGGGAGGGACACAGGTGGGCTCCTGGATCACACCTCAAGGGTTTTTGCCAGAAGTTTCTTATCATTCAACGCTCATGCTCACCTACATCAGCCCAAACTGGGGCAGGAGGCCTGATGCCTTCACCAGTGACCAGTCATGTCAGCTTAGCTCAGTTTCCTGAGCTAAGAAAGTTTTCAAGTGACTCCTGAGTAGAGTAATTTCATTTGCTGTGAAGTAAAGTTAGAAGTAAATTGCACTAAATTAATATTGATTCAAATTAAGCCATTTATCTCTTTATGCATTTCAACTCCACAGCAAATACAATCATTGCTCAAACTCCTCCACGGCAAATAAAATTACATGTTAAATTGCATCTCGCAGTGGTTTTCCTTTTCTGGGAAACAAACAAAAAAAATACACATGTATGCACGCAGTCCAAAGCTCACAGCTGAACCAGACATGGCTTTCCAGCTGACTGAAATCGGAGGGGAAGAGAAAGCTCACTCGCGATGTGCACAGTGATGAGAGTTGCAAGGTGGCTGGATGATTTCCCCTTAAGATGGAATGCCTGCCTTAATTGCTCTGAGAATGGCTTTCCCAGTTCCGGGGAGGCTGCAGGAGCTGTGAGTTTGTTTCCAGATGCAGGCAGCAGTATGCTGAGTGCACACCTTCTGTGGATGTGGCTCCCAGGTGGCCAGCCTCTGCTTCCCCTGCCCTCCTGTTGGTGTGCTAGTTCCATTTGCTTCCCGACTCCTCTTCAGGGCAGAGATACAGAAAGGGAGAACAGCTCTGCAGGGGACTCTGGAGCCCAAGACCAAAACCACAGGTAGGAGGCAAGTCCCAACACCGGTTTCCAGAGCTGGGCACCAGAAATGCACACGTGGGCACACACACATGCACATGCTGGCCTGGCCTCCGCCCATCCAAAACCTGGGATGACACCAGTTGGTGTGGGATGCAGGGGGCCATTCCAGGCTGTCCCTGTTGCCCAAAGCCCAGCCAACGGTGACATCCCCACCCTCTCCTCCTTGCTAGTGAACAAGCGGTTGTGACTTACGGTAAGTAAATATCAGGGGCATGTCTGAGTGACAGGCTTTCAGCTCTGCAGGGAATAAAAATATGATCCTTCCAAAGAAACCTGTGGATCCCTGGATCATGCTCTCAGTGAGTTTGTCTCCTCACTGCCAGGACTCCAGCCTATAAACCCCCTGCCTCGATGCCCCTGGAGGGAAGCTGTGCACCCTCCTTGCTGGTAGCTATGGCAACAGGAGGCTGGTTTGGGTCCATTCAGGCAGCTGTAAAAGGGCACCTGAGACTGAGGGCTTAGACACGACACTTACTTCTCACAGCTCTGAAGACTGAGGTCCAAGATCAAGGAGCCAGTAGGACACGTGTCCCCATCTGGTGGAAGGGATGAAGGAGCTCTATGGGGCCTCCTAACGTGTCACTTCCCTAAGGCCCCACTCTCTGATACCATCATACCAGGGCTCAGGTTTCAACAAATGCCTTTAGGGGAACACAGTTGTTCCGTCCACTGCCAGGTGACACTGGGGGGCCCTGAGGCCCTGCCAGGACCTACCAACCTGGGAGCCCATCTCCAAGGAGATAGATGCATCAAATTTCTTTCAGAATCAGAATCTTTTGGTCAAAGGGGGTAACTCATTTCATAAGATGGGTGTTTGAGGTGGTTACCCATCTTTACAGATCAGAGGAAAAGAACATGCAGAATCTGGATAAATACACAGGAGCAAATGCCAAGATTTCTACCTCGTTCTTTAGCCTGCAGGGCTGCATGGACAGATGGCCTGACCCGCTGGCCACGGCTGGGGTCTCTTAGAGGCGACCATCACGCAGGAAACCCGCCACAGGAGCCAGTCCTCTGTGCCACTGTCCTACTGGAGAGAGAAAGCCTCAGTTAGGGGATGTTTCTCTTTGGGTATATCTGCCTGTCTTTCTTTTTCTTTCCTTTCTATCTTTTGATTTTTGACTCTTTAAAATTTTTCTTTAAAAGACTGTGTTGGGTTCATGTTTGGGAATGCATGTAAGAATTAAAGATTTTAAAATTTAAAAAAATAAAATAAAATAAAAAATAAATAAAAAAAATAAATAAAAGACTGTGTTGGCTTTTTTTCCTCTTAATAATTTTAATGAATGAATTAATTTTTGGCTGTGCTGGGTCTTCATCGCTGCGCAGGCTTTTCTCTAGTTGTGGTGAGTGGGGGGCTACTCTCTAGTTGCAGTGTGCAGGCTTCTCTTGTTGAGGAGTACGGGCTTCAGGGTATGCGGGCTCAGAAGTTGCAGCTTGAGAGCTCTAGTGCACAGACTCAGTAGCTGCAATGCATGGGCTTTACTGCTCGGCAGCTTATAGGATCTTCCCGGATCAGAGATTGAACCCATCTGCATTGGCAGGGGTCGCCGTTGCAATTGTAATTGTCCCCCATTGGCAGGCAGACTCTTTACTGCTGAGCCACTAGGGAAGCTCTGACTCTTATTTTTTAAACTAAATTTTACCAGTAGCAACAGGAGAGAAATTCTTCAAGTGTGAACGACTTGGTTGGATTTATTTCTCTCCAACAGGAGACTCAGGGAAAGGCATTGTGGAGACCTGAGAGGAAGGTTCCAGAAGGGGGGCGGGATAGCTGGAGGAGGTGGAGGCAAGGGAGACACACCTGGTGGTTGCCCAGGACAGTGAAATCTTTTTCTCCTTCAGACCAGGCTTCAGTCCACTAAGTTCTCAGAGACTCCTTCTCTGGTGATGTGACCTCATCTCCTGGGTGTGTGATACCAGCAAACATTCACAGTACAGTCACTGCGGGTTGGAAGCTGGGCTCCCTCCTCTCTGTCCCTTTGGAAGAGCCCTGGATCAGTCGCTGGGCCCCATCACCAATCCTTGCAACAGAGGGTACCTTAGGCAACAGAACACACGCTCCCTGTTCTGGAGGCTGGAGGTCTGAGGTCCCTGTGTGACAGGGCTGGTTCCTTCTAAGGCCTCCCTCCTGGGGGTCAGATAGCCCACAGCATCTGGAGATAACTCCTGGTGCTCAACTCTTCCTCCAGGGGAGGGAGCTGGACCGGGAGCGGGGCAGGGTTCTGATGTCACTCTCAAATGCTAAGTTGGGATCTGAACAGCTCACAGAGCCAGACACAGACCCCACTTTCTACCCCTGAGGAAGGAATCAATCCTGTGGGCTGCCCACATGAGACCCCATGAGGCCACAGGAACACACAGCAGTGGTGACGGCGTAGAGGGGCTGGAGGGTCAGGCTTGTTGGGCTCTCTCAGCCCTCCATAGGACGCTCCTCAGAGGTGCCATCTCTGTGCTCACAGTTGAATGAAAGAGTGAGCTGCCCATATATCCTGGGTAAGTGGCCTTTAAGGTAAGTGGCCTTTAGGATAAGTGGCCATGGAAGAACGACAGAAATATTTCTATCTTCTACTTGTAAGTTCTTCCCCTGAATGGAAGCCATCCACCACCAGAAAAACAGGAGACATCAAACCCAGTCCTCCAGAAGCCCTTCTCAGAGAAAGCCCTGGTGGACAAGAAAGCTAGCAATGGGGTCATTTTTGTTTCATCAAAAACTAGTCACATTGGGGTGACTCTACCTTGTTGAAACACCTACTTGATTGTTTCAGGTTTTATCTGTTGACCCACCCTGCAGGCCATGAATCCATGCTGCTCAGATTCTCAGCCTTAAGGGAGGGATTATGCAGAGTGCTGAGGAGCCCAGGTATCACAGAGGTCCACGGAGGATGTGTGATCTCGCGGAAGCTGTCAGCAAGTGTATCTCCTCCGGTCCTCCTGTAAGAGCTCACACGCAGGAGATGGGGAGACACTCTGAAACTACGGAGGTAGTTTCTCACACATGGAGATAGGGGCTCCTCCATGTCTGAGCAACAAGGAACCCGTGGGATTGCCCACCACCCAATGCTGCCTGAGTGTGAGGATGAAGTGGCCTTTACAATGTAAAGTAACCAGCTCATAATAAAAGCCAGTGCACACCATTGCCTCATGAGTCCAGGCCTCCAGGACTCCGTTACCTCTTTCATGTCAGTTCTGTTGGTTTATTCCATCCGCTCACTGGCCTCTGAGCTCTTCCCTGAACACACCCCGGGGTTGGTGGGAGACATTTCATCCTCCAGGTATTTTCTCTGGCATTTTCTCAGAGTCTCCCTGGGCCCTGCATACAAACTTGCAACCTCCTGGCCTCTGGCACCTCCCTGCTAGACTGCTTTTGTTTCCTTCTTAGCACACATTACCATTTAACCTCCTATGTATTCTGTGTCCTTACCTTGTTTAACACATCCATCTGCCTTACTAGAGGGCTTCCTGGTGGCTCAGATGGTAAAGAATCTGCCTGCAATGAGGGAGGCCTGGGTTTGACCCTGGGTTGGGAAAATCCCCTGGCGGCGGGCAACCAACTCCAGTATTGTTGCCTGGAGAATCCCCATGGACAGAGGAGCCTGGAGGGCTGCAGTCCGCAAGGCCGCAAACAGTCGGACATGACTGAGCGACTAAGCACAGCACAGCCCTACTAGAATGTAAGCAAAGGAGGGCAGGAAGTTTTGTCTGGATTTCCCACAGCTGTGTCCCTGGAACAGTGCCCATCACAGGGTGGGCATCTGTCAACCCCTAAAAAGGACTGAAAGTACTGGTGAAAAGGCAAATAGAGAGATGCCCTGGGAATAACAGAGGATGCGGGTGCTGACAGATGCAGTGAGGGAGCCCTCATCTGCCAGGCCTACTGGAGACGTTGCATTTCCCTTGAGGAAATATATTCTCCTTTTCATCGCATAGGTGAGTTGGAAAATATGATTTTTAAATACAGATGCTCAGTTTATAGCCAACTTTATTGGAATATTTCTGTTCAGTAAATTAATTTGCATCACAGAGCATTTTAGTGGCTAGATGGGATTTCTGAGAATACTTAGAATTCTGTGGGCGGTCTTGTACTCGCTTAGATGTACATTGATGGCTATATTTTTCTTTTGATGGGAGACATCGTTGTAATCACAGCTCGACCATGTACAGACAAGAACGTTGGTATAATTGGGTTTCATCAGCCATTGTGGAGGATTTGGGATTAGACTGGAGATTGAGGGGATGTCTGGGGTCCATCAGTGTCTCTCCCAGGTCGATTTGTCCAATGTTAATTGGCTTCGAGAGAATCACAGCCCTTAAAGAGTCTGATGAGAGTGTATAAACTATTTCCTCCTAATATTTTATGCCGAAAGTTGATGGTGCAAAATTTAAGCTCCCCGAAGCCTGACAACTCGTTTGCAATAAATTCTAGAAGGAGAAAAATAATGACTCCAAGGTGTCACTTCATCCCATCTCAGCATAATTTCTTTGCTCTTCCAAACCATGGCTGCGGGGATGTATGCACAAGGCCAGGGATGGTCAGCAGGGCATCTCCTGGACCATAAACCGAGTCCCACGTCCTTGTTTCTAATGTTGAACTGACTTCCTGGGAACAAGAGCTGCATCTTCTGGGGGCCCAGATCAACACTGCCCAGCATCTGTTCATGGGCATGTCCTCTCCATTAATGGCTGTGACTGGGAGGGGCGGGACAAAGGGATGGGCTGTCATTTGGAGCCTTGCAATATGAAGTTTTTGCAGCCAGATCACTGCATTGGCAGGCAACCCACAGAAAATGGGCTTTCTAAATTATGCCCCACACTGGTATTTTCACACTTTTTTCAAATGTAATTTCAAAATTAAATTAGGCTGGAGGCAGACAGGAATGTGGTGGGCACTGTTCCCCGTGGACCGCAGCCAGGTTCCTCTCAGGCCATGTAGAAGGGAAGGGAACTCATTAACTTTCTAGAACCCCAGAACTGGGCCCGTGTGAGCTGATTCACTCCCAGCTGCCTCCCTGCTGGAACTTTCCTGCCTTTCCCAAGGACATGGTCAGGCAGCATCTGTAGGGTTCCCAGGGAATCCATCCTCTCCTGGTGGTCACAGTTTGCAAGCGGCAGGAGGGCAGGGACAGGTGACAGGGGAAGGGGGCAGCCGAAGGCTGTCTGTGTCTGAGCCCAGATTCCCTTGACTGACCCTCTCAGGCTTCATTTTCCTTACAGGGTCTTGCCTGCTTGCTAAGACTTTGTCTTAGGAAAAGAAAATCTTTACAAAGAGGTAGAGTATCTCCTCGAAGCATGCATGTGTTATCTCCTTGGGTGACCCTTGTCCACCACGTGTGTCATGAGTCCGGGCACACAGTGGGAACTTTGTGTGTTAAAGGTCATTCCACAGACAGCCTGTGCACTCGTCCTCTGAAGACAGGAGTGCTGGGCTGTGTGGAGGAAGGAAAAATTCACCCCTTACAGATCCTGACCCCAGGAAGCTTCCAGCAAGGAGGGAGATATAATACAGGCTCTTCAATTCTCAGCACAAGGCAGAGTACCCAGTACAAGGCTAAGCATCCAGCTGAGGACATGGTACCCAGAAAGGACAAAGTACCCAGCTCAAGACAAAGTACCTAGCACAGAGCAGAGTACGCAACACAGGGTGGAGTACCAAGCACAAGGCTAAACACCCAGAACAAGACAGAGCACCCAGATCAGGACATAGTACCCAGCTCAGAATAGATACCCAGCATAAGGCAGAGCAGCCACCAATCAGGACAGTCTCTGCCATCATGGCCTCATGTGGATTTGCACCCCAAAAATCCCATGGATGGAGGAGCCTGGTAGGCTGCAGTCCATGGGGTCGCTAAGAGTCAGACATGACTGAGCGACTTCACTTTCACGAATTGGAGAAGGAAATGGCAACCCACTCCAGTGTTCTTGCCTTGAGAATCCCAGGGATTGCGGAGCCTGGTGGGCTGCCGTCTACGGGGTTGCACAGAGTCAGACATGACTGAAGCGACTTAGCAGCAGCAGCAGGGGGCAGAAGCTGTGCCCAAAGTGCTCAGAAGATAGTGCTGACTCTTGAAGACGGCCATCTGCAAGACAGGGAGAGAGGCCTCAGAGGGACAGCCCTGCCCACACCTTGAGTCCCAAAGCCCAGCCTCCAGGACTCTGAGAAAACACATGTCTGTTGGTGCTGCCACCTCGGGTGTGGTACTTGTTATTGCAGTCCCAGAAAACAAATACAGTGAGCTATACATGGGTGTCAGTTCCCACTGGGCTCCCTGCAAAACCATCTAGTACCTTCATCAAGGCCAAGAGTGACCTGCCTGAGGGCAGCCAAGATTTGACGGAGAGTGAGGTCAGAGGGCATGTGGAGGGCTCTAACCACCTAACTGTGGATCGTAAATTACTTATCTTAAAGTGGCTCCATTACTACTCTTTTCAGCAAATTCCCCCTGGCCTATGGGCAAGTGCAGTCTAACTTTCACCCAAGTCTTCATCTTTACTGTTGAATCTCAGGACACTGCCCTGGGATTGAAGGGGGCTTTACTCTCATTTTGCAGGGAGGGAGCTGGCTCATGGGGTGGCCAGGGGCATACCTGAGGTCATGGAGCATGCTTCAGCAGATCTGGATGGAGCTGAGTGAGAGAGTACCAGTGAGGAGGATGCCAGGACACAGAGAATGCTCTAGAAGCACTCGGCCAGCAAGAACCAGGCCGGGAGGGAGGGAGGAAGGAAAGAAGAAGGAAGGAGGGGAGGGAGTACTCTCCCCCCAGCTCCGAGTTATCAGCTATGCATTTGCATTGCTGACTTGGAAGAAAGACTAAGCCTTTTGCAGAGACCTTAAAGGTAGTTAAGGGTCTGGTCTCCAACTTCATTAGCTGTGCTGGACTAGTGGGAAGCACAAAGTGCCCTCCTAGACAAAACAGAGGGCTGGCCCCTTTTCCTGCCACCTCCGCTTGCAGTGCACAGCACACAAGCACACACACACACACACACGCGCGCGCGCGCACACACACACACACACACACACACACACCATGTTGCCCCTTCCAAACCACAGTCTTCCAGACTGGCTTCTTTCCAGATACCGAGTCTACCTGCCCTGTTGACACAGGTGATGCTATGAAGAAGGCGTGTCAGCTGTCATCTATATGAATTACAGCTACATCTGCTTTCCTTACGGGCCAAAGGGATGAAAACCCCTCTTCTGTTCATTTTTAGTGCCTGACTAGCATCCAGCTCATTTCCCAGCATGCAGTAGGCAGATTACAAGCACACACGTGGCTTAAATTGAATGAAAACTTTTTCCAATGTTCATCAATGTCACCAAAGGATCCCAACACTGGGAACTCCATGAGTCAGGGGTGGAGAGGACTCTGGTTTCAGAATATCAGAGTGGGGGGCCTTGGCAGCTCATGGACCTCCAACCCCCTCAGAATCACTAGCCTGTTCCTGGGGTTCCTGCTCCCCACTTAATTTTCCTTTTTGACTGATAATTTATCGACAGGCTTGAATAGGGTCTGACTGCCACCTGGTTTCTAGCAGCAGTGGGTTCTTAAACAGCATTCCGTGCTTATCTTTGTGAAAAAAAAAAAATGGGTAAGGGCTTTGAACATTGATTTCTACCTTCAGGCTAAGGTTATTTCTTTGAGAAAACGATGGTAGAATAAAGGATGTTTTAATCTGTTTTGCATTCTGCTTAAAAAATAAAATTCACTCCCCAGGCTTGACAGCTCATTCATTACACCCATCCCTGCCCTCGTGAGGCGGATACCCAAATGAAGAAAGTCTCTCTGCTACGCGATGCACTCCCCTCACTCTGCAAAGGCTGCGGGGAGGTGGGTGCCTGGGATCCTTGTGACCGGGGCATGTCAGGATGGGGGAACACACAGCTGCAAAACAGGCAGACCTGGTGGAAACCCTCCATTTGCTGTTTCCAACTGTGGAACCTCAGCTCAGAGCTTCATTTCTTCGCTGGCTTCTGTGTTTCTGTGTGTGTTACTCTCTCAATCATGCCCAACTCTTTGCGATCCCATGGACTGTAGCTCACCAGGCTTCTCTGTCCATGGGATTCTCCAGGCAAGAATACTGGAGTGGGTTGCCATTTCCTCCTCCAGGGGATCTTACCAACCCAGGGATTGAACCCAAGTCTCCCGCATTGCAAGCAGATTCTTTCCTATCTGAGCCACCAGGGAAGCTTAGCTTCTGTTTATTGAGACCAAAATGGGCAAGTGCTTGGACCAGTCCAGTAAGGCTGCTAAGACCACGTTTATGGAAGAGCCTGGAACAGAGCAAGTTGCTCTTCATACTGTTGTTTATATTACTATTTTTAACCTTTAAGACACTGGGGCAGAGCTAAGAGGCTGATGCGCTCAAGGTTTTGGGCCATACCAGAGGTTTGGGTGCAACAGGCAGGTGCCGAGGCAAGCCTGGAGAAAGGGTTTGGCCTCATCATGTAAATGAGTTGGTGTGAAGTGCATATGAAGTCCCCTGGCCATTGTCCCAGTTAAGCAGACATGCTGTTCATTAAGGAAGCAGTGATTATGTGGATCCTACTGTATTAATAACAATAAAACTAAGTGATACCCTCCTTCCCAATGCACTCAGTCTGTGTATTAACTCTACACCACCCTGTGCACAGAACAGAGCAGTTCAGTTCAGTCACTCAGCCGTGTCTGACTCTTTGCGATCCCATGAACCGCAGCACACCAGGTCTCCCCGTCCATCACGAAATCCCAGAGTCTACCCAAACCCATGTCCATTAAGTTGGTGATGCCATCCAACCATCTCATCCTCTGTCGTCCCCTTCTCCTCTTGCCCTCAATCTTTTCCAGCATCAGGGTCTTTTCAAATGAGTCAACTCTTTGCATCAGGTGGCCAAAGTATTGGAGTTTCAGCCTCAACATCAGTCCTTGAATGAACACCCAGGACTGATCTCCTTTAGGATGGACAGGTTGGATCTCCTTGCAGTCCAAGGGACTCTCAAGAGTCTTCTCCAATACCACAGTTCAAAAGCATTAATTCTTTGGTGCTCAGCTTTCTTCACAGCCCAACTCTCACATTCATACACGACCACTGGAAAAACCATAGCCTTGACTAGGCGGACCTTTGTTGACAAAGTAAAGTCTCTGCTTTTTAATATGCTGTCTAGGTTAGACCCCCACCAACAAATTCCTTTCATCTCAGCTGAGAAACTGTGCCTCTCTGTTCACAACCAGTGGCACCGTCAGCTTGGAATTGAAAGGCAACAAACCAGTCTATTTCTGATGACATTTAAAGGTGAGCTTGGACCAGCTCGTTATGCAAACGAGACAAAGAGGGAGGGTGGAGGCAAGATTGGGCGCCGACTCCCTTCCAAAATTTGGGCTGCCTTTCATCTGCCTCCCAGCCACACTTCCATCAAACCCAGAAGTGTAGGAACTGATTTGTGTTTTGAATCAAAACAGTAAATGCTTTATGGCAGATACTTACTTGCTTATTCATTAGATTTGCATTTACATAAAGAACATTTCTCTCAAAAAAAAAAAAAAAAGTGGAGCTGTTCCCTATTAAAATTAAAAAAAAAAAATAGTGGCAGCAAGTTTAGAGATAATAGAAGGTTGTGTTGTGTCCCATCCTTAGGAGAGAAACCATGCAGGAAAGCATTCTGACCAGAGGAGCGTAAGGTGACCAGAGGCTGGTCCAGGGATAAGGATTCAGTGAACAGAGGTGCCAGAACCACTTCTACTGGAGCACTTTATTGCGGCTAAATGACAAACGGGAGTCTCCACAATATGGCTCAGCAGCCCATGTCTAGCCCCAGAAGTGGACAACCCTGGAAAAACTGGGTATGGGCAAGAAAGAAAGGTCAGGGGCTTCCCTGGCAGTCTAGCGGCCAAGACTCTATGCTCCTAATGCAGGGGCCCAGGTTTGATCCCTGCTGGAAGAACTAGATCCCACATGCCAAAACTAAAGAACCCACATGCCACAGTTAGACTTGGCAGAGTCAAATAAATAAAATAAATATATTTTTTTAAAAAAAGAAAGATAGATCAAAGGGAGTATGCCAAGATTTCCACTCCTCCTTTCTCCTTCCTCTTTCTTTCTTTTTTTAAAAATTTTGGATTTACAATAGGAGTTGGAGCTGCCATTGGTGCAATTGGAGAAAGGGGTGGGACCCCAGGTGAAAATGTCCAGAGGTCAGGGTGGGACCCAGGAGGGAGAGGATATGGTGGACCCCTGTCTCTGGGATGCCTTCAACAAGGGTTACAGCTGAAGGTGCTGCTGCGGGAGAGAGAAGATGGCAGTTGCTGTTGCATCTCCTGGGGCCCTGGGTTTCCAAGGAAGGGTCTATAACAACCTTGCAAAAAGAAAGAAGCAGAAGAAATGGAGAGGCGGTAGGATTCCCATCCCTGAGCCTGCTGCGCTGACTCACATGGGTGCTGGGTGGGCCCCTTTTATGTATATGGAGCAGGGGTGAGGGCATAGACAAGAGAGAAAGGTCAGCCTCAGGAGACTGACCCTTACCTAGTTCACTTTGCCTGAGACCATTCATCTTAAAGGTGACTCTGAACAGAGAGCAGTTGGAAAGTAGACAAAAGGAAGTTAAGCAAAAGAATTGCTGTTTTTTAAAATAATGATCAGTTTATTATCATAAGTATTAACAAATTTTCGACAAGTGTCATGAAGGCTAAAGTAAGATAATCGGACAAGTGTATTGTTTATATACTTCAGTAAAGCCTCCAGTCACAGGTAGCCAGTGGGATTGGAGCATGAATAGGAAGTGGGTGAGTAGGAGAGGTGAAGCTGAGAGAGGGGGGGTCCAGAGTGGGTCATCAGGAGTGACATTTGAGATGAAACCCCCAAATAAGAAGACTGTCATGCAAAGAACCTTCCAGGAAGAGGTGACAGCATGCGCTAAGGCCCTGGGGCAGGGGGAGCTGGGCTTGTTAAAAATGGAAGGAAAATGGGCAAAAGAATTGAATGGACATTCCTCCAAAGAATTTGCAGGAACGGCAATCGGGCACAGAAAGAAAGGCTGAACATGACTAATCATCAGGGAAGTGCAGATCAGGACCGCAATGAGATGTCGCTTCCCACAAGTTGTGATGACTATCATTAAAAATCAAAAGATAGCAAGTTGCTGGGGAGGATGTGGAGAAAACGGAGCCCTCAGGCACTGTTGGTGGGCATCAAAATTGGTGCAGCTGCTCTGGAAAACACCATGGAGATTCCTCAAAAAATTAAAAATAAAACCATGGTATGATTCATCAATTCCACTTGTAGGTGTATATCCAAAACAATTAAAATCAGAATCTCAAAGAGTTATCTACATTGCAGTACTATTCACAACAGTGAGAATATGGAAATAACTCCAATGTCCACTGACAGATGAATGCATAAGGAAAATGTGATGTGCAATGGGATATTAGTCAGCCTTTAAAAAATGAGAAAGCCTGATGTTTGCGACAATGTGGGTGAGCTTGGAGGGCAATATGCTAAGTGGAATAAGCCAAATAGAGAAAGACAAATACTGTAAGATCTCACTTATATTTGGAATCTAAAACAAGTCAAACCCACAGAAGCAAGAGGGTAAAGTGGTGATTGCCAGGGGCTGGGAGGAGGTGGTGGCCAAGGGGTACCAAGTTCTAGTTATGTGAGATGAAGTCCTAGAGATTTATAACACTGGGTTTAGCATTACCAATACGGTATTGTAGACTTCAAATATACATTAGAGAGCTAGATTTCATACTGGGCTGAAACTCCCATATTTTAGTCACCTGATTCAAAGAGCCTAATCATTGGTAAAGACCTGGATGCTAGGAAAGATTGAGGGCAGGAGGAGAAGGGGGCAACAGAGGATGAGATGGTTGGATGGCATCACTGACTCAATGGACATGAGTTTGAGCAAACTCCGGGAGATTGTGAAGGATAGGAGAGCTGTAGTCCATGGGGTCACAGAGTCGGACATGGCTTAGTGACTGAACAACAACAAATATCTCGTATTAAATGTTCCTACCCAAAACAAAAACAAAAGCTATAAATAAAGAACCCAGGAAATTTTTTGAAGTGATGGGTGTGTTTGGTACCTTGATTGTGGAGTTGGTATCACAGGTGTTTCCTTGTGTCCAAACACATCAAGATGAATGCAATTGTTTGTATATCTTTCTTTTTATATACTTTTGTTTGTACAATTCAATAAACTGTATGATTCAGTAAAGCTAAAGGCCCCCAGTCACAGACACCCAATGGGATTGAAGCATAAATAGAAAGTGAATAAGTAAGAGAGATGAAGCTGGGGGAGGGACAGGCCCCTCAATTCCTGTGAGGAATGTGGATTCAGGTCTAAGCTTGCCTCGGCGGGAGGAATCGCTGACTGTGGTTGAAGAGCAGGAGCCGCCAGCTGGAGGAGGAGATAATGAAGACACAGGAAGAAGACTGCTGTGGGCCAGGAAGAAGAAATCTCTGGAAAGGCAATTAGGAATTTCATGGCCTCTTGGTAAATGGGCGATCATCCCTTCCTTTCAAAGCAATCGCTCATAAAATTAGGCCTGAAAGAAAGTGGGAGAGATGGAATGCAAATTGGTTTTCAGAGGGTGAAACCTTGCTGTTCTGGTGCAGAGAGGTGCTGCAAAGCTGGGTCTCCGGCAGGAAGCGGCCACGGGTCACGCCAGCAGCACATTTGTGATTCTGAACCCTCTCTCCCCTGCTCTGCACTAAATTCTTCATATGGAACTCCACCTCATGCTCCAAGATGGACTTTTATTACCTCCAAACAGGTAATGCATAACAATCCAGCTCTTCGACGTGAGCTGCACAGCCCTACAGGTAACAAACGAGCTGCTACCTGGTGTCGCTCTGCAAATATGTGACAGAGATAGGATTGCTTAGTCAAGGTCAGGCCATGGTCAGCCTTAAGTATTCAAGGCCAGGAAGACAAGCCCAAGAGGAATAGGAAGGCACCTCTGGGGAGACAAAATGATGCCATCCACACTCTGCCCCAGGGACTCTGCCCTGGGGACACCTGCTTGCTCACCAAGGAAGAATTCCATCCCTGGACACTTGCAGTGCACTGCCCACTCCTTTTGTTGCTTTTAACAACGTTTTAACTACCTCCTTACCCTTGCAGCCTCACCCTCAGGAAGGACTGGAGGGCCCTGGGGCACATGAATCGGGGATCTTTCCAAAAAATTACTCTCCTGCTGAAGCCTGGAGTGCTACCACCAGCCCTCTGTGCCTTGAGGCAAGAGTTGTCTCTTCACTGCCTGCACTCAGGGGAAAGATGGTCTGTTAAGCCTCTGACACCTCCGTGTAAGTGCTTTTATCCAGTAGAACACAGCCTTGAAAGGTGGTGCTTGAGAGTCCTCTTTGCCTATCAATTGTTCTTCCAAGGATAGGTTGCTGGCACTTATAAGAAATTAGACCCCAAGCAGATACAAATTACCATGCCTAAAGTAGATAAGCAACAAGGATATATTGTATCGATACAGCATGGGGAACACAGCCATAACACTCTGCACAAACACTGAGTCACTACACCCTACGCCTGAAACTAACATAATGTTGGGAATCAACTATACTTCCATTTTTTTTAAAAAATTGCTCTTGCATCCCAGTAGTCAGCCCTGTTTCATGCTTCGGGTCTCCCACTTGCCTGGTCACTGAGGAGTATATGAAGGTATCCCCTTCTTACAGATGGCACGACTAGGAGGGACGCAGCCTGGAAAGACTCTGGTGGAGTGGGCTCACAAGCTCAGGGTCTCCTCAACCCCAGCAGGCATCTTCCAGGTCCCATCATTGCATCCAGAGTGTCAGGGGGCTCAGGGCTTGACTCCAGCCACTCACTCCCCCTTTTCTGGTCTCAGGGCGTAGTGTTACTTCCAGGACCTGCCCTACCAGCTACTGCACCAAATGGTCCCTCACTTTCTCTTCCATCAGCACCCCATAACAGCACTCTCTTTATTTAACAGGAGCATCGGTCTCTGATAAGCCATGGAGCGGTGCTGGGGCACCTGTTGGAGTGGACTCAGGCAAGGCACATATTCCCCTCTTGTGAAGGTAATTTGCTGATGTTGTCCCCTAACCCTAACCGCAGGGTTAATCTAATCTAACCATAGGGTTAACCTAACCATAACCCTGAGGAGTTTACAGGACAGTGAGGCAAAGCCTCCAGGAAACAGGGGCTGAATAAATGCAGAAGTAGCCACAAAGCCTCCAAGGGTTTGAGAACTACCAGCACTTGCCACTCTAAAATATAACTCTTTGGCACATGGACAATTTTGAGCCAAAAGCCAACGAGAACCAGCAGACACTAAAAGCAGTCCACAGATTCCCCCTTTTATAAAGAAAGCTTGCTTATGTAAAGGACATCACCATTTGTGGAGATATGTCCCCTTTGCCCTGAAATAGGAGGGCCCTTCACAGCTTTTATCCTGGAGAAGGCACCAGCTTCATCTGCACAATGAACCTCACTGAAGAGCCCTTATATACCGAATTTTCCCCAGTCACCTTACTGCAGCTTGACTCCCCTGCCCAGAAGCCCCAAACTCTTTTTATTTTGTTAGTTTAAAGTCCAAGTTCTATCTGTCCCTTTAGGTCACTTATTGGTGGGTGCTCTTGGATGCTTTTGCCAAAGGCACATGTTAACATACTTCTGCTTGTTTTTCTCTTATTGATCTGACTTTGGTCTACCCCATTGTAGATCCTCAGTTGAAGACCTAAGATATGTAGACTAAAAAGTATCTTCCACCCTCAACACCTCCTGCACAGACTCACATCCCCACTTCCTTCCCCTTTAAGGCATCCTTGATGTAAGGTGCACACGTCAAGCTGATGTGTCCAAGATAAAGATACTCCCATCTTTGCATCTCTGGGATATACTTGCAAGACTCCTTCCGATCTCCTTGACTTCTCCCAACAATCTCATGAGGAATTATTTGCCCCATTTGAGAAGAGACAGAGGATCCAAGTGTTTATATGCCTTATACCTCTCTTGAGACCCTTGAAAATGAGACAGAGCCAAATGTAACCTCCTTTCTAACCAGCTCCAAAGTGACTCATCCAGGTCCACCCAGCTCATGCGTTGCTGAGCAGAGACACCCCTGGGATGTTTGAACTTTTGTTGCCCTGCAGTCCTGCAGCCTCTGGACTCCACCCTCCCTGGGAGTGACAGACCCTTTGCAAGAGGTGACCAGGCACTGTCCACAGTGAGCACACAGACTTGTCTTTACCTTGGCATCCCTTCCCACCCCACAGCGGCCCCATCACCCCCACATGCCGTGTTCTTTCTCCTGTGACAGAGGAATCAAAGGCTCAGATGAGCTGTGATTTGTGACTGGACAAGTTTCAACAACATATTTCCAAATCAGATGTTTCGTTTACTCCATTTATCCCGAATTCCATGATGTTCAGAGCCTAACAGTCTTCAGCTTGGGCAATTGACGCATCTAAATGGACTATTTGGAAGGAAGCTTCCATATGACCAAGTACAGCCAGAGCACCAGGAAATGCAATATGCAAACATATGGCAGAAGGAGAGGAGCAGATTTCCAGCCATATTACAGGCTCTGTGACAAACGAGGCTCTTGCAAGGGACAAGATGCTTATTGTTTTTGTTCATGGTGGACAGCCTTTGGGGCAGAATAATGATAACTGTCCCTGGAATATTGGTTCAAGTTAACTCTTCCAGGCGGTGCAGTGGTAAAGAATCCACTTGCTGATGCTGAGGATGTAGGAGACACGGGTTCGATCCCTGGGTTGGGAAGATCCCCTAGAGGAGGGCATGACAACTCCCTCCAGTATTCTTGCCTGGAGAATCCCATGGACAGAGGAACCTGGCGGGCTACAGTCCATGGGATTGCAAAGAGTTGGACACTACTGAGAGAATGAGCACACAGCTCTTAAACTAGCAAAGCTCTTGAATATTAACATTTCACATTTATTTTCATATAGACTTCTTTTTAAATTAAACACTACAGTCAGTCCTAAAAGAAATCAACCCTGAATAGTCACTGGAAGGACTGATGCTGAAGTTTCGATATTTTGGCTGCTTGATGTGAAGAGCCGACTCATTGGAAAAGACCCTGATGCTGGGAAAGATTGAAGGCAGGAGGAGAAGGGGGTGACAGAGGATGAGATGGTTGGATGGCATCACTGACTCAATGGGCACGAACTTGAGAAAACTCTAGGAGATAGTGAAGGAGAGGGAAGCCAGGTGTGCTGCAGTCCATGGAGTCACAAAGAGTCAGACACGACTGAGCTACTGAACAATAACAGTATCAGTTGTATGTCTGGTAAAAATTATGAGCCTGGGCATAGTTCTGGCTGAGGGAAAGCCCAGCTCTACTAAAGACAGCTTAGCGGAAAGATGCTGGTAGAAGCCAGGGGTGAAGTGGCCTGTGCCACCAACACCATGCCCATGTGTCCTACAGGTCCTCTCTCTGGTTGCAGACATCCTTGGATCTCTGAGCAGTTGAGGGAGAAACATGATAGAATTGGGTTTTAGGATGATTTCAGAACCAACAGATGGTATTCTGGGGGGGCAGGGGGCAGTGCCTTCTTCAGAGCCTCCTGCTGTTGTCAGAGGTCTGTTCAGAACACAGAGGCATTCCACAGCCAGAGCAAACTTCACCAAGATGGGAGTGAAGGCTGTCTGAGGGCTGGTGGGGTGAGACCAGGGTGTGGCCATGGAGTCTATATCAGTCAGAGTCCTCCTAATAAACACAAACAGTAGGGTGTCTGTATCTATATCTCCAAATATGTCTCCTTCTATCATCTCTCTGAGATTCTGAGATGGGCAAGTCCTAAATCTGCAGGGCAAGCAGGCAGGCCAGAGACCCGAGGAACACTGATGATGTGGTGTTGTTTCAAAGGCCATCTGAAAACTGTAACTCAAAAAGACGCACGCACTCTTATGTCCATTGCAGCAGTATTCACCAGAGTCAGGACGAGGAAACAACCTAAACGTCTGTCGACAGGGGAATGGATAAAGAAGGTGTCGCACAAACACACAGTGGAACACTGCGCAGCCATAAAAAGAACGAAGTAATGCCATCGCAGCAACATGGATATTGCCAAATTCAGACTTGAAGAGAGCAGGAAGAGCCACTAGACCATTCAGGTCTCAAAAAAGTAAACCCCTTATAATTACACAGTGGAAGTGACAAATAGATGCAAGGGATTAGACCTGATAGACAGAGTGCCTGAAGAACTATGGACGGAGGTTTGTGACATTGTACAGGAGGCAGTGATCAAGACCATCCCCAAGAAAAAGAAATGCAAAATGCTTGTCTGACGAGACCTTACAAATAGCAGAGAAAAGAAGAGAAGCAAAAGGCAAAGGAGAAAAGGAAAGATAGACCCATTTGAATGTAGAGTTTCAAAGAACAGCAAGGAGAGATAAGAAAGCCTTCCTCAGTGACCAATGCAAAGAAATAGAGGAAAACAATAAAATAGGAAAAAGACTAGAGATCTCTTCAAGAAAATTAGAGATACCAAGGGAACATTTCATGCAAAGATGGGCACAAGAAAGGACAGAAATGGTATGAACTTAACAGAAACAGAAGATATTAACAACAGGTGGCAAGAATACACAGAAGAACTATACTAAAAAAACCAAAGTCTTCATGACCCAGATAACCATGATGGTGTGATCACCATCACCTCGAGCCAGGCATCCTGGAATGCAAAGTCAAGTAGGTCTTAGCAAGCATCACATGAGCAAAGCTACTGGAGGTGATGGAATTCCAGTGGAGCTATTTCAAATCCTAAAAGATGATGCTGCAAAGTGCTGCACTCAATATTCCAGCAAATTTGGAAAACTCAGCAGTGGCCACAGGACTGGAAAAGGTCAGTTTTCATTCCAATCCCAAAGGAAGGCAATGCCAAAGAATGCTCAAACTACTGCACAATTGCACTCATCTCACACACTAGGAAAGTAATACTCAAAATTATCCAAGCTAGGCTTCAACAGTACGTGAACCATGAACTTCCAGATATTCAAGCTGGATTTAGAAAAGGCAGAGAGACCAGAGCAAATTGGCCAACATCTGTTGGATCATTGCAAAAGCAAGAGAGTTCCAGAAAAATATCTACTTCTGTTTCATTGACTATGCCAAAGTCTTGACTGTGTGGATCACAACAAACTGTGGAAAATTCTTAAAGAGATACCAGACCACCTTACCTGCCTCCTGAGAAATCTGTATGCAGGTCAAGAAGCAACAGTTAGAACTGGACATGGAACAACAGACTGGTTCCAAATTGGGAAAGGAGTACATCAATGCTGTGTATTGTCACCCTGCTTATTTAACTTATATGCAGAGTACATCATGAGAAATGCTGGACTGGATGAAGCACAAGCTAGAATCAAGATTGCCAGGAGAAATATCAATAACCTCAGATATGCAGATGGCACCACACTTATGGCAGAAAGTGAAGAAGAACTAAAGAGCCACTTGATGAAAGTGAAAGAGGAGAGCAAAAAAGTTGACTTAAAACTCAACATTCAGAAAGCTAGATCATGGCATCCGGTCTCATCACTTTATGGCAAATAGATGGGGAAACAATGGGAACAGTGAGAGACTTTATTTTTCTGGCCTTCAAAATCACTGCAGCCATGAAATTAAAAGACACTTGCTCCTTAGAAGAAAAGCTATGACCAACCTGGACAGCATATTAAAAAGCAGAGACATTACTATACAACAAAGGTCCATCTAGTCAAAGCTATGATTTTTCCAGTATTCATGTATGGATGTGAGAGTTGCACCATAAAAAAAGCTGAGGGCTGAAGAATTAATTGATGCTTTTGAATTGTGGTGTTGGAGAAGACTCTTGAGAGTCCCTTGGACTGCAAGGAGATCCAACCAGTCCATCTTAATGGAAATCAATCTTGAATATTCATTGGAAGGACTGATGCTAAAGCTGAAACTCCAATACTTTGGCCACCTGATGTGAAGAACTGACTCATTGGAGAAGACCCTGATGCTGGGAAAGACTGAAGGCAGGAGGAGAAGGGGACAACAGAGGGTGAGATGGATGGATGGCATCACCAACTCAATGGACATGAGTCTGAGTAAGCTCCAGGAGTTGGTGATGATAAGGGAGGCCTGGCATGCTGCAGTCCATGGGGTCACAAAGAGTCGTACATGACTGAGCAATGGAACTGAACTGATACTAAATGAAGTAAGTCAGAGAACAACAAATATCATATGATACCACTCTATGCGGAAGCTAAAATATGACACAAATAAACTTATCTATGAAACAGAAACAGACTCACAGACGTAAATAACAGACTTGTGGTTACCGAGGGAGAAAGTGGTGGGGGAAGGATGAGGTGGGAATTTGGGGTTAGCAGACTGGCTTATATAGAATGGATAAACAGTGAGGTCCTCTTATATGGCACAGAGAACTATATTCAATATCTTGTGATAAATCATTAATAGAAAAGAATATGAAAAAGAATATGTATTATATTCTATAACTGAATCACTTTGCTGTACGGCAGAAATTGACACAACTATAAATCAAATATAAATCAACTATACTTCAATAATGTTTTTAAAAGGCCACCTTCCTTGGGGAACCCAAGTATTTTTCTCCCAAAGCCTTCAACAAATTGGACTAGGCCCACCCACTCACACTATGAAGGATGTGTGTTCTGAAAGTTAAAGTCACTCAGCTGTGTCTGACTCTTTGCAACCCCACACACTATACAGTCCACGGAATTCTCCAGGCCAGAATACTGGAGTGGGTAGCCTTTCCCTTCACCAGAGGATCTTCCCAACCCAGGAATCGAACCCAGGTCTCCCATATTCCAGGTAGATTCTCTACCAGCTGAGCCACAAGACAAATGCAAGATGTGTTCTACTCAGAGGCTATTGATTAAAGTGTTAATAACTTTAAAAATACCTTCATCAAGACATCTAGATTAGTGTTGACTGAAAGTTGGGCAAAGTGACCAGTCAAATTTCCACCTGGAATTAACCATCATGGGGGGGTGGTCTCAGGACTCGAGTGGACTCTCTTCTTCAGCACAGCAGGCTCGAATGTGGCCAGCAGCTTCACATCACTCTTGTTTCTGGGCCCAGCTTGGGAGTTCCCAGGAGTCTAACCAGGCAATTCTGCTGCTGGAGACAAGAGAGACAATTTGCTCTAGTTTAACCACTGAGCACAAGTTTCCTGATGCCATGGAGTCCAGCAGGATGCCTCCTTTCCATCTTCTGCATTCCTCATCAACAGGACTCTTAATCCAGGGCGTAAAGGGTGCAGGGCTATTCCAGTTCAACCATCATCATGGCCGGGGGCATGGTCTTAGGAGGATGGAGGACTATTCCTGTTCAACCATCATCATGGCGGTGGGCATCTTAGGAGGATGGAGGACTATTCCTGTTCAACCATCATCGGGGTCCTGGGCACAGTCTTAACCTGGACCTCAGACCTGCCGTGTTCCTCATACTTCATCAGCTTGGGGAATCTGTGTTTTCACAGAAATTAGATTTTGGTGGTATAGCAATTACTCCTGGTTGTTATCAGGTGTTCATTTATTAATTCCCAGAGTATAAGCATTTCCATGCTTAGCATCAGTAGATCCTGAGCTGGTCAAAGTTGTACTAATCAGGGCTTTGGAGGACATTTCATGGGCCTGCCAGCTGGCACCCAAGTGGTGTCTGTGGGTCAGAGCTTGGCTGGGTTTACAAGTTGTGGTTCTCTGTACCTGGTGCCAAAACAGCAATTGCTGTGGTAAAATAATTCTAGTGTGCGGTTCACTTTTTCACTTGCCAGTCAGTTTCCGTGGGGAAAATTGACTTTAATTGACAGGTGCGTCCCATAAAAGGGTGGACTTCTTGCGTTTGCCTGAGCCCCCGATGAGGCACTGCCAGCATGTTTTGCTGAGTTCATGGGCCAGAGTTGCAGAACATGGATTTACACATGTTTCCCAAGGAAACTTTCAAGTACATGGAAACTTCTAAGAATTCTCCTGGAGAGCTGGACCTCAGCACAGGGAGGGTGGAGGGTCTCTCCTAGACCTGGGAGGGGAGGTAAATTGTGAAAACCTCAGAGGCTGGCTCACAGGTGGGCTCTAACAGACAAACTCCTGGCCTGGGAATAATACAGGCTGAGTTGGCCTCAAATCCAATATCTTCTACCCTTTATGTTCTTGTGTGTGTTGGCTCATTCAGCTGAGAGAGAGCATTGTTGTTTTTTAGTGGCTAAGTCATATCTGACTCTTTTTTAATGCCATGGACTGCAGCCCGCCAGGCTTCTCTGTCCATGGGATTCTCCAGGCAAGAATACTGGAGTGGGTTGCCATTTCATTCTCCAGAAGATCTTTTGGACCGAGGGATCGAACTCAGGTCTCCAGTATTGGCAAGCAGATTCTTCATCACTGAGCCACCTGGGAAGCCTGAGAGAGTGCATAAGGATACTTCAACAAGAAGAAACACTGACCAAACAACTCTGCTATCCTGTCCCATCCCTCCCAACATTTTAAGTCAGTTGGATCAGATAAAGCTCAGGACACTGTGTCTCCCCCTTTCCTGGATCCTAAGAACATTCACATTGATCACTAGGAACCAATTACAGTGATAGTTATGAGCTATAAGAAGTGCTTGAGAATAGAATACATGAGACACAATTTCAGATTAAAGCACCTGCCTGGGCCCTCCCATGGCTAAGCTAGCAATGTCCAGTTCTGATTCATGGCTGAGGAAGCCAGACTCGGCCAAGGATGAACACTGAACTCAGGTCTCCGGTTCCAGCCCTCGAGCCCATCCACAAGAACCGGGTGCTTCTCAGAGACAAACAAGGGCAAGGGAGTGTCAGGTTTAAAGCTCACACATTCTAAGTCTCCTTGCTTTGTTCCATAGAAATAGAGTATCAACCTGAAGATGGTTATCACTGATCCCCATGGGGACCTGCCAAGACGCTCCATTGGGAACTAGCTCCAAGCTTATCTTTCATGTGTAATGAAGCTAGCAGGGTCATCTTAGACATCATAGGCACAGGTCTGTGACAAATAGCTTTCCCAAGACCTATGGGAAATGGTCTTGTGCAAGTTAATTTTGCACAAGGAAGAACCACTAGGAAAAAATTGTGGGTCAGGGAGGGAGCGAGCAGGCAGAGACTCAGACGTCAGAGTGTTCTGAGAGTATCTGCAGCACCTCGGGAGGGTGTGTGCGTGCTGCAGATGCAAGCTATGGGCACCTGAATGCTGTAGGTGCTTGTTATGGGTATGTGCACGAAGACTGAGGGCAGGAGGAGAAGGGGGCCGCAGAGGGTGAAATGGTTGGATGGCATCACCAACTCAGTGGACATGAGTTTGAGCAAACTCCGGGAGATGGTGAAGGACAGGGAAGCCTGCCATGCTGCAGTCCAAGGGGTCACAAAGAGTCAAACATGACTTAGCGACTGAAAAACAATGTACATGTATTTCACTTCTCAGATCGTGCGATGAACAATTGCAGTGACATCAGTTTAAACATGGTGCATAGAATGTGTAGGTTTCATACTTCCGAGTCTGTCCCTTCTTCATATGAAAATGGAATTCACAGGTAGGATGCTGGTAAGCTAGCATCAATTTCCCACATCTCATCTGCAATTAGGAGAGTGGGGTGTGATGCAACTTTTAACTCTGTAACAAGGAAGGGTATTGTGGAGTTCATGACTCACGCGATTGGTCAGGTGGCTCTTAGGTCTGTCTTCCATTCAGCTAGTGACAAAGATTGCAATCAAGACTTGACCTTCATCTTAAATGTCAACAGGAAAAATCTTGGGAACGTACCCTCAAGGTTGATTTGGACAGACACTCCAGTTTTCCAGCAGGGCTTCCCAGGTGGTGCAGCGATAGAGAATCTGCTTACAATGCAGGAGACATGGGTTTGATCCCTGGGAGAAGTAAATGGCCATCCGCTCCAGTATGCTTGCCTGGGAAATCCCAAGGATGAAGAGCCTGGCGGGCTATGGTCCACAGGGTCACAAAGAGTTGGACAGGACTTAGTGACTAAATCAAACACAGCAAGTCTCCCGAGAGCTTCTTGGTCTGTTCCTAGGACACTTCCTTACCTGTAAAAGCGGGTCCTACAACTAAACCCATGTGCCACAACTACTGAGCCTGTGCTCTAGAGCCGGGGAGCCTCACTACGGAGCCCACGTGCCGCAACTACTAAAGCCCAAGGGCCCTAGAGCTCATGCTCTGCCCCAAGAGAAGCCACCACAACGTGAAGCCTGAACACCACAACAAGAGGGTAGCTCCCACTCGCTGCAGCTAGAAAACAGCCCATGCAGCAGTGAAAACGCAGCCAAAAACAAATACATAAATAAAATCATTTTAAAAAGCAGGTTCATGTTTGGGAACGCATGTAAGAATTAAAGATTTTAAAATTTAAAAAATAAAAAACTAAAATAAAAAAATAAAAAATAAATAAAAAATAAAAAGCAGGTCCAAATATATTGGTGAAATTTAACTGGAGTGCGTGATGTGAAATCAAAGGGAAGATGAAACCAACTGACTGAAGCAGAGACACGAACGTCAGCCACACGGTCAGCCAAGGATGCCTTTATCCCATCTGGGTCTTTAACTCTGGTGTAAGATGAGAGAAAGCATGTGTTTTCCCTCTGGTGAGATAAGAAGGATGTGTTAATTTCAATAAGGAATTAACTTGGTCAAACGATGTGCATGGGGCCAGCCAGGGTAAGATCAGGATTTTATTATGTACTGTGGCCCAAGGTCATAGCATGTTCAAGTCCTCAAGAGAAGCTTTGTGGTTCTCTATTCAGATGGGACTTTTGCTTTTTCCCGTGTTTCGGGATCCACTCCCCGCAGTCACCACTGGGAGCTATAGTTTTGGCTCACTCCTGAGTGATGCTGTGAGTCAACAGAATCACAACCGTTGTGGTTTGTTTTCCTCCCCTGCCTTTTTATTATTCCCAAGATGGCTAAGTGGATTAAGTTCTAAAAGCTTTTGAAAAGGAAAGAAGAAGAGTTTGTTTTCTGGCCAAGACCAACAGGAAATGATTTAGGCCCCAAAGACATTTCAGAGTGAGTTATATCGATCAAAAAGAAACTTATAATAGAAACTGTTTCCCACTATTGCTATAATGTGAGCTACTAGGAATGCAATTGTCCTTATATATGGAGATGTGTTTTTTAGTTTAGAAAAATGCCTATAATTCTCTTGCATGCACTCTGGTTGAATTGGATTGTAAACGTGTATTTGACCACAAGGCAAAGGCCCAAGGACAGTGTGGGGAGACAAACAGCACAATCAGGATGCCTAAATTACAGCCTCAGCAGTTGTCTGAATCCACGGAAAATACTTGCTTCGCTGCTGCCCTTGTAGCTGTAATTAAACGGAAAAGCATCCTCTCCTATGGGCAATGCCACATCTGCTCCGCGGTTAACCAGTGCTTTCCCAAAAAGACTGCCTTAATTAAAGACATAAATCCATCCAGTGATCTGCACAAACACTGAATTGTGAGCGTCTGAGGAGTGTCCTCCTCCAGGTGCCACATCACGGATAGGATGAAAATGATGAATTGGGACATCCACAAAGCAAGGGCTATAAGGAAGAGATAAAGTAAGAAAAAAGTGTGAATTTAGGGATGTGTTAGAAAACCAGGAGGCCTTTTTATTTTTTTCTCAACGTGTTTCCTCTTCCATCATTCTAAAGTTTCTTTATCAGGGACTTCCTTGGTGGTCCACTGGCTAAGACTCCAGGACCCCAGTGCAGGGGGCCTGGGTTCCATCCCTGGTCAGGGAGCTGGATACCACATGCTGCTACTAAAGATACCATGTGCTGGAATGAAAATGGCACAACTAAGGCCTGGTGCAACCAAATGAATACTAAAGAAGTGCATGTTCTTTATCAAAGTGCGGGTTCCTAGGACATGAACGTGGCCTGGCAGATCAAAGTCCTTTCCTTGTAAAGTAGTGAAGGGACCTTCTGGAGTGCTCCTGGTCACTGTACTCCACACCCTCCTACACCCTGACTGCTAAACATCCCAGACAGATGCTCAAAGCTTCCCCTGGAAAGGCTACCTTCCCCTCCTATGAATGGGTTTAGAGAGGGGAGCCTAGAGGATGCTGGAGGCTGTGTATGACCTCAGAGAATGACAGTTCTAGAAGGAGAAAGGCCTCCTGGTCTGTTTTTGGAGGCAGCTGCCAGTCTCAGCCAGGCTTGCTCTGTGCCGCCCAGCTTTCTAGAAGATCTTCGCCTGGTGATGGAGACCCTCCTTTGGACCCCCTCCTTTCTCCTTTGCACAGCTCCCCCTCCCCATCACTGTTTCTTTCTTGGAAATTCTATTTCCATTTCATAAAACATTGGGAGTCTCTCTTCTGGCCCTAAAAACAGACTAACCTGGTACATGAGAGGCTCAATGGACACTGGTCAAGGCAAATAAAACTTTTTCTTCCTTTGAGATGAAAGTGAATGGGCTGGACTAAGGGACCAAGGGGGTTAGGACAGGGAACCTGAGAGAGACATTGATGCTAGTTTGTGTCGGCAGGGGCCTCGAGGGGGAATGTGTAGACAGAGGGCTGGGCCTAATGTTCCCTTCTCTGCTGATAGAGGCTCCTGTTTGCACAGAAGGACTGGTGTGTCCCCAGCACTAGGAACAGAGGAAGTCTTCGTGACCCTCCTCCACCAGACCTCTACCTCAACCTGCGCTGTTACCATGCAAAAGAAAGGCAGGACAGTGCCTTGTTTTGTGAAATGGCCTGCAGCAGCTCTGCCCGGCCCCAGCTCTCTTGGAAGAAGAGGTGACACCCCATGGATGTCTCTGCAAATGTGAGTTGCCAGGCATTTAGCTGGATGCCAGCAGTTACCTCTCAGCACATGACCCCATGACCACTCATAAGATGGACCCTCTTGTTATAGTATCTTGAGTCCATATCAGAAGTTGTAGGTGAAGCAGAACTTTCTTCTCTTGGCTTCACATTTCCCTGGGAAAGGACGGTAACACCCATGGGCTCCCTGACCTCTAGGCAACAATCACTGGTGAGTTTGGGAAAAGGAAGTGGCTCAGATGGCTTAGTTCTGTCTTCATCTTGCTCCATTTACAGTGATGCCTGTGATGACCCAGGGCTAGGTAAGTTTCACTTGGAGCCTGAGAATCAAGACGTCCCCTGCGGCTGTAACCCTAAACCACATTCTCCAGTTTCTGCCTTATCATTCACGTTATTGCTGTTCAGTCACTAAGTCGTGTCTGGCTCTTCGGGACCCCATGGACTGCAGCACACCAGGTTTCCCTGTCCTTCACTATCTCCTGAAGTTTGCTCAAATTAATGTCCACTGGGTCAGTGGTGCTATCTAACCACCTCACCCTCTGCTGCCCCCTTCTCCTTTCACCTTCATGCTTCCCCAACATCAGGATCTTTCCCAATGAGTTGGCTCTTTGTATCAGGTGGCCAAAGTACAAGAGTTTCAGCTTCAGTCCTTCCAGTGAATAAAAAGTTTCATTTTGGTTGGCTGGTTTTTTCCTCTTTTTGGTCTTATTACCTGATTGCACCAGCACGCATGGGAATTCTGGACCCAGCAATGACTGTCCCCAAACACCCCTGACTGTGTGCCTGTGTCAAGAGACCCTGGGCTGGGAGAGGGAAAGGCAGAGGGAGAAAGTGTCTCCACCTGCTCAGAGTCCCCTTCATGGCTTCAACCTGGATTGGAGCTGCTTCACTTGAAAGCCTTTTTCATCTCAGCCAGAGGGAGGGGAGAGCATAGCCCTCAGCAGCATGGCATGGATAGAAGGCATCGTGGATTGTGGCCCCTAGGAGCCAACCAGTATGTGGGCAACACCTTCACACTCTGTGCCAACAGGGAGCAGCATTCTGTACAGGTGAGTCTTCAATTTGGGAAAATAAGGAAGGGAGGCCTGGTGAGAAAAGAGAGACACAACTTCTGATCAGCGTTGCTAATGTGTCAGGGTCCAGATATAGTAAATGATCAAAGAAAAATGAGGCAAGGTTTTTATAATACCTCTTTTTTTCTGGATGATAGTAATATTATATTGACATGTGATACTCTGTCTATAAGACAACTAAACTGGTTTGTCCATGAATCTCCATTGGACTTTCTCATTTTGCTATTGACTTTAGGTTAAGAACAAAGGGATGCATGGACGCTTGTCTATAAATCACCAACTATCTTTCTGCTGAAGAACTAATTATGCTGACACCCCATCTTTTACACTGCATTTATTACAGTGGTTGTGCTCTGGGATGAGCAGTGGATGAAAGAGAACACTGAGAGCTTTGTCTGTATCCCTACCCTAGACCATCAATCTTCTCAACAAAACAAGGCAGGAGGTGTCAGCCTTCCAGAAGGGACGGGATAAAAGATGTGCTGCTGAAACAACTGATTATTATGCATTTGCATACGAGAACTTGCAATTTGTACCCATCAAATTTGCTTCTCCTGTGCTTGCTTTGGCACTTTGTTTTAAAGTTAATTTTCAGTAAACCCACATCCATGGAGGGAACTTTAGAATGATCCAGAAGGGTCTGGTGCTATGGATATGTGTGTATTTAGTACGTGTTTAGTTGGATTTTTTTAAAGTACAAAGTAAATATGCCCCTATTACAGAAAGTAAAGAAAAGAACAAGATTTTTTTTTTTCCTGTTGGGAGTTACACAGGTTTCTAAGACTCCAATTGGAGACACCTCCAAATGAATGAGATGGCCCAATGGATGGCTGCATGAGAAAACCCTAGATTAGTGGTTCTCAATGTGTGGACACTGGCCAGTGGCAGCACAAAAGCTTCTAGAATTGCAAGCTCTTGGCCCCCACTCTGAACTTATTGAATCAGCAACTCTGAGAGCTGAGCCGGCAATTTCTGTCTGAACAAGTCTTCCAGGTGATTTTGAACCTCTGCTCCAGATGGGACTTGAAAACCAAGTGCTGACTTAATACTTTGTGGAAGACATTCCCAATGAGACAGGCCTAGGTACAGTCACATCTCACAGTAGAATGCTGATCCTTTCCTGTGGGTGTGCACAGCCTACAGACAGACATAACAAGACATGCAGAATGTCAAAAAGGTGTTGAAAATATGCCCAGATTCTCCCAAATGCTAGCATTGTGTGTGTGTGTGTGTGTGTGTGTGTGTGTGTGTGCGCGTGGCAGTGGGCATGGGAAGATAGCCCATGAGAATTCAGTTTTCTTCTTAATTTGGATGAAGTCTTGGAAAGGCAACCTGATATCCATTCAGAAGGCAACAAATATTTAATGTACTTCTACTATGAGCCAGAGACTGCTGTATATGATGAGGAGACATTGGTGAATAACTCGGGAGAAGTCCTCCCCTTCTACACTTTACTTCTTAGTGGATCCTACAGCCTTGTAGGATCACATTTTAACCATGATTTTGTGTAATGGGTGATAAGAAAGTGTGAGCAGAGAGAAACAGACCAAAGCTTCATTTAGAATCATCTGAAATGTGATACATTACTGGGTTTTTGTCAATGACATCACACTCATAATTATGTTTCCCTTTAATGTTCAGTCAAGGATGATGACAATGAGAAATGAAGAGATGCTCTCAGGAGCCTCTCTGCTACAAAACAATTGGTTCTTGCATAAAACATAATTTTTATTGCCTCACTGGGTTTGCACGGAAAACTTGAAGAGGACTTAAAAGGGGGAGCTAGAAAAGCAAACCCCCTGAGCTGTGAACCACGTGTGTAGCAAAGCTTCCTTGCAGGAAGCCAAGAGAAAGGAGAAAAATTAGCTCCAAGACTCCACATAAAGCCTGGAGTTGTGGAAGGAAGATAGAGTATCCATGAGTGATGGCTTCCACAGACTTAGGGCCGAAGTGAATACAAATCCTCTTTTGAGGAAAATATTCTCCATTTAGGTACCTACAGGAAGGTTCACTAATTTGAGCTCATGATCGACAATCACCAGGACAATCTACCAAGGGTGAAAATCTGCAGAAACAATTCATCCAGATTTATTTTCCCAAGAACTGAAATATTAAAATTATTATGAGAAGAATACCAGATAATAGTGTGAGGAACATTTAAAGAAAAAATGAAAATAGAATTGCAAAATGAAGAAACAGCAACAGATAGACTGAGCAAAAAAGCAGATAGAACTTTTTTTGAAATTGAGGGCAAAATTATTTAAATGAATTTAGTGTCTATCTTGTAAAGCAAACTAGGCACAACTGAGGAAAGAATTAATGAACAGGAAGATAGACCTCAAGCAATAACCCATATTACACCATGGAGAATTAAAAAGAAGAGAAACAAGGAAGACCAAAAGGTATGGACAATTTAGTGGAAGATTTCAGCGTAAATCTATCTGGAGTTCCAGAAGAGGAAAAGACCTCAAAATGAGCAGAGATAATATGTTAAGATGCAATAGCCAAGGGTTTTACAGCATTTTTGGAAGATATGAATCCACAGATGTAAGAAGCACACTGCCTTCCAAGAATAAGTGGAAAAAAATCCACTCTCTTTGGCACCTTGTGGTAAAAGTGCAAATAACCAAACAGAAAGGTGTAAAATTTAAAGAGATACCCAAAGGAAAAAAAATCTGTAAAGGGGTGAAAATTTGTTTGACAGAAAAGATCTCAAAATGCAAAATGGAAACTAGAAGAAAGTGGAGTCAAACCTTCAAACCCTTGAGAGAAATTGAGCATTAGACAAGAACTATGATTTCAGCAAAAGACAAAATAAAGATACATTGTTGTTTAGTCGCTAAGTCATGTCTGACTCTTTTGGGACCCCATGGACTGCAGTCCACCAGGTTCCTCTGTCCATGGCATTTCTCAGGCAAGAATACTGAAATGGGTTGCCATTTCCTTCCCCAGGGACTGTTCCTGACCTGGGAATGTTCCTGACCTAGAAGGGAACTGATGTCTCTTGCATTGGCAGATGGTTTCTTTACCACTGAGACACCAGGGAAGCCCAAAGATACTTTAGATAAATAAAAATAAAGTGAATTTACCACCCTTCCTCTTAACCTTGGGAAGTAATTATATTGTAAGGAGAAGAAAAATGATTCCAGAAAGAAGGTGTGAGCACCAGAGGGGATGGGGCAAAGAATGAAATGGGTAAATCCAAAGAGCCTTATCTATACCCTCAGAGCCCAGAACCCTGTCTGGCACAGAGTTGGTGCACAATCATTTTTAATAGGAAAAAGTATTTGCATAAAATAATATTGCTAATTAATGAGAATTTTGAGTAGAAATGTCCAGGTCAGAAGCACCATGGCTTTCAGGCTCTTGCTTTGGTTATTTGGGGGTCGTAATGTTGCCTTAGGTTTTATTAAGTATTCAAGATGAATTTCCAAGGAAAGCTACTGAAAGAGTAGAAATGGTACATAAATTCTAAGCTTAAAAAAAAAAAAGGAAAGAGAGAAATAAGAAACGAAAGTGCAAAGACTATGCTAATGATGTCAGGTGCTATTCTAAAATTTTTCATACAGGAACTCATGGAATCCTTAAAATGTTTCACTGATGTGGGCCACTATTACCACGTGTACTTTTATAGATAAGGGCACTGAGAGATTGAGTGATTTGCCCAAAGTCACACAGCTAGAAAAAAATAAACTCAAAAAGGAGGAAGCAAGAAAGGACAGAAATGTAGTAAACGTACACAAATTGTAGGAAGTAAAATTGCGGAAATGAATGCTATATATCTGTAATTACAATAAATGTACATGGGCTAAATTTGCAAGACATAGATTGTGAGATCCAATTTTTAAAAAGACATTCAAACTTATGCTTATAAGAAACCCACCTTAAAAATGAGGATAAATGTTTAGAAACAAAGGGATGGAAAAAGTTAGATTAGGCAATTAAGAACCAGTAGAATGTATGATAGATATATTAATGTCAGGAAAAAATAGCATATAATACCAAAAGGCATTAAAAGAAATAGAGTTGATACATTATGACGTATTGGTCAATTTCCCAGGAAGACGTAACAATTCCACTTTGTATTCACCTAATAAAATTGCTGCAAACCATATAAGGCAATAGCTGATGGAATTATAGGGAGAGATAGATAAATCCACAATCCTTTTGGATCTTTACCAAAACTATGACTAAAGTAGGCAAGATTTCTAAAGAAAGAAAAAATTAAATAATGTCATTGATGAATGTGGTACATGGAGTGTGTGCCCAACAAACAGAGCAGGTGCTTTCTTCCCAAGCACATACAGAACATTTACCAAAATCAGTCCTGTAATGAGGAGCTCCTAGTAGCCCTTTCTCTGTTGATGGTACATTAAAAGGCAAGTGTTATCAACTGGATGAAGAAGGCACATCTGCCAGGTAACCATATCCCTAACCTGACACAGGGCCAGGTTGGGTGCTATGTACAAGATTTCTCAAGTTGCCGTGTTGTTTTGGGGGACCGGGGGTTTGCAGACAATGGAAACCATAGTGATGATGAGACAGAGCCTGTGATGATGGAGACAAAGCCTGTGATGCTGCAGTGACAGTTGACACATTGAGAGTCTGCCAGACGTGTACTAGGTTTTGAGCTTTGCATGGATTATCTCCTTTAAACCTCATCACAACTCTGCCAAGAGAGTACAATTACCATTTCCATTTTCACATGAGGAAGTTGAGGCTTAGGAATATAGTAATCATATAACTAAGAACAATGCTGCTTCTTAGGTCTCCCTGGCTGACCCCATCCATGGCGCTAAAGTTCTTCCTGAAGGGAGGAGAGGGCCAAGGGATGGACATTTGAGTTTCATGAGGCTGTTCCTCACTGTTCTTAGGACTTTGTGGGATCATTCCACTACTCTAATGATTAAAGTGTAGCTAATGCTCTCTTCCGCAGGTCTACCTGGAAGTGCAATGCATCGTAAATCATTTGGACTGAATCCCAGCCAAGGAGGAAATCATGCAAGATAAAGCGAGGGATAAGTGGCTACCCATTTGGGGTTTTCCAAAGTGGTGGGAGGCTTGGGTAAAGAATGAAAACTGTGAGAATGTCAGCACCAGTCTTCTTCTTCTTCCTTGAAGGCAAAAGCATTTGTCCCCCATCCCCAAGGTCCCTGGACCCAGCTTTGAGCCTGTTGTCTAGAGGAACCAGGGGAGGCAAGGCTGTGAAACCCCTCACTCACACTCGAGGCCCATCCACTAACCATTCAGCAAAAAGCCCAAAGTGAGACATTAGTAATAGAACTTCTGCCAGGACCCTGGACTCCTAATGTGCTTGGAGTGAGGGATGGGATTCTGCTTAATTGTGGGGCTAAGATTTGAACTCAGGTCTTTAGAGCCATAGGACCTGTTGTGCTATGAAGCCTCCCCACTGGCCAACCTCCACTGCCAGGTGTGAAGGTCCTTCTGGGTTAACCTACAGTTCCCCATAACACACTTCCTCAGCCATCCTTTCCTTGGCGGCAGGGCTCCCCCTCGGCACTCCCAAAGCCCCAGCCATGTATCCCTAGCACAGCCCTCTCTACACTGGGAATTGCAAGGTTCCTCTTGTCCCCCACTAAGACCACAGATAGGACTGTGGCTCATTCATATTCATATCTCCTGCTCCTGGCACAGTGACTGTCATTAAAGGCTCTTGTTGGTCAATGAAGAAAAGTGACTTTCATTTTGCAGTGGGATTTGCAGGGGAGCAAACATATTTCAGATTAAAGAATGCACATCACAACATAAAATAGCTTATCACAACCATTTACTGTCTCTGCCACAGACAGGATGACAGGAGGGCTCACAAGAAGGTCGCAGAGGGTGAGTTTTGCCATCAAATGTCATATCGACCAAAGTCCATTATGACAAGTGGGGAGGGTGAGAGAGGGTGGGCTCCGATGCATTAGTGATTGTCCCAAATATGAGAAAATTGATTGGTGACAAATTAATCCTGGCAGCTTTCATTTTCGATTTCCTTTTTGAATTATATGGAATGATTAAAGTGTACCCAAATAGAAAAGAATAGACAGGACAAAGAGAGATACATGTGCCATATATTGATTTCTTACAAAAATAGTTGAAGAGTAGATTTAATTTAACCAGATGGTAGTAGTAATATTGACATAGTAATCATACTTCTAACAGCAGTGCTGCTTCTTAAGGCTCCCAGGTTGACCCTATCCAGTGGGCTGAGGTCCTTCTTCTGCCTGAGGGGAAGGGAGGGTCAACAGATAGATACTTGAGTTGCATGAGGCTGTCCTTGCTGTCTTTAGGACTTTATGAGATTATGTTTTTACTCTAATGAGTAAAGTGGAGCTGATGCTCTCCTCCCCAGGTCTACCTGGAAGTACATTTAGCCTGAACCTCATCTAAGAAGAAATAATGCCAGGAAAGACAAGGGAGAAGTCAGTACCCAGTTGTGGTTTTCCAAAATGGCAGGAGGCTTGGATAAGGAGAGAAAAATGTGGGAATGTCAGCACCAGTCATCTTTCTTGAAGGTAAAGACACTGGTCCCCCTCCCCAAGGTCCCTGAGCCCAGCTTTGAGCCTGTTTCCTAGAGGAGCCAGGAGAGACAAGGCTGGGAAATCCCTCACCCACACTGTTGGCCCATCCACCAGTCATTCATCAAAGAGTTGTGAGTAAGGAATTAGTGATATTGCTGGGACTAGGACCCTGTACTCCCAGTGTGCTCCAGGTCATGGAGGAGATTCTCTTCCTCCAACTGCTTAATGAGAGGACTGGACAAGAACAGTGGTTCTCAAGCTCAAGTCCATGGACATCCTGTGTAAGAATCATCTGGGAGCCTTTAAAAATGATGGGATTCCTTAAATGCCAGCTCAATAGCGGGACGCACGAACATGCATTCCTAAGCTGCCTCAGCAGTCTTGATGCCACTAGTTCGCATCTGTATCTGTATTTTTGTCCTAGGGCCATTGTGACAATGTCTCACAGACCAGGGGGACTTTGAAAAATGCAAATTTGTTCTGTCAAAATTCTGGAGAGAAGAAATATAAAATCCAGGTGCTGGCAGCCATCTTCCCTCCAGAGGCTCTAAAAAGAGTCCATTCCTCACTTCTGGTTCCTGGTGACCCAGGTGTTACTTGGCCTGTAGCTGCATCCCTCCATCCTCTGCCTGCATCTCCACATGGCCTCCTTTTTCTGTGTATTTCTACTCTGTGCATCTCTTATAAGGGCACTTGCCATTAGATTTAGGGCTAGATTCTTGAGAGTCCCTTGGACTACAAGGAGATCAAACCAGTCAATCCTAAAGGAAATCAACCCTGAATATACACTGGAAGGACTGATGCTGGAGCTGAAGCTCTGATACTTTGTCCACCTGCTCAGACGCTACCTTGCGGAAGCTTCACCTGTGACCTGGCAAGGAGACCACTCTGCTCTCTCCCCCTGCTCTGTGTTTCCTCTTACCCACCACATAAGACACATCACCTAATCACTCAGCTGGTTCTATCTGAGTGGGTGCTCAGGCCTGGGGGGCCGGGAGGCACTGGGGAATAATGAGTGTCCCCCACCAGCTGATCCCTGGGGGAGAGAGACTGCCCCTTCCACCCCAAACCAGTGCCTTGATGGCTTTGGCTGAGTAGCTTCTTCTCCAACCTGAGTCCACAGGAGTTTTCATGGGAAAATGCCAGTGAGAAGGTGGCAGGGTAACTAGAGCCGGCCTGGCTCCTTGTCCTGCAGTGGACTCTGAGAAGCCTCCCCCACCTCCTGCCCTGCATCATCAGCATTTTCCCAAAACTGTTTCCACCACACTGCTCACCCCAGAAACCAGAAACTTCAGGGCTTCTCGCTGAAATGATCTGACTAGTCTCCCTGGCTGCCTCCCTTGAGCTCTCCCTGGCCCACCAGTCCCTCAGTCCAGGTGGGCTCCTGCTCATCCCTGCCCTTACTTCTGCCCTCGGCAAACACCCTTTCCTCCCAGGTGTCCTCTTCTTGCCCTGGAGTTCTTGTTGTTCAGTCTCTCGGCTGTGTCCAGTTCTTTGTGACCCCATGGACTGCAGCACGCCAGGTTTCCCTATCCCTCACTAACTCTTGGAGTTTACTCAAAGTCATGTCCATTGAGCCGATGATGCCATCCAATCATCTCATCCCCTGTTGCCCCCTTCTCCTCCTGCCCTCAGTCTTTTCCAGCATCAGGGTCTTTCCGCATGAGTAGTCTCTTCGCATCAGGTGGCCAAAGTATTGGAGCTTCAGCTTCAGTATTAGTCTTTCCAATGAATATTCAGGGTAGATTTCCTTTAGGATTGACTAGTTTCATCTCCTTGCAGTCCAATGGGCTCTCAAGAGTCTTTTCCAGCACCACAGTTCAAAAGCATCAGTTCTTCAGTGCTCAGCCTTCTTTATGGTCCAACTCTCACATCCATACATGACTACTGGAAAAGTCATAGGATTGACTAGATGGACCTTTGTTGGCTAAGTGATGTCTTTGATTGTTAATAGACTGTCTAAGTTTGTCATAACTTTTCTTCCCTGGAGACCCGCCCGCATCCTGTCCTTCTGAGGTCCCGTCAGCTATCTGCCTCCTTGGTGGCCTTCCAGGCCTCATCTGCCTTCTGCAGCCACAGGAAGTGGCCTCTTATTTTCTCTCTCAGCTCAGTGTTCTATTTTAATGCTGTTTGATGCTGTGCTGATGTCCACTGGCTGAAAACACACCCATATCTAAGCCTCCTCTGTAGGCAGCCAGGTCAAGTTCGTGGCCGTCTGTGCTGTAACATGTGTCTCCATGGTTACAGGGGCACATGGCCACTTGCACCCCACAGTGACAGTAGAGGGGACAGAAATGCATGGGTCTCTCTCACGTTCTGGGCACCATTCTGGGCATTTCCCCAATGTTGCTTCTAGCACATGGAATGGGGGAGGGTGCCTGCTCAGGGACCTTGGTTACTGGAATGCTTTGAGCTTTCAAGCAAGACTAAGCTCTTCCAAAAGCGAGACATTTTCACCAAGAAGTATTTCAACAAAACCCAGGGAGCCAGGACAGAGGGCAGGAACCTGGACAACTGACTGGAGTGCAATGGTGTTCTGGGTCCCTGTGGTCCTTGAAGATGAAACCCGTCCTGTCCTGTGGTTAGAACCAGGATGGAGTCCTGGAGATGTTTAGTTTAACTCCTCCAGAGGCTGTGGATAACTCTAGGAGCAACCATTTTCAAAGTTCTTTGGAATTATTTTAGGTGTGGGCCTTCTATCATGTCTCCGACTCAAGGGAGAAGAAAACTCGAGCTTCCCGATGCCCAACAGATGCTTTGTAGGTGTCGCTGGTTCCAGGAATCCAGTAAGATATACCTGTGTGAATGGAAAATGGTGCTGCAGTATCAGCAGACAAAGGTGCTGCAGCCATCAAGCCACTGCCACACCCCCCCCCCGCCTGTGCCCCGCCCCCCCCATCTCCCTCCCAGCTACCATGATGAGCCCTGAGGGGACTCAGAATGGAGACAAAGAAGCTATCAGCTGCCAAGCCCTCAGCCGCTGCAACCACCACTAACATTGTACCCTGTGGGGACTCAGGATGGAGAAAGAACAAGACACTGGCCCTGGAGAGCTAAGATGCATATCAAAGGAGTGAGTCCAGTGAGCCCAGACTCTTGCAACTTCCCAAACATAGAAAAGCACTGGGGCTTCCCAGGTGATTCAGTGTTAAAGAATCCGCCTGCAATGCAGGAGACACAGGTTCGATCCCTGGGTCGTGAAGATCCTCTGGAGTATGAAATGGCAACCCACTTCAGTATTGCTGCCTGGGAAACCCCACGGACCAGGGAGCCTGGTAGGGGCTACAGCCCATAGGTTGCAAAGAGTCAGACACAACTGACAAAACCAGCAACAACAAGTGATATATCCCGTCAATCAAATGACTGGCATAGTTTACCTTCTAAAAATATAACTGTTCTCCCTCTTAAAAACAAGAACAGAAACTAAAAACAAATTTTAAAAAACTATTTTAAAAAAAAAACACTAAACTCAACTCATTAATCTGAGATGTCTAGTGTTCTTTAGCTAGCAGTAACCTTTTGATGTTCTGACTAGCTGGACTTTGCTGCAAAAAGTCCTGTGTATCCTGGCTCCTCCCTTACCTCTCTGGAGCAGTCCCTCAGAGCTATTTTTGAGAGGCTGCCTCCTGGGCTTAAACCCTCAGAAAATCAACCAAATAAAACGTAATTCTCAACTTTCAGGTTGTGTACTTTTTTCCCTCCGTTAACACCTGGGTGCCGTTGAAGCAGAAGCAAGCCTGGTGCAGGTGCATAAGAGTGTCCACTTTGACAGCTGCTTGTCCATCCACTCATCCATCTTCCCAGGAAAACTCTGGTTCACAGGGTAAGTTTCTGGAGACATGCTAGAACCCTGACTTATAGGCAGACCCTGACACCCATCCCAACCCAAGCATCTGCCCAGAAGGGCTGCTGGCTAAACACAGCTGATAAACAAACACCCAGGGCATCAGGAATGGAGAGGCTCGACAGGAGGGCTCGGCTGCAATCACTAGCTGTTTGGCTGGAAGAAGAGAGCCTCGACAGTGGAGATGGAGATCCTCAGTTCCTGAAATGATGCAGCCTCTGGTCCCTAGGACCACTGGCAGCAGCCAATTAAAGCAAAACCACTCTGGAAAGCAATTAGAGAAGGGAGCCCCGGGGAGTCCCCAGCCTGCGCCCCTGGGAACCACCTGTCAAGACCCCAGATGATGTGCTGTCCTTCTGAGAAATATAGGGATAAAATGAGCTTTAATCATCCAACCCCTTAATATTAATCACCACCCATGAACAGGATAGACCCTGCCAAAGTGGAGTCACTCTCAATCACACAGGCTAAATAAATGAATAATTATAGGACTAAATGCTGTGATTAATGCCAGTGTGTTAAGCACATGATGGCTCCCCTCTGCTCCCTAGTCTGACTGCAGAGTCCCCAGGACACCCATGGGGCCGCCAGGAGGCAACACAACCTCACCCACCAGGCTTGCCCTGGGAGGTCCTCTTCGCATTCTGCTAAGACATCTGAACAATGCTTCATGTCCTAGTGGATCAGGAGAGGCCGTGTCCCTCCTAAGAGGCTGAGAGGACCTGGAGGGCAGCTGGAGGGCCTCCCATGACCAGGGACACACGAGAAATGGGGTGCAGGGAACTGATGCTCTCCTGGAGCCCCCGGCCTCCATCGTATCCCAGGTCGCTGGGTTTACCTCTGGGGAGATCGAACTCTGGAGAGCCACCGTGCCTCTGCATGGAATGGGGGCACCAGTGGTGCCCACAGACATGCCTTCACAACAACTGAAATCTCCCGTGTCTGCTGCCACCTGCACTCGCTCGACCCAGAGCCTCTACAGCCATCACGTAAAGATGAAAAAAGAGATGATTTTCTTCTCTTGCACTTTCTTATTGAAGTAATCAAGGGATGGTGTGTTCAAGCCACTGTTTACCCAAAGGAATGAGCAGCGATCAATATTAATACCTGGACACCTACACACTAATCTTTTCAAAATGTCACACAAAAACAAGGCATCAAGAAACTTTATTCTAGGTGTTTGCCAACCAAGGGGGTGAATCTCAATCTCTCTCTCACACACACCTCCTAACACCCACATGCTTCTAAAGATGACACCGCACAGATGCCAACAATCCACGTGGAATTCTAGATTCTTTCCACTTGGAAAGGCCAGTGTGAAGCCACAGTTAGGACCCGAGGGCAGAGGATGGAAAATGCAGAGGGAGTCAGACCCTCCCCTCCCTGGTGTTGAGGGGACCACGGCCACAGCACCAAGCCGCCAGCTGTCAACACTATTTAAGGTGCCTCCTCCAAACTCCACACTGCTGCTTTCTTATTAATTGATTGGAAGCTTAGATCTAAACACAGAAGCTGCCGAGGGGTCCTTGTCTGAGCTTGCAAGCAGTTTGTGAGCTGTGCTCAGTGTGCACGCCTGGAAGATCAGGCTGGAATTGGGGTCCAGTTCGCATCTGGAGGCCCTAGAGCTGATGCCCTGGGAGACACAAGTCCTGTGAGTGATTTGTGTCCCTTTTGGAAGCCCCCAAACACAGTCTCAGGGGATCAGCTCTCTACTTCCTTGGCCTGATTTCATTCATCAAACACCAGCTGCTTCTGAGAGCCCCAGGGAGAAATCTTAGAGATGGACATTATTCCCGCAGCATCCTCATCCAGGACTCATGTTCCTGAACTCGAGGAGCTCAGGGCTTAACAGGTAAATATGCCCTCTGCTGACCCTCTGTTTCCCGCTCCTTCCTGTGCCTTGTGCGAGAGGATCAGACAGATGGGGAAGCAGGCTAATGGCCATGCACTTGATGCAGAGACCACGTGCTGCCCTGGGTCCCTCTCTCGTCTCTGTAATTCTCACAGGAACTCCACTTCCTTCAAGACAATGGAAAACAAACCCAAAACGCACCTCTGAGAAAATGATAGTCAGAGCCAGAGCTGATTAGCAGTGAAGCACGAAGGAATCCTTGTCAAACCACTCTGAAACCAGCAGAGCTCTTTCCTCAAGGAAATCATGCATGGAAACAAAACAAGGCTGATGTTCTATTAGTACCAGTCTATTTTACAAGTCTCAAATTATTCTGTCTCACTGTCTTCAAGCAAAATCAATAAGAATTGAGAATCAGGAACACCAAAATCAAAACTGAAAGCTATAGAAGGAAAAAAAAAAAAAAACCTCTTACAGGAACCTTAGTTTTCAATATTTTGGGGGCAAAATGTGAAATTTTTTATTTCTGTATATAAGTTGTTGTAAATAGAGACAATTTTTTGACTAATTTTCAAGATATTTCTCCTATAGGCTGATCTAGAAGCTTGAAAGAAGAAAAGCAGAAAATGTGGGTCTAGTGTCGAATCACTGAGTCATAACAGCTTACAGGCTTTATCTTGAACTCTAAAAAGAATTGGGCAAGAGGCATCCACAATTTATGACAAGCTCTAAGATGAGTCATCAGTCCCCTGTGACGCCTATGCTCAGCACACCCCCTGTCTCTTGTAATTCCCAGTGCCCCTGGTGGGGCTGCAGATCCAGGGTGAGATGGAGAAGAATTTTCCTTGGCAGTTTTACAAGGCTGAGTTTGTATCATCCTTATTCAGAGATACAACTTCCTAACCATTGACATTGCATACACAATTCAGATGCATGCGCAGGTAGAAGAAAGTTCATCCCCAATCTGCAGAAAAGGTATTCATCAGTGCCAATAGTTTCCATTGTATTAATAATACAACATGTAGGGAAGAATGTCTGTGGTTTAAAGTGTCTATGTGGCTTGAAGACCTTTTTGAGTACTCAGTAGCTCAGTCATGTCTGACTCTTTGCAACCCTATGGACTGTAGCCTTCCAAGCTCCTCTGTCTATGGGGTTCTCCAGGCAAGAATACTGGAGTGTGTTGCCATTTCCTTCTCTAAGGGATCTTTCTGGCCCAGGGATCAAATCTACATCTCCCGATCTCCTGCATCTCCTGCATTGGAAAGCGGATTCCTTACCAGTTGGAAGCTCTGGCTTTAAGACCATTTCACTCAAAGGTCTTCTGAGCCCCAGATGAAAGCAATGAAGATCAAATAGTCTCCTTGTAGAGACTCTCAGTCTTGAGATACAGTGCCAGGGGCTAGGTTAAATCCCACTGCCACCATAAGGTGGTTTGCATCTGACTTTGTAGTTAAGGAAACCAAGACCAAGAGACATGCAGTGAGGGTGCAGAAGAGCTCAGGTTCATCTGTCTCTCAAGTCCTCATTCCTTTCAATGTGATGAACATATGGAGAAACGAAGAGGCTTCTAGGGGCTCTCAAGCTGGCCCTAAAGACTTCTTCCACCGCCATTTCCACCATCGTCCCTTGAATCTCCCTGCTTTTCCTTCTCTCATACCCAAAGTCCTTACCCCTGAGTATCTACCTGGCTTTCTCAGTTGGCCCCTTCAGCCTGGGCTCACATGTGCCTTTTCAAGGAGCCTGCCCCTTGCCACACTATTTGAAGTCACCTCTTCCCACTTACTGCCTAACACACAGCATTACTGTTAATCATCTATCTATACCACAGTTAAGGAAGTTCTGTTTGTGGCCTAGAATAGCTTGGCGTGGTTCATTTTATGTGTCAGTTGACTGGGCCAAGGTGCCACTGATGTGGTCAAACATTAATCTGGATGTTTCTAGAAGGATGTTTGTGGATGAGATGAGCAGTTTAATCTGTGGACTCAGAGTGATGCAGATTGCTCACCCCCCCCCAACCCCTGCCCTGTGTGTATGTGCCTCAACTAATCAGTTGAAGATATAAGTATACCAAAATACTGATCCCCCCAAACAAGAGAGAATTCTGCATCAGGCAGCCTTTGAATTCAAACTACAATGCCAGTTCTTTCCTGAGTCTCTAGCCTGATGGCCAATCCTGCAGCTGTTGAAACTTGCCAGCATCCATAATCATTTAAGCCAGTTCCTCACAATAGATCTCTCTGTATGTAGACATGTTCTGTTGATTCTGTTTATCTGGAGAACTCTGGCTACACAGAGCTCGCAATTGTTTGGTGAATGAAGGAGTGAAGAAATGAATGAGTGACCTTGCAGGAAAAGCTGGACCTGATGACTGCACCATGGGCAGTCCTGGAGGGAGAAGGCCAGCATCCCTGTGGGCCTCTTAGTCCTTTCCCGTTAACCATGTGAGGACTTCCCCAAACAGCGAACCCCACAAATTTTAGGAGTTCATCACCCAAAGCAGCCACCTTCCCTCTTTCCTATGGAGAAGCATTTGAGCTTCAGGATGTCCAGTCTTGTGTGATCAGACTCTCCTTCAAAGTGAAGAAAGGCAGGGTGCAGGGTCTGGAGTCAGGAGATCCAGTGACCATCTGTGACCAGACAGTGAGCCACTCTGAGCCTTCATTGTCTCAAGTCCACAATGGGAAGAGTGGTAACCCCTACCCCTAAATTGTCATGAATTATTAACACAGTTTCATATGGACAAATAGTGGAACCCCCATTGCAGCAGGCTCAATAGCAGTGAATACATAAATACCAGCCTTTGGGTAGCTTATTAACAACAGAAATTTATTTCCTATGCTTTTGAACCGTGGTGTTGGAGAAGACTCTTGAGAGTCCCTTGGACTGCAAGGAGATCCAACCAATCCATTCTGAAGGGGATCAGTCCTGGGATTTCTTTGGGAGGAATGATGCTAAAGCTGAAACTCCAGTACTTTGGCCACCTCATGAGAAGAGTTGACTCATTGGAAAAGACTCTGATGCTGGGACGGATTGGGGGCAGGAGAAGAAGGGGATGACAGAGGATGAGATGGCTGGATGGCATCACTGACTCAATGGACTTGAGTTTGAGTGAACTCCAGGAGTTGGTGATGGACAGTGAGGCCTGGCATGCTGTGATTTATGGGGTCGCAAAGAGTCGGACACGACTGAGTGACTGAACTGAACTGAACTGGGGTTGGGAAGTCCAAGATCAAGTTACTGTTGGATTTGATATCTGGTGAGAGCTCACTTCCTGATTCACAGATGGCTGTCTTCTCACTGTAAAACTCACATGGTGGACAGGGTGAGCTGCCTCTCTTGGGCCTCATTCACAAGGGAACTAAACCTAATCACCCTCCAAAGTCACTATCTCCCAACATCATTACCTTGAGGATTAGGATTTTAACACGTGAAATTTGTTGCACACAAACATTTAATCTATAGCAATATTGTAAATAAAATGGAATATATTGAGCATACAAGCAACATATCCAGTCCTCCTACACTAGACTTTCACAATGACTGTCTGAGAAAATCTTTTAACTAAGGATTCCACGCTTGGTCATTCATTTGTTCATTCATTCATTTAATCGTCAATTCATTCATTCATCTAGTCATTCATTCCTTCAACCGAGTGCCTACTCTAGCATCAGTTTGCCTAATGGCTAAGGAGGAATCTGCCAAGGGCATGATCTACTGAATCTTATCTTTAGGAAGGTCGTGGACAGGTGGCACAGCACTAAGGGGGCAGGATGGTGCTGCTGTTCTCTGGGGAGGCCGGGGGCAAGAGAAGGGACCCTTGCTGAGGACCAGAGCTCCAAGATGGCCAGCCAACATGAGCCCAGCCTTCTTAATTAGATAACCACTGACTGCTTCCCACTGGCCATTTTCTAGTGCTCAATTATAAAGATTGGTGATTTTTGTAAAGCCCACCCCTCACTCAATTCTTAAAATGAGAAGCCCACACTTGAATTTGGAAGCCTGGCATCATGCTGCCCCTTCAGCCATATGCTTCAGCCATCTGTCTTCACAAGCCTTTGGTCAGATTCACCGTCAAGACCCTGGGCATCATCAACACACTCATCGTCCATGATTGCATGGTCTCCTGGCTCATGAGCACCAGGGCTCCCCTCCCATCCCCTCTCCTCCCTTAACTTCCAAGGGCCGGAGCTGCACATACATCCTTCTTTTTTGGTAATTTTTTAAAAATAATTTTTAAAAATGTATTTATTTTTGGCTGTGCGGGGTCTTCGTTGCTGTGCAAGCGGTTCTTTAGTTTTGGCAATCAGGGGCTACTCTCTAGGTGGCTTCTCGCTGTGGTGGCCCCTACTGCTGCAGAGCATGGGCTCTAGGGCATGCAGGCTTCAGCAGGTGTGCCTTTCGGGCTCAGTCTCAGTAGTTGTGGCACATGGATTTAGTTGCTCCACAGCATGTGGGGTCTTCCCATACCAGAGATTGAGCTCACGTCTCCTGCACTGGCAGGCCAATTCTTTACCACTGAGCCACCAGGGAAGCCCACACATTCTTAACTCAAAAGCATCGTCAACTGTATGAATGCTCAGAACCAACAAAATCAAATGCTTGACAACATGCATTGCCCACAGTTCACATCACAGAAACATTCATGATTGCCTTTCATTTCCTCAGATGAAATAAAGCCCAAAGCTCCAACCTGCATCTCAAGAATTACTGTCATCAAGCTCCCCTGGTGGTTCAGATGGTAAAGAATCTTCCTGCAATGCAGGAGACCTGGGTTCTACCCCTGAGTCAGGATGACCCCCTGGAGTAGGAAGTGACAACCCACTCCAATATTCTAGCCTGGAGAGTTCCACGGACAGAGGTGCCTGAAGGGCTACAGTACATGGGGTCACAAAGAGTTGGATGCAAGTGAGTGACTAGTAGGCTCTTATGGGTGCCACCTTCTGAAACTATAACCATGAAATGCAGTAAATCTCCAGGGAGTCTTAGGAGCCTGAGTTCCCTAAGTCTGCCATCCTGACATGACTGACATTGACCAAGAGTGGCTGTGCTTTATTATTTTCTGATTCTTTCAAAATGGTGCAGCTGCCTTTAAACTTTTTGCGTTTCCTGTTTTGGGTCTCTGTGTTTATCCTTTGAGACGACCTGGCTAACGACTCCTATTTCACCTCCCTCTTTCCTTTTAGAAAAAATGAATCTCATAAAAATCACCAGACTGGAGACAGAGCAAACTCATTGGCATCATAAAATTTTGATTCAGAGGTTTAGCAAATGTGATGGAACATTTTTCTGTGCCCTTCTGATGTGTGCAAACTATTTTTAGTGTGTGGATATTTACATAATATTGCCAGACACAGGCTTATTCAGCCCCCCCCCTTTTGAAATGGGAAGTGATGAGTCAAGTCAGGAAGAAACAGGTTCTGAGTCAGAAGACACGGGTTCACCAAGTCAAGCAATTCCAGATGATATTCAGGCACAAAATGTTGTAATCAGGTGGCGAGATCAGGGTGAAATACCAACACCCAGGTAAGAAAAATGTTTGTGCCTATCACCTGGAAGTTGGTGCTACCCCAAGCTGGATGGAGCAAACTTTGATCATCATTTGAGTGGCAGTAAACATCAAAGTCATGGTTTTTCCAACAGTCTTGTATGGATGTGAGATATGGACCATAAAGAAAGCTGAGCACTGAAGAACTGATGCTTTTGAAATGTGATGCGGTAGAAGATTCTTGAGGGTTCCTTGGACTGCAAGGAGATCAAACCAGTTAATTATAAAGGAAATCAACCCTGATTATTCAATGGAAGGACTGATGCTGAAGCTAAAGCTCCAATACTTTGTGGCCATCTGGTGTGAAGAGCCAACTCGTTGAAAAAGACCCTGCTGCTGGGAAAGACTGAAGGCAACTGGAGAAGGGGGCAGCAGAAGGTGAGATGGTTGGATGGCATCACTGACTCAATGACCATGAATTTGAGCAAACTCCGGGAGATAGTGGAGGACAGAGGAGTCCAGTATGCTGCAGTCCATGGGGTTGCAAAGAGTGGGACATGACTTAACAACTGAACAACAACAAAAATGCCTTGAAGTCAGGCAGTGGGTAACCAGTGGGTCATGGGAGGCTGCAGGCTCTTGGTGGGGCTATGGGACCGCTCTGTCCCCTCCACAAGCCCTGGGAGGGGGTGCATGCACCATGGGACACATTCTGGGAAATGACTACTTACAAATTTCTGCCCAAATTGTGTGAAGCACATCCAAAAGTGGAGATTCAAGCAACTGGTATTTAAAAAAATCCCCAGAATGTCTACAATGGAAGAATGAGAATCATCTCAAGATGAAGGGAGCCTACACCTAGAAGATGCGATCTAGGATTTGTGGAAAAGAAGAAAATAACATTTATGTGGGTTCCATGAGAGCAATGGAGAAGGCAGTGGCAACCCGCTCTGGTACTCTTGCCTGGAAACTTCCATGGATGGAGGAACCTGGTAGGCTGCAGTCCATGAGGTCGCTAAGAGTTGGACACGACTGAGCGACTTCACTTTCACTTTTTCACTTTCATGCATTGGAGAAGGAAATGGCAACCTGCTCCAGTGTTCTTGCCTGGAGAATCCCAGGGACGGGGGAGCCTGGTGGGTTACTGTTTCTATGGGGTCGCATAGAATAGGACACAACTGAAGTGACTTAGCAGCAGCAGCAGCAGCAGCAGCATGAGAGCAAACCTGGAATGGGGCTGGATGCTTGTAACCTGTTTGGGTACAATAAGCTTCTGTTGAACTGTGAGCTCTGTTTATTGCGGGTTTTCTATGTGCCATGGTTAGCTGTTGATTTGTATTATTTCACTCTCATCAACCCATTTTGCAGATGGGAAACTGAGGCAAAGCCAGGTTTCTGCTACTTGCCTAAGGCCAATCAAGAGGTAGAACCAGAGTTCAGAGCCAGAAACTGCATTTCATCCTGTGTAGTCTGGTTCTAATTTCTAAATCATGGCTGTGTTCTGCAGATGGAAATGGGGGCTCAGAAGGTCCAGGGGCTTGTTTGCAGCTTTGCAATGACAGTGAGTAGTAGTGTAGTTGCTCAGTTGTGTCTAACTCTCTGTGACCCCATGGACTGTAGCCCACCAGGCACCTCTGTGCATGGATTCTCCAGGCAAGAATACTGGAGTGGGTAGCCATTCCTTTCTCCAAGGAAATCTTCCCAACCCAGGGATTGAACCCAGGTCTCCCACGTTGTAGGCAGATTCTTCACCATCTGAACTGCCAGGGAAGCCCTGCAATGACAGGGAGGGAGACTGTGTTCACACTCCGACTGACTCCACCATTGCTGCTATTCCTGGGGCACGCTCATCCTTCCCACCCCAGGCATCTGTCAAACACTGTCTGATGGCCTCCCCTGAGGGCTGGCTGGGTAGCTGTTTGAGTGGGAAGGCAACCTGTTGGCATGGACACCACCCTAACCATGCTGTCTGCTACCATCTTCACTGCAGGACCCCTCGGCTGCCCTTACAAGCATTCTGCCTTCTTGCTATCATGTTCATTTTCTCCATTATACTTCAAATTGTGCGATCCACATTGCACTGTCTCACCATTGATTCAGTGGTTAAATTAGCTGCTATTTCTCTCTCCTGCATTACAGGCTCAGAATAATTTGTTTATGAATCAAATGTTCTGCGGGCTCGAAAGGAAAGCTTAATATGCATTCATTACAGCTGAGCCATAATCACCCTAAATCACAGGAACCTCGGTCCCAGGCAAGGCGCGAGTCTTGCTTGGTGCGGAAGCCCATCTTTTACCTTCTGAAGCACGCTACTCAGGCCTGAATTTTCATCAAAATTCATGGAAGGGTGTGCAAAGGGGGAGCAATAAGTTTTAAAAATCTGTAGAGTAATTTCAAACTGATGCAAAAACTTTTTATGCATATCACCCTCTACATGATCTTCAGAGGGCACCAACCACAGGGCTACCCACCTAGCCTCCAGCGTGGGTCAGTATCATCAGGCATCTCACGGAGAGATAAAGATGGATGTGGGTGAGCGCAGAGCAATGGTCTGTAAGATGCTCCACACCTCTCCTCCCATCTGGGGCCTTGTCCCAGCCCTGGGAAACGCACAGGCAGGCTCACACCATGGCACTGCGCCCAAATGAATCTTTTTCAGAAGACCCTTCTAGCTCCCCACAGCAGATACTGGCACATCCATGCCAGGGCTCTGCTCCCAGTAGATGGCAGTGCTCAGAGGACTGAGTCCAGACCCACAGGGCCTCTCACATCTGACCCTGCCTTTAGGAGGTGCAGGGCCTCTGCCCCACAGACCTGCTTTTCCTCATCCCCTGGGGTCCCCAGCCGAACAATCACCTCCCAAGTCAGAGATAGGATAGCAAGTGGCAGAAAGCACACTTCCTGGTCACTTGACATTTTAACAGGATAATTCTAGGCTCCCAGTTATGGTCCCCACAATGGACTGAAAGTTTGTGTCCCCCCAGTATTCATATTTTGAAACCTAATTCCCAAAGTGATGTATGGACATGGGGTCTTGGGGAGGTGCTGAGGTCATGAGGATGGAGTCCTCGGGATGGGGTTAGTGACCTTATGAAAAAGACCCCAGAGAGCTCTTTTGCCCCTCCCACCACATGGGTAGACACAGTGAGAAGGCAGCCACGTGGATAAAGGTTCTGACCAAACACTGAATGTGTCCACATCTTGATCTTGGACTTCCAGCCTCCAGAACTGTTGATAAATAAATCAGATTTATGAAATATTTATTAACAGATGAATATATATCTGTTGTTTTTAGAGAATGAATTTATGGCTACCAAGGGGAGCAGATGGAAGAAAGGGATAGTTCAGGAGTTTGGGATCAATGTATACACACTGCTATAATTAAAATGAATAACCTATACAGGACCTACTATAGAGCACAGGAACTCTGCTCAATGTTGTGTGGAACTCTGGATGGGAGGAGAGTTTGGGGGAGAAAAAACATATGTATGTGTATGACTGAGTCCCTTCACTGTCCACCTGAAATATCACAACATTGTTAATTGGCTATGTCCTGATACAAAATAAAATGTTTTAAAAATAAATAATTTTCTGTTGTTAATAGGGCACCCAGTCAATTGTGTTCTGTTATAGCAGCCAGGATGGACCAAGACAGTGTTCTCATCCTCCAGTGGGTCTCACACAGGAGACGCTGGACTCGGAGGCAGATGAATGAGGTGAGATTTCCAGATGACCTTGCCTTGGGGAGATCCTAAGATGCGTCTCGTGTTGCTTTTCCTCAAGGTGGGTCCAGAGTTATCCCCAGGAGCATTAGGAAGCTGGCATAGGGTGAGCCTCCCCAAGGATCTGTGAATCCGTATCAGTCTCTTCTCTCCTAAAATGCCAGACTCCAATGCTGAGACTGAGGGGCTAGTGACTTAGATTGGGCTGACTCAGTGGAAAAGGTGGAAGATTATAGGAAGTTGAGCTTACCTGGAGGGCCTCTGTCTGTGGATGGTGATCCCACAGCTGAGATGGGCCTGCACCCTTGGGCACCCAGAGCCTTCTGTGTTTTCTCCAGAGTGTTTTTCCTTCCCAATCGGAAAAGAGACTAAAACATCTCAAACCACACTGCTGGGAAAACCAAGAGTAAAACTCCCAAAGCCAGAAGCTCAGGAAATTTCCACAGTGCATGGCAAACACTCCCCATCAGAAATTTTACTTGCAAATTTTATTACAAACTAGTTTATGACACAAATGATGCAATGCCAAGGAAGTATAAATGAATCAGAACCTACTTACATGTTTCAATGGTGAAATCCATGTCATGCCCGTCTTTATTGCCGTCCATTTAAAACAAAGCTGGATCCATTATGGTCTTACAGAAACACACTTTTCTGCTAATCCCATTGACAATATTCTACTTAATGAAATGTCTGAGCTAACTACATCATCAGATTCTTTACTGTGACTTTGCGTGGAGAGACTGAGTCTTCATCTGTCTTTGGAAATCATAATAGAAACTCTGGAGTCAATGTCCAACTGTTATGGTAAGTAGTGGGCACAGAGGCTGTGCTGGCCAATGATATGGGACTCTTGGGGCTAAGGATCATGGTAAAAAAGCTTAAAGAAAGTATTCTCCTGGAGGCCAAAGTGGAAATTTTCTCACCCTCCTCCCCAGCCAGGCCATTCCTCTTCCTGAGCTGAATGCCTCCATGTCTCTGTGGGCTGTGATTCACGGCCAGGGCTGACACTTGGGAGTGAGTCACCTTCAGATCATGGGGGTGTGTGACAGGGTGACATATTTGTGTACAACACCCAAGTGCCCCTGGCTGAAGCAGAGTTTTCCTAATTACTAGTCTCCCAATCCCTTTTAAAAATGTAATGAGGGTGATTACAGAAAACTCTTTAAGGTAAACCTAAATGAATGAATTTGTTTAAACTGTTAATGAACTTTCAACTCTCCAAACCGGTGAGCTCTGGGGCTGGAATTACTAATTGCAGCGTTGACGGGAGCTGAAGGATGGGTAGCCATTCTGACAACCAGATGCTTAGCTTGGGGGACCAGCTCATTTATTATCTGCATCCCTGGGAAGCAGTGACCAATTACTCCATCTGCTCAACACCTCTCTATCCCAAACAGGCAAATTAAGCCCTAGACCAAAGTCCCAAGCATCAGAACCAGGTGGGATGCAAGGTGGCCCCCTACCTAGAAAGGATCTCTAAATACAAAGGCAACCAGAAAGTGGTACCTTGGGGAAAGAGTCGGGGTGGGTGGAGGGGATGCACCTTGGCTTGTTGGCAGGGAGGAGGTCCAGAGTGCTCTTGCCAGTGGCAGAACCGTGGAGGTACTGGATGGCTACCCTCGGGGCTGGTGCCCTGGGACCCCTCTGGGTGCCCCTTGGAGCCAGTATCGTTTATGCTCCATGGTCTCCATTCATAGCAAATGTCCATCATTTCCTTGATCCTGTTCTGCCCCATTTTTACACACAAGGATTTTCAATACTCTCCAAAGCACTCAAGTCTACAAACATGATCCTTAACCTGCCTGAGATGGGCTTCCATTTTACCAGAATTTGGGTCAAGGGTAATTTGCTTTCTTGCTTCTTCCCCTTAGATTTCTCTTTCCCCAAACTTACCCCACCCATTCTGGACCTTGGAGTCACTACTGTCCCTATTGTCCCTGTGAGCACATCCATGCACCTCACAGAGGGCCTCAGCTCTCTGTCTGCCTGTCTGTCTGCAGGGCTGGGTGCGCACAGAGTGTTCAATGAGAACTCACGAATGAGACTCTTTGGATTCCTCAGGAAAGGCATCATCAAGAAGCTGAGGAATGCTAACTTTTAGTGGACCCTGAGCCATTTCTGAAGTTTAATGTGTCAAGAAGTATGGGCAGAACTGGGAATAACTTAATTGTCTCAACTTGACACGGGTTGAGTCCCCAGCATGCTCTTGGCTTTTGGTCACCTTGAAGGAGCCTGCTTGAGCTGACTGACGGGCCATCAAGATTAATAAAATAAATACAGAGGTTTTGGCTGATGCTTAGCCACAGAAAAGTCACCTGGAGTTGCTCTTTCGTGACTGATTAATTAGGGAAAAACTCGGGGGTGCTAATTAGCTGTTGAGTGTTTTCTGAGCGTTAACATTCATGGTATGCAAGTGTATCAATTTCTAACAATATCTAACAAGATCATTTGAAAGTGAGATTCTCCTGAGAAATGCAATCATGGTTTGGGGAAAGTGCAGGGGCCCCTTCAGTTTTGTACAAACTCATATAAATCAACAGAAAGTTTGTTACCAATTGTACTAATGTTCTTCAGTAAACGAACAGATTGGCCAATAAATATGCATTAGATGTAATTCTATCTACCTGTTGCATTTCATCCCAGAAGCGAGGACCGTTACATTACGGAAGTTTGATGAATGCTTTCTCTTGCTCATATGACTTGGAAATGAGTGAATTTGCCCAGTTGTGGGGAGGGAGCTACACGTGAGGCTCGCAGCTTCCACGTGGAAAGCTCTAAATTGAAATCTGTACCTTTAGGGATTGTGAGACCAAAAGGAAACTGTTGGGCCCCCAAGGAACCATTTCCCACCATAATGAGAATTTTAAGTGGTGGGTTTAAATTCTTTGAAAAGCCTTTCAGAAACGTGTGCAAGTGATGGTTTCTGAATTACCAGCAGAGATGCAATTAAATTAGAGAGAGAATATCTCCTCATTCTAATTTTCCAGCCTAAAGACCCTTCTCCCTACCCCAGGAGGAGAAGGGCACATCCCAGCTATAAGCAGCCCAGGAACCTAATCGAAGGATTCTTCAAGTGGCCCCAGATGCTGAATTGAAGCCCAGAAGGGAGAGATGCACTGTGGGGGAGCACCATGTAAAAGGTGGCAATGGAACCTGAGAATAAAGGGTCCAAGGATCTGCCTTCCAATGCAGGGTTCGCAGGTAAAATCCATGGTTGAGGAATTAAGATCTCACATGCTGTGGGGCAACAGAGCCTGCTTACCACCACTACTGAGCCAGAGCTCTAGAGCCCACAGGCCACAGCTAAAGCCCACGTGCAACAAAGATCCTGTGTGCCATGCCTAAGACCAAACAGAGCCAAAAAAGAAAAGAGAGAGAGAGAGAGAGAAATATCTTTATAAAAAGAATCCCGAGAGAGATTCCCCTGGACATTTCCTTCCCAATGCATCTGCCTCTTCTTCACCTAGTTATAAGCTAACTAACCCTGGGGAACTGTCAAACATTAGCAGAACCCCCTCACCCTACCTACAAAAGTGGGTAGTTATAACAACCATTCCTTGAGCATGTACCAGTGTGGAGCTCCCTCTCAGTCCTACCCAGGTCACCCACTTGCATCTTCAGACTCCCCTGGGCAGTGTGTACTTTGAGTTGCCCATGAGATGGAAGTTGATGGTTAAGAAAGCATGACAGTTAAGAAAGCAGGAGGCAGCCTGCCTCTTGGGTTAGATTCCTGCCTCCATCAATTCCCCACTATATAGATGGGTTACCTATCTGAGTCTCCTTTACTTCACCTGTAAGCTGGGGATAATAGGATTACCTGTCCCAGAGGATTGTTGTGAGAATGAAATGTGTTCATCCATGCCTTGCATGGGCTCCACAAAAGTGGTCATTGTTACAGAGGTTAAGTGATGTGACCATTACAGAAAAGCCCATCCTCACAAACCTTCAAGTTGTGAACTTTCAAATATGCAAACATGTGTTCCATCAACAGCTAGTGTGAGTGAAATTGCAAATTGCCTTCCATCTCCTATTGCTGATGATCCTTCACCTCTACCATCTCCTACCTCCTCTCTCTCCTCCAATCAAAAACTCTTCTTGCCTGTTCACTTGGTGCCAGCACTGTATGCCAGCTGTTGGACTGTACTGCTGTACTTTTCAAGGTACTGTACCATAAAATTAAAAATATTTTCTGTGTGCTTTTTTTAAATGTATTATCTGTGTGAAAAGTATTATAAACCTATTACTGTACAGGACTATACAGCCAACTGTGTTAGCTGGGTACCTAGGCTAACTTTGTTGGACTTATAAACAGTTTGGACTAAGGAGTGTACTCTCAGAATGGAACTCATTCATATAGAGGGCACTTACTGTGCAAGTAAGCAGGAAAGCTGGGTTCCTACCAGATATGAATCCACTTCATGTTGTACATTAAGAAAGGGAAAGTTGAGAGAAAAATGTTTTCTGACTTAAAAAGCCTTTGCTGGATGACTGGCTGAAAGATGGTTGAAAATGTGGATGACTAGCTGCAAAGCTGTTGATGGTAAAAAAAAAAAAAACAAAAACACAAAACTTTTTATTTTGCATTGGAGTATTGCAAACTCCAATACTTTGGCCACCTCATGCAAAGAGGTGACTCATTGGAAAAGACTCTGATGCTGGGAGGGACTGGGGGCAGGAGGAGAAGGGGACAACAGAGGATGAGATGGCTGGATGGCATCACCGACTCGATGGACATGAGTTTGCGTGAACTCCGGGAGTTGGTGATGGACAGGGAGGCCTGGCATGCTGCAATTCACAGGGCGCAAAGAGTCGGACACGACTGAGCGACTGAACTCAACTGATAGCCAGTTAACAGTGTTGTGATAGTTTCAGATGGACAGTGAAGTGACTCAGCCATACATATGCATGTGTCCATTCTTTCCCAAACCCTCCTCCCATGCAGGTTGCCATATAACACTGAAAGAGTTTCATGTACTATACAATAGGACCTTGTTGGTTATTCATTTTGATTTTACCGGTGTGTACATGTCCATCCAAAACTCCCTAACTATCCATTCCGCTTATCATACCGCAGCAACCATAAGCTCATTCTCTAAGTCTGCAAGCCTGTTTATGTTTTATAAGTAAGTTTATTTGTATCATTTCTTTTTAGATTCTGCATATAAAGGATATCATACGATATTTCTCCTTCTGTCTGACTTGCTTCACTCAGTATAACAATTGCTGGGTCCATCCATGTTGCTGCAAATGGCGTTATTTCATTCTTTTTCATGGCTGGGTAATATTCCATTGCATATGTATACCACATCTTTATCCATTCCTCTGTCAATGGACATTTAGGTTATCTCCATGTCTTGGCTATTGTAAATAGTGCTGCCATGAACTTTGGCCTGCATGTATCCTTTCAGATCATGTTTTTCTCTAGACACACGTCCAGGAGTGGAATGGGTGACTATCTACAGAACTGTTGGTTGTTTTTAACTTCCCAAAGCCCAGAGAGTGAAAGATATGGTCATGATATGGTCAATAAGTGTTTGGGAATCTGACCTGAGTTGAGACTCAGCAAAATGTACAAGGCTTCTTGCAGCCCAGTACCTGGCCTGCATCTGGTGCTACCATAGTCCTCGCTCTGAGCTCCACTTATGTTGACCCAAACAGCTGCCAGGTCCCATCCCCATGAAATGATGTGATGGGGGAATAGAAGCCCCCAGATTTAGGTTCTAATGTCTGGAACCCATGAATGCTACCTCATTTGGAAAAATGGTCTTTGCAGGAGTCATTTACTTAAGGATCTTGAGATGCAGAGATTATCACACTTCATATAAGTGGGTCCGAATGCCACGCAGATGTCTTTATAAGAGGGGGCAAGAGGGAGGCTTGGCACATGCACAGAGGAGGAGCCACATGACTATAGGCACAGAGATCGCCAGCAGCCATCAGGAGCTGGAAGACGCAAGGAACAGATTCCCCTCTAGACCTTGCAGAGGGGGTGCAGCCCTGCTGACAACCTCATTTTGAACTTATGGCCTCCTGTAAGCACAGAACTGCGTGCTGTTTTAAGCCACTCAGTTTGCAAGAATATGTCACAGTAGCTCCAGGAAACTAACACACACGGGTCTTTCCATTTTTCTGCCTTTGATCAAAGTGCCTTATTCTACCCAGAAATCACTTCCCATTCTCTTGTGTCTAAGTGGTTCCTTCAAGTCCCTCAAGGCTCATCACCACCTCCTCCAGAAGGCCTTCTAAGACTATGCCTTCCGCTCTTCACCCCTCTCCTCTTTCCCCATCACAGCAGCACTGGATGGCCATCATCTCTTTGCTTGTGTTTCTCCCTGACTAAACCAAGGGCTCTTAAGGTTGGGGTTTACCCTTCCTGCCAGTGGCATGTGGCTGGGGAGGAATGATATGTTTCTATTTGTTATTAAAAGTTCCCTCTTCAGGGGTGGGATGATGAGGGAGATGAGGGAGGTTCAAAAAGGAGGGGATATACATATGCCTATGGCTGATTCATATTGAGATTTGACAGAAAACAACAAAATTCTGTAAAGCAATTATCCTTCAATAATAAATAAATAAATTAGGAAAAAGGTCCCCTCTTCAAGATGGAGAGGTGGAGCCACTCAAGGGGTGCACAAGATTTTCAGGGGTCTGCACCTCCACTGCTCTAGGGTACTAGTAGGATTAGGTTCCTTACAAAGAGACCACAGGTAGAGGTTAGCTTCTCAAAGCCACTGCCAACTATGAGGACTGGGGTTGGGAGACACTACCAGGTCACAACGGGAACCATAGGGGCCCTGGAGAAGCTCCTAGGGGTCTTCTAAAAGGGGGGGTTCAGTGCTTCATATTGAGAATGTAGGTGCAACTCACCAAGGATCCACTATGGCTTCTTCCTGTGCTGAGAATAAAACAAACATCCCCATCAGTGTGGAGGCTACAGAAAGGGGCAGGAATGACCCTCACCATCACGGCTGCTCAGTAGGCATTGAATTGGGACTTGGATGAGTCACTCTGTGCCCCAGGCAAGGTCATTCGGCCTAGTTGGGCTTCAAATGCTCTGCTTCTAAATAAGGGCCTTGAACTTGGTGGTGTGCACATCCTTTCCAACTCTTAAATGAGATGACATTTAATGAGGGCCTCCAGTGGAACAGCGCTGTATTGTCAATGGATTTGGCCAGATGCCAGTGATACGTGGATTTGCTTCGGCGTGTCCTGGCCGTGGCCTCCACTTGGCAGCTTCCAGACAAGAGATAGCAGTGTGTCCCAATGTATTGGGTATGGCTTTTTCTTCCAGCATAGAAAAGATTCTTGTCTGCACTGCTCTGCTGTCAGGATGCCTGCCCTCACTCTGACCATCATGAATCTTTTTTTTTTTTTTTCGTTTTTGGCCATGCCACACAGCAAGCAGGATCCTAGCTCCCCTGACCTGACCAGGGATTGAACTTGTGACTTCAGCAGTGGAAGTACAGGGTCCCAACCACTGGACCACCAGGGAAGTCCCTAACCATCATGAATCTTAACTCCACGGGGATGGTCTGGGCAGAAGGAGAATATCAGGAACCCATCAGAACATAATAACTGAGACCTCATTATGGAGGGACTCAGGGCTGGGGTGTTATTGGGTTTGGTTTTCCTGGCCCAGGCTGCATCCCTCACTGGCTGTTGGGTTCTAAAGACCCTTTAATGATGTTTTGATGCCATCAGAAGCAGATGAGACTCCAAGTGGACCTGAATAATTAGGGTGTGGAATTAGACTAAAAATCAGAATTGTAGGATTAGAATAGAACGGATGCCTCACCCTCTAAGATGACTGTGACAGGGCAAGGACAGTGGTGGAGCGTATCGTCTGAGTCTCTGGTTCTGTTCCTCGCTGGCTGTGATCGTTATCGTTGGGTGAGTTACCTCACTTCTCCAGGACTCAGTTCCCCAACTGAGATGTGCAAGAAGCCATAGTAATTGCCTTATTGGGGTTGTGGTTAACCACAAAATGCCCCTTCTCCTGAAGATATTCACATCAAAACCCTGAACGTTACTGTATTTGCAAAGTCTTTGTAGATATAAGTTTAGGATCCTGAGAGGAGATTATCTTATCCCAGTGGGTCCTAAATGCAGTGGTAAGTGTCCTTACATTAATTACCAGACCCACAGAGGCAGATAGACAAGCAGACACAGAAGGCAGAGACTGGAGTGACATAGCCACAAGCCAAGGATGCTGGCAGCCACACAAGCTGAGAGGTAGGAAGGATTCTCCCCTAGAGCTTCTAGAAAGAGTACAGCCCTTCAGGTACGTGATGTTGTACTTTCAGGCTCCAGGACTAAGAATCAATTTGTTATAAAATGTGGTTTTAAAGCTACCGAGTTTATGGTAATTTGTCACAATATCCATAGGAAACTAATACAGGGGTTATGAGGATTATGTAAGTTAATACATGTCTAGTGATCAGAACAAAATGAGAACTCAATATATATCCATAATCATGCCTTTAACCTGAGTCTCCACTTTAACATGTGTCCACCAGATAGAATGGGCTCAGCACACATGAGACTTTGCTGTGTGAAGATTTTAGTACTAATCAGGCATATAATACTAAGCATTTCCTCTTATAATTTATTCAGATAAAGTAGATGGAAATCACCAATGACCTCTGTCTTGCTTTACTAAACAAGTATATCAAATGTCTACTCAATGCCTAGTGAAAGTTGCTCAATCGTGTCTGGCTCTGAGACCCCATGGACTATATAGTTCATGGAATTCTCCAAGCCATAATACTGGAGTGGGTAGCCTTTCCCTTCTCCAGGGACTCTTCCCAACCCAGGGATCAAACCCAGGTCTCCGGCATTGCAGGTAGGTTCTTTACCAGCTGAGCCAATACCTGACACTGTGTTAATTTAATTTGTGATATAGTATTAGTTTTCCACAAGTCCATTCATTAATTTAATGAGTATTTTGTGAGTATTGACCACATGCCAATTACAAGGTTTAGGGGATGGAACGGCAAACAAAATATACAAAATTATACAAAGCTTCCCATGCTCAGGGAGTTAACTCTGTTCTAAGGAGACAGGCAATAAGCAACATAAATGGGTAAAATAATAAAATGTATTAACTGTGGTGGTAATGAGTATGGAGAGAGTAAATAGAGAAGATAGGGCTTCCTTGGTGGCTCAGACAGTAAAGAATCCACTTGCAATATGGGAAACCTGGGTTCAATCCCTGGGTTGGGAAGATCCCCTGGAGAAGGACATGGCAACCCACTCCAGTATTCTTTCCTGGAGGATCCCCATGGACAGAGGAGCCTGGTGGACTACAGTCCATGGGGTTGCAAACAGTCTGACATGATTGAGTCAGACACGACTGAGTCTGACACGACTAAGCACACTGAAGCCTCACCAGGAACATGACCTCACCAGGAACATGACCACTGACCAAAGTGCTGAAAGTGAGAGGGCAAGGCATGAGGAGGCATCTGGGGGAAGGGCCACCCAGACTGAGGGAGAGTTGGGGGAGGCATAAAAAGCCCAAAGGTCAGCAGTGAGGTGGGTGAGGGGATTCAGATAGGGATGAAGTCAGAAAGGAAAATGGGCCATGGTGAGTCCTTGGGGTTTGATTCTGAGCTTGTTGGGAACCGTCTATAGGGTTCCGACAGAAAGTGGACTGGACCTCACTGTGTTGATGAATGCATGTTCTATTTAGAATGAAACTAGAGGGAGGTAGTGGTGAGAGAAAAACCTGAAAAGGGGCCGTGTGGGTGGTCTGGGGAGATGTGATGGGAGTCTGGCCTCAGGATAGCAAAGTTGACCAAGGATGGATCCCTTTATCCTAGGACTGGAAGGAAGCAGCTGGGGAGTGGAAAGAAACTGAGGAAGATGCAGTATGAGTGAGCCAACTGACAAGTGTGTTCCTAGGAAGGGTAGGAGGCTTATGAGGTCAAAGGCTGCCACAGGTCAAGGAAGGTTAGCCCAGGAACTGGTCGCCAATCAGTGTCCTTCCAGAACCTCAGAAAGGGACATGAAACTGAATGCCAATTCCCCTTTTTGGTGACAGCACCTGGATTTTCCTCCACGCGAACTCCAGTTCCTTAAGCCATGGATCTCTGTGGAGCTGTCACATCAGTCCGAAGCCCCTGTTTCCCTTGGCTAAGGCAGGGCATGGGGCCCGACCTAGACATGCCTTCTCACCTTTTCTTTCCTGGACATTCTCATCTTCCACTAGCATGAAAGTGAGATTGCTATTCACTCAGTTGTGTCCAGCTCTTTGCAACCCCATGAACTGTATCCTTCCAGGTTACTTTGTTCATGGAGCTCTTCAGGCAAGAATACTGGAGTGGGTTGCCATTCCCTTCTCCAGGGGATCTTCCCAACCTAAGGATTGAACCCAGGTCTCCTGAACTGCAGGCAGATTCTTTACCATCTGAGCAACCAGGAAGCCCACTGGCATAAGGGAAAACAAATCACACTACAAAAAGTCATACTTAATCCCATCAAGAAGCACATGAAGCTATTAATATTTTCTATTCGTTTATCCTTCTACTTCCTTGAGTTTGAGTGAACTCCAGGAGGTAGTGAAGGACAAGGAAGCCTGGCATGCTGCAGTCCACGGGATCACAAAGAGTCAGACACAACTGAGCAACTGAACAACAACAACCATTACTTCCTTAGGGCTGTCCTAATTCCTGGGTATTAGAAGAATTTCTCCTTGATTCTACCGTCCAGTGTCATTCCAATGAATGTTCTCCTTGAAGATCAGACTTCTACTTGGACAGATAAGGAGACCTCTTAGATTGGTTGCATGCCTGCTGATCATCCACCAAATACAGACTTGGATTGGGAGTGAGATCCTAAAGTTGGGAATTGCATCAATGGTCACAGCAAAAGGACAATTCTGTTGGATAATTTCTGCAGTTTATTCTTATTAGCAAACCCGAAAAATCTTCTCATTTTGTCTTAGCTTTGGTTAAGGAACAAAAAATTGAATGCTAAACCACATGTCCACGCACTGGAGTGTTTACCCTGTCTTATCCATCTTTCAGGGACAACATTTTTCTGTGATGGGTGAATTTACCCAACTGTAGTTGAAATAGTGCCTGTCATCTACCCTCAGTCTGTTCCACACTGAGAACCCCAAAAGTAGTTACCCATCTCAGATTTCCTAATCACCCATATTTATATGTACTCAAAACGATATTCGGCTCACATCATCCTTATTTCCATCTCTGAACACCACCAGCACACACGCAGGCACATACACGTGCACACGTGCACACGCACACACACTCTGGCATCCACAAACACATGCACGTGTACCACCACACACCACACACACACCTGAGTTTTCTGATTATCCACCTACTTTTTTTGTGGGCTTTATTGCCTAAAAGGGCTTCCCTGGTGGCTCAACTGGTAAAGAATCCTCCTGCAATTCAGGAAACCTGGGATTGATCCCTGAGTTGGGAAGATCCTCTGGAGAAGGGGAAAGCTACCCACTTCAGTATTCTGGCCTGGAGAATCCTATGAACTGTATAGTCCATGGGGTTGCAAAGAGTCAGACTAAGCGACTTTCACTTTCAGCGTCTAAAAGGTCCCAATTATCCCCTCACTTGATAAAGTTAGAAGTCATGCCTTGAGTTGCCAACTTTGAAAGAAAGAACGGAAGACAAAACTTTTGATTGGGCTCTGTTCCTCTCCCAGTTTCATCATGCATGCTGAATTTTCAGTGTCGACATTCTCATTTAGGGGGAAAATCATTGGTTTGGTTTTTTTAAAAACTATCAGATGTTTTATAGACCTTCTAATGGCATGTTTGGTGTGAAATTAATTATCAAAGATGCACAGAGTTTTAAATTAGATTTTCTCTGTTCTTCAAGGCAAACAACTGATTCTGTTTTTGTCACTAATATAAGGTTCTCATTGCTGCCTTTTTCCCCTCTACAATGAAATGATAAAACAAATCTTCAACTTATTTTAATGTGCTAATTGGGGGTTATTACAGCTCATTTTATTTACATTGAAATAAAAAAGCACCGATTCATTTTCTTTGCACAAACAACTTAGAAAAGATTCTAATTGCCTCCTATACAAACACATATTTGTAAAGAGAAATGGTATATAAAACTAAAAGCCTGGGAAAAGTTTTTGTTTGGGCAACAATCTAAATTGAATCCATGGTTTTCTAAATAGATATCTAATGCCTTTAATGGTTTCCCTTTCAAACGGCTGATTCAAATGGGTGATGTTCCATACTTTGTGAGAAATAAATGCTGGTAGGAGGTAGAAAAATAAATGAATATGAAAGCATTTCAGAGCATTCTGGGTGTCCCACTCAATGTTAAGGTGTTTTGTTTTGTTTTGTTGGTAGTAGATGAACAAACCAGTGTTAGTCATTCAGTTGTGTGTGACTCTTTGCGACCGCAGGGACTGTAGCCCACCAGGCTCCTCTGTTCATGGAATTCTCCAGGCAAGAATACTGGGGTGTGTAGCCATTCCCTTCTCCAGGGGATCCTTCTGATCCAGGGATCAAACCTGTGTCTGCTGCATTACAGGCATATTCTTTATCATCTGAGCCATGAGCGAAACCTGGACACAGCAGAGTGCAGATTAATTAGAAGCCACTATTTATGCTACTGAGTCCCACACCCATGGACATGAGGAGATGCATGAATCCAGTCCTTTATGCTCACCTTTGACCCTCTTACAGATTCATCCCTGTCAATCTCCCTTCTGGTACTTCAAGTCTCAGAATAATCTCTCAGGCTTTAAACATGTCATAGCTAATTACTGTGTGGGATGACAGATGCAAAGACATATAATCAGAAAATAATGATCAGATAACGCTTCTAATTAATACTTCAAGTCAAGCAAATACTTGTGGGAAACACTCAGAAGTCACCAGCTTCTGCAATCACATTTTCTGCCCTTGGACTTACCCTTCCTACCTTTCGCCTCTTTCAGAATTAGAATCTTTATTTACAAGGCTGAGGGAGGTCCATCTCCTTATGCTGTGCTTTGCTTGTATAGAAAAGACGGGAAGTAACAATGACACACAAACATGGTCTTTGCAGACTGCCTGACCCTCCAGCTCCCTCTTTCCCATCCTGACTGCAGAAGACAGCAAATGCCAGGGGGCTGACACTGCTAGGGGCTCCTACTCCAGGCCAGCAACTAGTTACAGTCTCATTCACTCCTCGTGACTCATGACCCTGTGGGCTGCACTTGGGTTTCTCACTTTTAAAAGCAAAGCAGTGAAGGGTTCCTGCCTTTCCTTGTGGGAATGACTGGTTATAGATTTATGAAAGAAAACTTGTAGTGGACAGAGTCCAGTGGGCAAGGAAGACACATGTTAGCATTATTGCCATGGGGTCAAGGCTAACACAGTAAAGGCGAGAGACTGAACTCAGGTCAGGTTACAACAGGAGAGTAGAGCAGGGATTTATAGCCAACAGGAGGGCAAAGGGGTCACTGGATAAAAATATTATTAGGAGGACCTTGTTTGGACCTTGAAGAAGTGGTTAAAACCACATTCCTTCTTGGGCGGGACTCAAACAAAGACTCAGATTGGTTTGAGCCCACAATCCCTGACCAGGAGGGGACTCAGACACACTGCCTTTTAATTAAAACTACTCATCTGCTATCAGGACTTCCTGAAGCTCAGATTCTTCTGTCTAGTCACAGAAAGAATTCAGTATGAGGCAAAGTGATAGGCAAAGAGTAAGTCCGTTCGCATGGGACACTTGTGAGATACACAAGCAGGGAGGCAAGGGAATGTAGCCCTGAGAACAAAGAGGGCTACATTTTTATAATTCTTTTAAAAAAAGAGGTGAGAGGAGAGAAGACCACCATCTTCCTCATTCTTGGGCAGATGTCAAGGCTTACATCGCTAGTTTCTCCCTTGACTCTACATGGTTTAACTGGGACTATCACGGCGTGATTTAAATCATACGTATATTAGCAAAAGGGGCTTCCCTGGTGGCTCACTGGTAAAGAATCCACCTGCCAATGCAGGAGATTTGGGTTCAATCTCTGGATGAGAAAGATCCCCTGGAAAAGGAAATGGCAACCCACTCCAGTATTCTTGCCTGGGAAATCCCATGGACAGAGGAGCCTCAAGGGCTACAGTCTATGGAGTCTCCAGTCGTGAGACACGACTTAGTGACTAAACTACTGCCACACCACTCTATCCCTATTATGCGGATCCTCCTAGACTGACTAAGCCGGGCTCTTGCTAAAACTAAAGTTTCGTCAAGAAAATCCCTTATCACTGTGCGGAGAAACCTAAAGAGAAGGTTACTGGGAGATATTTTAGCAATATTCTTGCCTTGGCTCAGTGAACAGGCAGAGCTTCCTGTGGGAGAAGGTGAGACATAAACTGACCTCCTTCTGGGATCATTAGAACATCTAGCAAGAAACAGGCTTGACTGACAGCCCTATTGTCTCATACTGTCTTCCCTATAAGCCCGGAGTTCCTGAGAATGGGATGCCAAGACCAGTGTTTACTCAGGTCTGCAGAGGAGGGGCTCTGAACTCCTATCCACACCTTTCCAAAGCCACTCGCTGGCTCACTCTCACAGTAAGGAAAGGTGCTCCTGAGGATGTAAGCATCTTGCTAGGGTTGGGTCACAAGGGCACTGCCAGGATGGAATTCAGACGTGGTGGGATTTGGATCCACCTTATGAAGGATGGGTCCATTCCCCAACATAGTTCCCCACCTGACCTTGGTCCCCAGGATCACCCCTTTCTCTCAGTTCCCAGATATGTGAGAAGTGTGACTATGAGCATTCTAAAAGAGACCTTAGATATTGGATAACAATATCTGTCTGGCGGACTTTCATTTCTTTCTCATCTTTTTTGAGACAGTGGAATGTTCCACACTGCTGGGACCCTGGATGCCCCTTGCTCAGAGCCAGCATCTGTGTGTTCCATCTCGTTTCACAAGCATCCTGACACAGAGCCTGCAGTGTGCAGATCCCCTGGGGCTCAGGAGGAGAGGCGGCCGGGTGTGGGAGGATGGGAAGGACAGGAAGATTGACCATCAAGGCAGTTAATCACACCCAGGTTGAGCCAAGGGGCCGCAGGGGCTGGCTGCCTGCGGACTGGCTCAAAGGCTGCTGTCTCACTTGTGTGACACCAGATGCTGTTCTCAATCCTACTGTTAGTGCTCTGCAGGAATGAGTGAGCAGTCAGTTTAGAACTTGAGTTTAGAGCTCCTTTTGCCATCATCCTGGGGGAATTGAATCTGCCATCTCCTCTAGCTGGTTGGCCCCATCTGGTTGCATCTGCTCACAACCTACCTAAACACTGCAATTTCCTATGATCTCCTAAAGAGCACGAGGATCCAACAAGAGGGTCCTCTACATTGCCAGACATACCAGGCTTATGGCACCAAACACCCCCTAACTGTGTTCTGCCTGGATACCTCTATCTCCAAGGAGACACCCTCTCTTCAAACACTGAGTCCCAGCTGAGATCCATGGAGCAGGCTTTGAAGCCATCTTATTTTGCAAATCCCTATGAAGGGTGGGAGAATATGATACCCCCAAATATGGCCTTTTGGCTTATAATTATTTTGAGCTAAAGGCACTTGAAAAATAGCAGGTGCAAGAAAGATGCTCTGAACCCCTTTCTCCCTGAAAGCAGGACATAAAACTCCCAAGTGGAAGAGACACTGTCTGTATTAAGAGGAAAGAAAAGTTCTTATCCCCAGAGATGGGAGTTGAGGATGAGAGAGAAATCTGTACAAACAGATTCGTCAGAATGACTCCCACCATCCTTGAGTCTCCCTGTCTGCTCCGATTTCTTTTCTGCAATCATCCTCTTTATTCAACCTGGTTTATGGGCACTAAGGTTTCTCCTCTTCCTTGGGTCTTCATTTTCCTGTGGGGGCTCCGTGTAAATGTGAACATCTGTATGCTTTTCTCATGTTCATCTGCCTTATATCAAATAAGGTAATTTAAGTCCTAGGCCCAGCAGAGGCCAGAGAGGGAGGAGGGCAATTTTCACTGATCTTCTACCTTCCTTGGTCTTCTGGGGCATTCACTCCCACTTCCCCCGGGTCCACCCCCTACACAGCCTGGGTTCTTCAACTGATTCAAATCTGTCTGAAAAGTAAGGCGACTTGAACATGGCCTTATAGCTGAACATCACTCTTACAGCTGAACACCTAATAGGTATTTTTTAAAATGTGTTACTCAAGTCTCATAGTCTTGGGAGAAAAAAAAAAAAAGATGATGCCGAAAGCTCAACTTCTCTATATTCATGTGTCAAATCAAATGTCAGAGACAGAGTTTCGGGTGAAGTAGAAAAGGGTGGCTTTATCACTTTGCCAGGCAGATAAGGGAGGCCACAGTGGACTCCGGTACTCAAAACCATGTGTCCTCACTTGGGAAAGATAGTGAGAAGTTTTATATTAACTGTCCAAAGAGGGTGTGATCAACTTGTGGACACTCTTCTGATGGTTTGTGGTGAGATAAATAGAGGGGGTCCATGTTGTCAGCCTTCAGGTCCCACTGGCCTGGGGTCTACATGCTTGTGGGCAGTATTCCATTGTTAATTGTTAATTTCTCCCAGCTGAAGGGGATTTCAGTATCTGTAAAATAGCTCAAAGATACTGTTGTGTGTATCCATTGATGGGGAAACAGAATCTTGCCCCAAGGCTGCTGTTAACTGCTTCTCTCTGGTCTCGAATCCCCTCCCTTCCCTAATTAACAACTGTTTGAGTCTGCCCATTGGAACCCCAGGTGGCTCAGAGGTTAAAGCATCTACCTGCAATGCGGGAGACCTGGGTTCGAGCCCTGGGTCGGGAAGATCCCCTGGAGAAGGAAATGGCAACCCACTCCAGTATTCTTGCCTGGAGAATCCCATGGACAGAGGAGCCTGGTGGGCTACAGTCCATGGGGTCGCAAAGAGTCGGACACGACTGAGCGACTTTGCTTTCACTTTCATGGGAACTCAGGGAAGGTCATGGAGGCTGAATGAAGGCTGTTTCTTATAGTCCAAGAAATGGGGGACACAAAGGCCTTGTGCCCAGGAGCCCCACAGGGCCCTGCATGCCTCCAAAAATATGCTAATAATCCTAGGATGCTGCACTGAGGAGGGGAGCATGAGGCTACATCCTTGGTCCATCTGGGAAAGGATTTTGCTATAAACTTGGTGAAAGGCTGCATCCATGGCCTGTGTGGCACCAGCAGATAAGGGAGACTATTAGCAAAGAGCCCTGGCCTCCTCTGATTCTTACTGGCTGGAGAGATGGTAGCACTCAGAGCAGATGGCTGATGACTGGTGAGGGCCACCGATTTAAAGGAGGTAAAAACAGCTCACTTCTAAAGCCCTCTCTTCTTCCTTCTCCTTCGCCTAGCCCTGCTTGATCTCAGCACAAATCCATCCTTCATTGCCTGGACGAGAGATCTTATTAAACACATAATGAGTCAGCAGAGGTTACCTTGAGCAGAGACCAGAGACCACTGGTTGTATATCTTCATTTTAAAACTGCAGCCCCGGATGCCAGCTGTATCTATCAAGAATGTGATTTTCTCCCCAGGACCCATAGGGAGAAAAGATGCTGATGATGTTCCAAATTTTGGCCCCAGGAGACAGCCCGCATGGAAGGGCCATTTGCTTTATTTTGGGGCTGGGGAGGGGGCAGCTTTCCGAGGTAGGAACAGCTGTGTCTTCCACCAGATGTGAACTGTCATATTGTGCCCCCCACCCCACTTCGTTCCAGGGGTTTCAGGCTATAATTAATTTCTGAATATGGCGATAAATCACAGCGTTGGAAATTACAGAAGACTTTCCTCTCTTTTCCAAATGGCTCTGCTCCTTTCCTTCCTGTTTCTCCCCTTTCACCGCGTTCTTCTAAGCACCTAAAATAAGTGCAGACATCCCAGGAATCAATGCAGAGAACAAATCCGCGTTTCAGTCTATAGCATTTGGAGTCGGAAAATAAAAATAAAACCCAAAATAGCATCCATCACCCAATCTGGGTCATCTCAGTTTGTGTTGGATCTGACGTTCCCCTCAATGATAAGATGCAGAGTCAGGAATGACTCTCCACTGCAAAGTCAAAGGCTTCACTCCAAGCAAAAGCTGTTTATTTCCATTTTTAAGAGGCACACTTTGCATATAAAAGCATCCACCGCACAATCTCTGCTCACTGTCGTCTCTTGTAAACGGGCCTCTGTAATTGATGAGGAATAATAATAATAAAAAGAGTGGGAGAGGCTATGCATAAAACCCTCTGTGTGGAAGCGAAAGATGAAAACAGAGAACAGCCTCTGGGCTAATCCACGCAATTTCAAAATTGCTATTTCTTTTGTTTTCTCACCCATGTCCCCTCAGCGCTCCCAGATTTAAATCTCTCGCCTCTGCGGCTTCAAGCAGGGGAACAAATATGCTTGGTTCTCTTAATGAGAAAGCCCCAGCTGAGGAGCAAGGCAAAGGGAAACAGAAAATTCCAGATTAAACCTGAGACGACAATTGAGCAAGAAGCTGGAGCGACTGTTGACTTGTCACCAACTCCTCTTCAAACCTTACCTTCATCTAAAAAGTCTGGGGTGCTAGAGGCAACAGGTAGCAAGTCAGGTAGGGGGACACCCTCTGAGAGAAGTTTGATTTGACACCAACATTGGAATCTTGGCTGCCTCTCTTTGAAGAGCTGTGTGATTTGGGCAAGTGGTTTTAGCTCCTTGGGCCTCAGTTTCCTCATCTATAAAATGGGCCTGAAAAAGAGCATCGCTCCTAAAAAATATTTTTGAGTGCGAGGATGAGAACAAATGACCCAGGTCAAGCATTCAAGGTCTGTGCTTTTATTATTTTAAGAAAAGTGGTACAGATGAACCTATTTGGAGGGCAGAAATAGAGGTGGAGATGTAGAGAACAGGTTTGTGGACACAGGGCGGGGATTGCGGGAGAAGGAGAGGGGGGTGAATTGAGAGAGTAGCGTTGACAAACATACACCATGTGTAAGACAGATAACTAGTGGGAAGCTGCGCAGGGAGCTCGGCTCGGTGCTCTGTGATGGCCCAGAGGGCTGGGTGGGAGGGAGGCTCAAGAGGGAGGGGATATACGCTCTGATGGCTCAGCGGTAAATAATCCATCTGCCAATGCAGGAGACTTGCAGGAGGCACAGGTTTGATCCCTGAGTTGGGAAGATCCTCTGGAGAAGGAAATGGCAACCCGCTCCAGTATTCTTGCCTGAAAAATCCCCCTGGCAGAGGAGACGGGCAGGCTGCAGTCTATGGGGTCGCGAAGAGTTGAGCACGACAGAGCAAATGGGCAACAAGCACATGACTGATCACGTTGTTGTGCAACAGAAACTAACACAGCATTGTAAAGCCATTATAGTCCAATTAAAAAAATTAAAATACTATCAGCCCAATACTACTGACTCACTGGAAAAGACCCTGATGCTGGGAAAAATTGAGGGCAGGAGGAGAAGGGGACAACAGAGAATAAGATTGTTGGATGGCATCACCGACTTGATGGAAATGAGTTTGAGCACGCTCCGGGAGTTGATGATGGACAGGGAAGCCTGGCGTGCTGCAGCCCATGGGGTCACAAAGAGTCTGACACAGCTGAGCGATTGGACTGAACTGAACTGAACCAGCCCTATGGGGTTGGAGGCTCTGAAACATCACCCTGGTAGATCTGGTCCCTCCTGGCCCTCCAGGGAACCATGAACTTTGGTTAAGTTGGCAAGGTCACCTGAAATAACAGTATGGCAAGGGTGGGCAAGGCAGGATGCTCATACACTGTCGATTCTGGAAGTGTGTATTATGGGAATGTGGATGAATATCAAGGGAATCTTTCTAGAATAGGCAGGCGCCTGACTTGGTCTAATTCAGGAAAGTGTTTTCTAGCTGTGCTTTAACTGTGTTCCTGTGTTGATTTCTAAGTAGTACTTGGACAAGCCGGGCTTCTCCTGGGGCGCTTCAGGAGACTCTCTTAAAATTATGAAACTTCTCAAGAAGTTAGTGGGGATAAAAATATCTGGAGACACTCCCAGGTGTGTGTTAAGTCACTGACAGCTCTCGGAAAGTTTCTAGTTTGCTGTCTTTGCCTCCAGAAAATGATTGATGATTGCATGCCAGGAACTTACTCTTTTGAGTATGGATAGTTCTGGAAGGTTATGGGTCTTAGTGGAAAGGCTGTAAACTGAGACATGTGGGTATGCATTCTGCATCCCATCTTTGCCAAGGGCCAGCTGTGGACCCTCGAGCACGAGGCTCCCCGTGTGCTGTTGGGGACCCACCTGCTCGCTCAGAGGAGTAGCTGAGGATTGAGATGGAGGATGCTTGAAAATCTGGCCCTCAATGGGATGGCTGTCACTTTGCTTCCTTCCCTGACATTTGTGACAATACTCTCCCAGGTGTCCAACCCTCCAGGGCAAGAGAGAGCTCTGATGTTAACTCTCAATTACTGACATAATATAATGCAGTTAGTTTTCCTCTTGCTATGAATTCATCTCATGATTACAGGGCTGCTTAAAACAATGTGTGTATAATGAATGAACCTTCCATTAGCGTGCATCTCTGCTTAGGTGTAAATATTTGAAACGCAGCTGCGTGAAATGGAAATTAAATGACATCATTTTGGGTGAATTTGATGCTGGAAACTGGGGGATATGCTTCATCCACATTCAACAGATTTTATTGAGGACCTACTATGTGCCAGACCACTTTCCCAGGGGCTGGAGATGCAGGGACAGATATAACTGACAGCTCCTTGGCAGCATGGCATGGATGATGCACGTATGTGACGCCTGGTTCTTGGCAGGTGTGCTGTCTTTGCTAATGGACAGGGTGGCACCTTGCCTCTCCCCTCAGCCTCACATTACACTCTCCTAGCTGGCTTCTATCCCCAACGGCACCATCCAGGTGATTTTGGTTGAAGCCATCAGTTATCTTCAAATCTTAAATCCAAGGTATGTGTCTCAGACTTCACCATACCCCAACCTTTCTGCATTCATCACATTAAACTATCATCATCTCCTCAAACTGACAACCCCTCTGGGCTCTGGGCTGCCATACTCTGCAGGTGTGTGTTCATGGACTCAGTCCCAGACGACCTTCTCTTCTCACTGCCCCCAGCCCCCTGGCTCTCTCACCCACACTCACGGCTTTGTCAAAACTGCACACCGGCATTTCTGAAACCTGCATCTCTAGCTCCCTTGACTTCTTCAAGCACCAAATCCACATGGCTGATGTCTCCTTGACCAAGAGCCTCCAATACATCACCAAGTCAAAAAAGTTAAGAACCCTTACTTATTCAAGAGGACAAATCACCATGAACCTAGAAAGGAAAGCAGAAATCTAGGAATCCTGGGACTTCTCTGGTGGTCCAGAGGCTAAGGCTCCATGCTCCCAATGCAGGGGACTGGAGTTCAATCCCTGGTTGGGAAACTAGATCCCACATGTGGCAATTAAGAGTTTGCATTCCACAACTAAAGATCCTGTATGCCCCAAAGAAGATGGAAGATGCCAGGTGCTGCGACTAACACCCAGTGCAGCCAAATAAATAAAGTGTTCAAAGGAAAAAAGAAATCTAGGAATCCCTCTGCCCAACTCTCTCTCCCTCACTCCCACATCTAATCCATCACTGAATCATCCCAATTTTATCTCCAGACATTCTGCTGTTCATACAGCTTCCTCTGTCACCTGTGCCTGCACCCAAAGCCGCTGACCTTGTGGCAGGTGCCCTTCTCTGATGTTTTTCACCCACTCTTCCCTTTCAACCCTTGTTAGTCTTTCTTTTTAAGAAGAATTACAAAGGGGGCAATTAGATACCCAAGAAACAGATCTTGGCCAGGGTCTTAGAGGGCCTGTCCCTCCTCCATTCCTTCCCCAACCATACTCTTGCTCCTTTGCAACAACAATTCTCTTGCTTTTATCTATTGCTTTGCCACCTACATACAGAACCCTATGCCACAGGACATAGATTCCACTGGCTACTGTTCATACACAAAAAGAATTAGACCTCATGGATTCTCTGTGACTTCCTTCTGTAGCTTATCATTTCTCAGTGGGTGTTTTTAGCTGTAACATTTATTTCTATTCCAAGTACTCCGTGATTCACTTCTCTGCTATACAGTTGATAGACATCCAGCGTAGTGTCAGTTTGCTGCTCTGAAAATTCCCTTTGCAGGTCTCCTGTATAAAATATATAGCCCCCCAAGAGGAAATGGGAACCCCTGCAGCTCCTCATCTTCCTCATCTCCTGTTGTCAGGTCTTTAAGCTTTTACCCTTCTGAGGTCTGCAGTGTATCTTATTGTGGTTTTACTTTCCATTTTCCCAATCAGTAATGAGGTTCAGGATGACAATGCATGATAGTCACTCAGTCATGTCTGACCCTTTGCAACCCCATGGACTGTAGCCGGCCAGGCTTCTGTCCAGGGGATTTCTCAGGCAAGATTCCTGGAGTGGGTAGCCATTTCCTTCTCCAGAGGATCGTCTCAGCTCAGGGACTGAACCCGAATCTCCCACATTGCAAGCAGATTCTTTACCATCTAAGCCACCAGGGAAGCTCCTGGTAATTGGGTTGGTGGCTTTTTATTTACTTTTATTGACCAAGTGCATTTCATCATTTTTGGCATGCCTATATAATGCCTGTGACTTCCCTGGTGGCTCAGATGGTAAAGCGTCTGTCTACAACGCGGGAGACCCGGGTTTGATCCCTGAGTTGGAAAGATCCCCTGGAGAAGGAAATGGCGATCTACTCCAGGACTATTGCCTGGAAAATCCCATGGACAGAGGAGCCTGGTAGGCTACAGTCCATGGGGCCGCAAAGAGTCGGACACGACTGAGCGACTTCACTGTCACTTTCACTTTCTATAATGCCTATGAGGCTTTTGATGCTTTTAATATTGTAGATGCTTTTAATTTTGTGCATATTAAGATGTTAGAGCATCCTAAAAAAAAAAAAATCGAGAGAACAATAACAAAAGAACCTTTCTAGCTGGGAAGAGAATGCCCCTTGAGCCAGCAGATTCTCAGAGAGAGCAAAGGACCCAGCAGGGAGCAGGCCTTTGATATGCAAAGTGACTAACCCAGAGCCAGACCTTCTTTTCTCCTGCCCAACATCCCAGGAGGCAATATTCTTGCTGAACTGTAGCGCTTTAATCAAAGGAATGTTGCTAGGCACTAGGTAACTAGAGACCACCCCTATAGCCCAAAGCTAGCCACAATTATTCAGATGTAGCCAGTCCTAAGCTGTTCATCCTATTCTGCCTTTTTTGCAGAAACTCCAATAAAGACCTTACCTAAATGCTCCCCTGGGCTTCTCTGGTGGCTCATGTGGTAAAGAATCTGCCTGTAATGGAGGAGGCCAGGCTCCATCCGTGGGTCAGGAAGATCCCTTGGAGAAGGGAACGGCAACCCACTTCAGCATTCTTGCCTGGAGAATCCCATAGACAGAGGAACCTGGCAGGCTACAGTTCATGAGACCACAAAGAGTCAGACACAACTGAGCCACCAACCCTTTTTACTTTCAAAAATTTCCCCACTCCCACTCTGCTCCTGCCTTCTGCCTCCTGACCACTTTGGTGCTTCCGCATGTGCCCGCATGTGGCATGCTAGTTCCTGCGTCTAGGACTCCTTAACAAAGTTTATTTTTTTTTCCTGCGTCTCCCCTCTGCCTCTTTTTGTGGCATATCCAACTGACCATCCCATAAAAGAAAACAGAACAGCAGCTGTGGATGAAGCTTGATGGGCTGTCCATCTTCTCCAGGTTGATTCATACAAGCTCTCACTATCATCCCATCAACTACTTGGCACGTGCCATCTACTTCTACAAGGATTAAATCATGTGCTGCTGTAGCTGCTGATTTTTAACAACCCCTGAAAGGAGTTTAGGGTGGAGATCAGAAATAAGGCCCTGTGTGCTGGGATGCGGTGGGGTGGAGGTGGGACTGACAGAACAGGTCTTCAGACAGATACATTTAAGAGCTGATTTTATGAGCCCCATTCTTGTATCTCCTTGTATCAAAAAAGCACCAAAGTCCTTCATGGTGACATATGTTCTTTGTGGCTAGCAGAAACCTTCTGGAAAAAAAAAAAAATCTGCATGATTGCATGGACTCTCCCTTCACCAAAATCACATGGATACTGAACTTCTCACCTGCCTCTTTGGAGCAGTTTCTCAGCTATCTAAGGTGTTATCTCCCTGGCTGCACTTCTCATTTTGCCTCCAATGAAACGTGCATCTCTCACGTTGTGTGATTTTTTTAAGTTATCATCATCCCATAAAAGAATACAGAACAGAGGCTGTGGATGGATCCTGATGGGTCATCCATATTCTTTCAATCATCTGGACAAGCATGCTAAGACGCTTCCATCATGTCCAACTCTTTGGGACCCTATGAACTGTAGCCCACCAGACTCCTCTGTCCACGGGATTCTCCAGGCAAGAATAATGGAGTGTGTTGCCATTTCCTCCTCCAGGGGAATCTCCCTAGCTCAGAGATCCAACTGGCATCTCTTGCATCTCCTGTATTGGCAGTCAGATTCTTTACCACCAAGCCACCTGAGAAGCCCCTTATCATCTGGACAGTAGCTCTCTGTTGATGAAACAGCAACAACAACAAAAACCAAACAAATGAAAAAATCTCCAGATATATTATTTCTGATACCTAATTTTAATATTATCAAATTTATACATTCTTTATTTCATAATTAGTGCTGTTGACACCATGTTTTTTAAAAAGCGATCCTTTTTCACCATTTGTGATAATTCTTGGTAGGCAAATTACCCCTCCTTGTTCTTCAATAGCTTCATCTGTTTCATCCTCCCCTGCTGTTGTTGTTGGCTTTAATGTGTTGCTTTTTTTATGCCTATGTCAATACAACACTATCTTACTCATTTTAAGATTGTTGTGGGAGATTGTGGGAGTAACAGTCCCCAGTAGATCAGTCCACTGTTCACTTGTCTGTTTTCGTCTCATGCTGTGGTTTGCTCTGGGCAACAGCTCACCAGCAAATGGGACAGAGAGACTAGATAAGTGTTCCTTCACTGGGGCTTAACCCCAGAGTGCTACTCAAAGATGACCATGGCATGAAGGACCACAAGGAAGGAACAGCTGGGCCATGCCAGGCACTGCAGCTGACCCTTAGGTAAGCACCTCCAAATGCAGCCAATGAGATGAGGCAAGGCTAGCAGCACTGGTGGATCATTTCACAGAGGGGAAAAAAAGTTTCTATTGTTTTGGGGTGTTTGGTTGTCAGCAGTAGATAAGTGATACAGTGACCTTGCAATTCTTGGGTCCCTGTGCTTCTGTCTGGACCACAGCCTTCTCTCCAGGTCCAACCCTACCATCCTGGTGTGAACAACTTACATCTCTACCAGAACCTCTCACTGCTGCCTCAGTGTCTACTTTGCCACATCCAATCTATTGAAATTCAAAGCATAGAAAAATACATAGAAAAATGTCACAAACTCCTTTGTACTCAGCATATTTTTAGAATGTCATTTGCTGTTTCAATTCAAATTGTTTTGAACATAAAAGCAATAAAGTCCCTTTGATTCCACTTGAATCCTTTTTCAGAATCATCCCCAACTTTCCTCTCCACAGGAAGTATTCTAGTAGGAACCATGATCCAACTCTTTGCAGTGATTAAGACTCTCCCCTTGACCAAACAGTGGGCAGCCTCTTTGAGCCTTGTCCTGCACCTGGCCTCATCTTTGGGCCCTGTCTTCTGTCTGCTGAGTGTGGTGGTAATAAGAATCCTGATGAGTCAGTTAGGTAAGAATGCTCCCACCCTTGGTAGCTGATTACCTTAGTCTGCCTTCAGCAGAAATCCTGTTAAATCACTCTAGCAAGAACCCCATCCACCCTAATGTTTTTGTTCTTCATAATTTTCCTTCCACTGACACCTACACCCGCATCTTAGCTATAAATCCCCACTTATCTCTTGTATTTGGGGTTTAGTCCAACCTTTCTCCTACATTGCAATAGTCTTCAGTAAAATCTTCCTTACCACTGTAACAAGTCTCAGAATGAATGTTTCTTTAACAAATAACAACATCTTTTTAGTCAAAGCTTTTATATGCCTACTATGCACACACACACGTATAATGTTACAAGATGAAACATTTTTAGCATTATTTTGTATAACATTTTTATAAGGCTGACAATTCTATATGTGTCAGTCTATTAATATTATGCTTCTGAAAATTCAACTCCATTTTTTGAGCTGATTCAAGCAAAACACAGTCATCTTTCCAAGGACTGGGTAGTACTCCGTCATAAGACTACACTATAATATATTTACATACTTCTCAGTTGGTGACATTAGGTTTTTTCACATTTTTCCCTCTAACTGACCTCATTGCAAAAGAGATCTTTGCGTGCATCACCTGCTGCGTGCAAGTGTTTCTTACTGTTCACTTGCACACTTGTGTCTGACTCTTTGCAACCCCATGGACTGAAGCACGCCAGGCTTCTCTGTCCTTCACCACCTCCCAGAGCTTGCTGAAACTCATGTCCACTGAGTCAGTGATGCCATCCAACCATCTCATCCTCTGTCATCCCCTTCTCCTCTTGCCTTCAATATTTCCCAGCATCAGGGTTTTTTTTCCAATGAGTAGGCTCTTTGCAGCAGATGGCCAAAGTATTGGAGCTTCCACCTCAGCATCAGTTCCTACAATGAATTTTCAGGATTGATTTCCTTTAGGATTGACTGGTTTGATCTCCTTGCAGTCCAAGGCACTCTCAAGAGTCTTCTCCAACACGATTCAAAAACATCAGTTCTTCAGTGCTCAGCCTTTTTTATGGTCCAGCTCTCACATCCATACATGACTCCTGGAAAAACCATAGCTTTGACTAGATGGACTGTTGTCAGCAAAGTGATGTCTCTGCTTTTCAATATGCTGTCTAGGTGTTCTGTCATACCTTTTCTTCCCAAGGAGCAAGTGTCTTTTAATTCCATGGCTGTAGTCACCATCTGCAGTGTTTTTGGAGCCCAAGAAAATAAAGTCTCTCACTGTTTCCATTGTTTCCCCATCTTTTTGTCATGAAGTGATGGAACTGGATGCCATGATCTTATTTTTCTGAATGTTGAGTTTTAAGCCATCTTTTCCACTCTCCTTTTCACTTTCATCAAGAGGCTGTTTAGTTCCTCTTCACTTTCTGCCATAAGAGTGGTGTCATCTACAAATTTGAGGTTATTGACATTTCTCCTGGCAATCTTGATTCCAGCTTGCGTTTTATCCAGCCTGGCATTTGTCATGATGTACTCTGCATATAAGTTAGATAAGCAGGGTGACAATATACAGCCTTGATGTACTCTTTTCCCAATTTTGAACCAGTCTGTTGTTCCATGTTCAGTTCTAACTGTTGCTTCTTGACCTGCATGCACATTTCTTAGGAGGTAGGTAAAGTGGTCTGGTATTCCCATCTTTTGAAGAATTTCCCACAGTTGTGATCCACACATTCAAAGTCTCCAGCATAATTAATGAAGCAGAAGTAGATGATTTTTTGAAATCCTCTTGCTTTTTCTATGATTCAATGGATGTTGATGATTTCATCTCTGTTTCTCTGCCTTTTCTAAATCCAGCTTGAACATATAGGTCTCTGTTCATGTACTGTTGAAGCCTGGCTTAGAGAATTTTGAGCATTACTTTGCTAGCATGTGAAATGAGTGCAATTGTGTGGTAGTTTGAGCATTCTCTGGCATTGCCTTTCTTTGGGATTGGAATAAAAACTGATGTTTTCCAGTCCTGTGACCATTGCTGAGTTTTCCACATTTGCTGGCATATTGAGTGCAACACTTTCACAGCATCATCTTTTAGGATTTGAAATCGCTCAGCTGGAAGAGTTTCTAGTGTAGGATATAAGGAAAAAAACAGCATTTCTGGGTTTTGGGGTTATATACCTCAGTCAATCCTAAGGCTATTACAGGAATATATTATTATTATATTTATTAAAAGGACCAATGATGAAGCTGAAGCTCCAATGATTTAGCCATCAGATGTGAAAAACTGATTCACTGGAAAAGACCCTGATGCTGGGAAAGATGGAAGACAAAAGGAGAAGGGAGGTGGCAGAGGATGAGATGGTTAGATAGCATCATTAACTCAATGAACATGAATTTGAACAATATCCAGGAGCTAGTGGAGGACAGAGGAGCCTGGAATGCTGCAGTCCATGGGGTCACAAAGACTCAGACATGACTTAGCAATTGAACAACAGATCCCAGCTTTCCTTGGCAATGCCCCATGCTCTCCCAGAGGGTAATCACTATGTCACATCCCACCACTACAGATGAGAGTTCTTATCTCTCAACATCATTGCCAACACTTGATATTTTATGTGTTTTATTTTAGTTTGCATGCATTATTTTATAAAAATAACTTCCTTTTGAGGTTATTTAAGGAAGGACCAATGAATATAAAAATCTCTTGGTCTTTATATGAGTGAAACACATGTATGAGTATTCTTATTCAGCTTTCAAACTTGAATCACAACTATTCCAACATTGAAATCTAGATGGATTATTATTTCCTCTTTGTCTTTTGAAAATCTTTTACCTTTCCAAGATTTTATGGCATTTATGTACTCTCATTCTAATTGCTATTCATTTAAAAATAATTTTCTTTTCCTTCTGGAAATTTTTAAAATTTCCTCTCCTGTTTTTCAGCCTCCTGCAATTTCATTACACTTTCTTGATTTGGATTTGTTTTTATGTCTTACCCCTACAACACCTAAACTTTTTTCATGATCTCTTTTTAAGGTTCTTTTAGAGTATCAATCTTCATTATCAATCTTTATTATCTCTTTGTTAGCAATCTCCTTTATCTCTTCCCTTTTTTCCTCCTTCTCTTCTATGCAACATTTATCCACTTATGTAATGTTTTAGCTGAGTTCATTAATGTTCTCTTCAGCTCTATCTAGTTTCTTGAATTCATTCATCGAATAGATTTTTCCCCCCATAGCTTTGTTTTTTAGACTTTCTCCTTGGTTACTTTCAGAACTACCTTTCTAGGTTTCTCACTGTCTGATCTTGCCAGCAGCTGCTAGCTATTCATCCTCATGTCTTATGTTCTCCAAATAAATTCCTAGAGCAAATACATGAGTTCATTAAAGTGGCAGGATACAAAGTAAACATACAGACATTAATTGTATTTTTATATATTAGCAATGTATTATACATGGACACCAGCATTTAAAATACAATGCCATATATAGTTACTTAAAATTAAATATTTAGTTGTAACTCTAACAAATGACATAGACTTTGTTTACTTTAAACTACAAAATGCTGATGAAAGAAATCAAATATCTAAATAAATGGAGAGAGATACTGTGTTCACTAACTGGAAGATTAAAAACAGTAATATGTCCATCCTTAACTGATACGCAAGTTTAGCATCAGTTCAGTTCAGTTCAGTTCAGTCGCTCAGTCATGTCCGACTATTTGTGACCCCATGAATCACAGCACGCCAGGCCTCCTTGTCCATCACCAAATCCTGGAGTTCACTCAGACTCACGTCCATCGAGTCAGTGATGCCATCCAGCCATCTCATCCTCGGACGTCCCCTTCTCCTGCCTCCAATCCCTCCCAGCATCAGAGTGTTTTCCAATGAGTCAACTGTTTGCATGAGGTGGCCAAAGTACTGGAGTTTCAGCTTTAGCATCATTCCTTCCAAAGAAATCCCAGGGCTGATCTTCAGAATGGCCTGGTTGGATCTCCTTGCAGTCCAAGGGACCCTCAAGAGTCTTCTCCAACACCACAGTGTCAAAAGCATCAGTTCTTCGGTGCTCAGCCTTCTTCACAGTCCAACTCTCACATCCATACATGACCACTGGAAAAACCATAGCCTTGACTAGACACAGACCTTAGTCTGCAAAGTAATGTCTCCACTTTTCAATATGCTATCTAGGTTGGTCATAACTTTTCTTCCAAGGAGTAGTGTCTTTTAATTTCATGGCTGCATCTGCAGTGATTTCACCATCTGCAGTGATATTGGAGCCCCCAAAAAATAAAGTCTGACACTGTTTCCACTGTTTCCCCATCTATTTCCCATGAAGTGATGGGACTGGATGCCATGATCTTCGTTTTCTGAATGTTGAGCTTTAAGCCAACTTTTTCACTCTCCTCTTTCACTTTCATCAAGAGGCTTTTTAGTTCCTCTTCACTTTCTGCCATAAGGGTGGTGTCATCTGCATATCTGAGGTTATTGATATTTCTCCAAGCAATCTTGATTCCAGCTTGTGTTTCTTCCAGCCCAGCATTTCTCATGATGTACTCTGCATATAAGTTAAATAAGCAGGGTGACAATATACAGCCTTGACATACTCCTTTTCCTATTTGGAACCAGTCTGTTATTTCATGTCCAATTTTAACTGTTGCTTCCTGACCTGCATACAGATTTCTCAAGAGGCAGGTCAGGTGGTCTGGTAATTCACATCAAAATCTAGCAAGATATTTTTGTAGATATAGAAAAATTATTTTAAAGTTTATACCCAAAGATAAAGAAGCTTTTGTTGTTCAGTCATTAAGTTGTGTCCAGCTCTTTGTGACTCCATGGACTGCAGCACACCAGGCTCTTTTATCCTCCACTATCTCCTGGAGTTTGTTCAAATTCATGTCCATTGAGTAGGTGATGCTATCTAACCATCTCATCCTTTGCCATCTCCTTCACATTTTGCCTTCAATCTTTCCCATCATCAGGATCTTTTCCAGTGAACTGGTTTTTCAAATCAAGTGGCCAAAGTATTGGAGCTTCAGCTTCAGCGCCAGTCCTTCCAGTGAATATTCAGGGTTGATTTCTTTTAGATTGACTGGTTTAGTCTCCTTGCATTCAAAGTGACTCTCAAGAGCCTTCTCCAGCACCACAATCTGAAAGCATCACTTCTTCCTTGCCTTCCGATCCTAAAGAAGGGCAGTGCCAAAGAATGTTCATTTGCACTCGTTTCGAATGACTGTAAGGTTATGTTCAAAATCCTTCAAGCTAGGGTTCAGCAGTACATGAACCAAGAACTTCCAGATATACAAAATGGATTTAGAAAAGACAAAGGAATCAGAAATCTAATTGTTAACATTCATTGGATCATGGAAGAGGCAAGAGAATTCCAGAAAAACATCTAATTCTGCTTCATTGACTATGCTAAAACGTTCGACTGCATGGCTCACAACAAACTGTGGGAAATTCTTAAATAGATAGGAATACCAGACAAAGGAAATATAATAGTTAACATAATGTTGAAAATGAATAATAAAAAGGAAAGATTGTCTATTCAATGTCAAGACTTATTATATAGCTATAGTTATCTAGAGTAGGTGGTATTGTCAAGATAGACACATAGAGCAATGGAACAGAACAGAAAACCAGAAGTAAATCCAGACAAATATTCCAAATTGACTTTTGAAAAGGGTGCAAAAGTAATTTAATGGAGGAAAGATAAACTTTTCATCAAATGGCATTTTCATGCATTGAATTGCATCTCCCCAATAAAGGTTTATGGCAATCTTCAAACTCAGCACCTCTGACTATGACCTTATCTGGGGAAAAGGTCTGTATACAAGTAATCCAACTAAAATTAGGTTACTAGGGTGGTTTCTAATTCAATATGACTGGTGTTATTATAATAAGGCACCTCAGAGATAGCCAGACACAGAGAGACGAGGAAGTTAAGAAACAGAGAGAGGCCACTTCTCTGAAGATAAAGGCAGAGGTCAGGATGACGCTTTTATAATCTAAGGAACATAAGATCACCAGCAACACCCAGAATCTGGGAGAGAAGCCTGGATAACAGTCTCTCTCCTAGACTCAGAAGGTGCCAACCTGGCTGCAACCTTACCGTTGGACTTCTGACTTCCAGAACTGTGAGAGAATAAATGTCCACTGTTTAAGTGACCCAGAGTGGGATGCTTTGTTAACCACAGACCCCTCACCCCCCGGAAACTAATACAATAGTGGAACAAGTAGACATCCACAGTAGAAAAAAAAATAAAGCTTAACCCAAGTTTCACACCTTATACAAAATTAATTCAAAATGGAATTAAGTGTAAAGCTATAAACCTTTTAGAGAAAAGCACAGGGAAAAACTTCAGTGTCTAGGACAGCCAGAGAGTTCTTAGATTTGACACCAAAAGTATGATCCTTAAAAGGAAAAATGGATAAATTAGACTTAATCAAAATTAAAATCTTATGCTATGTGAAATTCCCTGCTAAGAGGATGAAAAGGTAAGTTACAAACTGGCAGAAGATATTTGCAAACAGCATATTTGACAAAGAACTAGTATCTAAAATACACAAAGTATTCTCCAAAATCAATAGTGCTTGGAAAAAAAAACACAAGCAATTCAATTAGAAAATGGGCACATTCCATGAAGAAAGAGTTCACCAAAGAAGATACACAGAAGTCAAATCAGCACACGAGAAGAGGCTCAACATCACTAGCCGTGAAAGGAATGCAAACTGAAACCTCAAGCTCATAACACTACACATCTTCCAGAATGGCTAAAAGAAAAAAAAAAAAAAATTCGCAACTCCAAATGCTGGCGAGGATGCAGAGAAACTTGGTCACTCACATTATTAGTGAAAATTGAAAATGGGACAGTCACTCTGAAAAAGCTTAGAATTTTCTTTACAGACAAAACGTAAATAGCATAAAATCTAGCAACGGCACTCCTGGGCAATTATCCCAAAGAAATAAAGACTATGTTCACACAAAAACACGGGCAGAAGTGTCTATTGCAGCTTTAATCCCCTAATAACCCCCAAACTGGAAGCAATCCAGAGTCCAGTCTCCTTCAATAAGTAAATGGCACAAAATCTGTAGTACAACCCACATCAGGTAACACTACAAGCAGCAGAAATGAAGACTATTGAGACACTCAGCTGCCTGCCTGAATCTCCAATGAATTATGCAGAGTGAAGGAAGCCAGTCCCAAAGGTTACCTACTTTATGATTCCATGTACGTAATAATCTTGAAATGTCTACATTATAAAATAGAGGGCAATGTCTGTGGTTGCCAGGGGTTGAGAAGGAGTTGGAGATCTGAGGGAGGTGGATGTGATCATAAAAGGGCAACAGTGTTAACGTCCCTGTGGAGGTGGAATGTTCTGTATTTTGATTTATCAACATCAATGTTCTGGTTGTGAGACTGTCTCGTAACTTTGCAGGATGTTGCTGCTGCTTCTAAGTTGCTTCAGTCGTGTCCGACCCTGTGTGACCCCATAGATGGCAGCCCACCAGGCTCCCCCATCCCTGGGATTCTCCAGGCAAGAACACTGGAGTGGGTTGCCATTTCCTTCTCCAATGCATGAAAGTGAAAAGTGAAAGCGAAATCACTGAGTCGTGTCCAACTCTCAGCGACCCCATGGACTGCAGGATGTTACCATTGTGGAAAATATGGGATGTCTGTGTATTTGTTCTTACATTCACAGGTCAAAAATGAGGATATTTATGACTCTCCATTGTGTAAAACCCTGTGCGGTCTTCCTACTTGCCTGGGCAAACATACCTGGCTATTATCATGACTCAAGATCCCTGTGGTCTTGTCTCTACTCACCTTCACCCTCTCTCAGAATTTCTGGTGCTGTCCATGCTCTAACAAAACTGCCCTTCCTCTCCCTCCATCCTCAAATGTGCCATGTCCTTCTTGCCTCAGAATTTGCAATGCCCTCCCCTCTTCCTGAGAGCTTATGATGTGTTACACAGTGAATTATTCACTTTAGAGTGAGAATTTTTGAACAATGAGCGTCCAGGAGCACCTGCAATGTACCAGGTCCTATTCCATGAAAACAGGAAACAGCAGTGAGCAACACAGCTGAAATGCTTGTCACCATACAGCCCATCTTCTGGGTTGTCCATCTGTGTCTCTGAGGAGGGCAGAAGATGCAGGACAGCGTAGGATAAATATATTCCATGCAATATTGGATTTATCTGAAATTCAAATTCAGCTGGGTGTTCTGTACTTTATCTGGCAACTCTAAAAGGTAAGACCTTTTGAGAAACGTCATGAAATGTGTCTTTAACCCAGCTGTTCAGGGGCTGAATGGGAGCGTTCATCCATCTCTTCCTGTCCCCATTAGTGAAGACTGTCATGTGATGCATTAAGTCCTCCACACGTCTAGCAGTCTACATGGCGCAAAATACTTATACCAACCAAGTGTGTGTTTCTTGTTCTGTTGTGAAAGTCATGCTCATCTGCACCTAGCAAGTCCATGGTCAGTATGTATTCAGTGAACCAATAAATGAATCTCTCTGTCCTTTCTAGGGATCTGTGTGCTTCAAACATCTCTTAGATCCTGTATCAGACCCTCTTGGCTTCACTTTTCTTCCAGCTGCTGTGATGGGGATGAGTTTTGCCTTGTCTTGGCTGGCTTTATGAAAGGACAAGCACCTTGACTGAGGCCCATGGCGCACCTTGAACTGCCATCCCCAAGGTTCTCTGATGCCCCGTGGGTGTGGGAACCCTGTGTAAACCTGATGAGTTCTCTCACGTCAACAATCAGAAGTGTGGAAGAGATACCATGCAATATGGAACCCTTGTCTGATGAGGACAGATACCCCTCCACTCAGCCCCTGACTAGGTGATTCTAAGACCCAACTCATCAGTTCAACTCAGTCACTCAGTCGTGTCTGACTCTTTGTGACCCCATTGACTGCAGCACAGCAGGCTTCCCTGTTCATCACCAACTCCTGAGGCCTACTCAAACTCATGTCCATTGAGTCAGTGATGCCATCCAACCATCTCATCCTCTGTCGATTCTTAGAATATCCTATTTGTTGGGGTTTCAGACAAAGTACAGCATACCTGGGTAAATTTGAATTTCAGTCAAAGAAATGGTGGAAGTATATCCTAAATATTACATGGAATATACTTATGCTAAGAGATGTATCTGTTGTTCATTTGAAATTCAAACTTAGCTGGGCAGCCTGTTTTTTTATTTGCTGAATTTCATAACTAGCATGTGTTTTGTGTTGGTTCTCCCTCCTTTCCTGGTCCTCTCTCCCTCTACCTGGAACCACAAATGAGTTACTCCCACTGAAGATGGTCAATACCAAAATAAGATTGATTATATTCTTTGCAGCCGAAGATGGAGAAGTCTATACAGTTAGCAAAAATAAGACTGGGAGTTGACTGTAGCTCAGATCATGAACTCCTTATTGCAAAATTCAGACTTAAATTGAAGAAAGTAGGGAAAACCACTAGACCATTCAGGTATGACCTAAATCAAATCCCTTACAATTATAGAGTGGAAGTGACGAATAGATTCAAGAGATTACATCTGATAGACAGAGTGCCTGAAGAACTATGGATAGAGGTTCATGACATTGTATAGGAGGCAGTGATCAAGACTATCCCCAAGAAAAAGAAATGAAAAAAAGCAAAATGGTTGTCTGAGGAGGCCTTATAAATAGCTGAGAAAAGAAGAGAAGCTAAAGGCAAAGGAGAAAAGAAAAGATATACCCATTTGAATGTAGAGTTCCAAAGAATAGCAAGGAGAAATAAGAAAGCCCTCCTTAGTGATAAATGCAAATAGAGGGAAACAATAAAATGGGGAAGACTACAGATCACTTCAAGAAAATTAGAGATACCAAGGGAACATTTCATACAAAGATGTGCACAATAAAGGACAGAAATGGTATGAATTTAACAGAAGCAGAAGATATTAAGAAGAGGTGGCAAGAATACACGGAAGAACTGTACAAAAAAAAAAAAAAATCTTCATGACCCAGATAACCATGATGGTGTGATCACCCACCTAAACCATATATCTTGGACATGAACTCAGGGTGGGCCTTAGGAAGCATCACTATGAACAAAGCTAGTGGAGGTGATGAAATTCCAGTTGAGCTATTTCAAATCCTAAAAGATAATGCTGTTAAAGTGCTGCAGGAAAAGGTCAGTTTTCATTCCAATCCCAAAGAAAGGCAATGCTAAAGAATGTTCAAACTATTTCAAAATTGCACTCATCTCACATGCTAGTAAAGTAATGCTCAAAAATTTCCAAGCCAGGCTTCAATAGTACGTGAACTGTAAACTTCCAGATGTTCAAGACAGATTTCAAAAAGGCAGAGAAACCAGAGATCATATTGCCAACATCCACTAGATTATTAAAATTAAACAAGAGAGTTTCAGAAAAACATCTACTTCTGCTTTGTTGACTACGCCAAAGCCTTTGACTGTGTGGATTACAACAAACTGGAAAATTCTTCAAGAGATTGGAATAATAGCCCACCTGACCTGCCTTCTGAGAAATCTGTATCCAGGACAAGAAGTGACAATTAGAACTGGAAATGGAACAACAGACTGGCTCCAAATAGGAAAAGGAGTATCTCAAGGCTGTATACTGCCACCCTGCTCATCTAACTTATATGCAGAGTACATCATGAGAAATGCTGGACTGGATAAAGCGCAAGCTGCAATCAAGATTGCTTGGAGAAATATCAATAACGTCAGATACTCAGATGACACCACCCTTATGGCAGAAAGAAAAGAAGAACTAAAGAGCCTCTTGATGAAAGAAAGAGACGAGTGGAAAGGTTGGCTTAAAACTCAACATTCAGAATACTAAGATCATGGCATCTTGTCCCATCGCTTCATGGCAAATAGATGGGGAAACAACAGAAACAGTGAGAGACTTTATTTTCTTGGGTTCCAAAATCACTGCAGATGGTGACCGCAGCCATGAAATTAAGATGCTTGCACCTTGGAAGAAAAGCTATGACCAAACTGGACAGCATATTAAAAATCAGATACATTTCTTTGCCAACAAATGTCCATCTAGTCAAACTACGGTTTTTCCAGTAGTCATGTATGGATGTGAGAGCTGGACCATAAAGATAGCTGAGTACTGAAGAACTGATGCTTTTGAACTGTGGTGTTGGAAAAGACTCTTGGGAGTCCCTTGGACTGCAAGGAGATCCAACCAGTTCATTCTAAAGGAAGTAAGTCCCGAATATTCATTGGAAGGACTGATGCTGAAGCTGAAACTTCAATATTTTGGCCACCTGATGTGAAGAGCTGACTCATTTGAAAAGACCCTGATGCTGGGAAAGATTGAAGGCAGGAGGAGAAGGGAATGACAGAGGATGAGATGCTTGTATGGCATCTTGGACTCGATGGAGATGAGTTTGAGCAAGCTTTGACAGTTGGTGAAGGACAGGGAAGTCTGGTGTGCTGCAGTCCATGGGGTCACAAAGAGTTGGGCACAACTGAGAGACTGAATTGAACTGAGCTAAAGCCGTTGTCTCAGGCTAAGACATCCTTTTTGTGTTTTCAAAGAAAGATTTTTTTTTTTAAGTCAGCCAATCCAAAAATGAAGAAAACATTCTTTAATGATCTGGGTCACCATGGTCTAAGTTAAGGGAATGCTGCCCACCCCCAGTCCCCCCTGAGTTTCCCAAATTTCCTTCTGAATCTCTCTCTTTTTTTTTTATACCTTTTGAAGTCTGAGGGATATTAACTAAGAAGACTAGTACTTAAGTATAAGCCTTTAAAAAGTCATTTGACCTGGTTAAGTCACCTGTGCCCTACTTTGGCAAAATGTTTTTGAAGTCTTCAGCTCAATAGTAACAAATCTTCCCTTCAAAAAAATAAAATGAAAAGCCCCATGGAGAAGGAGAGGGTAGAAAAGCATCATCCCCCCGGTGGGCTAGTTTCAGCTTCAACAACTTCCCTTATTAGTGATAGACTAGCCTGTGCTTACATAATACAGCAATTACTCAAAGGGCTTCATTCAGAGACAAATTCAGCTATAGACAGTCTCCCAGGTGAGAGGCTAGTCTTCAAACATCTGCTTTCATATAAGTGATCTGCAAAGCTTGTGTGTGTGTGTGTGCGCTCACGCGTTTGCTGCAGGGGAGGGGGAACAGTAGTTATCAGGAGCAATTTCCTGAATTACAAGGTAAGTCAAGGACAGAGGAGTCAGCTGTCTTAATAAGGAGCAGGATGGTTAAGGATGGTCAGTCTTTCCTGTGAGTGTATTTTTGTTACTGTCTATGTTAGTGCACTAAAGAAACAGAAGACTTTTCTACTCATCATCTTGGGTGAGAATGTTTTGTTTTTGACAGATTCATGATGTTGTACCCATTCTGCTGAAGTGCCAGGTGGGACTCACAAAATCACTTCCATTTAATGGGAAGCCAGTTTTGAAGGGCTTCAGAATAAGGGGGCATCATTGCCCAGCTATGTAGCAGGGACTGGTTCATATCCCAGCCCTGCTAAATGTGGTCTATACTCCAAAGGTTTCCATGCATCACCATGTAGGGACAGGAAATAGGGAAGGGGGGCAGGCTAGCTGCAAGAGTCTCCAGGTGGTGACGAGGATGCACCCCCAGCCCTGAGACCAGTTCAAGCCCCTGGATCAGGCCCTCCCAGGATGGTCCATGACTCAGCATCTAGATCAGCTCCTCAGACGGACACTGTATGCTGCAGTTTGCTAATCAGCCACTTACTGGCTGGAGGCCTCCTCCTCATTCCTGTCTTCCCTCCCTTTGGAGTCACAGTGGCTAAACTGTCTTCTGTCCACATCTACCTTTATACCTGTTTCTCTTGGCTTCCAGTCTTTGCATGAAGAGGATGGAAACTATTTCAGGTAGCTGACTGCCCTCACAGTTCCATCCTCAAAGACACTCTACTTCAGCCAAAACCTCCTCAGTTCTATTAGAGACAAGACTGCTCCTGATTGGGTCCCTTCTGTTTTTGGTCCCTCTATCTGCAGCTTTCATGAGTCACCCACCAAGCCTGCCCACCAACCCAGTGCCTGGGGATGGAGCCCATCAACAAGTTCTCAGTTCTGTGTCTATCTAAAGCTTTGCTATCACTGCAGCTGTTACTTTTTATAGCTTCTTCGCCCAAGTCTTTGGGTACCACTGAGAGAAGAGTCACCAGGTGTGTCTCTAACTAGCAAAATTAGGAATCATTCAGTGCTTTGATGGAGCCAATTAGCTTCCCAGTATGAATGCCAAGATTTTTTTCTAATTAAGGCAGGAATGTTTCTCAGTCTATAATAATCTCATTTAAAGTGTGTCTAAAACACCTAATGTGCCTTTGTTTAGGAACATCATTCCTAGGCATTCTTTAACTGTGTGAAAAGAGGTGGATCACTGGGATGCTCACTGGTTGTTCACCAGACATGTCTGCAACACTGATGTGGGGCTGTGGCTTTGCAAGAAAAATGATCTGTTCAAGTTGAGTTTGCATATTTGTACCCTAAGTCCTGCTCATTCATAGAACGAGACTTGTACCTTTAATGTCAAAGGAACAAAGACATCCTTTGGACAAGTATAGTAGGTCTCTTTTTCTCAGACCTCTACCTCCCACCCACTATGGAGGCATAGATTCAAATTTGACAAATTGCAAAATCTAGGCTGAAGGCTCTCCCAAATCCCAGAAAATGGAAGATCAGTGACAAAGTCTGTTTCTGAATCCTATTTTAGCGGAGCTCCAGGCAACCTAAGACTCACTGGACTGTAGGAGCCAACAGAGTGAGAAATGGGGTATGTTGTGACCGCTGTTATCATCCCCAGCACCTGGGACAGCACCCAGTGCTTGCTTGTTGAGGGCTGGATCATACTGCTGTTTATAATGGATAACCAACAAGGACCTACTGTAGAGCACAGGGGACTCTGCTCAATGTTATGTGTCAGCCTGGATGGGAAGGGATTTTGGGGCAAAGCGGATGCATGTATATGTATGCCTGTACATACCCACTCCAGTGTTCTTGGGCTTCCCTTGAGGCTCAGCTGGTAAATAATCCACCTGCAATGTGGGAGACCTGGGTTTGATCCCTGAGTTGGGAAGATCCTCTGCAGAAGGGAAAGGCTACCCAATCCAGTATTCTGGCCTAGAGAATTCCATGGACTGTATAACCCATGGTGATGCAAAGAGTTGGACATGACTGAGTGACTTTCACTCACATATACATATACACGTATATGAAGCTACCTGGAGCTTCCTTGGTAGCTCAGATGGTAAAGAATCTGCCTGTAGTGTGGGAGACCTGGGCTCAATCCCTGGGTAGGGAAGATCCCTTGGAGGAGGAAATGGCAAACCACTCCAGTATTCTTGCCCAGAGTATCCCTGGACAGAGGAGCCTGGTAGGTTATAGTCCACAGGGTTGCAAAGAGTTGGACATAATTGCGCAACTAACACACACACAAATATGTATGCCTGAGTCCCTTTGCTGTTCACCTAAAACTACCACAACATTGTTAATCGCCTAAAACTACCCCAATACAAAATAAAAAGTTTAAATAAAAAAGACTTACTTGAATGAAATTTTGATCTTTCCAGCAAAACACAAGACTAGTTCTTGTACTCTATGAGTTACCTCTTCACAAAACTCTGTGACCCATGTTTCTGATTTCTTACATGTTGCTTTTTTTTTTTTACATGTTGTTCTTTAGTTGCTAAGTTGTGTCTGACTCTTTGTGACCCCCTGTCCTTCACTATCTCTTGGCCTTTGCTCAAACTATGTCCATTGAGTCAATGATGCCATCCAACCATCTCATCCTCTGTTGCCTCCTTCTCCTTCTGCTTTCAATCTTTCCCAACATCAGGGTCTTTTCCAATGAGTTGGCATTTTGCATCAGCTGGCCAAAGTATTGGAGCTTAGCTTCGGCATCAGTCGTTCCAGTGAATATGCAGGGTTGATTTCCTTTAGGATTGACTGGTTTAATATCCTTGCAGTCCAAGGGACTCTCAAGAGTCTTCTCCAGCACCACAGTTTGAAAGCATCAATTCTTCAGCATTCAGCTTTCCTTATGGTCCAACTCTTACATCTGCAACTACTGCAAAAAAACGTAGCTTTGACTATATGGACCTTTGTCAGCAAAGTGATATCTCTGCTTTTTAATATGCTGTCTAGGTTTGTCATCACTTTTCTCTGAAGGAGCAAGGACTTTTTATGTGGAGCTTTCTAGCTCTAGAAGGCTAGAGCCCTTTGGAAGAGATGTAGCTTATCCTGTATGCAAGAACCATTTTCAGTCTTTAAAACAATCTAATATAACTCCTTATTTTTGTTCCCATCAGTTCCATAGTTGTGAGAATACTCTTTATGCAAGCTACAAAACCCAGGAAAGTCATCTTCCTTCTAGGAAGGGATATCCTCTCCCCATTGTGAACTCTCTTACATAGTGGAACAATTGTACATTTAGAGACATTTCATATCTGCCTCTTTCCTGACCAAACTATCATTTTAAACAAGTTCTGTGGGCAAGGGGGGAGAAGAGCTGGCCCGACTTACTCATTTCCTGCCTACATTTGCTGAGGGAGGCTGGTGCTGATGAATGGTCAGCAGGAAGTAAACCAAAGGACTGGGGTTTGGCTCTCTGGTGTGAAATCTCAGGTTGTTCAAGGTGTTGGGAAACAATTCTTCAGATGATGATGTCAGTGTCCATGCAGGGTTCATGTCTCACTTTTCTTTGCATCTCGGGGTCAAGGACTTTTTTGCTTTAGAAAATGTTGGTTGAATGAATGAAAAGGCTCCTCAGATGGTGTGTAATTAGAAAAGTTACCAGCATCTCTCCTGTTGTCTATAAATATTCCATCAGTGAGAAAAGACATAGCCCCAGGGAACAACAAAATGAGCTGGCGTGGAAACCAAGCGGCACTTTTCGAAATTCAGTAGCGAGAAGCCAGAAGCCACTTGCTCGGGCAGTCAACAGGGATTCCTGAGAGCTTATACCCTTTGCAACTTGGAAAACAAAACAGCAAAAACTCGGAGATTACAATAAGAATCCCTCTGCAAATAACCACTGAGAACACTAACGGGAGGGGAGTTTTGGCTCCTGGTCTTGGACAGGAGGAGCAGGATGGGGGAAAGAAAGAGAGAACGAAACCCTCTTAGATCAGGAGGGCGTGTAGCCCAGAGGGCTGTCATTTATAAGGAAACATTATCTCCTGATCCATATGTTCTGTTTTCTATTTAGAGCTAATTTGCTGCAGTGCGTACTGTGCAGCCCTGAGGGACCGGCTGGCTTTTGGGCACCTGCCAGTCAGCCCCTCACTGCCCAGTTTACCGAATTCAGATCCACTGGCATGGATCTGAAGCAGCACAGTTGGGGCTGGTGGAAGTTCCCTGCAGTCTCCTGAGTTGCAGGCTACACCGTACACCACTATCAAGGGTTCTCTCCATGCCACGGGGCCGCCTGGCTCCAGAGTCCCTTCTGAAGAAAGGCCACAGGTCCCACTTGGAGGTCACATTTTGACCTCTCTATTTCTCTCTTGTGTTAGTTTTCTATTCCAACATAACACATGACTACAAAGGTAGAAGCTTTCTCCAAAACCCAAGTGTTGTCTTGCAGTGTCCATGGGTGGGGAGTCCAGGCACAGCTTGACTGGATGGATTCTCTACTGGGGGAGACACAAAGCCTCAATGGAGGTGTCAGCTTGGGCTCTAGTCCCATCTGAAGCTCAACTAGGGAAGGACCCATAAGCTCATGGTTGTTGCAGCTCCTTGAAGTTCATGTGACTAAGGGCTCTTTTTCTTGCTGGCTGTCAGCACCTCACCAGATGCGTGTATGCTCAGTGACTGCAACCCCATGCACTGCAACCTACCAGGCTCTTCTATCTGTGGGATTTCCCAGGCAAGAATACTGGAGTAGATTGCCATTTCCTCTTCCCGGGGATCTTCCTGACCCAGGGATCAAACCCACATATCCTGCATTGACAGGCAGATTCTTTATCATTGAGGCATTAGGGAAGCCCTCTCACCAAGTGGCCATCTCCAAATAGTAGCTCACAAAACTGGTGGTTTGTATCTTCAAAGCCAGCATGTGGGAGTGTTCTCAAGACAAGCATGGCAGTGTTACAATGTAACAGTTGTAAAAATTGTGATAACATAATCTCATGTCTCATCACCTTTGCATATTCTATTGAGTGGAGACAGGTCATAGATTCCACTCACATTCAATGGAGGGTTGGGTACCCCACAAGGACGTGATCATGAAAGATGGATCATGAAATCCGCCTTAGAATTTTCTTGTCCCTTCTGTCTCAATTCCATTCTTTGATTTTTCAACCCTTTTTTGGGATGTGAATCATTTTTAAGTCTTTATTGAATTTGTTATAATATTGGTTCAGTCTTTTCATGATTTGTTTTCTTTTTGATTATTTGTTCGGCCCCAAGTACCTGAGATCTCTCCCCAACCAGGAATCAAATCCACACCCTCTGCATTGAAAGGTGAAGTCTTAACCACGAGACTGCCAGGGAAGTCCCCATCCCTTGATTTTAAATTCTCCCAAAACCCCCACATTTAAACTCCAAAATTTCAGACTTGGATATTAGATGCCTGTTCCATATCTCCTTTAGCAATCTAAAAGTGAGATTGAATTTAACACATGCATGACACAGTCCTGATTACTAAACCCTCAAAAATTGGTCCTCCTATGAATTCCCCCATCTCCTTTGATGGCAGCACCATCTTTCTGAATTTCCAGGCAAAAACTAACTTTCGTTCTTCTCTCTTACACCCCACAGTCCATCTGTTGGCAACCTCTGCTCTGTCTACCTTGAAATTGTGTCCAGACTCTGAACACATCTCATCCTCTGCGCTATTACTGTGCCAGGACCTAATCAGTATCCCTAGGTTTTACCTAGACCAAGAATCTCCCAATTGGATTGTGTTTCTGTGTCTGACTGTCTTGTAACTAGTTTAGTCAGAGCGATTCTTCTACGGGATTATCCTCTGCTCACCACATCCCAATGGCTCCCATCTCAATTAGAGTTAAGCCCAAAGCTCCTACTATGATCCACATGGCCCCAGATGATGGGCTCCTGGCTATGTCTGTGAATTTAATCAACACAATCTTTCCATTGTTTTCTCCTCTCAAATCTCATTCACCTTCTGCTGTTCTCAGACTACACAAAGCATCCTTCAGCCTCAGGGCTTTGCACTGGCTCTCCCTCCACTGCAAAGTGTGTTTTTCACGTATTCCAAGAAATTCCCCAAGATAGTCTACATATCTCATCTCTTCCTCAAACCTCTGCTCATCCCTGACATTCTGAGCAGAACCTTCCTGACTCTATCAGACACAAGAGCCACTCCCACGCCAGCCTGGTACCTCCTACCTCTCTTACTCTTCTCGGTGATTCTCCATAGAAATGATGGAATACATGTTTATGCATTAACTTGTTGTCTGCTTCCCCCACTGGCATGTAAATTCCACATCTTTGCAAGCTCTGTCTTCAGTAGGCATAGCTCCCTACCTACTCAATAAATGCTGATTGGATGAGAGAATGAATGAGTGAACAGTCCTCACTGTCACTACCTTTGCCATTGTGCCGTGGGACACAGGGAAGTCCTTGTACCTATCCTCTCTGTGTGTATGGGGTCTCCACCTCAATTATTTCTGCCTTCACTGAGCCCTTGTTTAGGCCTTTCCAAGACCGGGGTCCATGCTATCTCTGAATAAACAGAGATGGCTCTTGTTTCCTCCTCCACTTGTTTGGAAAGTTTCAAAGCACACAGCAACATCAGGCCATTATGCTGGTATGACTAATATTTCATCCTGGCAAAGACGTAATTTGCAGGAAGTGATGCTCCCTCCCCACGTTAGCCTCTAAGCAAAACAACGAAATGACAATGGTGAAGTCTGTGACAATGGTTATGGAGATGAGGAAGAGCCTGCCATGAAACAGAGCCTTTCTGTAGATGCAAATTCCTGCTCCACTGCCTGCCAGCCGCCTGACCTTGGCCGAGCTGCCTGCCCTCTCCAAATCTCATTGTCTTCATATACAAAACAGGAGAATCACACCACCCCTGCCAGACTATTATGAGGAGAACATAATTTAATGGATTCTTAAATGTCTACCACCGTGCCCAGCATGTAGTAGGAACTCAACAAATAGCTAAAATTAGGCTTCGTAGGAGGCTGACAAAGGCTTCCACGTTGCAACATGGTACAAAGGAATGAAATAACACCCACCTTTTCCCTTTTAAGAGCATTTTCGCTTCTAAAATCACTTTGGGCCAACGGGGCAACTAGTTAGTTGTGGTTTACTCTGTCACCAGGTAGCCAAGCATTGAGGTAATCTGATGGCCATCTTGGAACCTCAGAATTTTCTCTGGAACATTCCACCTCAACCGGGAGAGGGTGCACTTTGTTGTTGCCTTTCAGTTGCTCAGTTGTGTCCAACTCTTTGAGACTCCATGGACTGCACCATGCCAGGCATCCCTGTCCATCACCAACTCCTGGAGCTTGCTCAAAGTCATGTGCACTGAGTCAGTGATGCCATCCAACCTTCTAGTCCTCTATCATCCTCTTCTCCTCCTGCCTTCAATCTTTTCAAACATCGGGTCTTTTCCAATGAGTCAGCTCTTCGCATTAGGTGGCCAAAGTATTAGAGCTTCAACCTCAGCATCAATCCTTCCAATGAGTATTCGGCATATGCTTTGTTAGGGCATATTCAAGTTGGACTTTCAATTTAACTTATTTATTTTTTCAATGTGGACCATTTTCTAAAAAGAAGTCTTTCTTGACTTTGTTACAATATTACTTTTATGTTTTGGTTTTTTGACTGTGAAGCATATGGGATCTAGCTCCTGGACCAGGGGTTGAACTTGCACCCCCTGCATTGAAAGGTGAATCTCCAACCACTGGACCACCAGGGAAGTCCCTCAAGTTGGACTTTTTATTTCTTCTAAATATTTACTGCACTTTGAATAGCATGATTGAATTTAAGAACAAAGACAGGGAGTGAAGGGATTTTTGTCAGCAAATCCTTTCTGCCTCAGAGAACTTAGCAGAGACATTTCTGAATCCTGACAACTCTCAAAATCTTAATTTGGGAGGCAAGCTTTCCAGCAAGGTTAATGTGGTCCCTTGTAGAAACAGTCAGAATGAGAAAAATCAGATGCAAAACCTCCATTTCCATCACCTCCCTCCTGTCCCCAACTCAAGATCCCTGACAACCATTGTTCTAATTTATGAAAATATCACTTCCTGACAGAAAGAAGACTTTCAAAAGATTCAAGGAATTCGTGATCTTCACTGGACCTTATATAACAATATTTTAATATTTGTTACCTCTACTATAGCAGCTTAAAGAGGTTAAACTCTATCAAAACTGTGCGAGGATTCAAAATTCTAAGCACAAGATGCGAGTGGGAGAATGTTGCTTCCTATGAAACCCAGAATAGTTTAATAGCTTTGTGGAGCTGAGGCACTTGGGTCCCCCTCTTTCTTAACCCAGAAGGATGCTTGCTTGTAACCACCCACTCCATTTTTCTTCATTTTCTCAAACCTGGCATAGGTCCACCTTAAATTAATGTTAAACAGCTTTATTAAGGCAAATTGACTTCAATTTCAAGGCTCTCCAGGAGCTGGCATGCATTAGTAGGCTCCAGTGGTTTCCAATAGGTTCCAAAATCACTTTTTGTTGTTTTAAACATTGGGGAACATTGAGGCTAGGGATATTAATACACAGGATGATTAAGCTACTGTTTCCTTTGTCAGTGGCTTAATTGTTCACAGTAGGACTGCTGCTAACAGGTGTGTTTCAAGTCCCATCTCTCCCCTCACCATGCTTTGCTGCTAGCTCATTCTGAGATGTAAAAATCATATCAGCACAGAACTTCTTGTTCTGCTCAAGAAGAAAGGAGTCTCTACTGCAGCAGGACGGTGGACCCCACAGCGTTCTAACAACTGCACATCCTCATTTTCTCTCCATGAACAGACGCAAGCCAAATTCTCTTTCCTTATTGAGCAATTAAGCCACACACAGGATGGCAGGATTGCAGAGGACCAGTGAGCAAGAATTTCAGGATCTCATGCTGCATTAGGAACAAAGCATCAAATCCAGCAGAGAAGCCTCATGGTCTAATCGAAGTCACTTTCCCAATCAGCTCAGAGTCCTGCTGGCCAACCACCATGCTGCATTAAGGGTTCATCAGTCTGCTAGATGTCTTCAGTGAAAAGGGTGTGTGTGTGTATGAGTGTATGTGTGTGTGTGTGAATGTGTGTGTTTACATGGATGAACGGATGTATGTGAGTGTGTGTAATTGTGCCTAGGCGGATATATGGATGATGGATGGGTGGAAGGATAGATGGTCCTATGTATGTGTATGTGTCTTGATGACTAGATGGGCGGATGAATATGTTAGTGTGTGTGTGTGTGTGTGTGTGTCTATATACATGGAAGATGTGTCTATATAGACGGAAGATGGATGGGTGAATGTGAGTGTGTGTGTATATATGTACACAAGAATGGATGAATGACTGGGTGACCATGAATGGACATGTGTATGTGTGTGTCCATGTGTGTCTATCTATCTGTCTAGGTGAATGGATGGATGGGTGTGTGTGTGTGTGTGTGTGCGTGTGTGTGTGTGTCTGTTGTGAGCATATAGAGGGATGGATAGAGAGTTGCATGTGTGTGCATGTGTGCTCAGTTGTATCCAAGTCTTGTAGCCTCTCAGGCTTCTCTGTCCATGGGATTCTCCAGGCAAGAATACTGGAGTGGGTTGTCGTTTCCTCCTCCAGGAGGTCTCCATGACCCAGGGATGAAATCTGTCTCCTGCATCTCCTACATTGGCAGGTGGATTCTTTACCACTGAGCCACCTGGGAAGCCCAGATAGACAATCAAATACACATGAATGAATATGTATGTACCCCCAAATGCATACACTAGCTTTCAACTTTATTAAAAACCCATCATGTATGGGCCCTCACAACAAGATTTGCAAACTAACAGTCCTCACAGAACTGAGAGAACTATCTGAGGACTGCAACACTCTAGTAAGCTACTGAAGATGCCCCTTGCTATGTATAGCCCCTGGGTACCAGTTTCTAAGTAATACACTTTCCAGAAGCTCACATCATGCTGGGGTCAACAGCAGGCAGGCCCAACTTCCTTTCTTAATTAGCAAGTTGAATGTGCTTTGTGGTCATTCCCAAATTTCCCTAACTTGCTATCCTAATGAGATTTGGGCTATGAGGTCCTTGGAAGAGCTGGAAAATGTTCAGAGGCACACCTCCCAACAGCAACAAAGGTTGCAGGTCTTTCGTCACTTGCTCCTGTGTCTTTGGCTGTAACTTGGTTCCCTCTGTATTCAGCCAACCAGTAGCTCAGGGTTATTGCTGGGCTCCAGCCACACATAAGCATCCCATCCACCCTACCCCCAAGGGATGGCACCACCATGAGGCCTCACACTTTCTCTGACAATGACCTGAGAGGGGAACCAACAAACTGGGCTGGCAGGGCTGGGGACTGCCCTCTGGCCAATCCCAGGGGCACTCCTGAAGGACACCCCTACTCAACTCTCTGTCACACCTCAGGTAAGTGTTTAGAGGGCGTGGTCTGGATCAACTGTGGAGCAGGTTCTATCTGGAATGCAGCAAAATTGAAGGGTCTACCATGTACACACTGGATGAGCATCCTTAGAGCTCAGAGAAGTGTTACAAAGCGTGGTGAAGCAGCTTCTGGACCCAACACGCTTATAGTCCAAATGGAGGCGGAGGCACCACATGAAAATATTGCCTGAGGGTGCAGTTCTGGGGGTGCACTGTAACTTCAGTAAAGGAGGCAGAGGAGACACAAAGAAGGTGGGGTCCTGCAGCAAGGGTTCATGGAGGATCTGGCATAAAGGAATTGGACACCTTTTGAGCAGGTGAAGAGGTGATAGGAAGGCATTCAAGAGCAGGTGTAGGGAGCCATCCCCACGACATCTTAGGGGAGCACCGAGGCTATTTGCCTGAGCTCAGGGAACTGGAGAGAGAGAAGCAAGGAGAGGAAGAGGGGGAGGAGGGGAGGGGGAGAAGAGGGAGAAGAGAAGGGGAGAAAGGGGAGGAGGGGACAGGTGGAGGCTGCAGAATGAATGGGAAATGAAGAAATAGAAAATGAGACTTTTCCATCAGCCTCATTTCAGACCTTTCTGCACATCAGCACAACAGCACTGAAGATGGGAATCATTCACTCATTCCTGGATGAGGCCAGCTTTTGCTCAAACATATTTCAGTCACCCTCACAGGTGAGCGGCAATAGACATAGGACTCTGAATTATTCTTTCATCATGCAAAGCTGCTTCCCTAAGGAGCCAAAGCTATACCCACAGGATGCTCACAAGTGCCCTCTGTGTCTCCAAGGGCACAGCTTGGGGGGAAAAGACTTGGAAACAAATGAGCCCCAAGCAGACCACCCCCTGCTCCAGACCACTGGGCCCTCCTGCCAGCCTCCTGCCAGCTGTCCCCACCCTTGCCCACCATCAGCCCTCTCCCAACCCCTGTGTGTTTCTCTGCCCCTGCAGGTGTCTCTTTATAAGGAAGACAACCTGCTGACATTTCCCAGCTCATATTCACAGCTTTGGTTTCATCATGCACCCCCTTCTCAGGATCTGGGGGCCTGCAACTGCAGCTTTCCACCCAGATTCCTCTCTCCTCCTTTCCCTGGCTAGCTTAGCAAGTTTCTGCATCTCTCCCCACCCATCATCCCTCCATCAACTCGGTTCATTGTCAACAACCCAGAAACTTCAGTCAGGAACTACAATCTGAACCCACAGAGTGCAGAATGTTATCTTGCTCTCTGCTCTGGGGATGGATGACTGATGGAAGCCAAGGGCTGTTTCTTCCAGAATGCTCTGCACACAATCATAAACATAGCCCAGCCCACTTTGAAACAGTATCAACTCCCTTTCTTACAGATTTCAGGCACCACCGGAAAGATGTGATGTTTCTCCTCAGAAAGCTGATAGGCATGTAGAACTGAGACCCATGATTGCCTGAGATGAAATCTAAGGGTGAGAAGGGGACAGGACAAGGCAACAAGCTTTGGACAAGCTCCTCAAATGACCCTTGTGCACAAGCTGTCAGATGCGGACTTTGGAAATGGCAACTCAGGGAAGTTCCCTGGATGTTCTGTTTTACTCCATCAAACAGTAGGTAGCTGGTGAAGGATTTGCACCATATAAATTCATTTCCATTTCCTTCTCCAGGGGATCTTCTCCAACCAGGGATCGAACCAGTGTCTCCTGTGTCTTATGCATTGGCAGGTGGATTCTTTACCACTGAGTCACCTGAGACGCCCTATTTCTATTAAAAGGTTTGCTCAGAATCTCTAGTTAGGGGACTTCCTTGGTAGTTCAATGGCCAAGACTCTGCATTTCCAATACAAGGGTCCTAAGTTTGATCCTTGGTCAGGGAACTAGATCCCACATGCTGCAGCTAAAGATCTTGCAAGCCACAACAAAGATCAAAGATCCTTCACGCCACAACTAAGACCCAGAAGAGACAAATACATGAATAAATAGATATCTTTTAAAAATCGCTATTTATGCTGTATTTTTAAAGACTCATGCCACACTTAGAACGGTAATGATTTTACTTCTTGAGTCTCTTTTATTTCTCAGAGAAACACACTCATCTTACAATGAAAATCCACTCAAAGGTACAAAGTTGTACAAATAGAGTCAACTGCAGGCTAAGTTGCCTCAGTCATGTCCATCTCGGTGCAACCCCATGGACTGTAGCCTGCAAGGCTCCTCTGTCCATTGGATTCTCCAGGCAAGACTACTGGAGTGGGTTGTCACACCCTCCTCCAGGGGGAATCTTCCCAACCCAGGGATTGGACCCCTGTCTCTTGGGTCTTCTGTACTGGCAGATGGGTTCTTTACCGGGGAAGAGAAAAGTGTCACTTGGGAGGCCCACGAACAATGTCAGTGTGGAGGTCAATTTCTCAGATGTTTCCTCCACCTGCAGAGACGAGTCTACTTATTTACAGAACAAGGAGCCCAGAGGAGGAGACCGTCACCTGACCTGTCCCTGGTGTCATCTTTTCTCCTGTACTCCAGCCTTCTTGGCTCGCAGCACTTAAGACTGACAATTACCATTTAAGAATTTAACTAGTTCAATGACTCCCTTGGTACTTAGCAACCTTCTCCTTCCCACTTTAGACTTCACTTTCTCATGAAAAATACTCTGAGTTTATAAAATGGATTCCCAGGGGCTAGATTTTAATCTACATACTTGTGCTTTAAATCAATAGCCTATACCCAATTTAAGCTCATTGCCTTATTAGCTGCCATGTAATATTGGTCTGCAGCCCAGTGTCAGAGCTGACAGCTGATGTTAAAGAATGCTCAGAGGTTTTAGCTTTCTTTTTTTTTTTTTTTAAAGTTCTACAGCTGTCTGTCATGTGACTGGAGAGCTAATAACTTTGAGCCGCAGTATCATCCTCTCTAAGTTCATTTCAATACCGAAAACCAAAATGTACTATTAAAACTCATTACCATTTCTATCTCTAATGGTGCAGATTCCATTTCCTATGATTTTATTCTCATCTGAAAGCAAATCGTATTTGCATAAGGAAAGGGAAAACTCAGATTTTTTCTTTCTTTTAATTAAGGAAAAATATACATAATGGTTTCTAGGGGGAAAAAAGTGCCACCCAAACACATCCGTTGAGCAAATCAAAATCCCCAAAACCTGATGTTATGGACTGAATTATATCTCCACCAAAATCATATATTGGAGCCCTAAATACCTGTACTTTCAAATGTAACCATATTTGGAGATCAGGTCTTTATAGAGATAATCAAGTTAAAATGAAGTCATTAGGGTGGGTTCCAATTCAATGCGACTGGTGTCCTTATCAGGAGATCAGGACACAGACACACAGAAGGATGGCCACGTGAGGATACAGGGAGAAGATGGCTATCTACCCACTGAGGAGAGGGGCCTCGGGAGGAACCAGCCCTGCTGACACCTGGATCCTGGACTTCCAGCCTCCAGGACTCTAGACAACACATTTCTGTTGTCTAAGCCACTCTGCGTTACCTAGTTACAGCAGAGGTTACTGAAGTATCTGAGATTTCCTGATTGTGACAGTAACAGTGAAAAGTGAAGTAAAAGTGTTAGTCACACAATCGTCTCCAACTCTTTGAGACCCCATGGACTGTAGCCCTCAAGGCTCCTCTGTTCATGGGATTCAAGAATACTGGAGTGGGTTGCCATTCCCTTCTTCAGGGGATCTTCCCAGCCCAGGGATTGAACTAGAGTCTCATGCATTGCAGGCAGATTCTTCACTGTTTGAGCCACCAGGGAAGCCCGATGGTAGCAGTAGGTAACATTCATTTATCACTTACTATATGCCAGAAAATATCCTAAGTGTTTCCACGTGTCATCTCATTTAATCCTAACCCCACGAAGTAAGTGTGACTATTTTTCTCAGTCTTGCAGATGAGGAAACTCATCCCAGGGATGCTGAGTCACTGGTTTAAGGCCATCCCATTACTGGACGGAACCAAGTGGCTGATCCAGAACCCTTAACCAGGAAGCACTACCAGGTTACTCTGGAATCTTGAATCTTGCCGGATATGAAATAAAATCATGAAGCCAAGAGCCTGGCTCCATTAAAGCTTCATGTCTGAGCACAGGGCTTTTGCTAATGACTAGCCACCCCAATACACACACACATGCACGCACACACACACACACACACACACACACACACACACATTTCATCCAGAACAGAGATAAGCTGATAGATAAGCTAGCAGAAGAGGGAGGGGCACTTTGCATTGCCATCAGCTGCCCCAGGGCTGGCCTGCCCATTTTTCAGAAGAGCAGGAGAGCAAGGGGCTTGGACAGAGAGACAGGGACCCAAGAGGAGTCAGGGCCTCCAGGAACCTCAGAGATGTGGCAAGGAGCAGATCACAGTTCAAGGGCAGGATGCCCAAGGCAGCAAGAGATAGACAGAAACCTGGAGAGGGGCAAGTTCCAACTTCCTTGAAGCTGAGTTTGGGGAGCCCTGTTGCTGTTGTTCAGTCGCTAAGTCATGTCCGACTCTTTACGACCCCACGGACTGCAGCATGTCAGGCTCCTCTGTCCTTCACTATCTCTCAGAGTGTGCTCAAATTCATGCCCATTGACTCAGTGATGCTATCTAACCATCTCATCCTCTGCCACCCCCTTCTTCTTCTGCCCTCAATATTTCCCAGTATCAAGGTGTTTTCCAATGAATCAGGTCTTCACATCAGGTGGCCAAAGTATTGGAGCTTCAGTATCAGTCATTTTAATGAATATTCAGGGTTTATTTTCTTTAGAATTGACTGGTTTGATCTTCTTGCTATCCAAATGAATATTTGTAATAAAATTAAGAAGATAGAACAACAGAGAGACCCATTCAAAAACAGACCACTTCTATGATGGAGAGTCAGTTGTTCCATTTAACAGATGAAGTAACTAAGGAGTTGGACCATCTGCCCAAAGCCCGTGTCTGGGAAGCAGCAGATCTAAGAAGTGAGACTATGTGTCTCCTCCTAGAGTTCACAGACAAAAGGTCTGCTGTCTCCTTAACCAGCCAGAGGACAAGCACAGAACCTGGATGGGTAGGAGACAAGGAACCCTTGTGTTCTCTGTCATGGCAGGTCTGCACTCCTCTCCCCTCATCCAGAATAATAGTGTGCACCCTGGTACATGGCCCCCTGGCTGGTTAGCTCTCTAGTCTCCTGTGCCTTTAGAAGCAGCCACATATAGTGTGATGCATCCTTATTCCAAGTTGTGCCTTCAAGGAAGCTCCCGCTCCTTGCTTCTCTCGCTGCCACCAACTGAGGACCAGAGGATCACAGTGATATTGGATGGATGCCCAGTAACAGAAGAGAGGGTTGAGTCCTGCACTTTGTGGGAAGGAAATGTATGAATTCTTATTTTGGCCAGTATTATTTGGCATCTCTTGTTTACAGCAGTCAAGTCAATATCCAAATGCATCTATAAAGACGTCGGGGACACCCTCCATCACTTTTCCTCTTCCACTTTTGAAAGTTGTGAGGCTCTCCTGTGCACTTAAAAAACAGCATGTCACTTTCCAAAGCTAAAATGATTTGGAGCAGAAAATGCTTCCCCGCTTTGTCTCTCCAGCCAGTCAATAAATCTGGCAGATGTCCCTGAATTATAGTAAAAATGCTGGATCTACAGAGTAAAACCATCTTGGCATCATTCCTTGGAAGGAATGCATGTGTCTCCTGGAAACCCAGGGCTCAAAGGATTTCTCTGCAGGTTCTCCATCACATGTCAGCTTCACTCTTTCTGCCATAAAGTGCCGTAAAGAGGCTGTAAAAGGAGAAAGTGGGAGGCGTTTTCTGAGAGCAGACAAGGATGAAGAGAACTTGACTGGAAAGAGGGAATGGCTCCCCAAAGAGGCAAACTCAGGGAGCAGAATTGATGGAGACAATTGAAGATGCCGGGGGGCAAGATAATTGCAAAACGCACTGTGGTTCTGATAACAAACAATTTTTAGCAGGGAGGGTTCAGGAGTCCCGAGCGGCTTGGGGAAATCAAACTTAAGAAAACCAAAACCTTAGAAACCATCATCATGATGAACCCTGGAGTCTGCCCTCCCCTGAAAGTCGAAAAGCGGCTGAAGGACAATCAGGCCCAGGCAGCCCCAGGCCATGACTCTTGGCTTTTAAGGCTGGACTGGACTTTTTCAGAACAAAAAGATGCTCAGCAAGGTCAAGGCACAGCACCTAGAGTTAATGCCACAGCCCGGGCAAAAGTAAGGAAGATGAAGTCACCCAATACCTGCCAGACAATGAAGCTCAGCAGAAGCATAGATTAAAATAGACTCAGAGAGCAATGTCCTGGAGACTCTTGCATGTGTTCACTGGGAGAAACATACAAGACTATATTGGGCTATAATATACAAACTATATTAGGAATATATATATCCTTAGTTTTAGAGAAATGGGAACCCCTGAAATGAGGACAGTGGATACATAACTGGGCCATGTCCACACAGTGGAATACATACAGCCATGGAAATGAAACAAGTACAGACACACAGATCAGCAAAGATGATTTGTGCTAAGCGCTCCCCCCCAACCAAAAAAAAAAAAAAAAAAAAAAAAGGCAAGTTACAGAAGAATGCATACAGGTCATTCTCCGTAAATATTTATCTGTGGATGGAAGGTCTACTATGTGTCAGGAAGTCTTCTAAAGCAAGGTGTGTAGATACACAGTAGACACAAAAACACACACAGCAGACACCCACACATGATCTTTGCATCCTGAAAGCTGGTGGAAATAAATACATACCATGTTCTGGACACAATAAATACATACATGATTAAATATGTAGTTGTTAGATGGAGATGGTGCCGTGGAGGCAGGAGTCAGGAAGGCAGACAGGGAAGGCCATCACTTGAAGTTCAAGTTGAAAGGCCTCATGGAGAAGGCAAGATTGAACCAAGAAGATGCCAGTTTGGGCCCCATCATGAGGAGGAAAGCTATGAAACAGCCTGAGCAAAAGCCCTGAGATGGAGGTGTGCTGGGAACGTTGGAGGAACAGCAAGAGGCCAGCAGGTGGGAGCAGAGTGAGCAGTTTAGAAAGTAGCAGATGCCGAGGTCTATGGATGGAAACCTGGGAGCTTGGAAGGCAGAGGAAGCAGGCGGTGCTTGGAGAGCTGCCACCTCAAGGAACTTGGCTTCAACTCTGTTGTAAAAGGGTCTTCGGTCTTCCTAGGTGAGTCGGGGTAAAGAATCCGCCTGCCTATTCACTAGACGCAGGTTTGATCCCTTTGTCAGGAAAGATCCCCTGGAGAAGGAAATGGTAACCCATTCCAGTGTTCTTGTCTGGAGAATCCCATGGACCAAGAAGCTTGGCAGGCTACATACAGTCTAAGGGGTCGCAAAGAGTTGGAAACGACTTGGTGACTAAACAACAGCAACAGCACACAAGGGTCTTCAGCAGAGAGAATGCATGAACAGAAGGAGAGAAATGTAGATGTTTATCATGAAGACCCCAGGGAGAAGCGACACAGCAGCACCATATGTGGTGGAAGGGCAACTGGCTCAGAATATTAAAACCTGGGCTTCCCTGCTGGTCAAGTGGCTAAGACTCTGAGCTTCCACTGCAGGGGCACAGGTTCGATTCCTGGTCTGGGAACTAAGATCCCACATGCCATACAGCTTAGTCAAAGAAATAGATCCTTAAAAAAATATGCAATACTAAGTGCATTGTTTATGGACACATGGATATTTAGTAATTCTCTAAAGAAAAGCAAGGGGCCAATAAACGTCATGGAAGAAATTCATCTGGGAGGTAAGGCTGGGGTAAAGGAAGTATCACCCATGTGGTGGGGAACTATTCATCCTGCTTTTGGGAAATTTCTTTCACTATTCTTAACATGTCAGGTATATTGCATATAGTACAGCATGTATGAGATTTCATAATTAAAAATGACAGTGTCATTGGTTGAAATCTCTAGGTACCTAATGTCTCTTTTAATGTAAGAACATAAAGCTCAAAAAAGGAAACTAGAAAGTATATGAATTCATGCATACCTTTGGACATAAAATCAAGGAGTCAGAGAATATAGAAATCACTCAGTTTGACTATACGAGCATTAAAAGCCACATGGAAGTCAAATGATGAGAATGAAACAAAAAAGACCAGAACTCCTGGGAGTGGTGAACCCCTTTCTGTGGCAAGCGAGTACCCCCTCTTCACAACTCAGGAGCAGCACACATGGCCGCCTTGTTTGCCCCTGTGCTGTGCTCAGCTGTTCAGTTTTGTACAATTCTTTGAAACCCTGTAGACTGTAGTCCACCGGGCTCCTCTGTCCACGGACTGTTCGGGCAAAAATATTGGCATGGGTAGCCATTTCCTCCTCCAAGGGATCTTCCTGACTCAGGGGTCAAATCCACACCTCCTCTGTTCTCTTGCACTGCAGTCATCCTTAGGCATCTTTACCCACTCAGCCACCGGGGAAGCCCTGTTTGCCCCTGGTGTCTTGGCAAATCTTGGGATGAAGTGTAGTCATTGCTACTCAGGTTTTTGAAGGCATAGGAAGATGGGCTTGTCAAGAGATAGGTCTTGCAAGGGACAGTTAAAAATTACCAAGAACCAGCATTCAGCAAAATTCAAGTTCCATAGAATTCACTCTGGATTCAGCCCACCTTTATATAACTAGTTCAATGCCTTTTTGGAGACTAATATGAAGGATTGGAAGATGAGAAAATATATTAAGCTAATAGATACTGTCAATGTTTTATTGATATACAATATTTGCTTTAGACTGAACCCTCTCCAGGGTAAAAATCTTTATTTCAGAGCATGTATATTTGGAATATTAGGACAGAGCACCAGAGTGGAGTTGACATTCCTCCAGCTCATGTTGTTCTAAGATATGGGTACGGTCATGGCTCTTCTGTAACTTAAGCCAATAAGTGACGATTTCTCCCCAGTCCAGACTCCTCTTGAACTGGAGAAGAGGGTTGCTATAAATATTATTTGATAAATGATGTCAAGTTTTAATAAAAACAGATGTCACAAACTTTTAAGTGTCTTCATTTCTGGGTCCCTGGGTTTTCCTCCAGTTTCATATTGCCAACTCCAGAATGCAGTTACCTTATTTGATAAAGTGAGGTCCCATTTGAAGAAAGGTCCTGACTGGGGATTTTACCCCACAGCAGAGACCTGCCTGCTCTGGTAAATTTTGTAAGATGTGGTTGTGGTCCACAAAATCTGTTCAGAAAAAAAATCGATTCAATTCAGTGGCACCTTTGCCTTTGTTTTGGGTTTCCCTGTTGCCTCAGATGGTAAAGAACCTGCCTGCAATGCAGGAGACCTGAGGTTGATCCCTGGATCAGGAAGAAGAATGGAATGGCTACCCACACTAGTACTCTTGCCTGGAAAATTCCATAGACAGAGGAGCCTGGCAGGCTTTAGTCCATGGGGTCGCAAAGAGTTGGGCACAACTGAGTGATTAACACTTGCCTTTGTTTTGGAATATTAGCAAAGATTTTCTGGCCAACACTCCTGAAATATTTATTCATAAAACATCATGAGTTTCATAAATAATTTTGTTTTCACTGGTTCTATTTTGTAAGATGCTAAAGATAATCTTGGTAAGTAAATAAAACACAGTTTGGAAAATTTTGCTTCTTTCAAACCAGATGGATTAAGCCTATTCAAGAGGCTGAAGAGAGAAACATTTGGTGTGCATCTTGGCTTATTTTCATACGGTTTCATACTCACAGAGTCCGCTCCACATCCGGTCACAGTGGCCTTGGGCCAGCTACATAACCTGTCTGAGCCTTCATTTCCTCATCTGTAAGTAGCTGTGCAATAGTGGTGCCTCCCCATAAGATGATGGAAATGCCAGATGGTCCGAGGGGGCTTGTGAAGTGCCTGCCATGGGGTCGGTTGATGATAGAACTTGACCCAGTGAGCAAGTACTGGGTCTGAAGACTCTTTGGGTCGGCTGCCAGGTAAGCACTGTCGGCCTCATCAGACAGGCTTAGTGGGGCTGGGAACAAAGCAGAACTTGCAAAACCACAAGCTTTATCAAACATTTTGTGACTAAACAGCTCCCCTCCCCTCTCCTCCACGTTTAGTTGTTGTTTTCATAAGAGGGAGACATTTGTCAATCTTTCTTTCGCTTGAGAAAATACAACCAACAGGTCTTCTGGCATCCTGCCTTGGATATTCTCAATCTACTGGCAGTTATTGTTCCTCTTTTTCCTTTAAAAAAAATTGAATGAAAGAGACTCCTCTACATGATCTCTTTGCATTATTTCATTTTACAGAATTGTCTTAAAGTTCCTAGTTTTTAATATGCGTGATGACAATTCTCTTATACATTTCTATACACACACACATATATGTTTCAACATAACTGCAAGCTTAACTTCCACTTTTTTATCTAGAGTCTTTTCATTTTTCAATTTTTCTACACAACAAACTCCCTTCCTGACAGGTAACTTGATGTACATCCATTCACACCTTTTATGTGTGCTAATGTGATCATATCTGTGTTTATGTTTATACTAATACATGCAAAACAACAGTGAACTCTCACAGCGTATGTAGTATGCTCTTGACACTACTCTCTCTCCACTCCCACTTAATCCTCAGGGCTCTTAGAAGAAGCTGCCACATTATTTCCATTTTTACATGTGGGGAATCAGAGGTACGGAGAGGTTAAGAAGGTGACCAACTTTACATAAGATTCAAATACAGGCTGGCAATGTGACTGCAGGTCCTTGATCTAGAGGAGTTCTTGGTCATTGGTTATTTTGCAAATTGAGATGCTACATTAACTCTTCTGAATCTTGCTCTTAACATGCCACAAAACATTGCAAAAATCTGTCTAATTGAACTCATTATTTTTAATGGTTGCATGATATTCCACATTATTCTCATTTCATAATAGAGCCCCTGGGCATTTTCTTTGTTTAAAGCTTTTTTGCCCCTGTATACAACACTGCAAGTGAAAAGTGAAAGTGAAAATCACTCAATTGTGTCTGGCTCTTTGTAACCCCATGTACTATACAGTCCATGGAATTCTCCAGGCCAGAATACTAGAGTGGGTAGCCTTTTCCCTTCTCCAGGGGATCTTCCAAACCCAGGGACTGAACCCAGGTCTCCTGCATTGCAGGTGGATTCTTCACCAGCTGAGCCACAAGGGAAGCCCATAGACAACACTGCTGAAAAATAAATATCTGGAACATTGCCTTAGGTAATGGTGCTTCTGTTTCTCTGAGACAATTTTTTAAGAAATATGAATGACACCAAAACTGACCCCAGAAGAAATAGAAAACCTGAATTGTCTAATTGACAAAGAAAAGATTGTAAAGGCAATTGAAGATATACTGTTTGTAAAGAAATGAGTTCACAGTGTAAGTCTAACTAATATATAAAGAACAGATAATTCTGGTATAATTTACACTTTTAAATGTATATGGAAACAAGCTGCTGCTGCTACTGCTAAGTCACTTCAGTCATGTCCAACTCTGTGCGACCCCATAGATGGCAGCCCACCAGGCTCCGCCATCCCTGGGAGTCTCAAGGCAAGAACACTGGAGTAGGTTGCCATTTTCTTCTCCAATGCAGGAAAGTGAAAAGAGAATGGGAAGTCATTCAGTCGTGTCTGACTCTTCGCGACCCCATGGACTGCAGCCTACCAGGCTCCCCATCCAAGGGATTTTCCAGGCAAGAGTACTGGAGTGGATTGCCATTGCCTTCTCCAATGGAAACAAGAGAAATGATCAATTATAACATCCTGGTTACCTCCAGCCCCTGTGGTGCCTTCATGAAAATTAGAAAGGTCTATCCAACCTGCCCCTCGCCAGGCACCTCTGTGTACTTCATAAAGCACACAGCTCCTCCAGATAATGCAAAATGCAATGCAAAGAAAGACAGTCACAGGCCAGCTCCATTTATCAGTGTAAACTGACTGCTCCAATCAGTGTTTTAACAAATTCATATATCTGGTGATATGTCAAAAGAATGAAACTCAAATTTGTATGGCAAAAATATACATGCATAGTGACTAGGAAAAAACAGAATAAAACTCTATAATCAAGCAGGGTTTGTTCTTAAAATGGAAACATGCTTTATATTTTGAAACTTGCTACCATGATTTTTTTTAACTTATTAAGGGAAAAAAAGTAGCTGAAAAGATCCTAAGAAGATGTTTGACGAAATTTTAGTGATCACTAGTAATAAAAATCCCAAGTAAAATATAAATAAAAGAAACAATATGGTAAAGTTTATTTCTTCAAGACAAGCATCAGAAATCATTTTGAATGGTGAATAACTAAAATGGTATCTATTAAAATCAGGAAAAAGACAAGATAGTTATCATCTTTGTTATTGACCATTCTTCAAAGTTTCAGAGAATGTCAAAAGATAAGAAAAAGGTGAAAATCAGGATAAAGAGGAAAATGCACTCTCCTTCCCTATGTTATGATTGCATATCTATAAAATACAAGAGATTTGATGGAAAAAAGTTAGTGTTAGTAAGGAGTTTTTATTAGGTGCACAAATAAAAGACAGATAAAGGAAAAAAATAGTTTTTTCTTGGTCTTATAAATAATTTTAGCAATAGAAAATTACTGTTGTTGTTCAGTGGCTAAGATGTGTCCAGCTTGTTGCAACCTCATGGACCGTAGCACGCCAGGCCTCCCTGTCCCTTGCCATCTCACAGAGTTCACCCAAGTTCATGTCCATTGAGTCGGTGATGCCATCCAACCATCTCATCCTCTGCTGCCCTCTTCTTCTCCTGCTCTCAATGTTTCCCAGCATCAGGGTCTTTTCCAATGAGACAGCTTATCACTTCAAGTAGCCGAAGTATTGGAGCTTCAGCTACAGCATCAGTCCTTACCATAAGCTTTCAGGGTTGATTTCCCTTGCGACTGAAAACAGAAAATAGAACTTGCTATATATTAGGCATGCTCTGAGTTCTTAAATGAGTTTATCCTCACCACAAAGCTAGGTGGATACAATTATTATTCCCATGTTCAAGATAAGGAAAGAAAGGGAGGTGAAACAGTGTGGTCCAAACCAGACAGTCACGGAGGAGTCAGATAGGAATCTACACAGTTTAACTCCAAATGTGCCTTTAGCCAAATCCTTCTGCTGCTTCTCACTACAGAACAGAAATGGGTTAATTCAGTTCAAACAGAAAGAATCTACATGCACATTGCTAAAAAGTTCTGTGGTCATATTTATCTTCATTATAAGCATACACACACATATTCTTTAACATAAATCATAAACGAATAACAGAATCATGTTATGCATGCTGAAGTTTTAAAATTCTCTCTTTCTGTCTATCCCTGCCTCTTCCCATCTCCTTCCTCTCTTTCCCTGTCACTCTCTTTCTCTCTTTCCCTGCCCGCCACCCCCACCAGCCACCATGCTGCTGCCTCTGCTTCCATTCTCCTTCTCCATCTACCACAATCGCAACATTTTCAAATTATGTTAACCTATGTTTGTAAATTAACATCCATTCACAGTTCACCACTGGAATACAGTTGCGAAAAAGCACACCTATTTTCATGCATACTAAAATGTTGTACGTTTTCTAAAATGACGCCTTTGTCACTAGTTTATTCTTTTAACCTCTGAATAACATTTCTTATTTTGTTAATGGTTACTATTTTTCATCCATTCATTCCTTTCTTTGGAGGCATTAAACTGTTCATTTTTTTCCTAGTTTTTAACCACATGGAATAAATCTACAGAATCTGACTATTTTCTGTTTACATACATATATATTTGTATCTATCATCTATAATAATTACATATATAATTATGAATATATAACTTTAGGTACCTGCTTTTGTAGTTTAGGTGATAGGATGGAATCTATATGCTTAATTTTAATTAGTCTTGTCAAATGCTTTCCAAAATAGCTGTTAAAATGTACGTGTCTATTAGAAACTGTTAAGAATACGTTCTCTGAAGTATCTTGCCAACAGTAAGTTCTCATGAATTTTTACAGTCAGATTGTTGTAAAGATATATCTCCCTTTGACTTTAAATTGTCCAACTGCTGATGAGTAATAGAGTCTTTCCCTATGTATTAATTATTTGGATTTGCTCATCACTGCATTGCCTACTAATATACTTGGCCCATTTTTGGTTGTTTTTCTGTTATTTGTCAGTTATTAGAGACTTTTATTTTATACTTATTAACACTTTGTCTGTCATAGACACAGTTAGTATTTTAGAAATCTGTTTTTACTTTTAATTTCTTGCCAGCAGAAGCTTTTTAAAATTTTGATACAATCTATATTTTATCTTATAGCTGCTGGGTTTCTGGTTCTGCTTAATGAATTCTTTCTTCCCTCTAGAAGTTTTACATATTTGCAGTGGTCATTAGTGCATTTGTAGTTCATATATTTTTGTGGTATAAAGAGGGAGCTGAGCTTTATTTTCTTCCAGAAAGATGCCAAGTTGCACTAGCACCATTTATTAATCCATCCTCTTCCCAGGAAAGTAAAATGTTCCCTACACTGAGATCTGCTTCTGGATTTTCTATGCAGTCTCTCCACCAGAGTAAATTGTGTGCACTCTTTTTTGGTATCTGAAAAGGAGAGGTAAGTGTTGTTGGTTTTTCTCAGTACCAATTCCTTCACATGAATTTGAAGGATATTTTTCTCGTAACTTCCAAAAAAGCTCCCACGACCAACCAACCAAACAACACGGAGCACAGTCTGTCTCTCTGCTTCCCCACTGGCCTTTCTCTCTCCCTCCCTCCCTCTTCCTCCTCCACTTTCTTTCCCTCTTTTTCTTTCTCTCTCTGTCTCTTCTCTATAAAAGTCCTGTCTTTTTTATTGTTTATTTCCTTCAGGTATTTTCACTATAATAAAGAAAAAGTATTGTTTTGTATAATTCTCTTTTAGCAACCCATTTTATCAAGTTTCTTTCTTAATTTGAGTACTTTGTTTACTTAGCTATTAGTATCTTCAATATTTTTTTACTATGTGGCCACATCTGCAAAATAAAGAAAAAAGGATAGTTTTATGTCTTTTCTAATGTGTATGCTGATTTTTTTATTTTCTTATATCATCACTGCCTTTCCTACAATGACAAAGCAATGTTGAATAATAATTGTGATAGTGAAAATTTCTAAGTTACCAATTTTAAGATAAACAGATGTAGTGTACGTCCATTAAGGGCAATATTTGTTCCTGGGTTTGGGCTTCCCTGGTGGCTCAGATGGTGAAGAGACTGCCTATAGTGTGAGAGACCCAGGTTTGATCCCTGGGTTGGGAAGATCCCCCTGGAGGAGGGCGTGGCAACTCAGTCAAGTATTCTTGCCTGAAAAATCCCATGGAATGAGCAGCCCGGCAGGCTATAGTCACAAAGAGTCAGACATGACTGAGCAACTACACTTTCTTTTTTTTTTGGGTAAATACTTTTGTCATATTTGTCATATTTAAATAGTATTTGTTTAGTCCTTTTACTAAGAGCTTTTCATTATCAATGGTATCTAAATTTTAATAATTGCCTTTTTAGTATCATTGATTTGATTATAACACTTTCCCTCCTTTATTTTCTGATAGAATTGATTTTGTTGAATTGAGTTTGTAACATCCAGTCAGACTTCCATTGCTGGAACAAATCTCATCTAAATTATTGAAAGTACAGTAAAATAAAATACTTATCTACTTGTTAATTTATTTTTATAGTATCTAATTGCTTATAATTTATATTTCTGTAACTTCTAATGGTGAATACAATTGGGCTAGATTCTTCTCTTTTGAGCTTATCTTCATCATATTCATCATAATAAGTTCATAAGTTCACTTGACTTTACTCTGTCCATCTTGCTTTATTTCTTTTACTTTATTTCCTTCTTATTTTAACCTGTTTACTTTCATGGTGTTATCAGATCACTGTTGACTTCTCTTTCCCCTTGTTCACTTGGGAGTTGTATTTGTTCTTTCTAATTTAATTTTTTTGAAGTATAGTTGATGTACGATGTTATACCAATCTCTGCCATACAGCAAAGTGACTCAGTTATATATGGAATCTAAAATATTACACAAATGAATTTATCTACAAAACAAAAATAGACTCACAGACACAGAGAACAGACTTGCGGTTGCTAATGGAAGCTGTATTTGGATATTGTATTTGGTACTTTTAATATCAATAAAAACCCACAGTGAATCTCAGTTCCCTGTAGCCATATCCAATTGCATTTCCATTACGAAATGTGTAACACAGCAGGGTCCTATGGGACCTTTCTGGGACAGATCCCCTGCCCCGTGTCCTCTGCCTGTCTATAAAAAACCTTTAGCCAAAGAATAAATTTAATCAGAGAAATGAGAATATGTATGAATGAAGGAAAACAGTCAAATAAAACAAATTAAAAATAGTTTAGCCATTAAACAAAGACAAGGACATTTAGTTCCTCCCAAAGGGCTTTAGATTGTGTTCTGAGCCATATCCTTCAAGATGCTTTACAGATACTGAAACTCTAACTAGGTGCAAGAAGTTGATTATGTGATGACCAACTTGTGGGTATGTCATAAATTGCTACAGTTCTGAGAACTGGCCTCAGAGAAATGGGAACAAATTGACCCTGGAACTGAAGGTGGATTGCACTTAAAACAATCAAGATGACACTGATCAGACCACCATATGACTAATTTCAATATGATCATCAGAGCTAACTTTGGTATTCTACATTTAAACCCCAACCGCTGCCTGTACACCCTTGAAATCTCCCTTTGAAAACTCTTCCTCCTGGTGGACAAGAGGGAGTTGGTTCTTTGTGACATGAGTCCACCTTCTCCCCAGGATTGCTGGCTCCCTCAATAAAGGTATCTTTCCTTTTACCCAACACTTGTCCCTTGGTATTGGATTCTTGAGCAATGAAGAGCTGAACCTGAGTTCAGTAACAGATGGAGTCAGTGTTCACATCCTCTTCCATCTGAATTGGACTCATGACTTCACTTAACCAAGATAGTAGGGCAGGTAATGTGCCAATTATAGAGCTGAGGACTTAATAATCTTTGGGGCTTCTGCCCCTGCAATTTTGTCCCTGCTTCTGTGTGTAGAAGCTTCAGCAATGCTCTTTAAGAATAAGACACCCTGTGAGAACCTTCATGCACATGGAAAGGGAGAGATACAGGGATCGCCAGTTCCTATGTAGCCACACCAGTGATCCTGGTCAACCTAAACAAGTCATGAGAAATGATCATTGTTTTAAGCCATTACATTCTGGGGCTGCTTGCCGCAAGAGGTAACCCGTTCCACAGTATTTTTCCATCTGCTATATTCATAATCAAACAAGCATTTCCTCATTATTGTATGAAAACAAGGTACCAGCTATTTTCTTCCACCAAAATAGTATTACCCCATCTGACGAGGCAGATGTGAAATTCAAACACATTGATTTCCACCTTCTCCCTCCCCCTCGGATCTGCCAAGAGAGTTCCGTGGCAGTCTGTAGGTATGTTCACTCCAGTCAGCAAGCATGTCTTTTCTATTTCAGGATTCATATTTGGCAGTTATTTTACTTGCCTTACACATTTCCAGTCACTTTATCATTGTACATTTACATTTAACTCTACGTGCGTGTGTGTACTTTCAAGGTTTTTGTCAGATTCAATGTTAAAGACCCCAGATGGAGTCTCTGAGTCCCAGCATGCTGGGGCTCTCTCTCACCTGTCAGATGAAGGGTTTCAGGTTTCCCTGGGCCAGTCCTTCCTCCATATCTTGTCCATGTTATTCCAGCCCTTAGTTTCCTCAGAAGCAAAAGAAGAGCCTGATACTAACTTAATTCCACTGTCTGTCTTCCTCTTTATTTTGTGTGTGTTTAATTGGAGTGCTTCTACTCTAACTAGGCAGGGAACAAATGCAGAAGTATATAATTTCAAGGGCTTGATTAAATGTAAAAAAGGACATCTCGGACTGTCTTGGGGCTACCCGGGAAGGGACGGGCATGGCTGGCTTCTTCAGGCAGATTTCAAAGAATGAGCTGACTATGTTAACCTTGCAGGTTGACTTTGTGATAGGATGAATTATAATGTGACTCAGAGGTCATCCTCATGCTACTGAGCCATGCATAAGTACATTTTTGTTGTTCAGTCGCTAAGTCGTGTCAAACTCTTTGTGACCCCATGGGCTGCAGCACACCAGGCTCCTCTGTCTTCCACTATCTCCCAGAGTTTGCCCAAATTCATTTTCATTGAGTTGGTGATGCTATCTAACCATCCTAGGTAATTTATAATATACAAACAGAGAACTGCAAAAATATCATTCTTTTAGAAGATGGTATAGAATATCCTCACACTTAGAATGAGTCAAAGCTTCTGTAATTTCTGGAAGGTTTATTGATGTACCTTTGGTATCAAGCTCTTTGATTACCTGGAATTGATTTGGGTGTATGGTGTGAAGTGAGAGGGAGTCAGTTCAGTTCAGTCATTCTGTTGTGTCCAACTCCTTCTGATCCCATGGACTGCAGCATGCCTTGTTTCCCTGTCCATCACCAACTCCCAGATTGCTGAACTCATGTCCATCAAGTCAATTATGCCATCCCACCATCTCATCCTCTGTCATTCCCCTCTCCTCCTGCCCTCAATCTTTCCCAGCTTCAGGGTCTTTTCCAAAGAGTCAGTTATTCGCATCAGGTGGCCAATGTATTGCAGCTTCAGTTTCAGCATCAATCCTTCAAAGACTATTCAGGACTGATTTCCTTTAGGATGGACTGGCTGGGTCTCTGCAGTCCAAGGGATTCTCAAGAGTCTTCTTCAACACCACAGTACAAAAGTATCAATTATTAGTGCTCAGCTTTATCGTCCAACTCTCACATCCACACATGACTACTGGACAAACGACAGCTTTGGCTAGATGGATCTTTGTGGACAAAGTAATGTCTCTGCTTTTTAATACGCTGTTTAAGTTTGTCATAGATTTTCTTCCAAGGAGCAAGCAACATTTAATTTCATGGCTGAAGTCACCATCTGCAGTGGTTTTGGAGCCCAAGAAAATAAAGTCTCTCACTTTTTCCGTTGTTTCCCCATCTATTTGCCATGAAGTGATGAGAACAGATGCCATGACCTTCGTTTTTTGCATGTTAAGCTTTAAGCTAGCTTTTTCACTCTCCTCTTTCACTTTCATAAAGAGGCTGTTAGTTCCTCTTCGCTTTTTGCTATAAAAGTGGTATCATTGGATATCTGAGGTTATTGATATTTCTCCAAGCAATCTTGATTCCAGCTTGTGCTTCATTCAGCTGGCATTTTGCATGATGTACTCTGCATATTAGTGAAATAAGCAGGGTGACAATATACAGTCTTGACAGACTCCTTTCCCAATTTGGAACCCGCCCATTTCATGTCTGGTTCTAACCTTTCACAGGTTAGAAAAAAAAAATGCAAAAAGCCAAGTGATTGTCTAAGGAGGCCATACAAATAGCTGAGAAAAAAAAAGAGGAGAAATGTGAAAGGCAAAGCAGAAGTATATAGCTTCTTGACCTGCATACAGATTTCTCAGGAGGCAGGTGAGATGGTCTGGTATTCCCATCGCTTTAAGAATTTTCCACAGTTTGTTGTGATCCACACAGTCAAAAGCCTTACTGTGATCAATGAAGCAGAAGTAGATGTTTTTCTGGAACTCCCTTGCTTTTTCGATGATCCAACAGATGTTGGCAATTTGATCTCTGGTTCCTCTGCCCTTTCTAAATTCAGCTTGAACATCTGAAAATTCTCAGTTCATATATTGTTGAAGCTTAGCTTGGAGAATTTTGAGCATTACTTTGCTGGTGTGTGAGATGAGTGCAATAGTGCAATAGTTTGAACATTCTTTGGCACTGCCTTTCTTTGGGATTTGAATGAAAACTGACCTTTTCTAGTCCTGCGGCCACTGCTGAGTTTTCCAAATTTGCTGGCATACGTAGTGCAGTACTTTCACTGCATCATCTTTCAGGGATTTGAAATAGCCCAACTGGAATTCCACCACCTCCACTAGCTTTGTTCATAGTGATGCTTCCTAAGACCCACTTGACTTTGCATTCCAGGATGTCTGGATCTAGGTGAGTGATCACACCATCATGGCTATCTGGGTCCTGAAGAACTTTTTTGTATAGTTCTGTGTATTCTTGCCACCTCTTCTTAATATCTTTTGCTTCTGTTAGGTTCATACAATTTCTGTCCTTTATTGAGCCCATGTTTGCATGAAATGTTCCCTTGGAATCTCTAATTGTCTTGAAGAGATCTCTAGTTTTTCCCATTCTATTGTTTTCCTCTATTTCTTTGCATCGATCACTGAGAAAGGCTTTCTTATCTCTCCTTGCTATTCTTTGGAACTCTTCATTCAGCTGGATGTATCTTTCTTTTTCTCCTTTGCCTTTCACATCTCTTCTTTTCTCAGCTATTTGTAAGGCCTCCTTAGACAACCATTTTGCTTTTTGCATTTCTTTTTCTTGGGGATGGTTTTGATCACTGCCTCCATTATTTTCCTTTACACATTGTTATTCAGTCTATCAGTCCAATTGTTAATTTAATTGATCCAGTCCACTAATTGATAACCTAATTTTCCCAGTCCATTAATTGAAGGGCTGTGATTCTGGACTCTTTTTTCTGTTCCACTACTGTATACTTGTTTTTGTTTGTCTACAATGTTTTTATTCCTGCCTAGACATTTAAAAGACACTTTCATTAGGCATAGAATTCTAGGTTGACAGACTTTTTTTTTCTTTCAGTACTTCAAACAAGTGGCCTTGTCTTCTAGCTTGCACAACTTCTGACAGAAGTTTGCTTACATACTTATTTTTATTCCTCTTTACCTAACATATTTTATACAACATTACATATTTACCTCCTTACATAACATTACATATTCATCTTTACATAACATCAGCCTTCCCTGGTGGCTCAGCTGGAAAAAAAAATCTGCCTTCAATATGGGAGACCTGGGTTTGATCCCTGGGTTGGGAAGGTCCCCTGGAGAAGGGAAAGGCTACCCACTCCAGTGTTATGGCCTGGAGAATTCCATGAACTGTATACTCTTTAGGGTTACAAAGAGTCAGACATAACTGAGTGACTTTCACTTATGTAACATGTATCTTTACTCCAGGTGCTTTTAAAATTTTCTCTTCATGGCTGGTCTTCAACAATTTGATTATAATGTGCTTTGGTATAATTTTTCCTTGGGGTTCACTGGGACTCAGAATTGTGGAATTTTGGTTTTATCATATTTGGAAACCTTCCAGCATTTTGTTTTCAGATATCTTTTCTCTTTCTTTATCGTATGTCTACCATTATAAGTATATTAGATAATTTGGCATTGTCCATAGCATGGTTGCTTTGTTAATTTTTATATTTTCCCCTTTCCTTTATTTGTGCTAGTTTCTATTGCTATGTCTTCTATTTGGCCGATTTTTAAAATCTAATTTGCTATTTATCCAACCTAGTATATCTTTCATGGAAGTTATTGTATTTCTCATCTCTATAGCTTAAATTTAGACTTCTTTAAAAACTTTCATGCTTCCCCTCTCTTTCATTCTCGAGCATCTGTAGCATACTTAAGTCGTCATTTTTAGTCATTTTAATGTCTTTATCTCCTAATTTCAACATCTCTATCACTTCTGCCTTTGGACTCTGTCAGGGTGTCTAGAACAGAATGAAGTCTAACTTTATTTCATTTGTGTTCTGAGACAATCGTGTCTGAGAACGCTACCCAGTGCTGTATATGTAACAGTGTCTCTTCACTCTGGTTGGAAGAAACACAAACTACTTCCAGCCTTGTGTGTATTGTAAGAAGGTTTTGGCTTATTACTTCTTAGCTTCATTTTTTCCCCTCTCCCTCTCTTTCAGCCTTATGGGGTTCCATTCCACGCGTATGCCAGTCTGCAGTCAGATGCGTATCTCTGGGACCTTCTGCACATCTCAGGTCTCTCTATCTCTCTCTCTGCAGCTACCTCCTCTCTGTTGTCCTGCCGTACTATTTCTAGCTGTCTCAGCTTCTGCGAACACCAATTTCTTTATCCTCAATTCAATGAACTTGTTGTGTTCTATTTGGATTGACCCTTCCTGTACTCTGGACTGGAAAATGCCTCAGACTGTGCTGAGGCCGTGCTGGCAAAATCCCATGCTTACTTTGTTTCCATTCTCTCAGGGATCACAGCCATGTGCTTCCTGTGTCCAATATCTAAAAATTGTTCTTTCATTTATTTTGTCTTTTATGACAAGAGGAAAATTCTTGTAGTAGTTAATTAATCACTGTCAGCAATGGAAAACCCATCTTATAATTTCCCTGTCTTGTAAAGTTCCTCTATGGTTTTGGCATCAAAGTTACGCAGATCTGATAACCAATTTTGATGGTGTTCTGTTTTCTCTGTAAAAGTTTGCACAATATTGCCTTATTGGAGCTATTTCTTTCTTAAATATTTGGAAGCATTTACTGTTATAGCCATCTGGTCCTGGAGTTTTCTTTGTGAGAAAGTTTGAATTACTGATTGAATTTTTTATCAGTTATACATCTATTAATATTTTATTTTTTTCCTTGTATCAAATATAGTAAGTTTTGCTTCTAAAGAAATTCTTCCATTTAATCTACATTTTCTTATTTATTGGCATAATGTTGGCCAAAATATTTTATTTTTATTTTTTATAGGATGATCTTCTTTTCTTTCAATCTGATAATGGTGATTTGTGCTTTCTTTCTTCCTCTCAATTAATCTTGCTAGAGATTTATTCATTTTATTAGTCTTTTCCAGTAACTAATTTTTGTCATTGTTGATTTTCTTTCTCTATATGTATACATGCACATGATGCATGTATTTTTATTTTTATAATTTTTTCTATTTCCTTTCATTTTTCTAACTTCTTGATATTGATACTTAGATCACTGATTTTCAATACTTATGGTCCATCTCGTCAAGGCTATGGTTTTTCCAGTGGTCATGTATGGATGTGAGAATTGGACTATAAAGAAAGCTGAGCCCCAAGGAATTGATGCTTTTGAACGGTGGTGTTGGAGAAGACTCTTGAGATTCTCTTGGACTGCAATGAGATCCAACCAGTCAATCCTAAAAGAAATCAATCCTGAACATTCCTTGAAAAGACTGACACTGAAGCTGAAACTCCAATACTTCAGCCACCTGTTGCAAAGAACTGACTCATTTGAAAAGACCCTGATGCTGGGAAAGATTGACGGTGGGAGGAGAAGGGGACGACAGGATGAGATGGTTGGATGGCATCACTGACTGGATGGACATGAGTTTGGGTAAGCTCTGGGAGCTGGTGATGGACAGGGAAGCCTGGTGTGCTGCAGTCCACGGGGTCGCAAAGAGTCGGACACGACTGAGTGACTGAACTAAACTGAACACCTTAAACCAACTAGTGGTCATGCTTATTCTGAACTGGGGTCAGTTTTATAAATGCTGGCCAATTTCTGTTTTATACTTAGTTTTATTGACTAGATTTCAGAAGTCCTAGTGAAAACTTGATATGCTTACTACAAACACCCTGTCAAGTCTTGAAATTTGCCTTTATCTCCTCACCAACAAAAGAATGTCAAAAGATCTGATCAGTTGCTTATCCTCTGGCTATTTGTGTTAGATTCTCATCTTCTGGGCCACTGCTTACTAATTGGTAAAGATCTCAAGGTGAAAAGTAAAAGCAAATACTCAACTCCTTCCCACTACATTTCCCTCTTTGCCATTATCTTTGCTCCTCAAGTCCTGGCTCCCTTGGTAGCTCTGCAAGACCTTCCCTAAATATATTTATTAATTTTATTAATTCAGCTTTTGCAGTTTTCTGTGGGAGCTTTGTCTAATTCAAGCTTGTGCATTAGAGCCAGAAGGCAAATCTCTTTTTTCTTTTCTGTCTATTTTATTTTTCCTCATTGAAAGCATGTGATTTTTTTTTCTTATCCTTGGAACTAGGAATTTTACAAAGAGTATTTTCTTTTCCATTAATCCTATTTAGAACTTATTAAATTTTAAAGTTTGATCTCCTTAAATCTTTCTTTAACACATTCATTCATTTAATAAATAGATCAAGCATGTCCAGCAATCTCATTTCTGGGAATATGCCCCACAAAGAATTGGAAGTAAAGACTCAGATATTTGTATACCCATGTTCATAGCAGTATTATTTATAATAGCCAAAAGATGGAAATGATGAGATATTATTCAGCTTTAAAAAGAAAGGAAATTCTGACACATGATACAGCATAGGTGAACCGTGAAGACATTGTGTTAAGTGAAATAAGCAATGCACAAAAGAACAAATGTGTAATGAGTCCCCCTATATTAGTACCTATGGTAGTCAAAATTCAGATTGAGAGAAGAATACAGGCTGCCAGGGACTGGGAGAGGCAGGACGAGGAGCTCATGTTTAAAGCAGACTGCTTCAGCTTGGGAAGATGAAAAAGATCTGGAGATGGATCTTTTTGGTGAAGATTGTACAACATCATGAATGTACCTAATGCTGCTGAATTGTATACTTAAAATGGCTGACGTAATTAGTCTTATGCTATGGATATTTCACCACAATAAACTATTGTGTATGTGAGGATCTCACCAGTAAATAGATGTCAAACGTGAGCTGGGGGTCAGGGAGATTGAGGGAGCATGTACAAAGGTGAGGCAAGATAACAGATTTTTATGATGGTGAGGAACATGGGTTAGGGAGTATGGGGATTTTGTTAGCACCACACAGCTGGAGAGGTGAGTCACAGGGGCCTGAGAAGAGCTGTATTGAGAAGATGCCTTGGCAGTAGCTGCTGTCTCTTGGCCAACTTCCCTCTGACCTGCTGCCGCCCTCCCTACTCCTAGGCAGAATCCAACAGGAATAAGAGAAGCAAAAAAAAAAAAAAAAAAAAAGATAGAAAAGATCTAAGGATCATGTATTCATTTCCTCCAGGTCAGTTTCCTGGAAAAGAGAAAAGTTCGGCAAAGGTGGAGGGCATATTGGGGAAAGAATGAGAAGAAATCCCACAGAACAGATAGTTTCTGGACACCATTGCCTCAGGCACTTAGGTCAGAGCCGTGAATGAAGCAAAGATTCCTCCTTACGATAAACACCTTCCACCTGTCACCTGGAAACTGACTTCTATGACTTATGTAAGAATTATTTTGTTATCTTCTTTTGCCTGATTTTGTTCATTTTCTGGAACTCTCGATATTCTTATATTACTGTTTTGGATGGATATTCCACATCTCCTGGTGTTTTTGTTAATATTTCCATTTCTGGCTTTTTGTTGGGTCTTGAGAAATTCCTTTCATCTTATAGCCCAAGGGTTGGCAAACTTTCCTGAAAAAAGCCAGGTGATAAATATTCTAGGCTTTGTGGGCCATGCAGTCTGCCCCAACCACTCAACTCTGCTGCTATGATGCAAAGGCAGACACAAACACACGTAAGTTGATGGACATGATGATGTTCCCATAAAACTTTATTTACAAAAACAGATAATGGGCCATACTTGGCCTGTGACTGCTACTATGTGACCTCTCCTTTAGGCCACTAAGTTGGGTTCTAACTTTCATCTACAGAGTCATCTAATTAAAGAAATGTATTATGTTAATCTGTTGTTTTCCAGAAGGCCTACTTATGGTATAGTTTAATCTTATTGTTCTTTGTTGTTTTATGCAGCTTGCTCTCCTGTGTCTCAGCTCCCTAGAGGCCACCAATCTGGGATGCTCTGTTTCTTCCTCACACTGGGTGCAGATCCTTTGGATGCATTGTTATTTTTCTTTAACAGCTCATGGCTGCAACTGCTGGGCAGCAGGTGGCAAGGCATCAGCTCCCTATCTGGGAACCAAGCACAAAGGCAGGGCTCTTTCATCCCAACCTTCTTGGGCTCCAAGGTTGGAGTTTCTGTGGCTGCAGTCCTTCTGCCCTTTGTTTACCTGTTCCCCAGCCCTCTGTGGATCTGGGTGCCAACACGCCTCAAGGGATGACACACCAGGCTGTAGCTCCTCCTTCCTGTAAGAAAAATGTGCTGATCAGTCCTCATCCCAGGGTCCTTCTGAGGGGCTCTTGTCAGCCTAGAAAGCACCATATTCTGCACAACTTATCACAACCAAGAGCCCCAAGGCATCCACCTTGGTTTCCCACTCCAGGCCCCACATACCTGCCAGTCTGGGGGCTTCAGAAGTGGCCTTCTGCAGCTGGATATCAGCTGGGATGGAGAAATGGTAGCAGGAGAAATTCCTACATGGCAGATGTAGAAATCATGTAGATGGCCATCATTTAATGCCAACATTAACACCAAGGTATCAATCCGTCTAAACATTGTGAGTTTTCAACTGGCAGAGGCCAAAGTTATTCAGAGCCAGAGTTTTTGGTCATCAGCATGAAGAAACAAGGACACTGAATGAATGTGGTAATGAGGTTCACACAGAAGAAGCCAGGTCCAGACAGTGAATATGTATCTTCCAGACAGCCCAAGGGATGTACAGAGAATGATCCTGGAGAAAGAACATTCCTGAGCAGAGTCTGCATCTCAGATAGGTAGATTGCCCACCATGCCACTGATGGACATCAGGCCATGTGGCTGTCATGCTCTTTCCATGACATGAGTATGACCCTGGGCTGGGCTATGGTGGTATTAGGGCTAAAGGTGCCCATTGAGATCACCGGCTACACCTCTCCCAGTCCTCTTTTCCCAGTACTTTTCTCTTCCATTCTCTTCTCCCTGTACACATGCACATCTCTAGAGCATCTCAATACCATGGGGTGGCCAGTATGTGCTCTTAGCTTCTACCCATTTAGAAATAAGTCATGCACACAGGAGCAATGGTGCTGCTGAAATATCAATGGCAGCAAAATGATTTCTGGTTCACATTATCTTTGGAGAGTGACAGATGCCCAGGTTTCTGATGTGGGTGTTTATGCAAGAAGACATTAAAAGACTAAATATGACTTTATTTTTGACAACAGACTCAATTCCCCATTCAATATCAATATGCTGGCATTATTATTATTTTATGAAAACAATAATTCACAGTTTGCTGAAAGAGAATAACAGTATTGATCTTCTGAACAGTGCATTTTATTTTCCATAAAATTTTTATGGAGCATGACAAGCCGTGTGCTGGCTCTGATCTCTTCTGCATATTAGTGTACAAAGCTTTTGCAGATGTAGAAATTATGAGGGCTGTGTTAATAAAACCAGCTATGATGGTTTAACAACAAAAAGTAAACATTTCCCCACTGGAGTTTTGCTCCAAGTTGATTAGTTTTCGAGGTTTGTGAACTGACCTACAAATAAACCAGTAATCTCTCCTTAGTGAGCAGAGAGAAAGCAGTGTGTTAGCAATCACCAGCAACTCTTTCTCAGAGGCTTCTTAATAGTATTGCAGATAAACATTTCAGAAGCAGTTGAGCATGAGCAAAGACGTGGGGTGATTCAGACATACCACAGCATGTCTCCCTACTCTGAAATAATATCTGTATCCATATAAGAGTCTTTGTAACATTGCTCAGAGAGTGATGTCCTTAGAAATACTTCTCCAAAAATCTTAAAACCACTGCATTTCTCTCATTTCATTAATTTCTACTTAGAAATTGTTATTCTGACTGGTCCATTGGCCATCAGAAGATGGGGCTTTTTGGATGATCTTTCTTAAGTCCCCATGTTCTATATTGAAAACTTCAAGGATTCACTGCTGTCGTGAGACATGATGTGTCTAACATGATGTGATTGCTCTCTTTCTCAAGAACAAAACAATAACAACAAAAGGGTTACCATGTCAAAGTCTTTGTCTGAATATATGTAGATATGTCCCCAAACAAAAGCATTTATGACTAGCATCTGGAGAAGGATCATGAGTTTAATGGCCTCTTTAGCTGGTCTCTTTTACCCTGTCACAAGTATAAATGGTGTGTGTGTGCTTTCCAAAAACAGTCAATTCTCTGACACCAACTGTGTTTCCAATAATCTGATTCACTTCTGTCACTAACCACCTGGAATCACTCAGACCCTGCAGGTTTGTTGTTGTTGTTGTTGTTGTTCAGCTGCTCGGTCGTGTCTGACTCTTTGCGACTCCACGGACTGTAGCACGCCAGGTTTCCCTGTGCTTCACCACCTCCTGGAGTTTGCTCAGACTTATGTCCACTGAGTCAGTGATGCCATCCAATCATCTCATCTTGTCATTCCCTTTTGCTCCTGCCTTCAGTCTTTTTCAGAATCAGGGCCTTTTCCAATGAGTTGGCTCTTCACATCAGGTCGACAAAGTATTGTCTTAGGGACAGACCCTACAGGTTAAGGGCTTAATTCCACAAGACCTCCCCTCACTTCAGATGTCAACTGCAAATGGAGTCCTCAGGTGACCTGAAATTCTCCTGAGCAGAATACAAATTTGGGGATTACTACAATGCCCTCTCAAACTCAACAACTTGCTAGAACAACTCCAGAACCCAGAAAAGCACTGTTCTTGCTCCTACAGTTTTATTATAAAGGATACAACTCAGGAGCAGCCCAATGGGAGAGATATAAGAGCAGGTGGTCATGGAGCTTCCATGCCCTCTCTGGGAAAGTCACCAGCACTTTAATGTGTTCATTGATCAGAAGCTCTCTGAACTTCACTTTTGATTTTTAAATTGAGGTTTCATTATATAAACATGATTAAGTTATTGGCCATTGGCCACTGAACTCAATCTCTAGCCCCTCTACCCATGGGGTTGGACTGAAAATTGTAGCCACTAATCACTTGGCTGATTTTCCTGGTGACCAGTCCTCATCTGTGCTGTCTACGGGCTCACCATGAGCCATCTCTTTAACAAACAAAAGATACTCTTATTAATCAAGAGGTTTAAGATCTCTGTATCAGGAACTAGATAAAAAGGCCATATATATATATATCTTTTATACCACAGTCTTCCAACATGTCAGGAGGAGGAACAGGAAAAGGCAGTATCCATCTCAGCCTCAGAAGCATGTTATCTCCCTGAGCATACTATTATAAAACATACATACACACCCAGGCATTAGCACTCTGCTGGACACAGAGACTGTCTTCATGTCATCAGATAAAATCAGGGTAAGAGATATTCTTATGAGTTCTTGAGCTAAGCCTACTTTTGTCAAGGAAGCCATCAGTCTTCTAGCATCTTTCATTCTCTCTCCCCTAGAGGAGTTGTAATTAATACAAAATGAACTCTAACCTGGCCCCATTTTTTTCCCCACAAAACTCCCAGAATAACAAATTCTCTCATCTTTTTCTGATTATTAAATTATGGCATTAAAGAGATTAGCCTCAAGCATCTTTAGAGCAAGTTATACTGGACTGTGTGGAAAAATACCACAAGTCACTTCCAAAGCTGTAACCCACTCATAGTGAGACATGGAAAGGCTTTTATGAGATGGGCAAAAAGTTCTCACCAGGTTGCTGTTATTGTTCAGTTAGTCATGTCTGACTCTTTGTGACCCCATGGACTGTAGCGTGCCAGGCCTCCCTGTCCCTCATTATCCTTGGAGTTCACTCAAGCTCATTTCCATTGAATTTGTGATGCCAGATAACCATTTCATCCTCTGTCACCCTCTTCTCCTCCTACATCAATCTTTCCCAGTATCAGGGTCTTTTCCAATGAATTGGCTCTTCACATCAGTGGTCCAAGTATTAGAACTTCAGCATCAGTCCTTCCAATGAGTATTCAGGGTTGATTTCCTTTAGGATTGACTGGTTTGATCTCCTTATTGTCCAAGGGATTCTCAAGAATAGGTAGAAAGTGAAAAATCCCATAGCACCTTGAAGTTTTAGTCTCAATCCTCATTGAGACTTGACACAACCTAAGCTGGCCATCAGGAGACCTCCCCAACTGGAAGTCAACTGCTATGCGCACTCTAAGATCCACTTCCAAGGACTCCTCCTCTGTGAAGCTTCTCCTGAATCCCCTGGCTGAAGCTGGATGTCTACCCTCCCCTTTGTCCTTCTCACTGTCTTCCTCTTTATAATGGCCAGATAGGTGTAGGTATAATCTTTACTCACCCTCTCTGGACTGTGAGCTGCTTAAGCACAGGACTTACCGCATTTGCTCTGCCCCTTGAATGCTGGTAGTGAAACTGAGGATCTGGAAGGACAGAGGGACACGTGGAAGCAGGTGAAACCCTTTTCATCACCATTCTTGACCATCTCTTGTGATTGCTGGCACTGATGAGTCTGCTTTGCAAGACAGATTGACTCATGAAACAGGTCGAGGTTATTAACATTCTGTTGGAAATTCGCAAGTGTGTACAAAATACTGAAAATAATCAGTTTGGGGAAAACATGGGTTTGAAAAACAAAGCTAATCTAAACATCAAAACAATGTTGACTCAGAAGAATGAATTCATTTTGGAAGCCAGCTATTTCAGATTTAATTGTGTTGATTTGTCACTTTTCGCCCCCATTTCCTTTTCCATGGTGCTTTGCTGGAAAAAAACGGCTCAGCAATGCCTAGGTTTTGATTTCTCTTGTATGGCAGAAGACCCCCATGCTTCCAAACAACAGACCTCACAGATAACTCTTACTTCAAGTGCAATTAGAGGGACTTGAACATCCCATTTGAAATTTCATCCTCATACTTCAAAGAAATTAGTTTGATGAATGATAGCAATGGAGTGAAGCTAATAACAAAAATAATTAATGCTGGAAAATACTTCATAGGCACAGAAATTGCTCATGTGCCTTCTTTATATTGAAAGAAAGTCAGAAAGGGAATAAACCAGGAGGCCAAATTGTACATCCCAACTCCCAACAATTTGCCCACAGCAACATAATTAAGAGATGCTTCCTGACACCTCTCTGCTTGGACCAGCATTTGTAAACAGTGAGGCCATTTAACTAAATTCACATAATTGCTACAGAAAATATGGCCCAGACTTCTAAATATCACCAGCACTTAGGAGGGAATAACAATCATGAATGATGAAAGGTTGGGTGAGGTATGTGGGGAGAAAGAGGTTCTTCATCTCCATATCTCATTCTTAAACTTACTCCACCAAACTTGACAAGGTTTTCAAGGGGAGATTCCAGATCATGTTGATGAGGAATTACTTCTCTTCTACCAACTTAAGCTGCATGGCTCCAGAAGAGTAGGGACAGCTGAGCACATAAGCACTTGCAGCACAAACTCCCACTATGTTCTCAGCACAATCTGAGGGGCAATTTATTCTCATGCCCTAAAGAACTCTCAGGACCTCTTCTTCAGCCTTCATTACAGACTCTGGGTATCTCCAATCTCTTGTAAAATGTTCTAGTTTCCTGAATCCCTGATACTTAGTTAAACTGTTCTCCACCTTCACAGTCCTAGTCACTCACTTTGATTGACCCAAGTCTTCATCTCTTGGCCCACTTCTTGTATTTATCCTTCATTACAAACCCCATTCAATCCACTTACCTCTGTATCCCTTGCCTTCTGTTACGGATTGCTTTGTGTCCCCAGCCCCATCTAACTCTTAGGATGAAGCTCTTACCCTTCCCTCATCCCCTGCAATGTTTCTGTATGTTGAGAGAAGACCTTTAGGGAGGTTAAATGAGGACACAAAGGTAGGGCCCTAATCTGAAAGAATGTGTGAAAATGTTAGTCACTAAATCATGTCAAACTTTTCTGCCACCACATGGACTGTAGCCTGCCAAGCTCCACTGTGTATGGAATTCTCCAGGTAAGAACACTGGAGTAGGTAGCCATTTCCTTCTCCAGGGGATCTTCCCTACTCAGGGATCAAACTGGGTCTCCTGCATTGCAGGAAGATTCTTTACCATTTTAGCCACGAGAGAAGCCTATCCTGAAAGAATAGATGTTCTTATAAAAAGAGAGAGAGAGAGAGAGAGAGAGACAATACTCCAGTGTTCTCTCTTTCACCTCTCATGCACAATGAAGAGGCCACGTGAGGACAGGCCAGATAGGTGCCCCTCTGCAAGCCAGGAAGAGAGTCTTCACAGAAAACCAGCCCTAGGAGCACCTGATCTGGACTCTGACCACCAGAATTATGAGAAAACAATTAGAATGCGGTTAGGATCCTCATCCTGTGATCTTGCCATAGCAGCCAAGCTGATCAGGTCTCTTTACTTACATTCTCCAACCATTCTTGTCTTGTACCCAATTTTACCCTTTAGGCCTTGTTGTTGTTGGATTTATTCAGCACCCAATCACTTCTCAAAACTCTCCCTATGGTCAAAGCCTTTTCCTTCTTCCACCTCCTATATTCAATGTGCCTCAAGTTCTCAACAGAACCTCTGCTCTACTTACCATTCCCAATTCCTCTCAACTCACTTGCCTCTCCCTTCTTACTTTTCTCCCTCTTCGCAGATTCCTCAGCACAGTATTTTATTAACAATCTTACCAAATGCTCTGAATTGTCTCATCGTTGGCCAGATAGCCCCTTCTTTTGATGCCTATGTCCTTTTGGAATGAACCATGGGTCTTTGAAATCTTTCTTGCTTTCAAGAACAAGGTGTTCCAGACATGTACAAATGTTTTCTACTTCATACCTGAAAATACTCCTTTCTGTAAGACTATCTGGTTCCTTTTAGGGGGAAATGGTAGCTAGCAACCACAATCTGTATGGCAGAATGTTTCTTACTTTTGGGTCATCATTGCACCAAAGCTTTTTCAGTGGACAAGGTCAGAAAGGAAAGAAGAAAAAAAAAGAAAAAACATACTTTACACTGATCCGTTCAGTTCAGTTGCTCAGTCATGTCCAACACTTTGCAATCCCATGGACTGCAGTACATCAGGCTTCACTGTCCATCACTAACTCCCAGAGCTTGCTCAAGCTCATGACATCCAGTCAGTGATGCCATTCAACCACCTCATTCTCTGTTGTCCCCTTCTCCTCCTGCCCTCAATCTTTCCCAGAATCTGAGTCTTTTCCAATGAATCAGTTCTTTGCAAAAGGTGGCCAAAGTATTGGAGTTTCAGCTTCAACATCAGTCCTTCCAATGAATATTTAGGACTGATTTCCTTTAGGACAGACTGGTTGGATCTCCCTGAAGTCCAAGGGACTCTCAAGAGTCTTCTCCAACACCACAATTCAAAAGCATCAATTTTGGGGGGCTCAGCTTTTTTTATAGTACAAGTCTCATATCCATATATGACTATGGGAAAAACCATAGCTTTGACTAGATGGACCTTTGTTGGCAAAGTAATGTCTCTGCTTTTTAATATGCTGTCCAGCTTGGTCATAGCTTATCTTCCAAAGATCAAGTATCTTTTAATTTCATGGCTGCAGTCACCAATGGCAGTGATTTTGGAGCCCCCCTCCCCCAAACAAAGTCTCTCACTGTTTCCACTGTTTCCCCATCTATTTGCCATGAAGTGATGGGATTGGATGCCATGATCTTCATTTTCTGAACTTTGAGTTTTAAGCCAACTTTTTCACTCTCCTCTTTCACTTTCATCAAGAGGCTCTTTAGTTCTTCTTTGATTTCTGCCATAAGGGTGGTATCATCTGCATATCTGAGGTTATTGATATTTCTCCCAGCAATCTTGATTCCAGCTTGTGCTTCATCCAGCCTGGCATTTGTCATGACGTACTGTGCACATAAGTTAAATAAGCATAGTGACAATATACACCCTTGACGTACTCCGTTTCCTATTTGGAACCAGTCAGTTGTTCCATGTCCAGTTCTAACTGTTGCTTTTTGACCTACACACAGATTTCTCAGGGGGCAAGTAAGGTGGTCTGGTATTCCCATGTTTTTCAGAATTTTCCACAGCTTGCTGTGGTACACAGAGTCAAAGTCTTTGGCATAGTCAATAAAGCAGAAAGATGTTTTTCTGGAACTCTCTTGCTTTTTTGATGATCCAGTGAATGTTGGCAATTTGATCTCTGGTTCTTACACCTTTGCTAAATTCTTCTTGAACATCTGGAAGTTCACAGTTCACATATTGCTGAAACTTGGCTTGGAGAATTTTGAGCATTACTTTACCAGCATGTGAAATGAGTGCTATTGTGCAGTAGTTCGAACATTCTTTTGCATTGCCTTTCTTTGGGACTGAAATGAAATCTGACCTTTTCCAGTCCTGTGGAGACTGCTGAGTTTTCCAAATTTGCTGGCATGTTGAGTGCAGCACTTTAACAGCATCATGTTTTAGGATTCAAAATAGCTCAACTGGAATTCTATCACCTCCACTAGCTTTGTTCATAGTTATGCTTCCTAAGGCCCACTTGACTTCACATTCCACTGTGGGTGATCACACCATCATGGTTACTTGGGTCATGATGATCTTTTTTGTATAGTTCTTCTGTGTATTCTTGCCACATCTTCTTCTGTCCTTTATTGTGCCCATCTTTGCATGAAATGTTCCCTTGGTATCCCTAATTGTCTTGAAGAACTCTCTAGTCTCTTCTATTATTTCCCTCTATTTCTTTGTATTTATCACTGAGGAAAGCTTTCTTATTTCTCCTCACTATTCTTTGGAACTCTGCATTCCGATGGGTATATCTTTACTTTTTCTCCTTTGCATTTTGCTTTTCTTCTTTTCTCAGCTATTTGTAAGTCCTCCTCAGGCAACCATTTTGCCTTTTTGTATTTCTTTTTCTTGGGAATGGTCTTGATAACTGCCTCCTATACAATGTCATGAACCTCCTCTGTAGATTAGATCTGTCTATCAGATGTAATCCCTTGAATCTCTTTCTTACTTCCACTGTACAATCAGAAGGGATTTGATTTAGGTCATACCTGAATGGTCTGGTGGTTTTTCCTACTTTCTTCAATTTAAGTCTAAATTTTGCAATAAGGAGTTCATGATATGAGCCACAGTCAGCTCCTGGTCTTGTTTTTGCTGACTGTATAGAGTTTCTCCATCTTTGGCTGCAAATAATATAATCAATCTGATTTCAGAGTTGACCATCTGGTGATGTCCATGTGTAGAGTCTTCTATTGTGTTGTTGGAAGAGTGTGTTTGCTATGACCAGTGGGTTCTCTTGGCAAAACTCTGTTGGCCTTTGTCCTGCTTCATTTTGTACTCCAAGGCCAAATTTACCTGTTACTCCAGGTATCTCTAGACTTCCTACTTTTTCATTCCAGTCCCCTATAATGAAACAAACATCTTTCTTGGGTGTTAGTGCTAGATGGTCTTATAGGTCTTCATAGAACTGTTCAACTTCAGCTTCTTCAGCATTAGTGGTTAGGGTGTAGACTTGGATTACCATGATATTGAATGGTTTGCCTGGAAATGAACAGAGATCATTCTGTCATTTTTTAGATTGCACCAAAACACTGCATTTCAGAATCTTTTGTTGACTTTGAAGGCTACTCCATTTCTTCTAAGGGATCCTTGTCCACAGTAGTAGATATAATGGTCATCTAAGTTAAATTCACCCATTCCAGTCCATTTTAATTCCCTGATTCCTAAAGTGTCATTTTCACTCTTGCCATCTCCCATTTGACCACTTCTAATTTACCTTGATTCATGGACTTAATATTCCACCTTCCTACACAATATTGCTCTTTACAGCATTGGACTTTATTTCCGTCATCGGTCAAATCCACAACTGGGCATTGTTTTTGCTTTGGCTCCATCTCTTCACTCTTTCTGGTGTTATTTCTCCATTCCTCTCCAGTAACATATTGGGCACCTACTGACCTGGGAAGTTCATCTTTCAGTGTCATAACTTTTTGCCTTTTCATACAGTTTATATACAGTGTTTACACTGGTACTTCATATTCAAATTGAATACACTGATTTCTAACATGTCAAATGTCACCTCTTCCCATCTCCACCCAGTTTCATTGGTAAACTCTATTTTGTTTCTGCACACCTTCTAAAGTCTGTTTTTACTTACTAAGTCAATTTATTTACACACATGAATATTTACTCCTCCATCCATTTTGATCTAGTTTACCTTCCACCACTCAGAAAGCTAGTTTTTATTATTTTAACCATGCTTCTCAAGCCAATGGACCACTTCTAATTTTCATCTTGTTAAGAGTATTTGGTGCTATAGACCCTCCCTTCTTTCTGAGACATCCTCTGTTAATCAGATTTTTCTTTCTTTTTTTTTTCTGTCCTTGTAAAATTCTTCTTTGTCTCCTCTAATTTGCCATGAGATGTTGGAAGTACCCAAGATTTGTTATCAATTGCTGTGCTCTCTCTCACCAGTTCCTCTCTCCAGAAGAGCTCAGGCATGCCCACAGCTTCAATGCCTAAAAATTTGTTTCCCAGATCTCTTTTTTTCACTCCATACACATAGATCTCTCTTCTCATGATGCACAAAGACATTTCAAATCTACCATGTCCAAGAGTGGCTTGAGTCTCTGCTCTTCCACCAAGACCCAATAGCACTGCTCATTTTCCAAATAAATGGTATCATCTCTCCTGATGCCTAAACTAGCTTCAGCTTGGTGGCTTCAAAGGATCTTGGCTTTGGATTCATCTTCATGCCTTTGAATCCAAGCTCCATCACTTACTGTGTCTCATGGTTTTTATTTCTAAAATGTGGGTAACGATTGATCTTACCTCATAGGGTTCTTGTGAATATTAAATGATACAACACACTACATGTTACATGCTCACCGTAAGTCTGGCACATTCTAACCGATGGCTCAATGGTAAATAATCCGCCTGTGATGCAGGAGATGCAGGTTCAATCCTTAGGTGAGGAAGAGACCCTGGAGAAGGAAATGATAATCCACTCCAGCATTCTTGCTTGGAGAAACCCACGGATAGAGAAACCTGGCGGGCTGTAGTCCCTGGAGTTGCAAAGAGTCAGACACAACTGAGCAACTAAACAATGACAACAAAACACTCAATACATAACATATGTTGGTACCTTGGCCACCTCTCTCTCCTTTACCCTTTAGCTGCCACATCTAGCTATCTACCAGAACAAGTATTTCTTACGGCGATGGACTGGGCATCTCATTTGTGTCCATGCAGGATTCTTTCCAATATCTCCTCCTTCTCTTTCTCATGGGGTACTTATTTCAAGAGTCTCCTATACTACAGACCATGTCACAGAAGTGGGAAGACGGCCTAAGAAGTCATCAAAGGCTGCTGAGGGAATGTGCTAGAACTATCAGGAAAGAGATGATTTTCATTGGTTTTATTGTGGCTCTGAGTTCAAAAACTGTAAGTCTGATATGGAACTCAAGCAGTCAGCGGTCATTGCAAGCCATGAAAATGGAATGATTGTGACCAAGAATAAAGCCAACACTGAAGAAAACTGAAAGAGATAAAAGTAGAGAATTGAAAATAAATATTAAATATATTTAATATAAATCAGTTCAGTTCAGTTCAGATGCTCAGTTGTGTCCTACTGTTTGTGACCCCATGAATCACAGCATGGCAGGCCCCCTGTCCATCACCAACTCCCAGAGTTCACTCAAACCCATGTACATCGAGGCGGTGATGCCATCCAGCCATCTCATCCTCTGTCGTCCCCTTCTCCTCCTGCCCCCAATCCCTCCCAGCATCAGGGTCTTTTCCAATGAGTCAACTTTTTGCATGAGGTGGCCAAAGTACTGGAGTTTCAGCTTTAGCGTCATTCCTTCCAAAGAACACCCAGGACTGATCTCCTTTAGGATGCACTGGTTGGACCTCCTTGCAGTCCAAGGGACTCTCAAGAGTCTTCTCCAACAACACAGTTCAAAAGCATCAATTCTTCGGTGCTCAGCTTTCTTCACAGTCCAACTCTCACATCCATACATGACCACTGGAAAAACCATAGCCTTGACTAGACAGACCTTTGTTGGCAAAGTAATGTCTCTGCTTTTGAATATGCTATCTAGGTTGGTCATAACTTTCCTTCCAAGGAGTAAGTGTCTTTTAATTTCATGGCTGCAACCACCATCTGCAGTAATTTTGGAGCCCCCCCCCCAAATAAAATCTGACACTGTTTCCACTGTTTCCCCATTTATTTCCCATGAAGTGATGGGACCAGATGCCATGATCTTCATTTTCTGAATGTTGACCTTTAAGCCAACTTTTTCACTCTCCTCTTTCACTTTCATCAGGAGACTCTTTAGTTATTCTTCACTTTCTGCCATAAGGGTGGTGTTATCTGCATATCTGAGGTTATTGATATTCCTCCCTGCAATCTTGATTCCAGCTTGAGCTTCATCCAGTCCGGCATTTCTCATGATGTACTCTGCATAGAAGTTAAATAAGCAGGGTGATAATATATAGCCTTGATGTACTCCTTTTCAAATTTGGAACCAGTCTGTTGTTCCATGTCCAGTTCTAACTGTTGCTTCCTGACCTACATATAGGTTTCTCAAGAGGCAGGTCAGGTGCTCTGGTATTCCCATCCCTTTCAGAATTTTCCACAGTTTATTGTGATCCACACAGTAGTCAATAAAGTAGAAATAGTTGTTTTTCTGGAACTCTCTTGCTTTTTCCATGATCCAGTAGATGTTGGCAATTTGATCTCTGGTTCCTCTGCCTTTTCTAAAACCAGTCTGAACATCTGGAAGTTCATGGTTCACATATTGCTGAAGCCTAGCTTGGAGGATTTTGAGCATCTCCAGGCCTAGCTTGGAGAATTTTTACTAGCATGTGAGATGAGTGCAATTGTGTGGTAGTTTGAGCATTCTTTGGCAGTGCCTTTCTTTGGGATTGGAATGAAAACTGACCTTTTCCAGTCCTGTGGCCACTGCTAAGTTTTCCAAATTTGCTGGCCTATTGAGTGCAGCACTTTCACAGCACTATATTCCAGGATTTGAAATAGCTCAACTGTAATTCCATCACCTCCACTAGCTTTGTTCGTAGTGATGCTTTCTAAGGCCCAGTTGTCTTCACATTCCAGGATGTCTGACTCTAGGTATTGAATAACAACCCATGACAATCCATTTTTTCTATACCTTTCCAGTTGCAATGTAATAACATCTTCATTATAAAAACATTACATGTAAAATGCTGTTGAGGAATAAAGACTATGTATTATAACCAACATCATTTGGATCATTGAAAAAGCAAGAGAGTTCCAGAAAAACATCTACTTCTGCTTTACTGACTATGCCAAATCCTTTGACTTTGTGGATCACAACAAACTGGAAAATTCTTAAAGAGATGGGAATACCAGACCACCTGACCTGTCTCCTGAAAAATCTGTATTCAGGTCAAGAAACAACAGCTAGAACTGAACATGGTCAATAGACTGGATCCAAATCAGAAAAGAAGTACATCAAGGCTGTGTATTGTCACCCTGATTATTTAACTTTTATGCAGAGTACATCATGACAAATGCTGGGCTGGATGAAGCACAAGCTGGAATTAAGACTGTTGGGAGAAATATCAATAATCTCAGGTATCCAGATGACAGCACCCTTGTGGCAGAAAGGGAAGAGGAACTAAAGAACCTGTTGATGAAAATGGAAAAGGAGAGTGAAAAAGCTGACTTTAAGACTCAGTGTTCAGAAAACGAAGATCTTGGCATCCAGTCCCATCACTTCATGGCAAATAGATGGGGAAATAATGGAAACAGTGAGAGACCTTAATTTGGGGGGGGGGCCTCCAAAATTACTGCAGATGGTGATTGCAGCCATGAAGTTAAAAGACGCTTGCTCCTTGGAAGAAAAGCTATGACCAACCTAGATAGTATATTAAAAAGCAGAGACATTACATTGCCAACAAAGGTCCATCTAATCAAGCTATGGTTTTTCCAGTAGTCATGTATGGATGTGAGAGTTGGATTATAAAGAAGGCTGAGTGCAGAAGAATTGATCCTTTTGAACTCTTGAAAGACTCTTGAGGGTCCCTTGGACTCCAAGAAGATTCAACCAGTCCATCTTAAAGTAAATCAGTCCTGAATATTCAATGAAAGGACTGATGCTGAAGCTGAAACTCCAATACTTTGGCCACTTGACATGAACTGACTCATTTGAAAAGACTGTGATGCTGGGAAAGATTGAGAGCAGGAGGAGAAGGGGACAACAGAGGATGAAATGTTTGGATGGCATCACCGACTCAATGGACATGAGTTTGAATAAGCTCTGGGAGTTGGTATAGACAAGGAAGCCAGGTGTGCTGCAGTCCCTGGGGTCACAAAGAGTTGGACAGGACTGAATGACTGAATTGACTGTTGCCTTATAAAAAGAGAAAGGAAAGACTGCCCCTCCCAGGGTCATCTAATTCCTAGAGACCAAAACAACTTGCCTGGAAGCACATTTTTCACAAACAAACCAATCTGTCCAAAGCCCTCCTCTCCACCAACCTCCTTTATCTAATTTTTATATGCCAAGCCCCTACCCTAAATCTGTTCAGGGCAAGTTATCAGATAACCAGAAACCACCTCGATAGCCCAGAACCCTTGAGACAATTCAAACTATCTAATTCTAAAATTGCACACCATGCTTCATCCATTTCTTCTTGCAATTGAGAAGAAGATTAAATTGCAATTAAGGCTCTAAACTATGCACTCCCTTTGCCCCTCCTGCCTTCTGACCAACCTTGGTGCCCACGTGGCCCTACATGGCATGGGGTGTCAAATACCTACAGACATTTGCAAAGAGCAATTGCCAGTGACTGATAAACAACAACTAAAGCATTTGCTATCTGCCTCTGCTGAAATTGAACCCTGTGACCTTCAACACCCCCTGAAGGGAACTCGGGGTAGAGAGTGAGTCTCTCTGTGCTCCAGGGAAACTGGTGGAACTGGTCTTTAGATAATTAGGTATTTTCAGGAACTGATTTCATGATCCTAATCCTTGCATCTCTTCATATCTAGAAAAACACTGAATCCCTTCACAGTGACATCAGCTCTTTGTGACTAGCAGAATATCTTTTGTAAAGTAAGTGATTGACTTCACTGAACTTCGTTTCACTGAAATCTTACATGTTGACCTTCTCCCACTACCTCTTTGAAGCAGTCCATCAGAGCTACCTGAGGTGCTGTCTCTGAGACTGCAGTCCTTATTTCACCCCAAATAAAACTTAACTCACAACTCTCATGTTGTGCATTTTTTTAGTCGACATGTGGCCCCTCCTCTTGGGAATAGTGAGTAATAAACTCTTCTTTCAAAAACAGCTGTCTCTGTCGGTGTCTGTCATCTCACAATTGATGAAAACAAGTTCTAGGGACTTCCTTAGCAGTCCAGCAGTTAAGACTTCACCTTCTCTAAGATGTATGAGTTTGATCCCTGGTTGGGGAGCTAACATCCCACATGCCTTGTGGCTAAAAAGCCAAAACATAAAGCAGAAACATTATTGTAACAAACTCAGTAAAGATGTTAATAAAGGTCCACATTAATAAAGTAAAGTTCAAGGTACCATCAAAACAGCCTCATCTTCCTGCCTTTCCTTAAACCCAAAGCTCACTGATACCTGTGCCCTCTGCACCACAGTAAGGCACCAAACATAAACAAGACATGCAGTGAGATCACTCTTCTGAGCCTGGGCTTCCTTATTTACAAAGAGTTGTCAAAAAATCTAAGGGAGAGAGAATGAGAGAATGCCTGGGACAGAGGAGGCCTAGGTTTAGGTGGCCTTGTGGTTGTTGTTCTGTTCAGTCACTAAATCATTGTCAAACTCTTTGTGACTCTGCCCGGGTCCAGCCCCAGTGGATCCAGGGTAATTCGAAGCAGGGACAGAGTTGGCAAGGAGACACTTATTTATTTAGAGATATAAAGAGAGATTAGGAAAGAATAGTGTAGTAGGAAAATTAGTGGAGAAAAGAGGCTAAATAACTTGGTTTACACAGAAGACCAATAAAGCTCCGAGACAAGAGGCTTGCACCGTCTACGTAGGCCACCAGCGCCCACTTGAATAGTGGAGGGTGCCCTGCCTTGGGCTCCCTCTCACGTGGGTCTTAGAAGCCAGGGCAAGTAAGTAGACACGGAGAGTCTCTGTGCTCCAGACGGGAATTTAGCCTGAAAAGGGAGAAAAGAACATGGGGGAGCCAAGCATTGGTGCCAGACCCACAACTTTATTTTCAAAGCAGCTTATATACCCCAAGTTGTACATAAAGAAATATTGGAATATGCAGAGTTATGCAGGGACAGCAGTCCTGACCCTTATTGAGACCAGGCTTTCTTTTTGCATACCTTCCTGTATACAAAAGGTCTCAGGTGGTTTTACATCATCTTCTGGCCAGGGGGCCTGTTAACATTTTTATGGCTCTTTTCCTAGATAAATGTCTATCAACCAGAAAACTCATTTTCCCTTGAAGTGTTTTTTCTGTAATCTGCATCACCCTTAACGTACTAAATAAAGTTACATTCCTGTAGAACAAAGGTACAGTGGATTATAACAAAGAAAGTACTTAACTCAAAGATCCTATGTTGCTAATGCCAGGGCTGCTGCTGCTGCTGCTGCTAAGTCGCTTCAGTAGTGTCCGACTCTGTGCGGCCCCATAGACAGCAGGCCCCAGGCTCCCCCATCCCTGGGATTCTCCAGGCAAGAACACTGGAGTGGGTTGCCATTTCCTTCTCCAATGCCAGGGCTACTACCTGTTTTTTCTACATGCCAACTATATCAACAAATAAAAGATTTGAAAACTTGGCAACAAGTATTGGCTCAACAATGAAACCCTTAATCAGTCCTATTCTAATGATTTTGACTCCTCGGAAGCCCCTACACTCCTAGGATGTTTTAAGCTTCCTGTGCCTCTTCCAGTCAGGAGGCTACAAACAATCACATGCACAGCTGTAAGAGTCCGGACAAACCTGTCAGGCAGGCTAGAAAGCCATCAGAGGGGTTTTTGGATTGAAACACTCTTATTATGCCCAGGAGACTTATTATCTAAAAGCTCTAAATTAACCTTTTCCAGAAAAAGGTGGTGGGGGACAGCCCCCTGTTAATGTCAGAAGAGTAGGTGGAAAGCATAACACAGTAAAGCAGTCAGACTTTGATTTTGGGGGTAGATGTTCAAGAAAATCCAGGGGGACCCCTGAGGCCTGATCCCGCCTTTGCATTTTGTCAGGCCCCTTTCCTCATGACCTTTGCCACGGGCGGGATTCCCCATGCTGGGTCCCAGCATTACTCCATTAACTGCAGCACACCAGACTTCCTGTCCTTCACTATCTCCTGGAGTCTGCTGAAATTCACGTCCATTGAATCAGTAATGCCAGCCAATAATCTCATCCTCTGTTGCCCCTTCTCTTCCTGTCCTCAATCTTTCCCAGCATCAGGGGCTTTTTCAGTGAGTCAGCTCTTCATATCAGGTGTCCAAAGTATTGGAGTTTCAGCTTCAGCATCAGTCCTTCCGATGAATATTCAGAGTTGATTTCCTTTAGGATCAACTGGTTTGATCTCCTTGCTGTCTAGGGGACTCACAAGAGTCTTCTCCAGCACCACAGTTCAAAAACATCAATTCTCCAGCACTCAACCTTCTTTACGGTCCAGCTCTCACATACATACACGACTACTGTTGGCAAAGTGATGTCTCTGATTTTTAATACACTCTCTGGGTTTGTCATAGCTTTTATCCCCAAGGAGAAAGTGTTTTCATAATTTTGGATCTGCAGTCATTATCCACAGTGATTTTGGAGCCCAAGAAAATAAAGTTTGTCACTGTTTCCATTGTTCCCCCATCTAATTCCCATGAAGTGATGGGACTGGGTGCCATGATCTTCATTTTTTGAATCTTGAGATTTAAGCCAGCCTTTTCACTCTCCTCTTTCACTATCATCAAGAAGCTCTTTATTTCCTCATCACTTTCTGTCATAAGAATGGTATCATCTGCATATCTAGGGTTGTTGATATTTCTCCTTGTACCAGGGGAAAGGCCTTGTGGTAGAGTCAAATAAAATAATGAACTCCATGTGTAAATCAGTAATTTGATGGGTCTTGAATTTATGAATGAATGAATGAATGAATCTGTTGTTTTCCTGGTTCCTGTGAAAAAATACCTTACAGTTAAGTTTTTTCTTCTGCTTCAGTTTTTGAATTCTGGTTTCATGCATTCAATTCAAAGGACAAAGATAATAAGTACACCGCCAATTATTCAGTTCATCCAACAGCTTATATGGTAATGATTCATTATTTCATTCAGCTGAAAATAAGTGCAGAAGTATACAAAACTGACCAGCAGGTGAAGGGGTAGAAGGAATTACTAGTAAAGCTTGCCATTTAAGACATACACCACCACCTCTCTCCTTGTCTTTTTTTCCTGTGGTGTTACTCTTACATAAGTGGTTATTACCACATGAAATATATTGAGATTATTTCAATTAATTATGTTTGCTACATTGTTTCAAAAGATTATTCTACCATTTGCTAGCAATTAAACAAGCTTTTATGTTAAGTATGCCGCTTGAGGGTATGTTGAATAGGACTGCAGATACAGTAATTGGAATTAAACTTCCACTTGGAAGAAATCTGTCCTTTGGAAGTCAAGTATCTTTGAGGTGGTGATTTAAAAGAGTTTGAAAAGCATGAATAATAACATGAATTAGTTACTAGGGTGACCAGAGAATTCTAAAGCTTCAAACTCTTCTCCTTCTTAGAATAAAAGAACATTTTCCACCTTGCAAGCATAGTCTTACCAAGGAGAATCAGAGGGGTTAATGATAGGTATTTTCTGCCAACACAGACTTGCTGAGGGCACGCCGTGGATTGTGGTGTTGTGTTGGTTCTGCAGAAGATACAGGTGGTGTCTCCAGTGGGGAGGAGATATCTAGACACTTAGCATGTTTCAAAACAGGGACATGGGCCAATCAGAACACACACACAGGCCTTATCACTGAAGCAGGTTTCTAGAGACCTACCTCTGGGCAAGGATGAAGTCTGGGTTAGCTGGATGCTGGGGAGACCCACACATGGCATACCTCCATTATCATTCAATTCAAAATATAATTTTAAGAGTAATTTCCTCTTGACCTATGAATTATTTAGAGATGAGTTGTTTAATTTCTATGCAGTAGGGGATTTTCTACTGATTCTTAGCTTAATTCCATTGTGGTCAGATAATGTACTCTGAATTATTTTAATAATTTTAATCTTATGAGATTTGCTGAGGCTTCTTTATGGGGCACCATATGATCAATCTTGGGAAGTGACCCCATGCACTTGAGAAAGAAATGTGAATTCTGTTGTTGGGTTCAGTGTTTTCTATATATCAATTGGATCTTGTATTGGTTGTTCCATATAGACCTATTTTCTTCCCAGGTTTTATCTTCTCATGTTATTCATTACTGAGTTTGTCAAATTGTCCACATTGGTTATGTGTTGATCTTCTTTTCCCTAGTTCAGGTTATTGTGGATTCATATATTCTGAGATTATTGGGTACCTGCATATTTAGGTTTGTGATAACTTTTAGCTTGATTAATCCCTTAACATTATGAAATGTCGAGATTTTTAGTGGTGCTAGTTGCCTTACAGTTTACTTTGCATAATGTTATGGTTACTATTTCCCTATTATGTTTACTTTCAATCTCTATGAGCCCTCATGTTTAAAGCATATTTCTCTTCTAAGTAGCATATAAACAGGAGAAGGCAATGGCACCCCACTCCAGTACTCTTTCCTGGAAAATCCCATGGATGGTGGTGCCTGGTGGGCAACAGTCCATGGGGTCATGAAGAGTCGGACATGACTGAGCGACTTCACTTTCACTTTTCACTTTCATGCATTGGAGAAGGAAATGGCAACCCACTCCAGTGTTCTTGCCTGGAGAATCCCAGGGACTGGGGAGCCTGGTGGGCTGCCATCTATGGGGTCGCACAGAGTTGGACATGACTGAAGTGACTTAGCAGCAGCAGCAGCAGCAGCAGCATATAAACCTTTTTCTAGTTTGATGATCATTATCTTCACCTTGCTTGAGACGTGGAGTCCATTTATATATTGCAGTGACTAATACAATCGGATTATATCTGCCATCCTACAACTTACAATTGAACTTGATTAATATTCCTTGTTTCTGCTTTTTTGTGTTACTCACGATTAGTCAAATATTTTATTAGTTCTTCCTTCTTTCCCCCTAAAATTTTGTTAGCTAATAGATAATGAATGATACAACAACTAAAGACTCTTGGAATAATACTTAGAGGGAATTTTCTGTCCTTAAATACATATACTGGAAGAAAAGAAAGGTAGAAATGTCAAAGATTTAAATTTCTATCTGAAAAAAGATTTAGAAAAGAAGATTAAATCAAAGCCAAAAAGAAAGTAGAAGAAAGGAAGTTTTTAAAAATAAGTGCTGAAATCACTAACCTAAGGAAAAAACAAAGTAGAAAAAAAAATAATACAATCAAATCAAAAGATGGTTACAAGACGTCAGAGGAAATGAAAGAGTGACGCCATAAGTCCATTAGCCAAAACAAAGGAACAAATGGAAAATAAATGAAAAATCTAGCAAGAACTCAAAAAGTTAGAATCCATTGTTTGGAACTCTAAAAATTAAATTAACGCCTATAGAAACCATGGTAATGCTTCATTACAAAAAACAAAACAACCCCCCACCCAAAAAAACAAACGAAAAACAACTGAATCTCAGCAAGAGCAAACTTTATGGGGTTTAGTTCACCTTGACTCCATCCCCTGCTCCTACATTCAGTGGTAATTCTAAAGAAAGCAGTTCACAATACTGGTACAAGTACCAGTCAGTACCAGAGTTGAAAAGACCTTATCCTCAAGGAATTGCAATTGTTTGTTTTGACCCCTCCATTGGCTCCCTGGAAAACTGGCTCAAAGGACTTGTCTTTGTTTGGAGCTTCTTCCAGTGCTGAGGTATAAACTACAGGACTGCTGAAAACTTTTAGAGGCAGATGAATTCGTTGCTGATTTCGTTGCTGAGACAATGAAAAGAGCCTTCATGGGCACGTGTGACAAAGAATACAGACTTTACAAATTTTTTTCATTAAGGTCACTAAACAAACAGATAATTTAAAAGAAGTACTACAAAAAATACCAGTGCAAACCCTGGGGAGGGGACAGAGTCTGAATTAGAGACTTGCCATATTATATTATCCAAAACATCTGGTTTTCAACAATAACAACAAATATGAGGGATCAATAGAAATTAAAAATAATAGTTCATACATTGGAAACAGCAATTAATAAACACTTTACTGTCCCTGAGTAAAGACGTTGAAACTACTAGAAAAATATTTAAATGAACCATTTTAAATATATTGAAAGAACTCAGGGAAATCATACATAAATAACCAATGGAATATATGAAAATAATGTTCCATCAAATAAAGAATATCAACAAAGAGACAAAAATTATAGAAAAAAATTAAATAAAAATTCTGGAGTTGAAAAAATAAAGAAGTGAACACAGTCTCAGAAAATGTGAGACACCATCAAATGTACTATTATCTACACACTAGGAGGTATAGAAAGAAGCAGAAAAAAATGTAGGAATAAGTAATAGCCCCAGATTTCCAAAATTTGATGAAAAAAAAATTTATTTACATATACAAGAACCTCCACGTCTGATAAGCACAAAGAGATTCACACCAAGGCACATTATAATTAAATCATCACATACAAGTTATTCTCAATAAGATTACAATTGATTTCTCATCAGAAACCATGCAGGCCACAAGTCGTTGGAATGACATATTCATATATTCCATATTCAAACTCAGAATTCTCTATCCAACAAAATTTTCTGTGAAAAATGAAAGAGAAATGAAGAGATTCCAGATACACAAAAGCTAAGAATTTGTTGCTAGCAGTCCCAACATACAAGAAATACTAAAATTAGTTTTTCTTAGGCTGAGAACACACGGTCAAATCAACTAGGAAATCAACTAGTCAAATCAACTAGGAAAAAACCCAACAACAGCAAAGAGCATTAGTAAAGTTATTTATGTAATTATAAAACAAAAGCATGAAAGTAAATATTTTATCTCTTCTCATCCTTTAATTGTTTAAAAGCAATTGTAAAAATCATATATATGTATATGTATAAGGCTATATGTTATATATATATAATTGTATTACTAGATCTATAAAAACATATAAAGGTAATTCATTTAACAATAGCTGTATAAATGACGTGGGTGAGAACAAAGCTTCACTGAAATAAGAAAATGACACCAGATGATAACTTGATCTACAGGAAAATGAAGATAACCGAAATGGTAAATAAAAAGACTAATGTGAAAACTCTATAAATATAAGTATTAACTGCAGGATTTTAATTTGTTGTACCTGTCACTTCCAGAGTGTCCCCCCCTTCTTTGTTTAAGTTGGCTTCCCCTGTTTGCAAGTCTCTTCAGTGTCTAACTTCTGCCCTGACACAGGAGGGCAAAGGTGGCCACTTATTTAGGCTCACTTGTTCAGTTGTGTTGTGTGTAGGGATGGACACTGGGCATACACACCAAGGACCCAGAATTAAAAGAGACACATGCAGCACTGTTTACAATAGCTAGGACGTGAAAGCAACCTAGATGTCCATCAGCAGAAAATGGATAAGGAAATGTGGTACATATAAAAAATGGAATATTACTCAGCTATAAAAAAAGAACACATTTGAGTCAGTTCTAATGAGATGGATGAAACTGGAGCCTATTATAAAGAGTGAAGTAAGTCAAAAAGAGAAACACCAATATAGTACGTTAAAGCATATATCTGGAATTTAGAAAGAAGGTAATGACAATCCTATATGCAAGACACCAAAAGAGACACAGATGTAAAGAACAGAGAAGGTGGGAGAAGGTGAGGATGGGATGATTTGAGAGAATACCTTTGAAACATGTATATTTACCATATGTATAATAGATGACCAGTGCAAGTTTGATGCATGAAGCAAGGCATTCAAAGCCATTTCTCTGGGAAAACCCAGAGGGACGGGGTGGGGAGGAAGGAAGGAGGCAGATTCAGGTTGGGGGGCCACATGTACATCTGTGGCTGATTCACATCAATGCATGGCAAAAATCAACACAATATTGTAAAGCATTAGCCTCCAACTAAGCTAAATAAAAGAAAAAATAAAAAAATTTTTAAAAAGGAAATGGGAATATCAGACCACCTAAACTACCTCCTGAAAAACCTATATGTGGGTCAAGAAGCAACAGTTAGAACTGGATATGAAACAGCAGACTGGTTCAAAATTGGGAAAAGAGTATATCAAGGCTGTATAATGTCACCCTGCTTATTTAAGGTAAATGCAGAGTACATCATGAGAAATACCAGACTGGATGACTCACAATCTGGAATCAAGATTGTTGGGAGAAATATCAACAACCTCAGATATGCAGATGATACCTCTCTAAAGGCAGAAAGTGAAGAGAAAAACAAGAATCTCTTGATGAAGGTGAAAGAGGAGAGTGAAAAGCTGGATTAAAACTCAACATTCAAAAAATCAAGGTCATGGCATCTGGTCCCATCATTTCATGACAAATAGCTGAGGAAAAAGTGGAAGCAGTGACAGATTTTATTTTCTTGGGCTCCAAAATCACTGTAGATGGTGACTGCTGCCTTGAAATTAAGACACTTGCTCCTTAGAAGAAAAGCTATAACAGTGTATTAAAAAGCAGCATCATTTTGCCAACAAAGATCCATATAGTCTCAGATATGTATGGAGTATATCTTTTCCAGTAGTCATGTATGGATGTGAAAGTTGGACCATAAAGAAAGCTAAGGACCATAAAGAAAGCTGAGCACCAAAGAATTGATGCCTTTGAACTGTGGTGTTGGAGAAGACCCTTGAGAGTCCCTTGCACCGCAAGGAGATCAAATCAGTCAATCCTAAAGGGAATTAAGCCTGAATATTCATTGGAGGGACTGATGCTAAAGCTGAAGCTCCAATACTTTGACCACCTGATGTGAAGAGCCGACTCATTGGAAAAGACTCCGATGCTGGTAGAGATTGAAGGCAGGAGCAGAAGGGAACAACAGAATATGAGATGGTTGGATGGCATCATCTCAATGGACATGAAGTTGAGCAAGCTCTGGGAGATGGTGAAGGTCGGGGAAGCCAGGTGTGCTGCCGTCCATGGGGTCACAAAGAGTCGGACATGACTGAGCAACTGAACTGAGCAACAACAAAAGACAAACATTAGAATCAAATGTATAAATAGATTAAGAGAAAAAACGTTGAAAATTATATACATGCAAATAGCAACAATAAGAAAACTGGAGTAACTATACTAATGTCAGCCAAAACTGACTTTAAAACATAAAATTTTGCTAGATCTAAAAAGGAACATTTTATAATGATAAAAAGTGAATCTTTAATAATAGATATAACAATTATAAATATATATACACCTAAGAGTTGAGCCTGGAGAAGGAAATGGCAACCCACTCCAGTGTTCTTGCCTAGAGAATCCCAGGGATGGAGGAGCCTGGTGGGCTGCCGTCTATGGGGTCACACAGAGTCAGACAGGACTGAAGTGACTTAGCAGCAGCAAGAGTTGAGCCACAGTATACAAAAAGAAAACAGTGACGATATTGAAAGAAGAAATTAACAAACCAACAAAAATAGTTGAATATTGCTCTTCAAATAATGAATTGAGCCAGTAGTAGGTCAACAAGAAAATAAAAGACTTGAACAAGAACATATTCCCACTAGACCTCATGACATTGTAGAGAACTCCACCTAAAAAAACAGAATAAACATTCTTCTCAAGAGCACATAGAACATTCTTCAGAGTAGATCATGTGTTTGGCCATAAAACAAGAATCAATATGTGGAAAAGGTCTGAAATCATAGCAAATATGCCTGCAATCATAATGGAGTATAATTAGAAATTCATAACAGAAAGAAAATTTGAGATTCACAAATAAGTGAAAATTAAAGAGCAGAAGAATAAAAAGTTTAGTTTAATATCTAAGAATTACTTGTCATAATGTACCATATCAATAGAGTAAACAATATAAATCACATGATCTCAATAGACACAGAAAGATTTAACAAAATTCAGCACTCTTTCATGATAAAAACAGAACAAAATTCTGCACACTAGAAAGAGAAGAGAACTTCCTCAACATGTTGAAAGTTATCTTTAAAAAACTCTACATTAAAAGTATACTTACTGGTGAAGGACTGAATTATTTTCCCTAAGATCAGGAAGAAGACAAATTTTTACTCTTGTCATTTCTAGTCACATTTTTATGGGGTGTTCTAGCTGGGAAAACTAGTCAACAAACAGAAATAAAGGACAATCAGATTGGAAAGGAAAATGCAAAATTATCCCTATTTGCGAATGACATGACCTTGTATATAAAATACTAAGGCATACACTGAAAACTTATTAAAACTAATAAAGGAGTTCAGCAATACTTCAAGATGTAAGAAAATCAATATACAAAAATCAATGGTATTTTATGCGGTATCAATGAAAATATGAAAAATTAATTAAGGAAAGAATTTTATTTACAGTAGCATCAAAAAGAATAAAATTCTTTAGAATAAATTTATTAAATAAAGTCATAGGCTAATACTCTTAAAAGGTCAGTTTTCATTCCTATCCCAAAGAAAGGCAATGTCAAAAAATGCTTAAACTACTGCACAATTGCACTCATCTCATATGCTAGCAAAGTAATGCTCAAAATTTTCCAAGCCAGTCTTCAACAGTACGTGAACCCTGAACTTCCAGACGTTCAAGCTGGATTTAGAAAAGACAAAGGAACCAGAGATCAAATTGCCAACATCCACTGGATCATTGAAAAAGCAAGAGAATTTCAGGAAAAAACATCCATTTCTGCTCTATTGACTACACCAAACCCTTTGACTGTGTGGGTCACAACAATCTATGGAAGATTCTTCAAGAGATGGGAATACCAGACCACCTGACCTGCCTCCAGAGAAATCTGTTTGCAGGTCAAGAAACAATGGTTAGAACTGGACTTAGAAAAACAGACTGGTTCCAAATAGGAAAAGGAGTATATCAAGGCTATATATTGTCACCCTGCTTATTTAACTTATATGCAGAGTACATCATGAGAAATGCTGGACTGGATGAAGCACAAACTGGAATCAAGATTGCCAGGAGAAATATCAATAACCTCAGATATGCAGATGACCTCACTCTTATGAAGAAAGTGAAGAGTAACTAAAGAGCCTCTTGATGAAAGTGAAAGAGGAGAGTAAAAAAGTTAAAATTAAAACTCAACATTCAGAAAACTAAGATCATGGTGTCTGGTCCCACCACTTTATGGCAAATGGATGGGGAAACAATGGAAACAGTGATAGACTTTATTTTTGGGGACTCCAAAGTAATTGCAGATGGTGACTACAAGCCATGAAATAAAAAGACACTTGCTCCTTGGAAGAAAAGTTATGACCAACCTAGACAGCTTATTAAAAAGCAGAGACGTTACTTTGCCAACAAAGGTCTGTCTAGTCAAAGCTATGGTTTTTCCAGTGGTCATGTATGGATGTGAGAGTTGGATTATAAAGAAAGCTGAGCACCAAAGAATTGATGCTTTTTAACTATGGTGTTGGAGAAGACTCTTGAGTCCCTTGGACAGCAAGGAGAACCAACCAGTCCATCCTAAAGGAAATCAGTCCTGAATATTCATTGGAAGTACTGAAGCTGAAACTCCAATACTTTGACCACCTGATGTGAAGAACTGACTCATTGGAGAAGACCCTGATGCTGGGAAAGATTGAATGTGGGAGGTGAAGGGGGCAACAGAGGATGAGATGGTTGGATGGCATCTCCGACTCTATGGACATGAGTTTGAATGAACTCTGGAAGTTGGTGAAGGATAGGGAAGCCTGGTGTGGTGCAGTCCCAGGGGGTCACAAAAAGTCAGACACAACTGAGCGACTGAACTGAACTGAATACTCTTAAAACTTCAAAACATTATTGAAAGAAAATAATGATCTAAATAAATGGAAAGACATCCACCATGACTGAAAAGGCTCAATATTGTTTAGATGGCAATATTTTCCTAATATATCTACAAATTTAATGTAATCCTCATCTAAATTCCAGCTGACTTCTTTGCAGAAATTGATGAGTTGATCCTAAAATTCATATAAAAATTCAAAGGCCCCAGAATAGCCAAAACATCCTGAAAAAGTAGAATAGTGTTAGGGGATTCACACTTCCTAAATTCAGAATTTACTAAAAAACTATAGTAATTAATGCAATGTGGTACTGGCATAGAATGGACACTTATCAATAATATAGAATTGTGAAAAACAAAAAGAGCCTTCATATTTTTAGTCGACTGACTTTTAACAGGAATGACAAGATTAATCAATGGGGAAATAATAGTCTTTTCAACAAATTGCACAGAGAAAACTGGATACACACGTGTAAAAGAATGAACTTTCACCTCTACCTCACACCATATACAATAGTAAATTCAAATTAAGTCCTAAATATAAGAGCTGAAACTACAGACTCTAAGAATAAATCTTCATGTCTGTGAATTGGACAGTATTTCTTAGATACATCACCAGAAACACAACCAAGCAAAGAAAAACACAGATAAAATAAACTTCATTAAATTAAGCATCATTTTCTTTTCTTCAAAGAACATCACCAATTAAGTAAAAAGACTACTCATAAGATGGCAAAAAAATTCAATTTAGACTTAAGATGAAGGATGAAAAACTTTGAGTTTACATGAGACCTTTGAATTTTACCTGAGTTCTTACAAAACAACAAAGGTTAGGAAATCCCCCTACCGTTTTGCTTTTCAGGAAGTGGTTAGCTACAAATAACCACTCTTTTCCATATGACTTAGCTAATACTTGAAGAAAACCCGCTTGTTTATTAATGACAAGGCTAGTCACAGCCCCTCAAAATTGTCATTTCTTTTCTTATTAATTGGTTAAACTGTTTGGCCACACTGTTTAATCTGGGATTAATGCTTGCTAACTTGACTTGCAGGAGGGCCTAGAGGAGCCATCCCATGCTGAAGGTCAGGAAGGGCAGTGGGAGGAGATACCCCTAATCCAAGGTAAGGAGCAGTGGCTGCGTTTTGCTGGAGCAGCCGTGAAGAGATACCCCATGCCCAAGGTAAGAGAAACCCAAGTAAAATGGTAGGTGTTGCAAGAAGGCATCAGAGGGCAGACACATTGAAACCAATCTAGTCAATCTAATCACACTAGGACCACAGCCTTGTCTAACTCAATGAAACTAAGCCATGCCTGCAGGGTAACCCAGGACAGGCGGGTCATGGTGGAGAGGTCTGACAGAATTTGGTCCACTGGACAAATGAATGGCAAACCACTTCAGTATTCTTGCCTTGAGAACCCCATGAACAGTATGAAAAGGCAAAATGATAGGATACTGAAAGAGGAACTCACCAGGTCAGTAAGTGTCCAATATGCTACTGGAGATCAGTGGAGACATAACTCCAGAAAGAATGAAGGGATGGAGCCAAAGCAGAAACAATACACAGCTGTGGATGTGACTGGTGATAGAAGCAAGGTCTGATGCTGTAAAGAGCAATATTGCATAGGAACCTGGAATGTCTGGTCTATGAATCAAGGCAAATTGGAAGTGGTCAAACAAGAGATGGTGAGAATGAACATCAATATTCTAGGAATCAGTGGACTAAAATGGACTGGAATGGGTGAATTTAACTCAGATGACCATTATATCTACTACTGCGGGCAGGAATCCCTCAGAAGAAATGGAGTAGCCATCATGGTCAACAGAAGAGTCCAAAATGCAGTACTTGGATGCAGTCTCAAAAACAACAGAATGATCTCTGTTCGTTTCCAAGGCAAACCATTCAATATCACAGTAATCCAAGTCTATGCCCCAACCAGTAACGCTGAAGAAGCTGAAGTTGAATGGTTCTATGAAGACCTACAAGACCTTCTAGAACTAACACCCAAAAAAGATGTCCTTTTCATTATAGGGAACTGGAATGCAAAAGTAGGAAGTCAAGAAACACCTGGACTAACAGGCAAATTTGGCCTTGGAATGTGGAAAGAAGCAGGGCAAAGACTAATAGAGTTTTGCCAAGATAATGCACTGGTCATAGCAAACACCCTCTTCCAACAACACAAGAGAAGACTCTACACATGGACATCATCAGATGCTCAACACCAAAATCAGATTGATTATATTCTTTGCAGCCAAAGATGGAGAGGCTCTATACAGTCAACAAAAACAAGACCAGGAGCTAACTGTGGCTCAGATCATGAACTCCTTATTACCAAATTCAGACTTAAATTGAAGAAAGTAGGGAAAACCACTACCCATTCAGGTATGACCTAAATCAAATCCCTTATGATTATATAGTGGAAGTGAGAAATAGATTTAAGGGCCTAGATCTGATAGATAGAGTGCCTGATGAACTATGGAATGAGGTTCATGACATTGTTCAGGAGACAGGGATCAAGACCATCCCCATGGAAAAGAAATGCAAAAAAGCAAAATGGCTGTCTGGGGAAGCCTTACAAATAGCTGTGAAAAGAAGAGAAGTGAAAAACAAAGGAGAAAAGGAAAGATAAGCATCTGAATGCAGAGTTCCAAAAGAATAGCAAGAAGAGATAAGAAAGCTTTCTTCAACAATCAATGCAAAGAAATAAAGGAAAACAACAGAATGGGAAAGACTAGAGATCTCTTCAAGAAAATTAGAGATATCAAGGGAACATTTCATGCAAAGATGGGCTTGATAAAGGACAGAAATGGTCTGGACCTAACAGAAGCAGAAAATATTAAGAAGAGGTGACAAGAATACACAGAAGAACTGTACAAAAAGGATCTTCATGACCCAGATAATCACGATGTTGTGGTCACTCATCTAGAGCCAGACATCTTCAAATGTGAAGTGAAGTGGGCCTTAGAAAGCACCACTACGAACAAAGCTAGTGGAGGTGATGGAATTCCAGTAGAGCTGTTTCAAATCCTGAAAGATGATGCTGTGAAAGGGCTGCACTCAATATGCCAGCAAATTTGGAAAACTCAGCAGTGACTGTAGGACTGGAAAAGTTCGGTTTTCATTCCAATCGCAAAGAAAGGTAATGCCAAAGAATCCTCAAACTACAGCACAATTGCACTCATCTCACACGCTAGTAAAGTAATGCTCAAAATTCTCCAAACTAGGCTTCAGCAATACGTGAACCGTGAACTTCCTGATGTTCAAGCTGGTTTTAGAAAATGTAGAGGAACCAGAGATCAAATTGCCAACATCCACTGGATCATGGAAAAAGCAAGAGAGTTCCAGAAAAACATCTATTTCTGCTTTATTGACTATGCCAAAGCCTTTGACTGTGTGGATCACAATAAACTGTGGAGAATTCTGAAAGAGATGGGAATACCAGACCACCTGACCTGCCTCTTGAGAAATCTGTATGCAGGCCAGGAAACAACAGTTAGAACTGGACATGGAACAACAGACTGGTTCCAAATAGGAAAAGGAGTACAAGGCTGTATATTGTCACCCTGCTTATTTAACTTATATGCAGAGTACATCATGAGAAACACTGGACTGGAAGAAACACAAGTTGGAATCAAGATTGCTTGGAGAAATATCAATAACCTCAGATATGCAGATGGCACCACCCTTATGGCAGAAAGTGAAGAGGAACTAAAAAGCCTCTTGATGAAAGTGAAAGAGGAGAATGAAAAAGTTGGCTTAAAGCTCAACACTCAGAAAACAAAGATCATGGCATCCGGTCCCATCACTCCATGGGAAATAGATGGAGAAAGAGTGGAAGTAGTGTCAGACTTTATTTTTGAGGGCTCCAAAATCACTGCAGATGGTGATTGCAGCTATGAAATTAAAAGATGCTTACTCCTTGGAAGAAAAGTTATGACCAACCTAGTAGCATATTCAAAAGCAGAGACATTACTTTGCCAACTAAGGTCCGTCTAGTCAAGGCTATGGTTTTTCCAGTAGTCATGTATGGATATGAAAGTGGGACTGTGAAGAAGGCTTAGCATTGAAGAATTGATGCTTTTGAACTGTGGTGTTGGAGAAGACTCTTGAGAGTCCCTTGGACTGCAAGGAGATCCAACCAGTCCATTCTGAAGGAGATCAGCCCTGGGATTTCTTTGGAAGGAATGATGCTAAAGCTGAAACTCCAGTACTTTGGCCACTTCATGTGAAGAGTTGACTCATTGGAAAAGACTCTGATGCTGGGAGGGATTGGGGGCAGGAGGAGAAGGGGACGACAGAGGATGAGATGGCTGGATGGCATCACTGACTCAATGAACGTGAGTCTGAGTGAACTCTGGCAGTTGGTGATGGACAGGGAGGCCTGGCATGCTGTGATTCATGGGGTCGCAAAGAGTCAGACACGACTGAGTGACTGAACTGAACTGAACTGAAACTTTACTTGATTAAATTTGAATTAGGCTTCTCTCCTCCCTGATGACCCTAGGCCTTAACCCATCCTTGAGTTTAGACAAGCACTGGAACATACACAAATCCTTTTTGAGAATTGACTGACCACAGAGACAAACATTTCAAGGTCAACTGTCCAGTCAAACCATCTGCTCATCCCAGTCTCCACAGCTGACTTTTTCTATCCTTGCCTACTCCTCCCTGTAAAGTAAATCCCTTTCTGCCTGAGATGCTTTAAGATTTATGGTCAGAGAATTTTTCCTATTATAATAACTCATTTGGGCTTCCCTCATAGCTCAGTTGGTAATGAATTCTCCTGCAATGCAGGAGACCCCGGTTCAATTCCTGGGTCAGGAAGATCTGCTGGAGAAGGGAAAGGCTACCCACTCTAGTATTCTGGCCTGGAGAATTCCATGGACTGTATACTCCATGGGGTCACAGAATCTGACACAACTGAGTGACTTTCACTTTCTCCCATTACACAATTAATAAAGTCATTCTTCACTAACGTCCAATCTTTTACGTTTTTATTGACAAATGTTTGTATTTAGAACACATACAACTCAATAATAAAAAGATACATAACCTAATCCAGAAAATGGACAAGAAGCCTAATAAATCTTTCTCCAAAGAAGGTATACAACTGGCCAGTAAACACATATTAGACTTCCATTTCCCCAGATGGTATAGAGTTCATCTACAATGCTGGAGACCTGGCTTCAGTCCCTGGGTTGGGAAGATCTCCTGGAGGAGGGCATGACAACCCCCTCAAGTATACTAGCCCAGAGAATCCCCATGGACAGAGGAAACTGGCAGACTTTAGTCCATGGGGTCACAAAGAGTCAGACATGACAGAGCGACTAAGTGTTTATTTACTAAGCACATAAAAAAGATGCATGCCATCATTACTCATATGGGGAATACAAATCAAAATTATGAAAAAATATCATTTTATACCCTTGAGATAGCTACAATCAAAAGTTAGATAATAATAGATGTTAGTGGCAATGTGAGGAAATTCAAAACCTTAGACACTGCTAAGGGGGGGCGGTGGGGGGAGGGGGTAAAATGGTGTAGCCACTTTAGAAAACAGCCTGGTAGTTTCTCCAAAAGTTACACATGAAAATTGCCATATGGCCCAGCATTTGCACTCCTGGTTATTGACCAAGAGAAATAAAAATGTACATCCACACCATAATACAAGTGTTTATATCAACATTATCTATAATAGCTAAAATGTGGAGCCAACATAATGTTCATCTACTGATGATGAATGGAGAAAATTAAATACGCGGTGTGCTTATGATGGGATATTGTTCAGCAATAAAAGGAAATGAAGTACTGGTACATGTTACAGTGCAGATCAACCTTGAAAAAATTACATGATATTAAGTGATGAGATGGCTGGATGGCATCACTGACTCAATGGACATGAGTTTGGGTAAACTCTGGGAGTTAGTAATGGACAGGGAGGCCTGGTGTGCTGCGATTCATGGGGTTGCAAAGAGTCAGACATGACTGAGTGACTGAACTGAACTGAACTGAAGTGAAAGAAGTCAGTCACAAAGGAAAACACACTGTATAATTACATTTATATGAACAGTCCAAAATAGGTAAATCTATAGAGAAAGATTAGCGGTTGCATGGTTGCTTAGGGCTCTGTGGTATAGGGATGGGGTCTGGATGGAGAGTGGGAAGAATGGGGAAGTGGAGAATGACTGCTGTGTGTACAGGATCTCTTTCCATGATGATGGAAATGTTCTAAAATTGATTATGGTGATGGTGGTACAACTCCATGAATATATAAAAAAATTGAGTTGTATACAGTGAAAGGTGGATTTTATAGCAACTGCATTGTATATCTACAAAGCTTTTATGAAAAGCAGGAAGTAAGGGAGGGAAGGAGGAAGGAATGAAGAAAAATGATCGAAAATGATGTACTATGAAGACAATAATCCAAAGAGAGCTGAAGTGGCTATCTTAATCTCAGACAAAGTAGGCTTCAAAAGAAGAACAAATACCAAATATAAATACAGACATTAAAAATTATTAAAAGGTCAATTTGCTAAGAATATTTGACAATCTTAAATATGCATATACCTAACAACAAAGCTTGAAAACACCTAAAGAAAACTGATAGGACTGAAATGAAAGTTAAGTAAATCTATGATTAATTCAGAGACTTCAATCTTCTTTCCTAGAAACTGTATTAAATTGTTCATTTTTGTCTTATTCCTTCTACAAAGAGAAAGTTTTCACTAATTCACCACTAAGCATAATGTTTGTAGTAAGCAGCATTGATCAGATAGAGGAAGTTTCATTCTTTTTATAATCTGCTGAGAGCTCTTTATGAATGGGTGAGTATGTCAAGTGCTTTTCTTGTCACTATTGAAGTGAAGGCATAATTTTTCATCCTTTTATGTAAATGTGGTAAATTTTATTTATTGATCTTTTCAATATTGCATTCATATACTAAAATCCAGTGGCTGGTGATGTATTATCCCTTAAAAAATGCACTTATAAAGTCAGTCTGGTATTATTTTGTTTAGGGTTTTTTTTTTTTTTTTCATCTGTGGTCATGAGGGATAAGCCTGTAATTTTTCTTTCTTATATCATTCTTGTCAAGTCTGTTGTCAAAGGCATGCTAGTCTTATAAAAAGAAAGCAAAGTGTTCTTACTTTTTCCATTGTTTGGAAGAGTTTGCATGAAATTAGTGTTATTTTTCCCTTAAATATTTGGATGAATTTATCAGTGAAGTCAGTTGTGGCTGAGACACTCTTTGTGGAAAGATACTGAATAATTAACTCAATTCATTTAATTGACATGGGAATGCAGTAAGAGAAGCATGGTCTTTTCAATAGCTGGGGCTCAGTCAAGTTGACATCATGTGGAGCAAAATAGGCTTTCATCTCTAACTCACACCATGCTGAAAAATCAATCCCAGATGCATTAGAGTCCTAAATGTCCAAACACATCTCTGTAAACTTGGAATACTCAAAGATCTTCTTACTATGAAATATAAAAAGCACTAAACATGTTGGGGAAGTGTGATACAATTATATAACATTAAGATTAAGGACATATGTTCAACAATAGACAGCACTGAAAGAATGAAAAAAAAAAAAAACTAAAAAATGAGAGAATATATCCTTAATACATATGTCTTTCACGGGCCTCATGTCTAGGATAGATAACTAACTTTTAAATATCCACTGGACAGATACCCCAATAGAAAAATAGGAAATGCCATAAGCAGGCACTTCCAGAAGAGAGTATCCACGTGGCTGACAAACATGCAAAGATGCTCAACTCTATTTGTTATCAGAAATGAAAATTCATACCACTATGTTAACAACTACACCTACAAGAAGGTCTCTAGAAGAAAGACAGGTAATATATAAAGATATTCAAACTAATATATCTGAGTGAAGAAAATAGCTATACTTAAGAGCATGTTGGGGCAGTGCATTCAGGCAGAAGTAAAAGAAAGTGGCAGAGGTTCTGATGCAAAGTAAGCATACGTGTTCAAGGAGCCAACTCAAGTCCAGTGTGGCTACTGCGGTGAGACACCACCCAGAATGAGAGGGGATGAAGTCAGAGGGACAAGGAGAAACTTGATCACCAAAGGCCTCAATCAGGTTTGGATTTTATTCCAAATGAAATGGGAATTCATTGCAAAGTTTCAGGAAAGAGAATGACATGGATTTACATTTTAAAAGAGATCTCTGCTGAGTGAGGAGAATGGATTATAGGGGCGTAAGATAATATGTGAGACCACTTAGGAGGCTATTGCAGTTTCTAAAATTTTTTTAAAAAGACAAATGAGAATGTGGCACAACCAACTCTCACCTACTAACAGTCATCAGTTCAGTTCAATCACTCAGTCATGTCTGACTCTTTCTGGCCCCATGGGCTGCAGCATGCCAGACTTCCCTGTCCATCACTATCTCCCAGAACTTGTTCAAGCTCATGTCCATTGAGTTGGTGATGTGATCCAACCATCTCATCCTCTGTCATCTCTTTCTCCTCCTGCCTTCAATATTTCCCAGCATCAGGGTCTTTTCTAATGAGTTAGTTCTTGTCATCAGGTGGCCAAAGTATTGGAGCTTCAGCTTCAGCATCAGTCCTTCCAATGAATATTCAGTACTGATTTCCTTTAAGATTGACCGGTTTGATATCCTTGCAGTTCAAGGGGCTCTCAAGAGTCTTCTCTAAAACCACAGTTCAAAAACATCAATTCTTTGTCACTCAACCTTCTTTATGGTCCAACTTTCACATCCATACATGACTACTAGAAAAAGCATAGCTTTGACTATACGGATCTTTGTTGGCAAAGTGATGTCTTTGCTTTTTAATACGCTGTCTAGGTTTGTCATAACTTTTCTTCTAAGGAGCAAGTATCTTTTAATTTCATGGCTGCAGTCACCATCCAGTGATTTTGGAGCCAAGAAAATAAAGTCTCTCACTGCTTCCATTGTTTCCCTTCTATTTTGCCATAAAGTGATGGAACCAGATGCCATGATCTGCTTTATTGAATGCTGAGTTTTAAGCCAGCTTCTTTCTGCCCTAAGAGTGGTGCCATCTGCATATCTGAGGTTATTGATATTTCTCCCAAGAATCTTGATTCCAGCTTGTGCTTCATCAAATCCAGCATTTTGCATGATGTATTCTCCATAGAGGTTAAATAAGCAGGGTGACAATATGCAGCCTTGATATACTCCTTGACCACTTTCAAACCAGTCTGTTGTTCCATGTCCAGTTCTAACTGTTGCTCTTGACCTGCATACAGGTTTCTCAGGAGGCGGGTAAGGTACTCTGGTATTCCCATCTCTTTAAGAAATTTCCATAATTTGTTGTGATCCACATAGTCAAAGGCTTTAGCATAGTCAATGAAGCAGAAGTAAGTGTTTTTCTGGAACTCTCTTGCATTCTTATGAGCCAACAGATGTTGGCAATCTGTTCCCTGGTTTCTCTACCCTTTCTAAATTCAGCTTGAACATCCTGAAATTCTTGGTCCACGTACTGTTGAAGCCTAGCTTGGAGAATTCCGAGTACTACTTTGCTGGAGTGTGAGATGAGTGCAACTGTGCAGTAGTTTGAACATTCTTTGGCACTGCCTATCTTTGAGATTGGAATGAAAGCTGACCTTTTCCAGTCCTGTGGCCACGGCTGAGTTTTCCAAATTTGCTGGCATATTGAGTGCACTTTAACAGCATCATATTTTAGGATTTGAAATAGCTCAGCTGGAATTCCATCACCTCCATTAGCTTTGTTCATAATGTTGCTTCCTAAGACCCACTTGACTTCACAATCCAGGATGTCTGGATATAGGTGAGTGATCACACAATCATGGTTATCTGGGTCATGAAGATCTTTTTTTGTATAGTTCTGTGTATTTTTGCCACCTCTGCTCATGTTAGATCAGTACCATTTTTGTCCTTTATTGTACTCATCTTTGCTTGAAATATTCCCTTGGCATCTCTAATTTTCTTGAAGAGATTTCTAGTCTTTTCTATCATCTATTGTTTTCCTCTATTTCTTTGCACTGATCATGGAGGAAGGCTTTCCTATCTCTCTTTCCTATCTCTCCATTCTTTGGAACTCTGCATTCAGATGGCTATATCTTTCCTTTTCTCCTTTGCCTTTCACATCTCTTCTTTTCTCGGCTATTTGTAAGGCCTCCTCAGACAACCATTTTGCCTTTTGCTTTTCTTTTTCTTGGGGATAGTTTTGATCACTGCCATGTGCAATGTTGTGGCTTCCCTGATAGGTCAGTGTGCAAAAGAATCTTCCTGCAATGCAGGAGGTCCCAGTTCAATTCCTGGGTTGGGAAGATCCCCTGGAGAAGTGAAAGGCTACCCACTCCAGTATACTGGCTTGGAGATTTCCATAGACTGTATAATCCATGGGGTCGCAGAGAATCAGACACGACTGAGTGACTTTCACTTTCACTCACTTTCATATGCAGAGATATGCATCTCCACCCACAGTTCTTCAGGCATGCTGTCTATCAGATCTAATCCCTTGAATTAATTTATCACCTCCACTGTATACTCATAAGGGATTTGATTTTGGTTATATGTGAATCATCTAGAAGTTTTCTCTACTTTCTTCAATTTAAGTCTGAATTTTGCAATAAGGAGTTCAGCATCTGAGCCACAGTCAACTGCTGGTCTTATTTTTTCTCACTGTATAGGGCTTTGACTGCAAAGAATATAATCAGTTTGATTTCAGTATTGACCACCTGGTGATGTCCATGTGTAGAGTCGTTTCATGTATTGGTGAAAAAGATGTTTGCTATCTCTTTGCAAAACTCTGTTAGGCTTTGCCCTGCTTTATTTTGTACTCCAAGGCCAAACTTACCTATTACTCCAGGTACCTCTTAACTTCCTACTTTTGCACTCCAGTCCCTTATAATGAAAAGGATTTTTTTTTTGGTGTGTGTGTGTTAGTTGTAGGAAGTCTTGTAGGTCATCATAGAACTGTTCAGCTTCAGTTTCTTCAGTATTAGTAGTTGGGGCCATAGACTTGGACTACTGTGATATTGAATGGTTTGCCTTGGAAACTAATAGAGATCATTCTGTTGTTTTTGAGAATGCACTCAAGTACTGCATTTCAGACTCTTTTCTTGACTGTGATGGCTACTCCATTTCTTCTAAGGGATTCTTGCCCACGGTAGTAGATACAATGGTCATCTGAATTAAATTCACCCATCCTGGTCCATTTTAGTTCACTGATTCTTAAAATGTTGGTATTTACTCTTGTCATCTCTTGTTTGACAGCTTCCAATTTACCTTGATTCATGGACCTAACATTCCAGGTTCCTATGCAATATTGTTCTTTACAGCATCAGACTTTACTTCCATCACCAGTCACATCCACAACGGGACCTTGTTTTCACTTTGGCTCCATCTCTTCATTCTTTATGGAGCTATTTTTCCACTCTTCTCCAGTAGCTTATTGGTCACCGACCAACCGGGGGAGTTCTTTTTTCAGTGTCATATCTTTTTGCCATTTCATACTGTTCATGGCTTTCTCAAGGCAAGAATACTGAAGTGGTTTATCATTCCTTTCTCCAGTGGACCACACTTTGTCAGAACTCTCCACCATGACCCATTCATCTTGGGTGAACCTGCAAGGCATGGCTCATAGTTTCATTGAGTTAGACAAGGCTGTCATACTCACCTTTTAAAAAATGAAATTTAAAATGACAGTTTCACCTACTCATTTCTCAAAAATTTAATTTGTACAACCACTTTGGAAACTCTACTAAGACTGAATAAGTAGTTGATTCTTATTATTTGCAGGTTCTGTATTTGCATATTGATATACTCTCTAAAACTTATCTGTAACCCCAAAATCAATGCTTATGGCCTTCCACTGGCATTCATGGACATACACAGAACAACTGAAGTACTTAAGACTGTGGTCTGCCATCTTGCTTCAGCTGTCATGCAGTAAACAGCTGTCCTTTCCATGAACTATTTAGTGTCCAGTTTTTTCACATTTTGGTGCCCTTTGTTGGTGTTTTTGCTTTAAAAATGCTCCCAAGCATAGTATGGAGTCCTTTCCAGTGTTTCTAAGAGGGTTGTGATGTGCCTTATGGAGAAAACCGATGTGTTAGAGAAGTTTCATTCAGGCACCAGTTATAGTGCACTGGGCAGCAAGTTCAAGGTTAATGAGTTAACAGTATAAATTAAATAAGGTATCTTTAAACAGAAACACACATAAGACAAAGTTATGCATTGATCAGGTGATGAAAATATTTTAACACGTGGCTCACAGGAACCTAACCCTGTATCTCCCCTAGGAGCAATGTCTCAGTATTTGATTATTCAGTGTTTGCAGTAACTTTGTAGGACAGGTTCTGTGAATAATGAAAATTGACTGTCTGCTCCAACAATTCCACTCTTAGTCTTGTACTCCAAATAGATATAGACATGTGTTTTCCCCAAAAGACACACACAAGAATGTTCACAGCAGCATTATTTGCCATAGCCTCAGCCTGAAAATTTCCTCAGAGCTCATAGCAATAACATAATTTTGGTTCATTCCCAGAGAATGAATAAACTCTAACATTCATAAGAAGGAAAAATCTTATAGATAAAATGTTTAGTGAACCAAATCAGATCAAAAGAGTATATAGCATATAGTTCCATTTATAGAAAGTTCAAAAAATAGGGCAAAGCTAATCTATGATGCCAGAAGTCAGGAAAGTGTTTCCTCATGGGTGGGTGGGTTGATTGTGGGGGTTAGTGACTAAAGGAGAATGAGGAGATTTCACAGACATCAACAAAGTTCTGGTTAATGACTGAATGCTGATTACACAGTATCTCAAATTTTTCAGATCTATTAATGAGTAAATCAACAATTGCAATGGGTGTTTTTTCTCCTTCCAAGATAAAGAGAATTATGAGTATTGAGCTACTTTCACTGTTTTGCTACCCTAGACTGTTCACAACATTATTCAGCTCAGTCTGTGTGTAGGTGAGCGTTACTATTCATCTCCCCCAAGAAAGGACATTCCTTGACTAGTTCATGCCTGGAACGGAACACCTTTTGGTTTCCCCCGTTCAGGTGGCTCTTAAAAATGATTCAGTCTACACTGTAGATATTAATTACAACCACACGCTTCTAGTGTAGATGGATTTATCACTCAGAAACATGAGCTGGCAGAGTGGAGCAAGTAATATGTTTAATTTTGCATAGTACCTAACAGCTCTCTAAGTTTAATTTTTCTTTGCTACTTCCCAGTAAATTTTATGAAATGATGCATTTGGCATCTTATTATAAAGACATCCTTAGTGTGTGATAAATAATATACTAGCAGGCACCCTTGGCCTCTTTGTAGACTGAATATGGAGGGGTAGAGGTAGCTGGGAGGTGGAAATAATTAGCCCCTTACAAGTATCAGAGAAAAAAAAGTTATAAGATGTTTTTTAGTTTTCCCAGACAGTTCTAGAAACATCATGGAGTGTCCAAATGCATGAAGACAGATGTCTTTGTCATGTTGACATCAGTTTCTTGTTCTATAGACACTTTCAAGACCTATTTATGAATTTAGGCTCTCTTGGGACAGAAACTTTTCCTGTGTTGCTAATCAGTGTATCTCCAGAGCCTTGAACAGAATCTTGAATGTGGTAAAGGACCCACCAACTGTTACTAATTCTATCTAAAGAAGGGAAACAATAAAATAACCACTCTAACCCAAGAGAAATGCCAACATACTGTCAGGAAGGCAGACATGCAGAATGAAAAATAGGCAACCTGGCCAGTTATCCAATTCATTCCTGTTACTCCAGCTTACGAAATTGGATTGGATGAATCACTAAAGCAGAGTCCTCTTGTTCTTCCCAAGAAAGGGTAACTCATGCTCCATCAAAGTCAAAACCATGCATCTCAATGTTTTTTGTGACTCCTAAAATCAAAAGATGCTTACTCCTTGGAAGAAAAGTTATGACCAATCTAGATAGCATATTCAAAAGCAGAGACATTACTTTGCCAACAAAGGTCTGTCTAGTCAAGGCTATAGTTTTTCCAGTGGTCATGTATGGATGTGAGAGTTGGGCTGTGAAGAAAGCTGAGTGCCAAAGAATTGATGCTTTTGAACTGTGGTGTTGGAGAAGACTCTTGAGAGTCCCTTGGATGGCAAGGAGATCCAACCAGTCCATTCTGAAGGAGATCAGCCCTGGAATTTCTTTGGAAGGAATGATGCTAAAGCTGAAACTCCAGTACTTTGGCCACCTCATGCGAAAAGTTGACTCATTGGAAAAGACTCTGATGCTGGGAGGGATTGGGGGCAGGAGGAGAAGTGGACGACAGAGGATGAGATGCCTGGATGGCATCACCGACTCGATGGACATGAGTTTGAGTGTACTCCGGGAGTTGGTGATGAACAGGGAGGCCTGGCGTGCTGTGATTCATGGGGTCGCAAAGAGTCAGACACCACTGAGAGACTGAACTGAACTGAACTGAACGTTTCTTTCTGTTTGGGCTGAGCTCATAAGTCCCTGTGAGTCTATCTATATTTAAGAAAGTCTCATGTGCTACCCAAAACAGGACTAGTGAAGATATCTGCCCAGATCCAGAAATTTGGAATAGAATGGTTGATGTGGGTCAATGTGCACATCAATGGGCTTGTTTACTCACCTGTCCTCCCTGAGACCTCTTCACCATCAAAGACCATCAAAGTTGATATGATATAAATATAATGCTTGCCAAACTGTCCAATCTGTACTTTGATGAAATAATTGCCCCATCAAATGAATTACCCTTCACCTGGGAAGTGGTAGTTGACAAATACCAGGAGGGACTTTCAAAAAAACAGAAAAAAACACAAACACTTAAGTGACTCAGAACTGTTCTACACTTTACCATTTCTTCTTCTTCTTCTTTTTTTTTAATTTCTCCCTGAGAAACCTGCTCTCATCTATTTGCCTACTTTGGCATCACCGACTCGATGGACATGAGTTTGAGCAATCTCCAGGAGTTGGTGATGGACAGGGAAGCCTAGCATGCTGCAGTCCATAGAGTTACAAAGAATCAGATACGACTGAGTGATTGAATTGAACTCAACTGAAAAAAAGAGTTAAATAGGTACTCAGTTCAGTTCAGTTCAGTTCAGTTGCTCAGTTGTGTCTGACTCTTTATAGGTACTAGGGACGTTAATTTCATTTAAAAAATAAAAAGCCTCCTTAAACCAAAATAGTTATATATATGAAGGTGATATCAAGAAAAAGTAAAACTTGGAAATTGGTTACAAAGGTGGGGGCAGGTGACCCTTTTGTTAGGGGAAGCACTGACTGAAACTGCCCACCCTGGACAGGGACAGCGACCCCTTGCTTGAGTTATCTTTAACAGGAAGTCCTGGTAAGGAATGTGGAAACAACAAGCTACTCCCAACCAGAAGAATGAGGGGAAATGTCAAAAGAAGAGAGGAAACTCCAGTCCACGTGTCCCACCAACCTCCCAGAATTCTCCTTGCTGGAATTTACCTTGGTTGAGTGAGTGATGCACAACCAGGAAGCACCCTGTGTCAGAGTGATTGGCCAGAGACAGTTCAGAAACTAACCTAATTATAAAGCCTGAGACTGCGAGCCATGTGGCAGAGCAGTTCTCCTGAGTTTTCTTGTCCTGCTGTTCTCTGCCCTGGCGTCCCTTTCCAATAAACTCTCTTGCTTTGTCAGCTCATGTGTCTCCTCAGACAATTCATTTGTTAGACAGGAGCTCACTCTCCGGCCTTAGAAGTGAGTCAGGAAATAGATGGGTTCCAGGTCAAACATTTACAACTGGCCTGTTTGCATTTCATGGTGGCACAAAGATGTAAGCTTCAGGCTGGATATTTAACAACTGTTAGCATTTGTCGAGACAAAAAATAGGTGGGATCCAGTTAAGGCATTTACAATCAGGCTCCTGTTTGCCCTTTGAAATAAAAGTCACAACAGAAACAGAAATAGCTAGTCTTAAAATGGCAACTCACTCCAGTACCCTTGCCTGGAAAATCCCATGGACAGAGAAAGGGTTCTGTCCATGGGGTCACAAAGAGTCAGACACGACTGAACAACTTCACTCAGTTGTTCCTTGTAAACACCTTAAGGTAAGAGTCATGGCAATAGTCAAGGTAATAGTCATGGCAATAGTCAGGGTAATAGTCATGGCAATAGTCAAGGTAATAGTCATGGCAAGAACAAATGGGCAAAACCCTGTTAGAGTAAAAAATTAAGGGATCTCCACTCCCCTCTTTTTCGGACAAGAGACACTACACATGTGCAGAAAGGTTCCTTGTGGGTCAAAAGTCAGGGGATAAAGCCAGGCATTAATGAGTCTTGCTCCTCCCAGAAGACTTCACTTTCAGATGCACACCCAGGGGAGGCTCCCACGGTAGGTCAGATGTGGAAAAAGAAACCAGATAATTGACCTGAAGGAAGACAAAGACCCAGAAGAACTGACCTAATAAATGACTTATCTGCCCCCTTACTGTGCTCCTCACAAGGGGATGCCCACATCCTTTCTCTTTGGGTGTGAATCTCTGCCTTGTTTCTATATCATCTAAACAAACTGTTTCTTTGTGTGCTCTCCCTCTTGTTGTGCTATGTCTCTGATAATAAACTTTGTACCTGCATTTACAGTTTCTGCCTCTGTGATTATTTCATTTTTCACTGAGAGCAAAGATCCATGGACAATAGCTTCCAGCCTCTAGCCCTTGATGGTCTGGTGGCTAGGAATACTGGCTTCCCAGTTTCAATTCCTAGGCAGGGAATTAAGATCTCCCTTCGCACCACCATTCACTGCTGGCTTGCTAAGATTAGAAGGGGTCCCCTTATCTGCAACACTTGCAGTGTCACTTTGGGGGATTACAGTAGGCTCAATCAAAGATATTTAATTATAATTTACCCTCCAGTTGTGGAGCCACCAGACACATGTGGCTATTTAAAATTAAACTTTAATCAAATTAACTTATTAATTTCATAATTGATAAAATTCAGAAACTTAAACTTCAATTTCCAAGTCACACCAGCCATATTTCAAATGCTCCATAAACTCATGTGACTGTGGCTGGTGTCTTATACAATATATAGGCCATTTCCAGTATCACAGAGGGTTGTATCAGATGGTACTGATTCTAGGGAAATATTTGTGTTTTAACCTTGCTCAGCTTCTGTGAAGCTACATTGTACTCCAGAGATTTGCATTGTGTATTTCAGGCCTCAAAGGTGATGATTTTATTGTTCTGTAGGGCATTAACTCCTTCTGTTTTGTAAACAAAGAATGTTGCCTGCACTTTCAGTTCTGTAAGGATCAAGTCATTAGCCCCTGGAGCTGCCTACCCACAGTGCACCCTAAGGAACATTCAAGATGGAGAAACACAGGAAGCATCATTCTGTGTTTTGAATTGTTGTTCAGTCTCAAGTCTTGTCCCCCTCTTTGTGACCCTATGGACTGTAGCACGCCAGACTCCCCTGTCCTATGTCCTATTGTTTGCTCAAATTCATGTCCAATGCGTCAGTGATTCTTTCTAACCATCTCATCCTCTGTCACCCCCATCTCCCTTTGCCTTCAATCTTTCCTAGCATTAGGGTTTTTTCCATGAATTGGCTCTTCACATCAGGTGGCCAAAGTATTGGAGCTTCAGCTTCAGCTTCAGTCTTTCCAATGAATATTCAGGACTGATTTCCCATAGGATTGACTGGTTTGATCTCCTTGCAGTCCAAGAGACTCTCAAGAGTCTCCTCCAGCACCACAGTTCAAAAACATCAATTCTTCAGCACTCAGCCTTCTTCATGGACCAAGTCTCACATCCATATATGACTACTAGAAAAATCATAGCTTTGACTAGACAGATATTTTTCAGCAAAATGATGTTTTTATTTTTTAAAATGCCATCTAGGTTTGTCATAGCTTTTCTTCCAAGGAGAAAGCATCTTTTAATTTCATGGCTGCAGTCACATTCCACAGTGATTTTGGAGCCCAAGAAAAAATCTGTCACTGTTTCTAGTTGTTTCCCCATTAATCAGCTATGAAGTGATGGGACTAGATGCCACAATCTTAGTTTTTTGAATGCTAAGTTTCAAGTCAACTTTTTCACTCTCCTCTTTCACCCTCATCAAGACGCTGTTTAGTTCCTCTTCACTTTCTGCCCTTAGAGTGGTATCATCTGCATACCTGAGGTTGCTGCTTTTTCTCCCCTCAATCTTGATTCCAGCTTGTGATTCATCCAACCCAGCATTTCTCATAATGTACTCTGCATATGTGGCTCAACTAATAAAGAATCCGCCTGCAATGCAAGATTGAACCCAGGTCTCTGGGTTGGATCCCTGGATTGGAAGAACCCCTGTAGAAGGGAAAGGCTACCCACTCCAGTATTCTGGCCTAGAGTATTCCATGGACTATATAGTCCATGGGATCACGAAGAGTTGGAGACGACTGAGCAACTTCCACTTTCACTCTGCATATAAGTTAGAGAAGCACAATGACAATACACAATGACAATTGTTATATTGCTTTTCCAATTTTCAATCAGTCTGTTGTTCCATGTCTGGTTCTAACTGGTGCTTCTTGACCCACATACCAGGCTTCTCAGGAGACAGGAAAGGTAGTCTTGTATTTTCCCCAGTTTGTTGTGATTCACACAGTCAAAGGCTTTAGCGTAGTCAGTGAAGCAGAAATAGATGTCTTTCTGGATTTCCCTTGCTTTTTCTATGATCCAGCGAATGTTGGCAACTTGACCTCTGGTTCCTCTGCCTTTCCTAAACCCAGTTTGTGCATCTAGAAGTTTTTGGTTCATGTACTGCTGAAACCTAGCTTGAAGGATTTTGAGAATAACCTTACTTGAATGTGAAATGAGTACAATTGTATGGTAGTGTGAACATGCTTTTAATACCTGTCCTAGAGCGTTAAGATCCATATCTAAAGAATAATTTTAGTAAATTCAGATTCTTGCATCTTCCCATACATAGAAAAACACTAAAGTCATTCATTTGAAATGTCTGTTCGTTTCGATTAGCAGTAATCTTTTGATGTTCACTTCTTCACTACATGTTTACCACTCCTGCCCTCCCCAAGGCAAGGGGAAAAACATCTTCATATGCATCTTATCTCTTTAGAACAGTCCCTCAGAGCTATGCGAAAGGCTGCCATCCCAGGCTGTAGTCCTCAACAAGGTCCCCCAAAATAAAGCTTAATTCCTAACTTCAGGTTATGCACTCTTCTTCAGCAAGTAGCTTCTAACTTTTCTTATTGTTTTATAACATTCATGTGTGTTAAACGTCATATGAATCAGCTTTACCATTGTCTTGACTTCTTCAACAGGAAATGTGTTAAACAGTGGTCCTTTTCAAATTTTTTATTTTTTAATTCGTGGAATCTTGCTCTACAATTTTGTGTTGATTTCTGCATGTAATAATGTGAATCAGTCATAACTAACAGCAGTCTTTAACATGTGTTTATTTTATGTTACTATAAGGCTCATGTTTTTAATATTTTGAAATTAAATCTTGACAGTAGATTAACAACTTCATAGACCAGAGTGTCAATGCACAAGTACATGCAGTATTCTAAGGGAGGGTGTTTGCAAATTTTCAGAGTCAAACCCTGGAAGTCAGTACTTTTCACTCACATTTTCCCAGTGAGTGAAGAGAGTGGAAATGCAAACCTATGTCCTTCCTACCAGGGTCCCATTCACAAAGCAGCTCCACTCTCTGGCAATTCCAGTATTCATGGAACATCAATATTCTGGAAGCAATTTGTGCCTTAATTTACAATGACAAGGCATTAGCCATGCACATTCAAAGCATACGGCCATGTCTCTTTATTTACCAAGATGCCAATTAATTGTGAGCCTTCACCCCAGGGTACCTTGATTTACACTGAAATTCTGTGTGTACAGAAAGGTAATAGGCTTTTTGCAGGAGTTTATCTGAGACCAGAAAACCCCATCTACTTTTAGAATTCATAGACTTACAAGTAAACCTTGTGGGAGTACTCAGTAAATGTGATTTGTTGCTGTGCTGTTATTATTTCCAGAATCTCAAATTAGAGCTTTTCCACCCAGTTACTACAGAATGGTAAGGATCTTTTAGGTTCCCATGGACTTTGAACTGACCCCAAAGATTGTCATGCTCATCCTGTAGTTTTCAAGATTTAGTTTATTGCCCAGAACAGACTACAGGGTCATCTAAGCAACAGTCTATAACAGGAACCATTCTGTTTGCCCATATGCTCTGTCTTTTTATCTCCCCATTTTTATTATCTTTAATTCCTATTCTCTGAAGCAAGTCTCAACATCTTCATTTAACAAAACAAGGGAAGGAGACATTTGTGCAAGGTCACATTAGATGCAGGTCGCCCATGCTTTGTGAATAAAAAAACAAATGCAGACTTAAGTTAGAGAGACTGTTCTAAAAGGATCAGTGTGAGAAAGGGGAAGGTCTATTGCAGTGGGGGCAATACCCTCACTGTGAGCTCTGCAAGTATCTCAAAGACCCGGCAGGATAGGTTTTCCTTTCATGAGGAGGTATCAACAGGACAAGAAAGAAAGGGGTGTGGGAGGGTGGGATGAAAGGGTGGCTGGTGGGACAGTGGATCAGAGACTCTTATACACTGATGCCAGCTTGTTTCCAGGAAGGACTGTGGGCTGCCTCAGGCTGAGTCAGAGGTCAATGTCCAGGGGTCCAGAGGGAGGACACAACTTCAATTAAAATTTTACTAACAAGCATTTTATATTTTTTGATCAGTGGACACAGATAAGCAAATCATTTGTGAGGCAAGGAGTGGGGATTTGGAGGGTCTATGTCAGGCCTTATTGTAGGTAAGCAAGGGGGTCAGCAAAGTCACGTGGGAAGAGGGTCTTTGCAGTGAGCCACTTCTAAGAGCACAGAAGGCTCAGGTTAGGGCTTTCTGAAATAGTCACTATTTACCAGAAACACATTCTGGGGTCGACTCTAAGGCTCTCACAACACAGCTACATTTCATTCTGATTCTCTAAGGCAGTTCTTAACCCTCCCATTTACAGAGAAGGAAGAGGAGCCTCAGACAGTCATGCAAAGTCACACAACTGGCTCATATCTCATCTGGAATTCAGACCTTAAAGTCAGCGCCCTCTGATGCGGTTCTAAGCTCCACATCCAGAGTTTTAGGAATCAGAGCAAGGGCAGCAGGGGCAGATGTGAGCAGTGAGGTGGGCCTTTGCTCCTTTCCATGCCCCACCAGCTTTTTCCATCTCTCTCTCTATTTGTTCTCACCAAACCATCTCGCCCTGCAAAGCCATGATGGCATCTTTGAGCTGTCTGGTGTTTGCTCCACTGCACCCAATTTGCTGTATTCAATTGGGACAAAACATCATTATTTGTAAGCTCCACCAAGGAAGATCCAGGCAATGTTCTCCAGAAATACATCAGTCACAGTCCATTTAATGCCAGGAAATCAAGTTTGAAGACACTATAATTATAATCATTGCTTTTGGATGGTTCTGTGCTACTATATGCAAAATCTATAATTCCCTTGGCAAGATGGCAGAACATGGTACAGAAACCTGAATCTGAACCTATGGCAGGAAAAGCTACCAAGCTGGCTTCATGGGAGACACTGCATTGTTCACCTTTCAGAGCAGTTCTTTGTGGATGGATGGGAGGAGCCTATAGACACACAAGTCAAACCTGGTGGCCGTCCACCCAAGAGCATCCATGAAGGATCCTGTTTCCATTTGGTGACTTCATGTAAAGTGTGGTCATCCAGGCTTGAACCTTTTCTCCTATAATCTAGAAGAAATTGTTGGTGAGGAAAAATGTTTTTTTCCCTCTACCCTTCTAGGCTTGTGGCTGGAGTTTTGTCAATGAGACTGGCCAAAGACAGACAAGCAAGAGAAAAGTGGAAGTTTATTAACAAATGCATTGTGTGTGTACATGGAAGCACCTAGTGAGAACTAGCTCAAAAATGTGGTTAAAACTTGTGAAACTCTATTCTTTCTTGGATGGGACTTGAACCCGTGGTCTCTGATTTAGGAGGGGACTCAAATCTACTGTCTTTTAATTGAAACCATTCACTTGATGTCAGGACTTACTGAAGTTCAGACTAAAAAGGTGCATAACATGAGAGTTGTGAGTAAAGTTTTATTTGGGGCAAAATGAAGACTGCAGCCTGGGAGACAGCACCTCAGATAACTCTGAGGAACTGCTCCAAAGAGGCAGTGGGAGAGGGTCAGTATATAAGCTTTTGGTCGGGGGAGTTCAATGCAAAAAAAAAAAAAAAAAGAAAACCTCTTAATTTACAAAAGATTTTCTGCTAGTCACAAGGAGCTGATGTCACTATGAAGGGATTTAGTGCTTTTCTATAGAAGAAGAGATGCAAGGATTGGGATCCTGAAATCAGTTACTGAATTCAGGGCCTGTCTAAAGACAAATCTGTCTAAAGACCTGTTCAATCAGTTTCCCTTGAGCACAGAGTGCCTCACTCTCCACCCTCAGGGAGTGCTGAAGGTTGGCAGCTGCAGTCAGGTTCAATTGAACAGGATTCAATCTACACAGAGGCAGATGGCAAATGCCCTTGTTGTATTCAGCCACTGGCAAATTTTCTTGGCAAGTGCCAATTTGTAGTGGACACCAGTATTCTTGCCTGGTAAATCCTCTAGACAGCCTATGGACTGCAAAAGAGGCATACACTACTTAGCAACCAAACAACAACAGTAACCTCTTCCTTTAAGAAGAAGAGGTACACATCTCTACAAATGTAAATTTCCTTTACAAATTCAAGTTGCCTTTAAAGTAGGAAAACTTTTTTCCCCAGTTTTTTATAGACTTTTCTGCATCTTTCAATTCTCAATAAACTTCAGCTCAAAATAATCTACATAGATACACTAAAAAAAGATATATTTGGGGATGACACAGTATGGTATTCCCTCAAATTCAAACATTACAGAAATCTAATACAGCCCTGTTATAGATTGAATTTTATCCTGAGAAATTAAAATGCTCAGAATTTCAGAAGGTGAGTTTATTTGGATATTAGGTCTTTACAGATTAAATTAAAATGAGGTTATTAGGGTGGCTCTGACTTGTCCTTAAAAAGAGGACATGTGTACAGACACAGACTCACATACAGAGGGAGACGATGTAAAGAGATATATTAAATGATAACCATGGAAAATGAAAGAAGAGTCTGTGAAACCGTGGAACTCAGATTAGGACTTGAATTCATGGTCCTTTAACTGAGATCACATAGCCGGTTTCAGGACTTAATGAAGCTCAGGTTCTTGATGTCTCACTATAGAAAGCATTCAATGAGAAACAAAGTGATAAGTAAGAATGGATTTATTTAGAGAGATACACACTCCACAGACAGACTGTGGGCCATCTCAGAAGCCATGAGTGGCCCTGATATATGGGGTGGTTAGTTTTGGGGACTATAATTTCATAGGCTAATGAGTAGGAGGAGTATTCCAGCTATTTTGGTGAAGTGGTGGGGATTTCCACTAACTAGGCCACTGCTCACTTACTGACGTTTACAGTCAGTTGTGGAACAGTCATGGCACCTGTGAGTATGTCATTTAGCATGCTGATGTATTAAAATGAGCATATACTGTGGCCCAAGGTCTAGTGAAAGTCAACTTGGCTGCAGCCTTGGAATCATTTGGTTCTCATCACTTCATGTTGTGGCCTAGAGCTATGTCATTCTTTCAAAGATTGTATCCTGTCCCCTCCCCTCCTGTTTCAATGGGAGTTACCCTGCTATTAGCCAAGAAATGCCAAACATCACCTGAAAACCACCAGGATCTGGGGGAGAGGAATAGAAGAGATCCCACCCCTTTACCCCCACAGCTACAGAAGGAATCAAACCTGCTTACACCTCAGTCTGGGACTTTCAGCCTCCAGAACTGTGAGAGAATAAATCCCTGTTGTTTAAGCCATATAGAGTGGTATTTTTTTTATAGTAGCTGAGAAACTGATGAAAACCCTACCACAAAAGGGAGTGTAAAGAAAGGATGTTGGTGAATGCGTACACTATATTTTCATTATTTGAGCAAGTGTCTATGTTTGTCCAAAAAAGCCTTTCTCTGGCAATAGACATCACTGGTGAGAAAAAGATGTGCTAGAAGCCTGGGTGATGGTGTATCCAGGCCCTCTGGGGCTCTAGTCGCACAGACCAGCTCACACTGGCCAATGCAGCCTTATCAGGATGTGGATGGCATCAGTCAAACCTGCTCTCCAATGTTGCCCATAATCACAACCGCCAAAACAATCTCCCGAAATCCTAATTATCTTTCCTCATGTGCGAATTTTCCTTTCCAACAGTGGCTAAATAAATTGAACATGACGGACAATTTGGCTTACTTATTTCTAGAATACCCTGTTCTTTAACCTATCTTATGAGCCTTCATTTAAATAACCACTCTGTGCTTCCCCCAACAGAGCACCTTCTGATCCTTAATTACACCTGTAATGACGACCCATGGCATAGAAGTGACAATTACTCTAGAGGCTGCTTCAACTGTGTTTCTGTCACAATCCTTTATCTCTTCTGAATCCTGGGGGCAAAGTCCCTGGAGATACTCCCCAAAGGAGCTTTGAGCTTCCATCTTTGAGGGACAGAGATGTGTCTTGAGGTCATCCAGCTTTATATATTCCCTGGGAAGTTGCACTAGAACCTTTGCCGATTGCAATTTAATCAGTAATTTCATGTCTCTTCTTATAGCTTCTCTGGACTATATTAATAACAGAATGTTATTAGAAATACAGGATTCCCTGGTGGCTCAAACGGTGAAGAATCTGCCTGTAATGCAGGAGCCCTGGGTTCAGTCCCTGAGTTGGGAAGATCCCCTGGAGAAGGAAATGGCAACCCACTCCAGTATTCTTGCCTGGAGAATCCCATGGACAGAGGACTCTGGTGGGCTACAGTCCATGGGATCACAAGGGGTTGGACACAACCAAGTGACTAACTTTCACTTTCATTGTAAATACAGGTCCTATCTCAGCAACTTCATACAGGTCCTATAAGCTTTGTCTGTTTTACTGACTCATCAGTCTCCTGAAGGCTTTCCTTGTTCAGAGATTGGCACCCCCCAACTGTCCAACTCTTTTTCTTCTGTCTCTCAGAGGTTTGCAACACATCCTGCCAGTGAGCGGTTTTGTAGGTCCTTATGTGCATAGGGTGATGTCTTTTAGATGTTTTTGGAACCCCTCCATGGCTCATTCTGCACCCACAAGCCCCAGATGGGCTTTGTTTATGCAAAGTGCTCAGTCCTGGGGGAGACCACTGTGTTCTCATTCAAATGGCCAGAATTTTAAGTGCAGCCTGTACTTTACAGATTTCTTCTCTATCTGCCTTCCATCACCAGAGTATCTTGTGGCTCACCAAGGATGGATGAATACAGACCAGCAACTGAAAGATTTAGTAGACTGACCAATGAGATGCTCTTCTTATGGTTAATAGGAAATGCTGTTAAAAGGTTATTGCTAAAATAAGTGGATTTCTCAATGAAAATTCAGAGAGACATGGAGGTCTTGAAATTATTCTGAATGGAAGGAAAAAGAAGTCATTATTATCTGGGGGGAACGCAGACAACCCAGAGCTTCCCCTTGACAAGTGCCATGTCACAGAGTAGGGACTTTTCCCTCCCTCTGGCCATCTTTTCTGCCTCCCACCCCTATGTTTAGCTTGGGAGCATTGTACTTAGCTCATCACAACTTCTATTCACGCACTCCCTTCTTGTGCATCATTCCTCCATCTCACATTCTGCTGTGCTTAATGAATCAGCACTTACTCACCCATGATCCCTCTCTACTATATATGTACTCACCCTGAACATCCAACCTGCTTAAATAGCAAAACCTGGCCAATTTCTCCATATTTTTTCCCCCTTGAGATTTAAATTCTGCTTTCAATAAGTCAAGTGGAAAAAGCAAATGTGCTTTCTGTTCTGATCAATTCTGAAGCTGGTTTGAACTTCAGAGACAAAGTTTTCATTCCCAGAGGATGAATTTGGTTGTCTCAAAGATTAACAGATACCACTCTAATGGCAGAAAATGAAGAGGAACTAAAGAACATTTTGATGAGGGGAAAAAGGAGAGTGAAAAAGCTGGCTTAAAACTCAACATTCAAAAAACTGAGATCATGGCATTTGGTTCCATCACTTCATGGCAAATAGGTGGGGAAAAACTGGAAGCAGTGACAGATTTTATTTTCTAGGGCTTCAAAATCACTGTGGATGGTGATGGCAGTGATGGAATTAAAAGACAGTAGCTCCTTGCAAGAAAAGCAATGACAAACCTAGACAGCGTATTAAAAAGCAGAGACATCACTTTGCCGACAAAGGTCTGTATAGTCAGAGCTATGGTTTTCCTAGTAGTCGTTTACAGATGTGAGAGTTGGACCATAAAGAAGGCTTAGCGCCAAAGAATTGATACTTTCAAACTGGTGCTGGAGAAGACTCTTGAGAGTCTCTTGGACAACAAAGAGATCAAACCAGTCAATTCTAAAGGAAATCAATCCTGAATATTCACTGGAAAGTCTGATGCTGAAGCTGAAGCTCCAATACATTGGCCACCGGATGCAGAGAACTGATTCACTAGAAAAGATCCTAATGTTGGAAAAGACTGAGGGCAGGAGGAGGAGGGGACAACAGGGAATGAGATGCTTAGATGGAATCACTGACTCAGTGGACACGAGCTTGAGCAAACTCTGGGGAACAGTGAAGGACAGGAAAGCCCAGTGTGCTGCAGTCCATGGGACTGCAAAGAGTTGGACATGACTTAGCAACTGAACACCACCAGAGATTAAGAGACATATCATCAGGTGTTTTTACTTTCACTTTCTTTCTTCTTGTCTGCTCCTGTGCACCCCACTCCCAAATTCATCCACCTCCATGACACTGTAATCAATTTCCCAGGGCCCATATCTGGTCTTGTTTCAACACCTGGAGAATTAGTTACCTGCTGCTCTCAGGATAAGGGCTCAGCTTCCCAGCGTGCATCCAAGACCCTTTAAACATGTTGTCTTGCTCTTGAACCTCAGTTGGGTTAATTCCTCAGTAAAATACTAGAATTATTGGAATGACTGTCACTTTGTGGAAAGTAAAGAATCTAACTTTGGTCTTTGTCCAAAGCTACTGTAAGGCATCTCTTATTGTTGTTTAGTCACTAACTTGTGTCTGACTCTTTGCCACCCTATGGACTGTAGCCCACATGGATTCTCTGTCCATGGGATTTCCCAGGCAAGAATACTGGAGTGGGTTGCTATTTCCTTCTCCAGGGGATCTTCCTGACCCAGGGACTGAGCTCATGTCTCCTGCATTGCAGGTGGATTCTTTACTACAGATCCACCAGGGAAGCCGAGAAGGCATCTCTAAGTCCTTGAAATGTCCTCCCTAATGGGAGTGTTTTTGTTCACCCATGGGCCTTGGCCACTGGACAGTTAGCAGTATAATTTATGATGGGGGTTTGGATCTTGTAGTGTCCTCTTTACTCCCGGAGGACCTGGAGCCTAAATGTCAACCATGTGTGTACTTGACCATGGGGCCACCATAAAGACTCTGGATACCGAGACTGAGTGAGCTTCCCAGGTTGGCCATACTCTATATGCTCTATACCTGTTGTCATGTGTTGTTCCCATGAGGAGTTTGTGTTCTCCATGACTCTACAGTGAAAGGATACATTTGGGATGCAGTTGGACTCTGCTTCATGTGTCTCTTCTTGTTGGTTTAATGGATGTCCTTTCTCTGTAAAAAAGGAAATAAAACCAGTCAATCCTAAAGGAAACCAACCCTGAATATTCATTGGAAAGACTGATGCTGAAGCTGAAGCTCCAATAGTTTGGCCACCTGATGCAAAGAACTGATGCACTGGAAAAGACCCTGATGCTGGGAAAGATTGAAGGCAGGAGGAGAAGGGGATGACAGAAGATGACACGGTTGGATGGCATCACTGACTGGATGGACATGAGTCTGAGCAAGCTCCAGGAGTTGGTGAGGGACAGAGAAGCCTGGTGTGGTACAGTCCATGTGGTCGCAAATAGTCGGACATGACTGAGCGACTGAACTAAACTTTCTCTGTAATAAACCATAACCATGTGTATTACAGCTTTCACTGTGTTATGTGAGTTCTTCCAGGGAACTACTTGGACTAAAGGTGGTTTTGAGAAATCCCTGAACTTGAAATTGGTATCATAAGCAGAGGTGAATGTTGAGGACCCCGAAATCCACTCTATCTTAACATACACAGCAGCTATTCCATTGTCCCATTTCTGCTTTTGCTCTCTCTCCCTTTCTCTCTCTCTCTCTCTCTCTGTCTCTCTCCTCTTTATTCACTGATGGAATCCTTTTTAAACTTAAAGACATACTACACTGGTGTAGTTATATACTGCTTTCATCTAGTAATGAGGGATAAATGAGGGACAGGTCAAGTCTAACTCATAAATGCTTTATGGCCTTGGTTTTCCCCTTAGTTTAAAAAGAAAGAAAGAAAAAATGATTGGACCCAATCAGTGATTCTCAATGGAAGACTCTGTGTCAGGATTCTGGGTGAGAGGAGCAGACAAGAAGTGAGGTGTCAGACTATCTTGTTTGATTCCACTTGGTTCTTTGAAGTTTTGGCTGAATTGGAGGCTGGGGGGAGTAACTCCTCCCTCATGAGAGCAGAAAAGTTAATAATTTATCAACTTCCATGCACATTCTCATTAACTCCAGATTAATTTAGATTAAAAATATCTGCCTCATAATATGAGATAATTCAACTTCCTACTATTTCCTGCAAGTCATCTCTTTTGCATTTAAGAAAGTATTGTTTTTGTTGTTGTTTATTCCTGAAATTCTACAAAAATACAAAACTGCCATGAAATTTGTCTGTTTTGCTGCCTCCTTTTGGCCAGATCAGACTATCTATTGCTCATCTGGAAAGAAAGTTTTAATAAAGGCTTTCCAAAGAATGCTCAGAACAAAGCCAGCTCTGAATGCTCAGGCGAAGCACTGCTGTGTTTATTCAGAAACCCAGTCCATGGAATTAAACACATCAGCCCCTCCTCCCAAGAGGAGAACCCAACTGTCCATATGTTGGCACCATCAGAAACGCAGATACTACCATATGTCACCAAAGATGGCACTGATACTGCCCTTGGCCACGTTCCTGATGCTTGCTGCTGATGTATTTCCCAAGCACAGACATTTTCAAATCAACTGCTGAGAAGCTGGATGACAGGCTATGATGCCATCAAAAGATTCCAGCTCCAATCGGGTGTTTGGACCAAAACTCAGTCCCTGGTAGCCCATGTGGCTGAGTCCACAAATCGGTTCCATCAGCAATTTAAGCTCTGGGAGAACATCTGAACCTACTTTCCTTTTGAAAACTGGTAGTCCTCTGATGCCTTGGCATACAAATGAGTCAGTGCCAAGGTTGGTAGTGAGTGCCAGTCCCCTTTTGACAGGTAAATTAATACTCATTATTCAACAGGGGAGAAAATGCTGAGTTGTTTACCAGTGGTTCATTAGTTTTAGCCAAATAAAGGATAAACATAATTACTCTCATAAACTACTATGACAGAGCCTAAAAATTATAAGGGTAAAAATGGATGCCTTCAGGAAAACCTTTAAAAAATGAGTCCCTTGGGTCCTGGCAGGTGAGTAGGAATAATAGTTCTCATCTCTACTGGTACCTGCCAATTGCATCTTGCTTTGTACCCAGACAAAAAAGTTTGCCAAGAAAAGCTCTATTCTTGCATTTTCAATGGCCTTTGTCTTCTCTGATGAGGTATTGTAGACTTTATATTACTTGATAACTTCTGCATGGTGTGTGTGGAGGAGTTAACCCTGCTGTATGAGCAAGCTCTCTGATTAAGCAGAAGTCGACTCCTGATAGCATCTTCCTTGGAAGACTACATTCCCACCTCTGTGCTTCTGGTAAAAGTTTTCTCCTCCAATTGTTTCTCTATCATCCCATTCTGTTCTCCTTTCCTGACATCTACAGTTTCACTAACTAAAGACTTGAGGTTCTGCTTTTGAATGAGTCTAAGTTAATCTTCTGTGGTACAGACTCAGTGTGTTCTCCCAAAATTCATATTTGAAGTCCTAAGCTCAAGTACGGCTATAGTTGAAGGGATGCCTCTGAGAAAGTAATTAAGGTTAAATGGGTTTAGGAAGGTTGGGCTCTGATCAACTAGGAATAATAACCTTGTAGGAAGAGACACCAGAGAGTTTCCCCATGTCTGTGAACTGAGAAAAGGTCATGTGAAGACCCTGAGAGAAGGCAGCTGTCCACACGTCAGGAAGAGAGCCCTCACCAGAAACCAAATATGCTACCCCCTTGATCTGGTACTTCCAGCCTCCAGGATTGTGAGAAAAGACATGTTTACCCAGTCTATGATATTTCATTACTGCAGTCTAAACAGGCTAATAACACACTATAGATCTGGGAATTATAACACACACATATACACATACATGCACACACATGCACATGTGTGTGTATGTACATCCTCTTTTATCATTTTTACCCCATTGCCCTGCCATTGTGTTTTTAGGAAGTAATTGATAAGGATACTAGTGACGATAATTATGTGAAACAAGAAAATGTATTAAAGTCAAGAGCTTTAAAATACTTACACTATTTATTACCTCATTTAGAGATCCTGGATTCATACAGTCATGGTCTACATGAGAAAGTCAGGTTCTGAAAGATGAACTTCAGTGAGCAAAGTATATATATAATATATATAATTCATTTATATTTATATATTTTATTCTTCAATTACCTATTTTCATTCAGCATTCTGTTTAAAAGATTTACCTGTGATTTACATATCAATCTATTTTAATTCATTTCTATTGATGTGAAAAATCTCATTTTTTCTATGCTAAGATTTATTTTGTTTCACTCCCAGTGGATATGAGAGCCTGTCCAGTTTTTACTCTTACAAGCAAAGCTGCAGTGGACACTTACCCAGCTGAGTTTCTGATCTGAAGTTTTCTCTAGGGGATAGGTGAGATAGCACCCCTTTGTATTTCTGTATCCCTAGGGCATTGTCCACACACAGTTAATACTCAAGTGTAAAATACCAATGTGCAGTTCCCAGAATGATGCTCCCCAAGTGCCTTCTACCCCATGTTCAAACTGCCAGTTCATGGTAATCAGTACTTAAACATCAGAAAGCAGGTAGATTGCTGCTGTTAGCAGTGCCAAAGCCAGTATTTCTACTGAACTGGATTGTGTTTATAAACCTGTCTTTTTCGGTCAAGAGTTTTTGCTGTGGGATCTTGTCAAAATGGAGAGATTTCGTGAAATATGTATGCAGATGTGGTAAACGAAATAAAGAACAAATCTTTCAGTCTTCTGTTTTCTAATGTAATCAACATAACAATGGTTATACTAAAAAATGAGGAAGTAAGCAAAATAAAAACAATCGCCTTGTGAGCAGCTGAAGATGTTTAGGCAGCAAAAGTCTGGGTTTTCATCACAGGATGCACCTTCCACTCTCATCAAAACACGTTTACTCTCACTGTCTGTGGTACAAAGCAGACACACAGGGTGTGTGTGTATGTGCGTGTGTGTGTGTGTATGTCTTCTCACTCAGTCATGTCTGACTCTTTGCGACCCCATGGACTGTAGCCAGTGAGGAGCCTCTGTTCAAAAAATTTTCCAGGCAAGAATACTGGAGTGGGTTGCCATTTCCTTCTCCAGTGGAACTCCCCAACCCGGGGATCGAATCTGCGACTATTATTTCTCCTGCATAGGTAGGTGAATTCTTTACCACTAGTGACATTTGGTAATGGGTAAGCATGTGTAATTTAGAGATTCAATGATGGATACTCAAAATGAGAGGTGAAAAAATGAAAATTAGTCATTAAAAAAGCACAAATGATGGGTTCTTCTGGCCCATTCATGCCAAGTAGTAAGTTTTTTATGAATCTGCTGCTCTCCTCCCCCAGGTGTGTGACCTGGCATGCTACCAGATCTTTCTGTACTCTATACCTTTTATCTGAAAATCAGGTGTAAAATTAGCACTTGCTGCATTGGCCCTTTGGGGAATGGAATGAGTAGAAGAAAACCTTTCGGATAATTCCTGGTACATATCAGTTCAATAGTGAGGATGAATAAGCCACAGCAACCTCTGAAAAATTATCATATGAAAATTGTAATAACTAATGCTGATGATTATGACCTTGTTCCATTGAATAAAAGAAATTATATTCAGTATTTTATCTGCAGATGAACGGTGAATAAAATATAACTCAATAGTTAGAGATGAAAATATAAATATAGATATATATCATTATTAAAATGTGAATAGCAGTATAAAAATAATTGTGACCTTGATTCATTAAGAGAACAATCATGTTCATAATGCTCAATGGTTTCTCTGAAAACATTGGTAAATGTGATATAGTAAATATCAAATGGTAAATGTGATATTTTGAAATCATTTGTATACAAAAATTCCATACAGGATGTATACCAATGTGCTAGATTAATTATGTTATCATTTCCCAAAACTGTATTCATCGAGTGTCTTAAATTTTGCATGAAAAATTATGTTTGTGTTAAGTATGTTTGATCAATGTTTGCTTCAGATCAGTTAAGTTCAGTCACTCAGTCGTATCCAACTCTTTGCAAACCCATGAATCACAGCATGCCAGGCCTCCCTGTCCGTCACCAACTCCCAGAGTTCACTCAAACTCATGTCCATCGAGTCGGTGATGTCATCCAGCCATCTCATCCTCTGTCGTCCCCTTTTCCTCCTGCCCCCAATCCTTCCCAGAATCAGAGTCTTTTCCAATAAGTCAATTCTTCTCATGAGGTGGCCAAAGTATTGGAGTTTCAGCTTTAGCATCACTCCTTCCAGTGAACACCCAGGACTGATCTCCTTCAGAATGGACTGGTTGGATCTCCTTGCAGTCCAAGGGACTCTCAAGAGTCTTCTCCAACACCACAGTTCAAAAGCATCAATTCTTCAGCACTCAGCCTTCTTCACAGTCCAACTCTCACATCCCTACATGACCACTGGAAAACCATAGCCTTGACTAGATGGACCTTTGTTGGCAAAGTAATATCTCAGCTTTTGAATATACTGTCTAGGTTGGTCATAACTTTCCTTCCAAGGAGTAAGTATCTTTTAATTTCATGGCTGCAATCACCATCTGCAGTGATTTTGGAGCCCTAAAAAATAAAGTCTGACACTGTTTCCCATCTATTTCCCATGAAGTGGTGGAACCAGATGCCATGATCTTAGTTTTCTGAATGTTGAGCTTTAAGCCAACTTTTTCACTCTCCTCTTTCACTTTGATCAAGAGGCTTTTTAGTTCCTCTTCACTTTCTGCCATAAGCGTTTAAAGTTAAATAGGGATTTCCTCTTTGTGTAATGAGTTTGGAAACTAAATTTAATTTTTCTTACTAAAAACAAATAGTAGTTCTGAGAAAATATGAACAGAAAATTTTAAGCTAACAATGCAGTAAGGAATTATGGAGCTAAAATCTAGGAGAGGAAAGAAACCCATAAAGGTAACCCTGGAATTTAGAATTCCTTTTCCCTAGGAGATGGCTACTGATTTGGAAGAAATAGCTGAGAAGCTAAGAACCTGTACAATGTTGTTAAGAGGCACAAAGAACTAGAGGGGCAAATACTGCAGCTGAGGGTCCAATGTAGGGAGCCCTGGTAAATCCATGTACTTAGTGTTGAGCCTCTATAGAGACACAGAAAGAAAGATAGTGCTAAGTCGTGTCTGACTTGCAATCCCATGAACTGTAGCCTGCCAGGCTCCTCTGTCGGTGGAATTCTCCAGCCAAGAATACTGGAGTGGGTTGCCATTTCCTTCTCCAGTAGAGACACATGCTAGCAGTAAAGGAAGGAGGGGTGGTAAATACATATTTCTCTCAAGGACCAAACCTTGTTTCATATTATCTTAAGTCTCTGAAATTGGACTGAGATAGATCCTGATTGCCAGTGTCCTGTACAGCTTACCAGAAGCAGTGTGCATCTAGTACCCTTGAAACTAACACGACATTGTAAATCAGCTATATGCCAATGTAAAATAAAAACTAAATTTTAAAAAAGAAGCAGTAGACCTCTCTGGAGAAAACGCAGAAAGGAGATCAAACCAATCAATCCTAAAGGAAATTAATCCTGAATATCCGTTGGAAGGACTGACGCTAAAGCTGGAGCCCCAGTGCTTTGGCCACCTGATGTGAAAAGTAGACTCATTGAAAAAGACTCTGATGCTAGCAAAGATTGAGGGCAGGAGGAAAAGAGGGCGACAGAGAACAAGATGACTGGTTGGCATCACCAACTCAGTGGACATAAGTCTGAGCAAACTCTGGAAGATAGTGAAAGACAGGGAAGCCTAGCATGTTGCAGTCTATGGGATTACAAAGAGTGGGACGTGACTTAGCTGCTGAACAACAATACATCTCTGTGGGGAATTTAACACTGCCGAAGCCATAAGTTATGTCTATAATGTTTTTGGACACAACTTCCAACTCTTAGTTAAAAAAATAACCAGATAGAGAAGTCCAGACAACACTAAGGAAAATCAAGAGACATATAGATATTAAAAAATAGACCTAGAGAGGGACCAGAAAATGGAAACATCAGATGCTAAGTTTAAAAGGACCATAATTATTATATTTTAAAATATGAAATGACAAAATTGAAAATTTGGCAATGGCATAAAGATCATGAGAAAGTATAAAATAGAAACTGAAAAACACAGTGACTGATAGTCAAAGCTCAATGGACAGATGGGCAGATATAACAATAGGTTAAAAACACTTGGAAAGAGAACTAGAGCTTTGAACTATTCATCAGAAGAAAAACATCCTTGATGAAATATAAACAGTGACAATGTGCTTAGTCGCTCAGTCGTGTCTGACTGTCTGTGACCCTATGCGTTGTAGCCCACCAGGTTCCTCTATCCATGGGGATTTTCCAGGCAAGAATACTGGAGTGGGTTGCCATGCCCTCCTCCAGGGGATCTTTCCAACCCAGGGATTGAAGCCAGGTTCCCGTGTTGCAGGCAGATTCTTTACTGTCTGAGCCACTAGGGAAGCCCAATGCAATAGAGACACTAAGAAACATAAGAGAAGTCCAGAGAATTTATTTGAAATTGCAGTCCCAGAAAAAGAAAACAGACAGCTAACAGTAGAACAGACAGTCTAGGAATTTTCTAGGACTAATAAAATACATAAAGCTATATTTGCAAGAGGGCTTCACTGGTGACTCAGTGGTAGAGCCCCCCTGCCAATACAGGAGATGTGGGTTTTGTCCCTGGGTTGGGAAGATCCCCTGGAGAAAGACATGGCAACCCACTCCAGTATTCTTGCTTGGGAAATCTCAGGGACAGAGGAGCTTGGCGGGCTACAGTCCATGGTGTCACAAAAGAGCTGAACGTGACTTAGAGACTAAACAGCAACATTTATCCAAGAAGCCCTATACACCTACAGAAGAATAAATAAAAATGAAACCACACACAGATGCAGCAAGATAAGGACTGCTATCATCTGCAGACAAAGAATAAAAATCTCAAAAACAGTCAGAAATAAGAAGCACATTCCATTCAAAAGAGCAAAGTTAGACTTACAGCTCATATCACAACAGAAACAATCATAAAGAGAAGACAGTGCAATGACATATTCATTCAAAGTGCTGAAAGAAAATAACTGTCAATCTAATTCTGTGTGCAGCATGAATATTTTCAAGAATGAAAGTGAACTATTTACAAACAAGTAAATATCAGGTAATCTATGTTTAGCAGACTTTAATTAAAGGATAGAAATGTAGACATAAAATTAAAATACATAGAAACAATAGTAAATAAGTTAGGAAAAGGACAAATGTTAAAGTATTCTAGAATCCTGGCATTGTCCAAGAAGACACTAAATTGTCAAGTGATATTACACTTTGATAAGCTAATAATGAAAAATGTAGCATGTAAGGTATCTATTAGAACAGTAAAAGTTTTTGACAACTAAACAAAAAAGGAGAGGTGGAAAGAAATGAGATGAAACTGTTTCATAAGTCCAAAGAAAGACAAAAAGAGAGAAAAAGAAATATAGTCAGGACAAATAGAAAGTAATATTAATATGGTTCATTTAAAACTAAATGTCTAAATTACATTAAATGTAAAAATAGCAATATGATCCTTATAAAAGTCATAAATATTAGAATACAGAAAGTTTGAAATAAAAACATTTAAGAACATATACCATGCAATATTAACAAAATAAATTTTGTGAAACTATATTAATATCAAGCAAAGTAAACTTTAAGGCAAAACACATTGCAGGAGACACTGAGACATGTCATTAAGAGAAAAGCATCAGCTTACAATTGGAGTATAAACACTCACTGATGTATATTTAAATATTTTTAAAGCAAACTAAGCAGAATTACAAAGAAAATTTCAAAAGTTTATAATCACCTTGATAGATTTTGAAAACTTTTTTAGTGGCAACCCACTCTAGTACTCTTGCCTGGAAAATCCCATGGATGGAGGAGGCTGGTAGGCTGCAGCCCATGGAATCAGGAAGACTCAGACACGACTGAATGACTGCACTTTCACTTTTCACTTTCATGCATTGGAGAAGGAAACGGCAACCCACTCCAGTGTTCTTGCCTGGAGAATCCCAGGGACAGGGGAGCCTGATGGGCTGCCATCTTTGGGGTTGCACAAAGTCAGACATGACTGAAGTGACTTAGCAGTAGCAGTAAAGAATAAAAACAAAAACGAAGATAGTCAAGACATTCCTGAAGAACAAAAAATAAAGAAATTGTTTTACCAACAGTTAAATGACATTCAGTTCAGTTCAGTTCAGTCGCTCAGTCGTGTCTGACTCTTTGCAACCCCATGAATTGCAGCATGCCAGGCCTCCCTGTCCATCACCAACTGCTAGAGTTCACTCAGACTCATGTCCATCGAGTCAGTGATGCCATCCAGCCATCTCATCCTCTGTCGTCCCCTTTTCCTCCTGCCCCCAATCCCTCCCAGCATCAGAGTCTTTTCCAGTGAGTCAACTCTTCCCATAAGGTGGCCAAAGTATTGGAGTTTCAGCTTTAGCATCATTCCTTCCAAAGAAATCCCAGGACTGATCTCCTTCAGAATGGACTGGTTGGATCTCCTTGCAGTCCAAGGGACTCTCAAGAGTCTTCTCCAACAACACAGTTCAAAAGCGTCAATTCTTTGGTGCTCAGCTTTCTTCACAGTCCAACTCTCACATCCCTACATGACCACTGGAAAAACCATAGCCTTGACTAGACAGACCTTAGTCGGCAAAGTGATGTCTCTGCTTTTGAATATGCTATCTAGGTTGGTCATAACTTTCCTTCCAAGGAGTAAGTGTCTTTTAATTTCATGGCTGCAATCACCATCTGCAGTGATTTTGGAGCCCCCAAAAATAAAGTCTGACACTGTTTCCACTGTTTCCCCATCTATTTCCCATGAAGTAATGGGCCCGGATGCCATGATCTTAGTTTTCTGAATGTTGAGCTTTAAGCCAACTTTTTCACTCTCCTCTTTCACTTTCATCAAGAGGCTTTTTAGTTCCTCTTCATTTTCTGCCATAAGCGTGGTGTCATCTGCATGTCTGTAGTTATTGATATTTCTCCCGGCAATCTTGATTCCAGCTTGTGTTTCTTCCAGTCCAGCATTTCTCATGATGTACTCTGCATATAAGTTAAATAAGCAGGGAGACAATATACAGCCTTGACGCACTCCTTTTCCTATTTGGAACCAGTCTGTTATTCCATGTCCAATTCTAACTGTTGCTTCCTGACCTGCATACAGATTTCTCAAGAGGCAGGTCAGGTGGTCTTGTATTCCCATCTCTCTCAGAATTTTCCACAGTTTATTGTGATCCACACAGTCAAAGGCTTTGGCATAGTCAAGAAAGCAGAAATAGATGTTTTTCTGGAACTCTCTTGCTTTTTCCATGATCCAGCGGATGTTGGCAATTTGATCTCTGGTTCCTCTGCCTTTTCTAAAACCAGCTTGAACATCAGGAAGTTCACAGTTACATTTATATAAATTACATAATTAAAGTATGTACCAAGACTTATTAAGTTACAGTGCTTAAGACAGTGTGGTACTTTGACTCAAGGATGAAAAAATAACCCAGTTAGAGTAGAGTCCAGAAACAGATTATAAATATATGAATACCTGACTTACAGAAAAGGTGGTGGTGAAGTACAATGGGAGAAAACAAGTGTTTTCGTAAATGATGTTAGGCCAATTGGATTTATGCATGGAGTCATGCCACACAAAAAAGTAAATTTCAGATGAATGATGGACCTAAATGTAAAAGGTGAAATAATGTAACTTTGGAAAACATTGTTAGAATATGTTAATGAATATGAGAGAGAATTTTTATTAATAAAACACAAATTCATTCAATATAAAAAGAATGAATAAAAATGGACTATATCAAAATTAAGCTCTTCTCTTCATCAAAAGATAATGTTGAGACTGAAATAAGTCACAAAAAATACAAATAATGCTGACAAATCATACAAAAATAAAGATAAATAACCAATAAAAAAGATACAAGTGACTTGACTAGATTATTCCATTAAAAAATTCTAAAGATTCCATTTCAACAGTTAGCAGCTAAATGAAAATTAAAACCACAATGTGATATTACTTCTTACCCATCAGAAAAATGAAAAAGTGTCTAACAGTATCAACTCAAACTGCCATACAGTGCTGGTGAGAGTGAAAGCTAGTTTAGACACTGGAAAGCTCTTTGGCATTATTAAGTTAAACATATCTGATAATCTGGTCTTCCCAGGTGGCACAGTGGTAAAGAATCCACCTGCCAATGCAGGAGGCACGGGTTTGATTCCTGGTTGAGAAGATGCCTGTAGTAGAAAATGACAACCCAGTTCACTATTCTTGCCTGGAAAATCCCATGAAGAGAGGAGTCTGTCAGGCTACAGTCCATAAGTTCACAAAGAGCTGGACATGACTGAGTGTCTGAGCACACACGAATCTGATAATCTAGCAATTCCTCTCCTAAGTATGTGAATAACAGAAACACATTCACATGCTTACAAGAGACAGCTACAAGAGTGTTCACAATAACGTTTGTCACAATAATCCCTAAGTGGAAATGATCCAAAAGATTATTGATTTTGGAATGAACAAATAAATCAACAGTAGAATACTGTATAGCAGAGAACCTGATAAACCAGGATCCATCCAACAAATGAATGGATCTCACAGACATGACGCTGAAAAACAGAAGCGAAACACAAAGGACTGCCTCATACTTTTTATTCTTATAAAGCTTAAAACTGGAAAAAATCTCTATGGTGTTAGCAGTGACGACAGTAGTCACTTGGGGAAGACTTAAAAGGAATGAGATGGCGATTGAGCGGGAGCGTGAGGAGGCCTCTAGATCGTGTACAACATTCCATTTCTTACAACTTGTATGATGATAAATTAGATATTCACTCAGTGATCACTTGTAGAGATATAACTCAAATTTTCTGTACTGTTTGATACAAGACTTATATTTCATTTTTCAAAAGTTGTATTTAAGGGAGAAAATAGAGTTACATAAGATTTTTCAGTGTGGGACTTCTGTGAGACTTTAACAGTACACAGCCTTGATTTACTCCTTTCCCAATTTGGAACCAGTCTGTTGCTGTATGGCCGGTTCTAACTGTTGCTTCTTGACCTGCATACAGGTTTTCATGAGGCAGGTAGGTGATCTGTTATTTCCATCTCTTTAAGAATTTTTTTTAAATATAAATTTATTTATTTTGATTGGAGGTTAATTACTTTACAATATTGTATTGGTTTAGCCATACGTCAACATGTATCTGCCACAGGTATACACGTGTTCCCCATCCTGAACCTCCCTCCCTCCTCCCTCCCCATACCATCCCTCTGGGTCGTCCTAGTGCAACAGCCCCAAGCATCCAGTATCATGCATCGAACCTGGACTGGCGATTCGTTTCATATATGATATTATACATATTTCAATGCCATTCTCCCAAATCATCCCACCCTCACCCTCTCCCACAGAGTCCCAAAGACTGTTCTATACATCTGTGTCTCTTTTGTTGTCTCGCATACAGGGTTATTGTTACCATATTTCTAAATTCCATATACATGCGTTAGTATACTGTATTGGTGTTTTTCTTTCTGGCTTGCTTCACTCTGTATAATAGGCTCTAGTTTCTTTAAGAATTTTTAACAGTTGTTGTGATCCACACATTCAGAGGCTTTAGTGTAGTCAGTGAAGCAGAAGTAGATTTTTTTTTTCTGGAATTTTCTTGATCTTTCTATGAGCCAAAGGATGTTGGCAACTTGATCTCTGGTTCCTCTGCCTTTTCTAAATCCAGCTTGAATATCTGGAAGTTCTTGGATCACGTACTGTTGAAGCCTGGCTTGGAGGATTTTGAGCATTACTTTACTAGTATATGAGATAAGTACAATTGTGCAGTAGTTTGAACACTCTTTGTCATTGCGCTTCTTTGGGATTAGAATGAAAACTGAACTTTTCCAGTCCTGTGGCCACTGCTGAGTTTTACATATTTGCTGGCATATTGAGTGCCTCACTTTAATAGCATCATCTTTTAGATTTGAAATAGCTCAGCTGGAATTCCATTGCCTCCACTAGCTTCGTTCATAGTGATGCTTCCTAAGGTGCACTTGACTTCACATTTCCAGGATGTCTGGCTCTAGGTGAGTGATCACACCATCATGGTTATCTGGGTCCTTAAGATCTGTTTTGTATAGTTATTCTGTGTATTTGTGGCACCTCTTAATATCTTCTGCTTCTGTTAGGTCCTTACTATTTCTGTCCTTTATTGTGCCCATGATTGCATGAAATGTTCCCTTGATATCTCTAATCTTCTTGAAGAGATCTCTAGTCTTACCCATTCTATTGTTTACCTCTCTTTTCATTGATCACTTAGGAAGACCTTCTTGTCTCTCCTTGCTATTCTTTAGAATTCTGCATTCAGGTGGGTATATCTTTCTTCTTTTCATTTGCTTTCACTTCTCTTGTTTTTTCAGCTCTTTGTAAGGCCTCCTCAGATGACCATTTTGCCTTTTTGCATTTCTTTTTCTTGGGGATGGTTTTGATCAGCACCTACTATACAATGTCATGAACTTCTGTCCATAGTCTTCAAGCCCTCTGTCTTCAAATCTAACCCCTTTAATTGATTTATCACTTCCACTGTATAACTGTAAGGGATTGGATTTAGGTCATACATTAATGGCCTAGTGGCTTTCCCTACTTTCTTCAATTTAAGTCTGAATTTTGCAATAAGGAGTTCATGATTTGAGGCACAGTCAGATCCCAGTTTTGGGTTTGCTGACTATATAGAGCTTCTCCATCTTTGACTGCAAAGAACAAAATCAATCTGATTTCTGTATTGACCATCTGGCGATGTCCATGTGTAGAGTTATCTCTTGTGTTGTTGGAAGAGGATGTTTGCTATGGCCAATGTGTACTCTTGGCAAAATTCTGTTAGTTTTTGCCCTGCTTCATTTTGTATTCCAAGGCCAAACTTGCCTGTTATTCCAAGTATCTCTTGACTTCCTACTTTTGCATTCCAGTCCCCTGTGATGAAAAGAACATCTTTTTCTTTCTTTCTTTTTTTTTTTTTTTTTTTGGTCAATTTCTGTTAGTTCATAATTGCCCACAGCAATCCTTATGCTGTTAAGGCTATTTCTAGGAGTCAACAGGAATAAACACTATTTGACAAGTGTATGGAAACCATGCTAAAATGTTGTTCTTGAGGTTGACAACTATAGCATTTAATAGCCAGAATGCTGCCTTTGTTCTTCTAACAAAATGACCCCAAATAAGAGTGGTGTACTTACACAAGATAGTTCACAATTCTCAAAGGTTCTAATGGCAGTCCAAAGCTGATGTGGTGGTTTCTCTCATCATCAAAAACAAAGGTTTATTCTGTCGTATTGTCCCACCATCCTTTCTACATGAAGCTTCTTACTCAGGGACGATGATGTCTGTTGGAGCTCTTCCCATCACACATCCACCTTCTTGTAGTGCGATGAGGGAAAGGGGAAAAGGCAGGAGTGCATATCCCTCATTTTTAGGGCATAGCCTAGAATTAGCATATTTTATTTCCACTTTCTCACCATTAGTTAGAATCTAGTCACAGGGTCACACTTACCAGCTTGTTGTTCCAGGAAGGCTGGAAGCAGTGTCCCTAACAAATCAATATATAGATTTCTTTTACTAAAGGGAGACAGGATAGGTATTAGGGGAAAGGTCCTTGATCCTTTCCTAACTAAATGCCTCTAGAGGGAGTTTTAAGACACTCCCTTTTATTGATAGATCCTATGAACGGTGTCAGTGATGAAGTACAGAGAAGTCAGAACATTTTGTTGCTGTTGTTCTGTCCCCACATCATGTCCGATTCTTTGTGACCCCGTGGACTGTTACATGCCAAGCTTCTCTGTGCTCTGCTATCTCCCAGAATTTGCTCACATTCATGTCCATTGAGTCAGTGATGCTATCTAATCATCTCATCCTCTACCACTGCCTTTTCCTGTTGCCTTCAATATTTCCCAGCATCAGGGTCTTTTCCAATGAGTCAGCTCTTCATATCAGGTGGCCAATGTATTGAAGCTTCAGCTGCAGCATCAGTCCTTCCAATGAGTATTCAGAGTTGACTTCATTTAAGATTGGCTGGTTTGATCTGCTTGTAGTCCAGGGGACTCTCAAGAGTCTTCTCCAACACCACGATTTGAAAGAAATTCTTCAGTGCTCAGCTTTCTTCATGGACCAACCCTAACAGCCTTACATGACTACTGGAAAATTCACAGCTCTGACAATACGGACTTTTGTTGGCAAAGTGATATCTCTGCTTTTTAATACACTGCCTCGATTTGTCATAGTCATAGCTTTTCTTCCAAGAAGCAAGCATCTTTTAATTTCATGGCTGCAGTCACAGTCTGCAGTGATTTTGGAGCCCAAGAAAAGAAAACCTGTCACAACTTCCAAATTGTTACCTTCTGTTTGCTATGAAGTGATAGGACTGGATGCCATGAACTTAGTTTTTTAAACGTTAAGTTTTAAGCCAGCTTTTTCTGCTTGTTAACCATCATCAAGACATTCTTTAGTTCCCCTTCACACTCATCCATTAGAATGGTATTATCTGTATATCTGAGGTTGTTGATATTTCTCCTGGCAATCTTAATTCCAGTTTGGGATTCATCCAGCTCAGCATTTCACATGATATACTCTGTATATAAGTTAAATAAGCAAGGTGACAGTGTGCAGCCTTAATGTACTCCTTTCCCAATTTTGAACCTGTCTGTTGTTCCCTGTCTGGTTCTAACTACTGCTTCTCGACCCTCACACAGGTTTTTCAGGAGATAGGTAAGGAGATCTGGTGTTCCCAAATATTTAAGAACTTTCCATAGTTTGTTCTGAGTCACACAGGCAGAGGCTTTAGCATAGACAATGGAGCAGAAGTAGATGTTCTTCTGGAACTCCCTTGCTTTCTCTGTGATCCAACAATTGTTAGCAATTTGATCTCTGGTTCATCCGCCTCTTCAAAACCCAACTTGTACACTTGGAAGTTCTTGATTCACATACTTTTGAAGCCTAGCTTGAAGGATTTTGATCATAATCTTGCTGGCATGTGAAATGAATGCAGTGGGAGCTAGTTTGAACATTCTTTGGCATTGCCTTCTTTGGGATGGGAATGAAAATTTTTCCAGTCCTGTGGTCGCTGCTAAGTTTTCCAAATCTGCTGACATACTGCCTGCAGCGCTTTAACAGTGTCATCTTTTAGGATTCCATCTCACCCAGAATTCCATCACATCCACTAGCTTTGTTCATAGTAATGCTTCCTAAGTCCCATTTTACTTCACACTCAGGATGTCCAGCTCTGGGTGAGCTAACAGTAACAATCATGGTTATCTGGGTCATTAAGGCTTGCAGAAATGAATAATTATGGCCAGGTTCAGTGGCATTATATCAATAGGACTCTAATTATTTCTTATTTTTAGAAGAAGGAGGCAGTCTGGAGAATCTTCCACCTTTGACACAACACCTAATTAGCTGATTGACCAGGAAAGGGCTGCAGATAATGTTTTGACTCCATGGCCGATAGGTGTTGAACATCTGTGTGAAGTCATGTAGTATGTTGCAAAAACAGGAGCTTTGAGGTCAAAATGACCTGGATGCCAACTTTGCTTTGCCACTGCCTACATCATGACAGGGCATAATCCTCTGAACAAAAGCAAACCAAACTCTACCAATGTCTGACTTTTCATGTTAGTGACCTTTCATTGATACCAGTTACCCCTTCCTATGAATCTGATATCAGTGTGTAAATCTTGCTTCTCGGGAAACCCCACTGCCTGCAAGACACCTAATTAGCAGGTGCACTTTGAAAGACCTCTAACAAAAGCCTGCATGTGTATCTGAGCACAAGTACTCTCATTAGTGAAGCTAGGATGGGTGATTATTTGTATCATTTCTATAATTTAAAATTCTGAAGGCTAATTACAATTATCCATCAGTATTTCAACATGTCAGAACTGAGGATCTTAACCTTCCTTGCAGCACTCTTCTTTCCTCTCTTCCCATTCTGCTCTCCTGAAGGACCCCACTGCTTTCCTTTTGAAAACTCTACTGTAGCTCTCTAGTTCCAGAATATAGTTGTTTCTTTTCCATAAATTTTCTTGAGTTCCCAGCTGTCAGAAGGCCTATTTGTTTGTTATCTCTGAAATGGGAAGGGGAGAGGTAACAACTGCTTTATCCTAATACCTCGGCTATCCTAATAGATATTTGAAAGATGGAAGACTTGGGTTGCAACTGGTGTGCTTGTGTCCTGACTCATCTCTCAACCTGTTCTTGTCCTTTGCAAGAAGAAGACCTCTTCTGTGCCACCTTCAGGGCCTATAGGTGTCTCTTGTAAACTTTGCATGTAATTTGTAGCCATTAGTTCCAGCAGTGGATCAAACAGGGAGTAAAACTAAAATATCAGAAGTTCCATTTAATTAAAGTAACTGCATTGAGAAGACTCATCAGAGTCTCTCTTGCAAGTAATTACCAAACCCTAGATGAAACAACAGAGAAAGTTCCATCTGGAAGAGGCTTGTTGATTACATCATCATCATGATGATGCCACTGCCATCATTATAATTATCTCAGCACATTGGCATTGGAGTCTCAGCACAACACCTCACTCTAGGCATGGGAGTTCATGCTCACATGGAAACCATCCACGCCTGCTTCAAGCACCGTCCATATGCCATTTCACAGAATAGGAAGCCTTCTGGAAATTGTTCTGTAGATTGAATCTCCAGTGCTCCAAGGAAGCTGACTTTTCCATCCATTGTGCCTGCAGGGGCTCATGGTTTAAAATGACATCTGGTGAGGAGTTTCTCACTAAAAGACTTTGGATACTGCTAAGAAGGAAGAAAATTAGGCCAGTATCAAGAGCTGGCTTTGATCATCAAAATTTTTCTAGAATCAGAGAAAAAGTTCCCCACTCTCAAAGCTGAAGATAGTAAATTGGAAACCATAGTCTCTGGATCATCTTCACAGGTTCACTAAAATTTAATAAGCTTGGCCAGAATCTCTAGCAACATTTGACTATCTGCATCCTTGCATTGTCAACTACAAAACTGGACAGCCATCTCTTTAACATGGGGGCACTTTTTGTCAGGAAGAGACATGTCCTACTCTCCTTAGCAGGAGCTGCAGTTCCCCTAAAGTAACAGGACAGAACTGGGGAAGATTGAGGTCACTCTGTCAGTGACATATACTCTGGCAGGTGTTGACCACAGGTAACAGGCTCAAGAGATAATTTCATCTCAGCCTAGCAGAGCTGCTTTACAAGAAAGACACTGAGAATCTGACTATAATCCACATTCATTTTCCTATCTTCCATCTGTACTTTAAAGGATGCATTCCAAATTGCACTCAAGTAGAAAGAAAATGGGACCCAAGGCAATATAACATGCTTCTATGCAAATACCAATTCAGTGAACATCTTCTCATCAGGTATGAGCACAGATAGGAAAAAAAAGGAAAGATTTTTATTACAGTTTACAAGTGTTCTGTGCCTTCCCTTGATAGCTTATGGTGAACAGAGTTGGATTTGTGATCTTCAAAGAAAAAAATATAGCTTCAAGATCAAGGATCAGGCTTGATCACTCAGGGCTCTTGGGTGGCAGAAGTTTTATTACAGTGAGAAAGGACAGAGAAAGCTTCTGACATAGACATCAGAAGGGGATGGAGAGTGCCCCACTTGCTAGTGTTATCAAGGGAGCTATATACTTTTTCAATTGGTTATTAAAGTAAATCAAAAGAATGTCTCAAGATTATAAAGGTCTTACCAGACCCACACAAGAGAAGACTCTACACATGGACATCACCAGATGGTCAACACCGAAATCAGATTGATTATATTCTTTGCAGCCAAAGATAGAAAAGCTCTATACAGTCAGCAAAAATAAGTCCAGCCCATTTATACAGAGTGAAGTAAGCCAGAAAGAAAAACACCAATACGTATACTAACCCATATATATGGAATTAGGAAAGATGGTAATGATAACCCTGCATGAGAGAGAGCAAAAGAGACATAGATGTATAGAGCAGTCTTTTGAACTCTGTGGGAGAGGGAGAGGGTGGGATGATTTGGGAGAATGGCATTGAAACATGTATACTATCATGTGAGAAATGAAAAAATAAATAAAACAGACATAGAAAACAATACAAAACAAAACAAGACCGGAAGCTGATTGTGGCTCAGATCATGAACTCCTTATTGCCAAATTCAGACATAAATTGAAGAAAGTAGGCAAAACCACTAGACCATTCAGGTATGACCTAAATCAAATCCCTTATGATTATACAGTGGAAGTGAGAAATAGATTTAAGGGACTAGATCTGATAGATAGAGTATCTGATGAACTATGGACGGAGGTTTGTGGCATTGTACAGCAGACAGGAATTAAGACCATCCCCATGGAAAAGAAAGGCAAAAAAGCAAAATGGCTGTCTGGGGAGGCCTTACAAATAACTGTGAAAGGAAGAGAGGTGAAAAGCAAAGGAGAAAAGGAAAGATATAAGCATCTGAATGCAGAGTTCCAAAGAATAGCAAGAAGAGATAAGAAAGCCTTCTTCAGCAATCAATGCAAAGAAATAAAGGAAAACAACAGAATGGGAAAGACTAGAGATCTCTTCAAGAAAATTAGAGACACCAAGGGAACATTTCATGCAAAGATGGGCTCAATAAAGGACAGAAATCGTATGGACCTAACAGAAGGAGAAGATATTAAGAAGAGGTGGCAAAAATACACAGAAGAACTGTATAAAAAAGATCTTCATGAACCAGATAATCACGATGGTGTGATCACTCACCTAGAGCCAGACATCTTGGAATGCGAAGTCAAGTGGGCCTTAGAAAACATCACTATGAACAAAGCTAGTGGAGGTGATGGAATTCCAGTTGAGCTATTTCAAACCCTGAAAGATGATGCTGTGAAAGTGCTGCACTCAATAAGCCAGCAAATTTGGAAAACTCAGCAGTGGCCACAGGACTGGAAAAGGTCAGTTTTCATTCCAATCCCAAAGAAAGGCAATGCCAAAAAATGCTCAAACTACCACACAATTGCACTCATCTCACACGCTAGTAAAGTAATGCTCAAAATTTTCCAAGCCAGGCTTCAGCAATACGTGAACTGTGAACTTCCTGATGTTCAAGCTGGTATTAGAAAAGGCAGAGGAACCAGAGATTAAGTTGCCAACATCCGTTGGATCATTGAAAAAGCAAGAGAGTTCCAGGAAAATATCTATTTCTGCTTTATTGACTATGCCAAAGCCTTTGACTGTGTGGATCACTATAAACTGTGGAAAATTCTGAAAGAGATGGGAATACGAGACCACCTAACCTGCCTCTTGAGAAATCTGTATGCAGGTCAGGAAGCAACAGTTAGAACTGGACATGCAACAACAGACTGGTCCCAAATAGGAAAAGGAGTGTGTCAAGGCTGTATATTGTCACCCTGCTTATTTAACTTATATGCAGAGTACATCATGAGGAACGCTGGACTGGAAGAAGCACAAACTGGAATTAAGATTGCTGGGAGAAATATCAATAACCTCAGATATGCAGATGGCACCACGCTTATGGCAGAAAGTGAAGAGGAACTAAAAAGCCTGTTGAAAGTGAAAGAGGAGAGTGAAAAAGTTGGCTTAAAGCTCAACATTCAGAAAAGGAAGATCATGGCATCCGGTCCCATCACTTCATGGGAAATAGATGGGGAAACAGTGGAAACAGTGTCAGACTTTATTTTTTGGGGCTCCAAAATCACTGCAGATGGTGATTGCAGCCATGAAATTAAAAGACGCTTACTCCCTGGAGGGAAAGTTATGACCAACCTAGATAGCATATTGAAAAGCAGAGACATTACTTTGCCAACAAATGTCCATCTAGTCAAGGCTATGGTTTTCCAGTAGTCATGTAGGAATGTGAGAGTTGGACTGTGAAGAAAGCGGAGCGCCGAAGAATTCATGTTTTTGAACTGTGTTGTTGGAGAAGACTCTTGAGAGTCCTTTGGACTGCAAGGAGATCCAACCAGTCCATTCTAAAGGAGATCAGTCCTGGGTATTCATTGGAAGGAATGATGTTGAGTCGGTGATAGCATCCAACCACCTCATCCTCTGTCGTCACCTTCTCCTACTGCCTTCAATCGTTCCCAGCTTCAGAGTCTTTTCTAATGAGTTGGCTCTTTGCATCAGAGGCCGAAGTACTGGAGCTTCAGCTTCAGCATCAGTCCTTCCAATGAATATTCAGGATTTATTTCAGGATTGACTGGTTTGATCTCATACTGGTTTGATGTATGTTATAATTTCTGCAATAACCACAATAATGTGACTTTCAAAGCATGAGGGTGGAAGAAAAGAACGAGAAAATGAATCAATTCAAATATGACAAAATAGGAAGAATAAAATCATATAATGTGAAATTAAAATACATCATCTTTTAAAATCCCCATGAAAACTATTGTCATATTTGCTGTTCATATGACATATCTAAAATATAATATTATAGTAAATTTTAAAGCAAAAGGGTAAAAAAGCATACTTGACAAACACTAACAAATCAAAGCTAATATCTTTTTTTTTTTTCTTGGCCACACTGCTCAGTGTGTGAAACTTGCCCGTTCAGGGATCCAACCCATGCCCCCTGCCATGGAAGAGTGGAGTCTTAATCACTGGACCATCAGGGATGTCCCTAGCATCACTGTTTTAATATTAGACAAACCGGACTTCAAGGCAAAAACTAATACCTGAGAATAAGTTACTCATAGTGGCATATGATTTGATTGACCAGGAAAGCATGAAGATTCTAAGTAGATACACAGCAAATACACACAGGTCACAATACACAAAGCCAAAAATAGAAAGAAAGAAAAGAAGTAAGGAAGAAAGAGGAAAAGAGAAACACATAGAAACAAAATCACACCAGGAGACTTTTAACACTTCATTTGGTGATTGATAGAATAATCTGACAAACAAAATATGTGTATAGTAGATTGGAAAAGGCAATTGCAACCCACTCCAGTACTCTTGCCTGGAAAATCCCATGGACGGAGGAGCCTGGTAGGCTGCAGTCCATGGGGTCCCAAAGAGTCGGACACAACTGAGCGACTTCACTTTCACTTTTCACTTTCATGCATTGGAGAAGGAAATGGCAACCCACTCCAGTATTCTTGCCTAGACAATCCCAGGGATGGGGGAGCCTGGTGGGCTGCCGTCTATGGGGTCGCACAGAGTCGGGCACGACTGAAGTGACTTAGTAGTAGTAGTCTGAATTGGCTGATTTTAAACATCTGACCTACTTGTCATATAAAACACTGCACTTAAGAGAATACATAGTCCTTTCAAACACAGTAAGTAGTAAACCCAGTCCCAACAAATAACAAAGAATTGACATCATATGAACCATATATGTAAATAAAAATAACGGGAATGGATTCTTAAAGATAGCTATGAGAAATCCTATGTGTCTGGACATTTAAAAACTCCCTTCTAAATAACTATTTAGTTATACACTAAGTCATAATAGAAAGTAGAAGAAATGCTGACTAGGAAAATAAAAATGGTATATATTGAACATACTAGAGCCAATAAGTAGATGTAAGATGATAATAAAGATAAAAGAAAAACTGAAAACTAGAAAATAAAATATGGTGACAACAGTGTTAACAACTGGTTCTTTCATGAATCTAATAAAATTGATAACTTTTTGACAAGATTTATCTTAAAAGGGAAGATGCACAGATAAAAGATATTAAAGATGATGTTGCAACATAAAGACTAATAAGAAGATACTGTAAATAAATTCACATGTACCATATTAATAGATTAAAAGAAAATAATCATAAGATTGTCTCAATAGATGCAGAAGAAAGGTTTTCAATAATTTTAAACATCAATTCATGGCAAAACTTCATTAGAAACTAAGGAAAGGGAACTTCTTTAATTTGGTAGAATATAAGCAGAAGATATTAAGAAGAGGTGGCAAGAGAACACAGAAGAACTATACTAAAAAGATCTTCATGACCCAGAAAATCATGATGGTGTGATCATTCACCTAGGGCCAGACATCCTGGAATGCAAAGTAGAGTAAGCCTTAAGAAGTATCACTATGAACAAAGCTAGTGGAGGTGATGTGAAAGAATATCAGTTGAACTATTTCAAATCCAAAAAGATGATGCTGTGAAAGTGCTGCACTCAATATGTCAGCAACTTTGGAAAACTAAACAGTGGCCGCAAGACTGGAAAAGGTCAATTTTCATTCCAATCCCAAAGAAAGGCACTTCCAAAGAATGCTCAAACTACCACACAATTGCACTCATCTCACAAGCTAGCAAAGTAATGCTCAAAATTCTCCAAGCCAGGCTTCAACACTATATGAACTGAGAACTTCCAGATATTCAAGCTGGATTTAGAAAAGGCAGAGGAACCAGAGATCACACTGCCAACATCTGCTGGATCATTGAAAAAGCAAGAGAGTTCCAGAAAAACATCTACTTCTGCTTTATTGACTATGGCGAAGCATTTGACTGTGTGGATCACAACAAACTGTGGACAATTCTTCAAGAAATGGAAACACCAGACCACCTGACCTGCCTCCTGATAAATCTGCATGCAGGTTAAAAAGCAACAATTGGAATTGGACATGGAACAACAGACTCATTTTAAATTAGGAAAGGAGTACATCAAGGCCATATATTGTCACTATGCATATTTAACTTATATATGCAGAGTTCAGTTCAGTCGCTCAGTCATGTCTGATTCTTTGCAACCCCATGAATCACAGCATGCCAGGCCTCCCTGTCCATCATCAACTCCTGGAGTTCACTCAAACTCACGTCCATTGAGTTGGTGTTGCCATCCAGCCATCTCTTCCTTTGTCGTCGCCTTCTCCTCCTGCCCCCAATTCCTCCCAGCATCAGAGTCTTTTCCAATGAGTCAACTCTTCGCATGAGGTGGCCAAAGTACTGGAGTTTCAGCTTTAGCAGAGTACATCATGAGAAATGCTGGAATGGATGAACCGTAAGCTGAAATCAAGATTGCTGAGAGAAATATCAATAACCTCAGATATGCAGATGACACCACGCTTATGGCAGAAAGTTAAGAATAACTAAAGAACCTCTTGATGAAAGTGAAAGCTGCTGTTGCTGCTAAGTCACTTCAGTTGTGTCCGACTCTGTGCGACCCCATAGACGACAGCCCACCAGTCTCCCCTATCCCTGGGATTCTCCAAGCAAGAACACCGGAGTGGATTGCCATTTCCTTCTCTGATGCATGAAAGTGAAAAGTGAAAGTGAACTCGCTCAGTCGTGTCTGAATCTTCGAGACCCCATGGACTGCAGCTCACCAGGCTCTTCCCTCCATGGGATTCTCCAGGCAATAGTACTTGAGTGGGTTGCCACTGCCTTCTCCAAAAGTGAAAGAGGAGAGTGGAAAAGTTGGCTTAAACTCAGTATTCAGAAAACTAAGATCATGGCATCTGGTCCCATCACTTCATGGCAAATAGATGGGGAAACAATGGAAACAGTGAGAGACTTTATCTTTTGGGCTCCAAAATCACTGCAGATGGTGACTGTAGCCATGAAATTAAAAAGCACTTGCTCTTTGAAAGAAAATTTATAACCAACCTAGACAGCATATTAAAAAGTAGAGATTGCTTTGCCAATAAAAGTCCGTCTAGTCAAAGCTTTGGTTGTCCAGTAGTCATGTATGGATATGAGAGTCAGACTATAAAGAAAGGTGAGCACTGAAGATTGATGCTTTTGAACTGTGATGTTGGAGAAGACTCTTGTGAGTCCCTTGGACTGCGAGGAGATCCAACCAGTCCATCCTAAAGGAGATCAGTCCTGGGTGTTCATTGGAAGGACTGATGCTGAAGCTGAAATTCACTCCAATAATTTGGCCACCTGATGCGAAGAGCTGACTCACTGGAGAAGACCCTAACGGTGGGAAAGATTGAAGGCAGGAGGAGAAGGGGACGACAGAGGATGAGATGGTTGGATGGCATCACTGACTCAATGGATATGAGTTTGAGTAAGCTCCAGGAGTTGGTGATAGACAGGGAGGTCTGGCTTCCTGCAGTCTCAAAGAGTCAGGCATGACTGAGTGACTGAACTGAACTGACTGATATTTAGATACATAGTTCATCAAATTTCATTCTTAATAATGGAACATTAAAAGCAGCTTCTTTAGAAGTACACCAGAGGGTTCACTATTCCCCTGTGTTTAACATGTTTAACATTGTATAAAAGGTTTTAGCCAGTTCAGTAAGGCAAGAAATACAACATAAAAATTGGAATGAATGAAACAAAGCTTGTTTTCTGTTACAGTTGTCCTATAGGAATGGAATAAACTCTGGCCAGCTAAAGAACGTCCACTCACCATTCAGCTCTACAAGGGCTGAGTCATTAGCCACTGCAGTCACTGCCCTTCAACACACCCTGAAAGGAATCTAGGGCAGAGATCAGGAAGGAGGCTTGCTGTGTTCCGGGAAAACCAGAAGAATAAGCCTTTACATAGATTTTTTTAGGAGAAAGTTTTATGAATCCAATTTCTTTCACTTTCCCATACTTTGAAAAGCACTAAAATCATTTACTAGAACTGATCCATCGCTCAGATGGTAAAGAATCTGCCCACAATGAGGGAGACCTGGGTTCGATCCCTGGGTCAGGAAGATCCCCTGGAAAAAATAATGGCTACCCAATCCAGTATTCTTGCCTGGAGAATCCCATGGACAGAGCAGCATTTTAAGCTACAGTTCATGGGGACAACATGACTGAATGACTAACACTTTAACTTTCAAGGTATCCTTGGGCTTCCCAGGTGGCACTAGTGGTAAAGAACCCTCCTGCAATGCAGGAGATATAATGTGATATGAGTTCCATCTGTGGGTCAGGAAGATCCCCTGGAAGAGGGCCTAGGAACCCTCTGCAGTATTATTCTTGCCTGCAGAATCCCATGAATAGAGAAGCCTGGTGGGCTACAGTCTATGGGATCACAAAGAGTTGTATATGATTGAAGTAACTTAGCAAGCAAGGTATCTGTGCCTTATGACTAGCATTAATCTCCAGCCATGATGTGTACTTGGTTGCTTGTTCAGTTCAGTTCAGTTGCTCATTCATGTCCGACTCTTTGTGACCCCATGAATCGCAGCACACCAGGCCTCCCTGTCCATCACCAACTCCCGGAGTTCACTCAGACTTGCGCCCATTGAGTCAGTGATGCCATCCAGCCATCTCATCCTCTGTCGTCCTCTTCTTCTCCTGCCCCCAATCCCTCCCAGCATCAAAGTCTTTTCCAATGAGTCAACTCTTCGCATGAGGTGGCCAAAGTACTGGAGTTTCAGCTTTAGCATCATTCCTTCCAAAGAAATCCCAGGGCTGATCTCCTTTAGGATGGACTGGTTGGATCTCCTTGCAGTCCAAGGGACTCTCAAGAGTCTTCTCCAATACCACAGTTCAAAAGCATCAATTCTTTGGTGCTCAGCTTTCTTCACAGTCCAACTCTCACATCCATACATGACCACAGGAAAAACCATAGCCTTGACTAGACGGACCTTAGTCGGCAAAGTGATGTCTCTGCTTTTGAATATGCTATCTAGGTAGGTCATAACTTTTCTTCCAAGGAGTAAGTGTCTTTTAATTTCATGGCTGCAGTCACCATCTGCAGTGATACCTCTTCTTAAAAGTCAGATGTATATTGATTTCACTTTTCACCTCCTCAGAGCAATTTTTCAAAGCTATCTCTGAGGCTATGGTCCTCTGTGTGTGTGTCCGTGTGTGTTCAGTTGCTCAGTCATGTCTAATTCTTTGTGACACCATGGACTGTAGCCCACCAGGCTCCTCTGTCCATGGAATTTCCCAGGCAACAATGCTGGAATGTGTTGTCATTTCCTACTCCAGGGGATCCTCCTGACCCAGCAGCTGAACCTGATTCTCTTGAGTCTCTTGCATTGGCAGGCAGATTCTTTACTACTACTGGGAAGCCTATAGTCCTCAGTAAGTCCCTCAATGAAACTGGAACTCACAGCTCTCATGTTGTGGGTTTGTATTCAAAATTTGTGTTGTGGAGACCGATGATAGCACACATATGCAAAAAGGGAATGAAAAGGTTTATTATTCATATAACAAGACTTTCTGGTGAGAACAGAAAGGGGTTTGGGGGTTTTCATGGGGTTCAGGTGGTGGGGCCAATCTGAAAGTTTCCATGTGCGTGGCCTGGGGCTTGAATGGTTCAAATGTTATCCTTGACCACACAGGCTTCCTCATTAGCTTGCTCAAATGTGGGGCAGAAAGAAAATAGAAAGAGACTTAAGAGCTGATGGCAGTCAAACATCAAAAATAGAGACAGAGTCTTTATTATGCTATCTAGAGATAATCTTACTGAAATGAAAATGAAAACATTGCAGATTAAGTGTCAGAATTATCAGAAAAAGAGTAAAATTAATAGGTAGACAATCCTATAGACAAATTCAATTGACTTCCTATAAACTAACAGCAACAGGTAGACCTTTAGCTAGAAGATTTACAGCAGTATCAAAAACTATCTAGAGATGAATCTAACAAAAATATAGACATTTTCACAGAGGAATTTATAGAATATTAATAACACTTATTTTTACAAATTTCAATAACAGAAAACTCTCAATTTTGCCCAAAATTGAATGAAATTCTATTCAAAAGAGTTGAAAGCCTATTTTGAAACTTTATTTACAAGAGCAGTGGCTGTTTCATTCTTTGGCTAGCTGACACATGTTCATTTCCTAGAACCATTGGTTTCGGTTGAAATTTGTTGCATGGCTCCACCAAACTGTGAAAGTGAAAGTCACTCAGTTGTCTCCGACTCTTTGCAACCCCACGTACTATACAGTCCATGAAATTCTCCAGGCCAGAATACTGGAATGAGTAGCCTTTCCCTTCTCCAGGGGATATTCCCAACCCAGGGATCACACCCCGGTCTCCCGTATTGCAGGTGGATTCTTTACCAGTTGAGCCACAAGGGAAGACCAAGAATACTGGAGTGGGTAGCCTATCCCTTCTCCAGGGAATCTTCCAGATACAGGGATCAAACCAGGGTGCCCTGCATTGCAGGCAGATTAAACAGACAGAAGTCCTGATAAGCATCATAGTTTCTGCAAAATGTCCAGGAAACCTGAGCATGCACAAATCTTCTGACAAAGTTTAGATCACAAACTCTTGCACATGTGCAACAGAAGATATTGATGTAAAGGAAAATGCACGATAGAAAAATTGCGACTTTAAGTTTATTTCAGGGTCTAACTGAGGACCATAGTCTGGGAAACAGCCACTCAGATAATTCCAAGGAAATGCTCTGAAGATGCAGGGAAGAAGGCAGTATATATGAAATTCTTGGCTACGAAATACGTGTAGTCAGACATACATCTTGGTAAAAGATTACTGCTAATCAAAAGGAACAGATACCTTGAGTTAATGATTTTAATGTTTTTCTGTGTAATAGACGATATACGAATTTGCGGTCATTGAAATTTTTCTTGAGATATGCATCTTAACCACCTAGGGACTGTTTGTCCAAAGCACAGACTACCTCATCCTATTTTTCTCACCCTGAATTCCCTTCAGCATATACTAACAGTGGTCAACTGTAGTAGGCTGCAGTTTTCTTTTTTTAATTTTTATTGTATAGTTGCTTTACAATGTTGTAGTAGTGTCTGCTATACAGCAAAGTGAATCAGCTATACACACACACACACACACACACACACACATATATATATATATATCCCCTCTCTTTTGGATTTCCTTCCCATTTATGTCACCACAGAGGACTGAGTAGAGTTCCCTGTGCTATCAGTCTGTTCTCATTAGTTATCCATTTTATAATGAACTCTTTGTATAATTGATGAGTGACATTCTTTGTTCCTTTTTTTCCTTTCCCCCAAGGCATATCCAAACCAGTCCTTAACACCATTGTTCATAATAATGAAAAAGTTGCAATGATCAAAAGTCCATCAACTGTAGAACAGACAAATAAATTGTGTATTCTCACAGTGAAATATTCTTGGTGAGCTCTAAAGTCAGCTATGTTGCCTTGCAAGAGATAACTGTACACTTTTCTTCCCCAACTCTGCTTGGAAGAGCTTTACATTACGCCACAGAAATGGGCAGATCATATTAATCAAGGTTTTTGTTCTTTAGAGAGCCTGTTGTTAAACATTCACCAGCACACTGCTGACTGTGCCGCAGTGAGGGTGGCAAAGTATGCACCAGCATCGTGAAATCTCTGTATTATGTAGAAAAAAGAATAACGATATGGAACAATGAGCACAGTGCTGTCCTACTTATCTAGTTACAAAGTCGACAAAAGTAAGTATAAGAATACCAGTAAACTAAGGGGGAAAATATCAAGGAAATGATTCATAGCAAATTTTGAATGTGATAATTCAAGGAAGTGGATCCACAGGATTGAGAAGAAAGCACACATAAGGGAGGAAGCTTGATTTGTGATTCTGATCTGTTTCTTGACCTCAGTCATGGGTCAATGATAGTCATTTTATAATAGATGTTTTAATTGTTCATACATATTTTCATCTGTTCTCTGGCAGGTAGGTATGGAACATTTATTCACTCACTTATTTCATAAGTTTTGTATGAAAGAGTAAAGTTAAAATCAGCACAGGGGAGGGACTTCCCTGGTGGTTCAAGAGTGAAGACTCTAAGCTCCCAATGCCAGGGGCACTGATTCAGTCTCTTGTTGAAGAACTAAGATCCTGCATGCCACAAGGTGCTGCCAAAATAAATAAGCAAAAAGGTATGTTAGAAAATGGAAATAAAATAGAATGGTTAACTTAAAAATAAAATTAGCACTGGGGAGAATAAAGAGCAAAAATGACACATGGAAAGTCAAGTGAATGAAATGGAGGGAACACTGGATTTAGTCTCCTAGAATGCCGAGAAAGAAGGCAGAATGAAATGAGGAAGAATATGATGATGGGCATGCCACCCGGATAAGAGATGCTGTGGTCTTCCCTGTGGGTGTGGGGAGGGGTGAGAGAAGACAAGACTCATTGATGGGAGGAAATATTCAAAATGGAAAATTTCTATGTTAAAAACAACCGTCTGATCGAGCAGCTCAAAGGAGTGTTTCAGACAAAATTAATGAAAAGTTATTTATATCTAGATGCACCTAGGGAAAAATTATTTTTTTAAGTGGGTCAAGGATAAAAGAAGAAGAAAAAGTCACATTGGGTGCAATCTTTTCTCTGTTCCATTTCTTCTGGCACTAGTTCCGAGGTGTCCACAGGGCTTTGAAGGTAAACGTTTGTCCCTCTAATTTGTGTCTAATGGAGCTGTCTTACATGCATTAAAGCAATTGAAAGATACCTTAAGATCGATGAATGCTCAGGAAATATATTATTCTCATATAATTTATTCAATCAGACAACCAGGTAATAATCATACTGCAAAACTTAAGAAAGAGGAATCACTAGCTTTAAAGAAATCTGTTTTCTTAACACCAAACTCAGAAGGCAAGGTGAGCTACATTATTCTTCATCTGCTTCTACAATGCATCAAAATATCTAACCTGTAGGATATGCTTTATTCCACAGGACAGATGGATGATTGTGAAATTTAAAAAGCAAATAAATAAATAAAAACATTTTTTTTAATGATACAAATGAACTTGTTCATAAAACAGAAACAGACTCACAGATTTAGGAAACAAATTTATGGTTACCAAAGAGAAAGATGGGAGGGGAGATTAGGAGTTGGGATTAACAGATAAGCACTACTATAAATAAAACAGGCAACCAACAAAGACTTACTATATAACACAGGGATTTCTATTCAATATTTTGTAATAACCTATATGTGAAAAAAATCTGAATATATATAACATAACTGTATATATGTGTGTGTGTGTGTGTGTGTGTGAATTACTTTGCTGTATACCCTGAAACTAACACATTTTAAATCAAAACCAATACAGTATTGTAAAGTAAAAAAATAAAATAAAGAGCAAAAAACAAAGGAAAAAAAAAGAAACAACTAATTCTCCAGAAAGAAAATAAACAAATTAATTAATTAACTACACTCCAATAGAAAATAAAAAATTTAAAAACCACCTGTTTTGTTCTGTTCTCACATTTACTAAACACTATATAAATTTATCCCCGTGTTTTTATTTTCCAGCTCTATTCTGTGGATTACCAGGGTGGCGCACAGACACCTCAGAGCTGCTACAGGTTTGAAACTTGATAAAAGCAAATTGAGCATTCAGATGTATTCTATGCCAAAATTTATCTTAATGGTGACATGCCCAACACATTACCTTGGATAATGACCTCAGAACAAGCTGAGAATTGATCTGCTCTCCACATCCTCATGCATTTAAACTTCTAAGTGTGTCACTGACCTGGCAGGTTGTACTGCGCAAGTGTCCATTTACAATTTGGGAAATTTCATGTTCACTCTCTCAACACCATAGAACCTGGTGAACTTCTTTAGCACATGTGTGTTTTGAGCAATGGAAGACTCATGCTTGACTGGGTCTATTTCTGACTCTGTGTTACCACCAACCACTTGGGAAATACCAAGTGTGGCTCATTACATCAGAATTATATCATCTTATAGGCATTTAATTGTTTTAGCACTTAATGTAAATCTTAGGTGCTCCTCCGCCGCTGTTCATATTCTCTTGAAGGAATATAAGAAGAGATAGGATTTGTGGATTCGGCTCGGAAACAAAAACTGTCTGACGACTCCTCTTTTTAAACAGCTGACAGATGTGCTGGGAAATACGTGCGAATTTGCTATTTGCGATGCTCCTTGCCTCTGAGGCAGGTGAGTCTTCAATAGATTTAATGTTTGCTCAATGTAAATAGTCATGCTCCAGTGGTAGCCTTTAGTACTGGAAGATGAGTGTGGGGTGCAAAAGCAGAGAATTAGAGTTCTGACAATCCTATGGATGGGCTTGGCTCTAGGGGAGATGGTGGAGGTGTCTGCTAGGCGGCAGTGGGGTGGGAGGAGGTGAGAGTAGGGAGGACTTTGTATATTTATAAAGGGCAGAATTATGAAAGACTTTTTTTTCTTTTTTCTTTTTCATGCTTCTCTGGACTTTCCAAAGTTTCTATAATGAGCATTCACTGCTTTCCTCAATCATCAGATACACTTTACAAGCAGTATACAAAATTATGTATAGCCTGTGTGACCCCAAGAACATAAAGGATGGCTTGAATCAGCCATGGACAACACTGACTCAGAACAAAGTCTGGCTGGCATTGGCTAACCCAGCTTCAGCTCTCAAGAAGTCAGCTTGAAATTGAATGGGGCCTAGTGGGGCTCCCAGCCATGGAGGCCTTTCTGTCCTCCATTTCTTACAGACAGGACTCCAGCCTCCATGACCTGCCTTGAATTCCAAAGGGCAGAACAGTTGCTAATCAAGAGGAGAGCAGCCACAAAACCTCCTGAGGCGAGAAAAAAGTGACCAGAGAAGCTCATCAAGATTGGGAGAACCAGCTGCCTGAAACCTGTCATTGTTCACTTGCTAAGTTGTGACCGACTCATTTGTGGCCCTATGGATGGCAGCCTGCTAGGCTCCTCTGTCCATGGGATTTCTCAGGCAAGAGTACCTGAGTGGTATCCATTTCCTTTTCCAGGGGACCATCCTGACCCAGGGATCAAACCTGGGTCTCCTGCATGGCAGACCAATTCTTTACCAATGAGCCACCTGGGAAGCATACCTGATGCCCTGCACACACCCTAATCTTGTCAGCAACCCCACCTTTTTGAAACTTTGTAGAAGAAAGATGAATGTAAGACTGTTAGTGCCTTGATCCTCATCACATACTCCTGCTGTATTATATAATCTCTCCCAATAACAATAATGCTTGCCATGTTCCCTCTTTGACTGGCAAAGATATAAAGCCACTCTTTCTCTACCCGCTATAAGTCTGTTTCCATACTTCTGTTTGGCATCAGCACACAGAGACTCAAGATTTCATCATCAAACTCAGAGGCGTGTGGGCTCCAGAGGTTTGTGAAAGAATTAGCTGTGTCCTCCTAGTCTTCTGAACCATGGATGGACAATGTCATTACCTTCTGAGCAGGGACTGCCTTATTCACCACTGTACAGGTCTTCCACTACTTATGATGGGGTTGTGCGTGCTTGTTTAGTTGTGTCTGACTCTTTGCAACCTCACGGACTGTAGTCCTCCAGGCTCCTCTGTCCTTGGGGTTCTCCAGACAAGAATATTGGAGTGGATAGCCATGCTCTCCTCCAGGAGATCTTCATTTCATCCTAGTAAACCCCTTGTAAGTTGAAAATACCACAAGTAAAAAAATGTATTGAATACACCTAATCTATTGAACATCATGGCTTATCCTAGACCACCTTAAATGTTCTCAGAGCATTTACCTTAGCCCTATAAAGGCTTCCTGGTGGCTCAGACCGTAAAGAGACATTGAAATGTGGAAGACCCAGGTTCAATCCCTGAGCCAGGAAGATTCTGTAGAGAAGAAAATGGCAATCCACTCCAGTATTCTTGCCTGGAGAATCCCACAGATGGAGGAGTCTGGTGGGCTACACAGTCCATGGGGTCAAAAAGAGTTGGGCACGACTGAGCGACTAACGTTTTCACTTTCATAGTTGAGCAACATCACGTAACAAAAAGCCTATTTCATAACAGAATGTTGACTCTCTCCTATAATTGAATACTCTATTGAAATTGAAAAACAGAATGGTTGTCTGGGGACAGAGTGATTGTAAGTATATCAGATTTTTACCCTCCGGATCTCGAGGCTGACTGGGAGATGAGACTGCCTCTGCCCAGCATCACAAAAGAGCATTGTATTGTGTATGGCTAGCCTGGGAAAATATCTACATTCGAAGTATGAAGTACCCTTTCTACTGAATGTGGATTGCTTTCACCTCATCATAAAGTGAAAAGAAAAAACTAAATCGAACCGTTGTTATGTCAGGAATGGTCTATATTCCTAGGGCCTAGCACAGTCCTTCCTGCATAGCTGCTCTTCAGTAAACATTTTTTGTAAGTTAAAAGGTAATTTTCAGAAAGATAAAATCATGACCCACCTACGGGTATAAAAATGAACGCTTGGTAACAATTCTGCTTTACTCATAATGCAAAACTAGGTGGATGTTATAACCAGTTGAAAGGGAAGGTCAGAACAGCACAAATGTATATCTAACAAGGGAATGTTGAAGTGAGTTGTAAAGAGAGACAAGACTATGTTTTTCAAAGAAGGAAGAAATCATTTTAAACCACTATTAGGAAGAATAGCATTTATATACCTATCACTTTCCCACAACTTACAAATGGTTGCCAGTTAGTTCAGAGATAATAGGCAGGGCTAGAATCTGATAATCCAGAAGGGCATGATACAGACCATGCAACTTTCCACTGAAACACATTTTTCCCTACAAGTGAATGAATCACTGATGTCATCTTGACAAGTAGAAAAGATAGAACATTAATCAGTAGAAGTATCTTTAAGTCAGCTTCCTGAGTACAGGTATCAGGGATCACTTGCATGACAAAGCAACGTGTTCCCAAGTCATGTGTCTGTGCATCTGCTCTGTGAAGGCAGAGGCGCTGGGTTCTGCCCTTGTTTGGCGTCCCTGTGCTGTAGGGAGCAATGGCAGGGCAAACTCTGCCCTCAGGAGTTTGATCACATGCTGTGAGCATTTCTGTTTAAAGAGGGCTTATCTGTAGCAACCTGCTACTCCAGAATCGTACCTTATATTTGTTAAATTTCACAGGCAACCATGGCTTCTACTCCCAATGTGCTCACTTTACAAGGTAGAACGGGTCTTGATGCTCTTATTCGTAACTGCTGGAGCAGGAACTGGCAGGGAGCCTGACCCTGACTGTGATATTTTCACCGCCTGACTGATTACTTGGCATGCTGTTCCCACATTTAGGCTGCAGTTAGCAACTGTGCATTGACTGTGTGGCTGATCCGGAAGTAAGAGGAACTTAGCCCCACGCAGCACCTGTGTGTTCCGCTGGGAATGAAGGCTGTTTGCAGGCAAGGAGGGGAGTGGTTCCAAGCAGAGTTTGTTTGGAAATAAATTGACTGACATCCTTTGTAATGAGTAGAATTCAGTAGCAACTTTATTTAAAATAATAAAATATTAAAAGCTTCTGTTCACTCATCAAATGGTTAAGAAGTACCAAACAGTATGCTAATGGTATCATATATTAATACAACATATGTGATCAGTATAACACAGCTGGGAGTTTTGTATTCATCCATCCATCCATCCATCCATTCATCTAAATATCCACCTGTTCACCCATCAATCCATGCATTCATCATTTATCAAATGCCATTCTATGGACCAGGAGTTGTACTAGCCACACATCAAGGTGAACAAGACAAACAGATTCTGCCCTCAAGGAACTAACTCAATCCATCAGCAAATCTGATTAGCTCTATGTTCAAAATATGTTCAAAATCTGACCACTCCTTGCTATCCCATTGCAGCCACCTTCCTTGGACATTCACGATCCTTACTAAGACCTGCAGGATCTCACAATTTGACCCTGCCTTATTCTCCCTCACTTTGTTCGTTAAAGTCTCTCCTCTTTCCTCGGTCTGCTCCAGGCATGCTGGACTCCTTGTTGAGTTACTTTCAACATATGAGACATGGATTGCCCTACAGATTTTCAGTGAACTCCTTGTCCTCTCTCCTTGGACCATCCTTATCCTAGATAACAACACTGCAGACATGATCACCTCCAAAGGTGTGAATCTTTTCAAAATTGTCCCTTTTCAATACCTTAACAAGGGCAACCTGAGTCCCATCTTCAGCACTCCTAAGCCCCCGTACTCAGCTGACTTTGCCTTTTATCCATTCGAGACACACATTTACTTAAATTGTGCTTCTCTATGCCTATTGAGATGCAAACTCCATGAGGACAGTGACATTTGCCTCTTTTGTTTTTTGATATGCCTCAGATGCTCATAGCAATGCAAACATAGGATATAAATTAACAAGTCTTTGGTTAATGGATGGATGGATGAGTTGGTGGATGGATGGATGGATGGATCGATGAACAGATAAACAGGTGAATGGAAAACAGTCTAAGCAAGGAGAGTTAAGTTAGCACAGTGGTTTTCAACCAGGAGCAAATTTTGCCCGGGGGTGGAGGTGGAGATGAAGGATATCAAAATACTCCATCCCAAAATATGCCACTTTGGTATAAAGATTACTCTAAGCTAAATTCATTTGAGATTAAACAAATGAAGAATTCTCCTTGGCCTGTCCTCTTATCTGACTAAAAGCAACTTTGGGGAAATAAGGCTGCTATAAATTCTTCTTAAGGGTGGATTTACTCCCAGAAGGGAGAACATAAATAAAACTTTTCAAAATCTCTTTTACAGGAGATTTTTATGACCCTGAAGAATATGGAAAGACCACTCATACTTGTATAGACAAACATTATCTTCAATTTCCTTATCTCCTATTAGTTCTCTTGAAATTCCATCTATTTTCTACCCCCCCCCCATTTTTTTGTCTTGTAAGTGCCATTCACTCCTCCCCTTCAACTAGAATAGTATACAAGCCCCAAGTTCAATAATTCCTTTGAGTTTCTCCTCACTAAATTCTCTAGTGTGTTACACTTTGCATGTATAAACTTCTTCCCCATATATCTATCTTTTGTCAATTTAATGCATACGCTTCAGGTAATGAATCTAAAAGAGTAGTGGAAAGGTTTTTCTCTTCCCTAACAGTGATATTTGACAATTTATGGAGACATTTATTGTATCTTGTGACAACTACAGGTGGAGTGGGAGCTGGATGGTGAAGTTTAGTGGCTTTGAGCAGGGAAGGCTGCTAAATGTCCCACAATGAGGAAGACAGGCTTGCACAAAACAAAGAATGATGCAGAACAAAATGCCAAGAGTGCCAAGGTTGAGGAACCCTGAGCTAGTTGTTATAAAAGATGCTTTAATATTAAGTTTATTGTGGTATGATTACAAAATGTTAATTGCATCCATTTAAAAACTTCCAGTTTGAAGGGTTTTGACCAATGAGTTGTTGGTCAGTTCTCAAGTTGTGTCCAACTCTTTGCAACCTTCTGTCCTTCACCATCTCCTGGAGGTTGCTCAACTTCATGTCCGTTGAGTCAGTCATGCCATCCAACCATCTCATCCTCTGCTGCCCTCTCTTCCTCTTGTCTTCAGTCTTTCCCAGCATTCGGGTCTTTTCCAATGATTTGGCTTTTCCTACCAGGTGGCCAAAGTATTGGAGCTTCAGCTTCAGCATCAGTCTTTCCAGCGAAAATTCAGGATTGATTTCCTTTAGGATTGACTGATTTGATCTCCTTATAGTCCAGAGGACTCTCAAGAGTCTTCTCCAGAACCACAATTTGAAAGCATCAATTCTTAAGCCCCCAGCCTTCCTTATGATCCAACTATCACATCTGCATATGACTACTGGAAAAATCATAGCTTTGACTATATAGACCTCTGACTCTGCCTTTTTAATACACTGTCTAGTTTTGTCATAGGTTTCCTCCCAAGGATCAAGTGGCTTTTAATTTCATGGCTACAGAGATTTTGGAGCCCCCCAAAATAAAATGTATCACTATTTGTGCTTTTTCTCCTTCTATTTGCCATGAAGTTATGGGACTGGGTGCTATGATCTTAGTTTTTTTGTTACATTTCAAGCCAGCTTTTTCACTCTCCTCTTTCACCCTCATCAAGAAGCTCTTTAGTTCCTCTTCACTTTCTGCCATTAGAGTGGCATTATCTGCATATCTGAGGGTGTTGATAATTCATCCGGCAATCTTGATTCCAGCTTGTGATTCATCCAGCCTGGTATTTTGCATGAAATACTCTGCATTTAAGTTAAATAAGCAGGATGACAATGTACAGGCTTGCCATACTCCTTTCCCAATTTTGATCCAGTCTGTTGTTCCACACCCAGTTCTAACTGTTGCTTCTTGGTTTCTCAGTAGACAGGTAAGATTTTCTGATAGTCTCATCACTTTAAGAATTTTCCAGTTTGGTGTGATGCACACAGTCAAAGCATTTAGTGTAATCAATGAATAAACACTGCTCTAGTTCAGATTTAGAATATTTTCATTTCCCTAAAATGCAGACTTGTCAATACCTCCCCTCCCCAGGCAACCCTGATCTGATAAATATCATAGCAGAGTTCTCCTACTCTGAAACTTCTTATAAATATAATCATCTCTGACATCTCTTGTTCAAAATCATATATTTGAGATTTGTCAATATAGTGACATGTGTCAGTAGTTTTTTAATATTGCTGAGCAGTATTTCACTGTATGAATATATCACATTGCCCCACTCCCTGCTAATGGATTCTGGAATTATTTCCAGTTTTTGGCTATTGAAAATAAAGCCACTTTGGACATTTGTAGAAGTCAGTATTGTGGAAATTCATTTTCATTCTCCTGAATCAATACCTGGAAGCAGTAGTTGGGTCATAGGGTAGCTTTAACCACATATGAAACTGCTAAATGGTTTTATAGTGTGGCAGTACTACCGTATATTCCCACTAGCAATCCATGAGCATTCTTAGAATTGTGTATTGTGTTAATATCAGTCTTTCATTTGAGTAGGTTGTGGTATTAACAGGAGTTGAATTGGGGCATTTACCAAAGTTTTGGTTACATCAAGTGGATTCAGATCCGTCTCCCCAGCAGAGCTTCATGACCAAATGCTGAGATGCCCTTACATCTCAGAACTATAAGGTCTTGGGCCTGCTAGACCTTAAGGCTTCCCTCAGCTCTTCACTGGTTTTAAAGAAAAGTCTGAAATTGGAAATTTCTTAAAGTCATTTCACTTCCTTCCTTATTTAAATGGAAATGGAATCACCAGTTAGAGCAAACTTTAGCACATTTAATGAGAATAGAGTTGCAGAATGTTCCACACACTCAGAGAAAGGCAATTAACCAACTTGGGGGTGGCAGGGGCAGAGAAGTTCCCTCCTTTCTGGAGAAAGATAGGATCAAAATCATTAGTAGAAAGCATTCAAAGAAGAAGAGAGGGAGCAGAGTGCTTCACACCAAGGAATCGAGAGCAGGGGAGAGTAAAGAACAACGGGGAAAATGAAAGAATGCAATCTTTTTAGAGAGCATGCTTTAAAGATGGGAATGGACAAAAATGATGCTGTTTCTACAATAATGGGTATCTTCAAGCTATGCATGTGGCTGTCAAGCATTTGAAATGTGACTGGTCCAGAGTGAGATGTGCTGTAGGTATATAGACACACTGAATTTCAAAGTATTACTAGAAGATAAAAGGATGCAAAATATCTTACTAATAATTTCTACATTGGTAAATATGTTGAAATGATAACATTTTAGATATATTAGGCTAAATAGAATATATTACTAAAATTAATTTCACCTTCTTCTATATACTTTTTTTCCATGCAACTATCAGAATATTTTAAATTGTATTTTTGGTTTACATTCTGTTTTTATTACATCCTGTTGGGCTAGAGAGTGATGCAGTGCTAGATTATGATGGGCCCTAAAAGTCATCCTAAGAGGTTTGAATGATGTTCAGCATAAATGGGAATGATATGATCAGACTGATGTGTTGGGATTTCAGAGGATTAATAAATATCTTCTGTTTTCCTGAATTCTGAATCAATTTGAAAGTCAGTGGCAAAAGTCAGACAGAACGAAATAAATATCTTAGTTTTATTACTAGTAAATAGCTGGACTTGAGAATAAAACTTTATAGCACAATGGATTTGCTAACCATACATCAAAGAATTACATTCTCCAGCTAGAGACTGACAGTGGCAGGATCCCTCTACATGCTATGAAAATAGTTGTTTTCTGTGAGCAGAAAGATCCCAAAGAGTAGAGAGAGGGGATCAGGCCCTGTTCCTTCTCCTAAACTCGCCAGTCAGATAACCCATTCTCAGTCGCCTGGGGACGAGGAAGAGAGGGACCAGGAGAAGCCTGGGGTTGGGAAGTGCCTGTGCCTGCGTGTGTGCTCCGTTGCTTCAGTTGTGTCCGACTCTGTGTGACCCCATGGACTGCAGCCTGCCAATCTCTTCTGTCCATGGCATTCTCCAGTCAAGAGTACTGGAGTGGGTTGCCATACTCTTCTCCAGGGGATCTTCCCAACCGATGGATGGAACCTGTGTCTCTTACATCTCCTGCATTGGCGGGTAGGTTCTTTACCACTAGCATCACCTGGGAAGGGCCCAGTGGTCCAATTTTGCTCTAGACCTTGTCCAGTAACATTGTATTAGTTGCATACTGCTGCTTTAACAAACAGTTACTCACTCAGTGGCTTAGAATAATACATAGCTCTTATCTCATAGCTCTGTAGGCCAGAGCCGGACTTGGATAGACTGCTTTCTCTACTCTGAGTTTCAGAAGGCTGAAATCCAGAAGACTGAGAAGGATCCATGTCCAACTGAGTCAAGTTGTGGGCATAATCCTGTTCCTTGCTGTTGTAGGACTGAAATGCCTGTTTTCTGGATGCTGTCACTGCTACCACCAGCTCTTAGAAGTCTCTCTAGAGTCTTCGCATGTGGTCTCTCTCTCTGGCAGCCAGCCTCAGTGCATTAGCCTCTCTCTGCTGAGAATCTCTGTGAAATCCCCTTTTACTGAATTGCCCTTGAATTCCTTTTCTTCCTCCTTTTGTGGTCTCCAGTGATTAGCTTCATGCCACTCAAATAATCCAAAGTAATCTCCCCCTCATAAGGTCCATAACCACAATCACATCTGCAAAGTCCATTCTGCCATATCAGTTCAGTTCAGTTCATTTCAGTTGCTCAGTCATGTCTTACTCTTTGCGACCCCATGGACTGCAGCACGCCAGGCCTCTCTGTCCATCACCAATTCCAGGAGATTATTCAAACTCATGTCCATTGAATTGGTGATGCCATCCAACCATCGTTCTGCCATGTAAAGTGATATATTTAAAGAATTGGGGTATTTGGGGAGGTGTGGATATCTGCTGGTGTAGGGGGTTTTTTATTACTCTGCCTGCTGCAGATATTAAATAAAACATAGAGATATCCCACTTTTAAACACACAGTTCTTCTTATTGTTAATTTCCAGAGAAGTAATTATAATCCTATAGAGTTGAGTGGAATTATAATTCCATCAAGTCGCTCTGGCCACTTGATGAGAACTGACTCATTGGAAAAGACCCTGATGCTGGGAAATATTGGAGGCAGAAGGAGAAGGGGACAACAGAGGATGAGATGGCTGGATGGCATCACCAACTCAATGGACATGAATTTGAGCAAGCTCCGGTAGTTGGTGATGGACAGGGAAGGCTGGCTTGATACAGCCCATGGGGTTGCAAAGAGTCAGATATGACTGAGAGACTGAACTGAATTATAATGCAAAGTTATTTTCCTTGCTTCAATGTCCTACTACATAAAATGGGAAAAATACTGAAGTTGTTATAATATGTGTCTGGTGGTTGCAATACTGCCAGGCACATGTTAAATGCTCAATAAATGTAAGCCATTATATTATAAAGAATGGTAAGTTGCCTAGATGACAGGTTACCAATGTCTGTGCCAGCAGGTAACATTAAAATTTTTCATAGTTCAGACTAACACATAAGACCTCAGAGTCTCAATTCAAGTCCCGACAGGAAATGTCAGTCTCCACCTGCTATCTTGATTCCCAAGTGCCTAACATTGCCTGGTTTTCAAGGTTTCCAGGCAATGTGCCATATTTTGTCATCTTTGGGAACCAACTGAATCACACCAGTACCATGTTTGGGGAGAGTACCAGTCTCTATATTTGTAGATCAGATCATAGTGAAAAGTGAAAGTGAAAGTCACTCAGTGGTGTCCGACTCTCTGTGACCCCATGGACTATACAGTCTATGGAATTCTCCAGGCCAGAATACTGGAGTGGGTAGCCTTTCCCTTCTCCAGGGGATCTATCCAACCCAGGGATCGAACCCAGGTCTCCCACATTGCAGGTGGTTTCTTTACCAGCTGAGCCACAAGGGAAGCCCAAGAATACTGGAGTGGATACCGTATCCCTTCTCCAGGGGATCTTCCCAACCCAGGAACTGAATGGGGATCTCCTGCATAGTTGATTGCTAAATAGAGGGATGAAGCTAGAATACTATGTAAAGCAGTTTCCTATCACATCAAATTTTCAGCACTATCTGGCAATGAAAGACAAAAGTGAAAGTGAAGTCGCTCAGTCGTGTCCAACTCTTTGTGACCCCATGGACTGTAGCCTGTCAGGCTCCCCCATCCATGGGGTTTTCCAGGCAAGAATGCTGGAGTGGATTGCCATTTCCTTCTCCAGGGGATCTTCCCAATCCAGGAATCGAACCCAGGTCTCCCACATTGCAGGCAGATGCTCTACCATCTGAGCCACCAGGGAAGCCCTTTATATCTAGCAATAACAACAGCTAAATGCACACCTGCCTGCTAAGAAAAGTCCCCATGAGATAATGCTCTATGGAACATGATGTGTATTTACACTGGCCTGTCCTTTGGTCCAGGTTGGCCATGGGACCTGCCTACTTGCAAGCTTTTCTTGCTAGGTGCTCCCTAATGTGTGTAAAGCAGCATGGGACCAGGAAACCCTCTCAAAGGTGGGACCTGTTTCTGCACCTGCATCTTCTGAGCCCACGTTCTCAGCAGCTTTGGCCCCATCACCTCCATCTATCAAACTACCTTGATCTTTGCTTGAGCACTTCCTTACTTAATAGGCATTCACATATTATATCAGCTGTGCAAGGGACTTTTAAGGACTTGTATTGTTTTTTACTGATGCTCTGCTTATAAGATGGCATCGGTTTTGCATAGCTTTCCCTGGATCCTAATGTTACCATTAGTGTGTTCCCACCAACCCCACAAGTTTTTAGAACTTTAGTTCCCAAGGAGATATATATATATATATAATGCATATGCGGTGTTTTGGTAGATTGAGTTCTTTATTAAAAGTACTTGCTGCCCCTCCCTACTGCAGCTGTTGCTTGGGAGGGCATCTCTCTGATGTCCCTTACTGTGAGATGAAGCAAGGATATCTCTATTGCTGCTAGACTTGGTCACGTGACTTGTTTTGACCAGTAAAATGTGACAGAAAGTGATGTACCCATAAATCAGATCTGGGTAAAAACTTTAAGAACTATTTAGTAGTGGTATTACCATTCCTCCTTTTACTTTGCTCTAAGCCTGAGAAGTGGAATCTGGACCAAAGAAGTTGCCTGAAAACACACAGATGAACTGAAGCCAACCCACAGAAAGCCATGAAGGTGAGTGGGAAGAACTTTTGTATCCATAACCATTGAGATATGGGTACTGTTTGTTACACAGCAAAACTGATTAAAGCTGATGGGTGTACATTTCATCAGGAATACCTGTGATTACTTAGTTCCAGGGTAACTAATGGTAGGAATCCCCATGCATGGGGTGAGATTTCCACCACCTGGCAGGGAGCAGACATAGGAACATTCTCTTCAAACAATGCTAGGAGCTGAATTGTGTGACCCCAAAATTTTTATGTTGAAGCCTTAACCCCCAATGTGACTACATTTGGACATATGATTTTCAAGAGGTAATTAAAGTTGAGTGACATCATCAGGGCAGTGTTTTTATAAGAAGAGGAAGAGATAGAGGCCTTTCTCTTGTCTTACACCCACAGAGGGAAGACCATGTGAGACACAGGCAAAGTCAGCCATCCACAAGCATCACCAGGAACCAGTTCTGTGACACCTTGAACTTGGACTTCCAGCCTCCACAACTGTGAGAAGATAAATGTCTATTTTTTTTAAACCCCCAGACTTTCTGGCCCTCAGTCTGTTATACTCTGCTGTAGAGCCCAAGCTGACTAATCGAGGCAGATCTCCAAAACACAAGTGAGGAGAAAGATGAGCTGATGGTTCTCAGCACCTTACCCCAAATTCACTAATAGGGGAAGCTCCTCATCCCCCAACCACTAATACCAAAGAAGCTGAAGTTGAATGGTTCTATGAAGACCTACAAGACCTTCTATAGTTAACACCAAAAAAAGACGTTCTTTCATCATAGGGGACTGGAATGCAAAAGTAGGAAGTCAAGAGATACCTGGAGTAACAGGTTAGTTTGGCCCTGGAGTACAAAATGAGGCAGGGCAAAGTATAACAGAGTTTGCCAAGAGAATACACTGGTCATAGCAAACACTCTCTTCCAAAAACATAAGCGATGACTGTGCAAATGGATATCACCAGATGGTCAATACCAAAATCAGATTGATTGTATTCTTTGCAGCCAAAGATGGAGAAGCTCTATAGAGTCAGCAAAAATAAGACCAGGGGTTGACTGTGGCTCAGATCATGAACTCCTTATTGCCAAATTCAGACTTAAATTGAAAAAAATAGGGGAAACCACTAGGCCATTCTGGTATGACCAAAATCAAATCCCTTATGATTATACAGTGGAAGTGAAAAATAGATTCAAGAGATTAGATCTGATAGACAGAGTGCCTGAAGAACTATGGACAGAGATTTGCAACATTGTACAGGAGGCAGTGATCAAAAAAATCCCCAGGAAAAAGAAATACAAAAAAGCAAAATGGTTGTCTGAGGAGGCCTTACAAATAGCTGAAAAAAGAAGTGAATGGCATAGGAGAAAAGGAAACATATACCCATCTGAATGCAGAATTCCAAAGAATAGTAAGGAGAGACAAGAAAGGCTTCCTAAGTGAACATGAGAAGAAATAGAGGGAAACAATAGAGTGGGAAAGACTAGAGATCGCTTCAAGAAAATTAGAGATACCAAGGGAACATTTCATGCAACAATGGGCACAATAAAAATCAGAAATGGTATGGACCTAACAGAAGCAGAAGATATTAAGAAGAGGTGGCAAGAATACACAGAAGAACTATACAAAAAAAAAAATCTCAAAATACCATGATGGTGTGATCACTCACCTAGATCCAGACATTCTGCAATGCAGTCAAGTGGGCCTTAGGAGGCATCGCTACGAACAAAGCTAGTGGAGGTGATGGAGCTCCAGTTGAGCTATTTCAAATCCTAAAAGATGATGCTGTGAAAGTGCTGCACTCAGTATGCAGGAAATATGGAAAACTCAGCAGTGGCCACAGGATTGGAAAAGGTCAGTTTTCATTCCAATTCCAAAGAAGGGCAATGGCAAAGAATGTTCCAACTAGTGCACAATAACAATCACATACCAGCAAAATCATGCTCAAAATTCTCCAGTTAGACTTCAACAGTACGTGAATGGAGAACTTCCAGATGTTCAAGCAGGATTCAGAAAAGGTAGAGGAACCAAAGATCAAATTGCCAGCATCTGTTGGATCATTGAAAAAGCAAAAGATTTCCAGAAAAGAGTCTACTTCTGCTTCATTGATTATGCTAAGGCCTTTAACTACATGGATCACAACAAACTGTGGAAAATTATTAAAGAGATGAGAATATCAGATACCTTATCTGCCTCCTGTGAAATGTGTATGCAGGTCAAGAAGCAGCAGGTAGAGATGGAACTGCAACAACAGACTGGTTCCAAATTGGGAAAGGAGTATGTCAAGGCTGTATATAGTCACCCTGCTTATTTAACTTATATGCAGATTATATCATGTAAAATGCCAGGCTGGATGAATCCCAGGCTGGAATCAAGATTGCTGGGAGAAATATCAAAAACCTCAGATATGCAGATAACACCACCCTTATGGCAGAAAGTGAAGAGCCTCTTGATGAAGGTGAAAGAAGAGAGTGAAAAAGTTGGCTTAAAGCTCAACAGTAAGAAAACTAAGATCACGGCATCTGGTCCTATCACTTCATGGCAAATAGATGGGGAAACATGCAAACAGTGTCAGACTTTATTTTTGGTGGGCTCCAAAATCACTGCAGATGGTGACTACAGCCATAAAATTAAAAGACGCTTGCTCCTTGGGAGAAAAGCTATGACAAATCACTTAGACAGTGTATTAAAAAGTAGAGACATTATTTTACCAACAAAGGTCCATCTAATCAAATCTATGGTTTTTCCAGTAGTCATTATAGATGTGAGAGCTGGACAATAAAGAAGGCTAAGCACTGAAGAATTGATGCTTTTGAACTGTGATGTTGGAGAATACTCTTGCAAGTCCCTTGGACTGTAAGGAGATCAAATCAATCAATCCTAAAAGAAATCAGTCCTGAATATTTATTAGAAAGACTGATGCTGAAGCTGAAACTCTAATACTTTGGCCATTTGATGCGAAGAACTGACTCATTAGAAAGGACCCTGATACTGGGAAATATTGAAGGCAGGAAGAGAGGGGATGACAGAGGATGAGATGGTTGGATGACAGCACCAACTCAATGGACATGAGTTTGAGCAAGCTCTGGGAAATGGTGAAGCACAGGCAAGCCTGGCGTGCTGCAGTCCATGGGTTCACACAGAGTCAGACACAACTGAGCAACTGACCAACAATCTCTCCCATCTGGTGAATGTGTAGACACTGAGGGATCTGGGATGTTAGTTTAAGGAAGTTCCCCATGAAAACTGAGGAGTGGGCAACAAATGGGGTCACACCATCTTCCCACCAGGGTAAGGCAGCAGGGATGTGACAGCAAACGATAAACATTCAGCAAACATTTATTAAGTACCTACTATGTGCTAGGCTTTGGACTATACAAAACAAAGACATTGGCTCTGCCCTTACAAGCTCACAGTCTAGCTGAAGCAGATGAACAATCATAAATACAATGGCAAAGCACCAGGGAGGCATTATGGAAGAAAGGACTTTTCTAAGAATCAAAGCACATCTAACTAATCCTTATGTTGATGAGTGCCAGGAAAAATGTAGTTCACAGATGGACTGAGAGGTTGAGGGGTGATGCGTCACAACGTGGACAGGTTGGACTGGGAAGAAGCACTACACGGCCCCAGATGGCAGAGACATGGATGTGATGGACACCACGAGAGGGACCCAGGAGGAGGGATGGGCTCTTGGAAAAAGACATCTTACTCTTGAACTCACAACCCCCCAAACCTGTGGCACTGACCAGTGGCAATGCTCTTAGTTTGGCAGGTTTGGTGGTGAAGACAATGCTGTTGTTCTCACCAGCTGATACCGCTGCCTGGGCCTCCAGGGAGGAAGTACTCTCATTGCCTTAGTTGTGGGATGCATCCACATGTCTGACTTCTGGCCCGAAGCTATGAGTTGCCCTGATGGCAGCCTCTGCAGTCAACTGCTTGAGCTGCCATCACAAACTAGCATATACTGGGCAGTTTAAACTACAGAAGTCAATTCTCTCTCCTTCCTGGAGGCTGGAAGTCCAAGATCAAGGTGTGGGCAAGGTTGGTGCCCTGTGGCCTCTCTCCTTGTCTTGCCAAACTTGCCAATGCCCATCTTTGTGTCCTCACATGGTCATGCCTCAGCATGTGTCTGTGTCCTTATCTCCTCTTCTTTTTAGACCACTGTTCTTGAATTAAGGCCTACTCATACATCTTCAGGCTTCCCTTGTGGCTCAGAAGGTAAAGAATCTACCTGAAATGCAGGAGAACAGGGTTTGATCCCTGAGTCAAGAAGATTATTTAGAAAAGGGAATGCCTACCCACTCCAATATTCTTGCCTGGAGAATTTTATGGACAGAGGACCCTGGTGGGCTACAGTTCATGGGGTCACATAGAGTCAGACACTACTGAGGGACTAACACATAATGATTTCATTTTAGGTTAATTTATCTCCCTCTGTCTTTCTACTTTAAATCCTTGTTGGTTATCTTTTTAAAATATAGCAGCCTATATAAGTTATTCTCATATTCCCAATCTATCCCCCCACCCCTGCCCTTTCCCCCTAGTAATCATAAGTTTATTCTCTAGGTAAGTTAGACAGAAAAGACAAATATCATGATATCACTTATATTCAGTATCTAAAAAAATAACACAAGTGAACTTATTTACAAAACAGAGTAAAACTAAAAGCCTCTTTAAAAGCCCTACTTCCAAATACAGCCATATTCTGAAATAGTGGGGTTAGGACTTCAGCATATAAAATTTGCCATTTGTGGAAAATACAGCTCAGCACATAACAACCATTTTCTGGCTTGACTTAAAATATCTTGCTTGATCATCTAGCCCTGTCATCCACTGCTGTGGTGAATTTGAAGAATACTGTTACAAATAACACATCTGTAAGATGAGGAAGTGTACCAGGCATGCACAGATTCATACATATCAGTCTTTATTGGGTTAACTGACAGTGATGTTTTTGTCTGTTTTTTTTTTTTGTTTTTTTTTTTTAACTGCAGTCTAGCTTAGCCTGCCTGACTTATGGAGATGTACACATCTATAACTCAGAAGCTGTCTGGGTTGAATTACAGATCTGGGTGTCCTCAATAATACAAATGAAAATTAAAGCCACTGGAGTAGATGGAATTAGCCATCCAATGATCATTGCAACAGACGTGAGAAGAGGGTGTTTTGAAAGAGAGTGACTGTTCCCGAGTGCCAGGTTCCGCTTGAGCGAGACTGAGAATTGAACTGCAGCTTTCACAAAACTCGTGTTTGGCAAGTGCAGCTTCAGTGAGGAGACAAGAGTGGCAGCCAGATTTCTGACGTTTAAGCTTGGATTGGAAGGTTGAGAGGAAGGCAGAAGAAAGGAAGCAACTCATGGAAAAGAGTGATAGCAGAGGGCAGATACTTATGGAAATGATGGAGAAAAAATGTGAGTCCAGGGGATTTTATTTAAGGCTAAGCTTTCTCAACTCGTGCTGAAACGTTGATGAGGAGAGGCTTGGTTAAAAACATAGAAGGGTGGGACTAATTAGAGATTAAACTCCTTGAGAAAGTGGAAGTAGAGAGAAAATAAAAGCCAGGGGATGAGGGGAGGGATTAACTTTAACCCTGTAAACAGCCACATCTTTCAATGAATTAAGAGCAGGAACCAAGGGAGAAGAGGGTGTGGGCGGGGGAGCGGGGCTTGCCGAGGTGGTGATAGGTGAGGGAGCTCCCACCCCTGATCTATGCCACATACGGTCGTCACCCATCTGCTCAGTCCCAGGAACTTGCATAATGACGATGAGGTGAGAGAGAGGGGGCTGGTAAGGGAGGCGGCAGGCAGGAACTTCAGGTCAGGAAATGAGTCCCAAGATGCCAAGATCTGCATTTACCTCCCTGATGTAGGAGTATCTACACTGGGTCCAGATGAGGAAGTTAAAGAAATGACACACAAACAAGTCACCAGCTCACACTGGGAGTCAGGAATATCCTTGTCTTCCAAACTGGGCTCTGTGTCTCTAAAACCTAAAGGTATTCCAGACACTCAGAGGCAGACAGAAGCCCACAGTGTGAGGCCGCCCTAGACCGAATGGCTCCTTCTGCTTCTTCAACCATCACTCACCCCAGACTGAGCCCCCTCTGCGGTTCCTGTCCCTCCATCTATTTCCTCATTTGCCACCACCTGACCTATCCACTAGGCTTCTTGCACTTTCAACACTCTCTCTGTTTGGGGAGATGAAGGAGGAAGGAATGTGATCCAGGTGGACGGGTACTAGCACTGAAGGTAAGGGGCTGTGTGTGCCTGTGAACTGCCAAGACTGTCCCCCCAGTCCCTGCTCCCTTTTCATTTTCCTCCCAACCCTTCCAGCTTGACAGAGGTGGTTTCAATATTTACGTGCCACAAATGCACCTAAGAGCAGGTATCTACCTGGCTTTGTTCAAGATGGCTGTTATGGGCTGAAATATTTGTGTCCCAACAAATTAATACATTGACGTCCTAACCCCCCAGATAGTGGAATTTGCAGATATAATCTTTAGGAGGTGTTGATGCAAAGCTAATCAGTCGATCTAAGAAAGAATTGGAAAATTTTATTTGAGCCAAATTTAAGGATTATAATCCAGGAAGAGCATCTCAGAAAGCTTTGAGAACCTTTCAGTTCAGTTCAGTCGCTCAGTCGTGTCCTACTCTTTGCAATCCCATGAATCGCATCACGCCAGGCCTCCCTGTCCATCACCAACTCCCGGAGTTCACTCAGACTCACATCCATCGAGTCAGTGATGCCATCCAGCCATCTCATCCTCTGTTGTCCCCTTCTCCACTTGCCCCCAAATCCCTCCCAGCATCAGAGTCTTTTCCAATGAGTCAACTCTTCTCATGAGGTGGCCAAAGCACTGGAGTTTCAGCTTTATCATCATTCTTCCCAAAGAAATCCCAGGGCTGATCTCCTTCAGAAGTCAGGAAACAGTTATACATATTTTTTGAGACAGAGAGCTGAGCATTAAATCACATATTATTGACAGTTTTCACAATCTAGATCTAAGATTCATTGTGGCTCCTTACAAGATTAAGAAGGAATGTTATATTTTAAGGCATTATCCTTTTTTAAAACTTTTTATTTTGTATTGTGGTATAACTGATTAACAATGTTGTGATAGTTTCAGATGAAAAGCAATGGGAGTTTGGGGAGAATGGATGCATACATATGTATGGCTGAGTCCTTTTGCTGTTCACCTGAAAATGTATTATCTTTTTGGTGCTGGGAGAACGTGGCTCTTTATGGAAGAGCAGGTATTTCTGCCAATGTGGGAGGTTGGTCAAACCTAATGCAGATACCTGATGCATAGTAGAGAGAAGGAAAAAAGGCTGAAGGGCAGAGGAAATGTTTTAGGTTTAAATTTTTCTTGTTTTCCCATAAAATGTGAATTTTATGTCATAGAAATGATGATGTTTAGATGAGATCATGATTGTGGGGTTCCCGTGAAGTGAATAGTGCTCTTATTTAAAAAATAAAAATAAAAAGACACCAGAGATAGGGAGACACAGCTAGAAGGCAGTCATCTGCAAACCAGGAAGAGAAACATCACCAGGACCAGACCAAGTGAACCCTCGTCATGGACACCCAGCCTCCGGAACTGTGAGAAATAAAGGTCTGATGTTTGAACCACCCACTCTATGGTATTTTGTTATTCTGTTATGGAAGTTGAGATGACTACTACTATAGTTGAAAATTTTAAAATTATAAATCTAAAGCAAGAGAACTCCAAGTGTTTGATTATGTCTTTATTATCTTTCTTATCAGTGGTGGGATTTCAATGCTTGCAGTATTACTTTTTCTTTCACTATATTCTTTTTTTTTTTTTGCACCCTGCAAATATCCTATCACAAGCATGCATTTTAAATATTAAAAAATCAATATTTTCATATACTGTTTAATAACTTAGCAAACAGGGAAAGATTTACCTATACTGAGCATCGAGATTGGTATTGCTTCTGAAATTGAGCACTAATTTTAGAGCTAAATATGTTGGTAGTTAAGCTGAAAATGAACATTTTTATATATCATAGAATTTGTCTGATAAAGGGATGCATAAGCATGCTGCTGGAGAGAAACTTGACACTACCTTCCAGAGGAATGACATAAATCCTGATAAGAGATAAGGGTTAACATAACAAGTGATGTCTGACTATTGCTGTGGGGAAGAAATAAAAATATTTTTCAAATGGACATTGCTTCTATTTCCCTTCAGTGAAAGCTGAGGAGCTAGTGTTATATCAGGACATTTCACACAAATTATAAATGTGTTATAAGCTCCAAGTAAAATGTTTTCTAAAGGTCTAACGTTACCTATGGACGAACCATGAGAAACTAGAAGAATGAACACTTAACACTGACGATCTCTCTGAAAACATCAAAAGCCCCAGGTGAGTAATTTTAAGAGAGAGCTATATATATATTGCAGGAAGAAAATTCTGGTAATTGGCCAAACAGGAAGCAAGCTTCCTCCTCTAGACTCCACATGAATAAAGCCAGACAATTAGAGCACTCAAGTCCTCTCAATTTATTCCCCAAGGTTTGCTGAAAGAATTCCAGGGCAGAAGGCTGCGACTTTGGCTTCATCCTTGTGGGGTACCCATAGGTACTCCGGTCAGGGATACACGTTTCTGTGCCCAGGCAGAGCTCTTGGGACCTGCTTCCAGAGCAATATGTTCTTTGTCCTGTATTGATGAGATTGCTCAGAAGAGGACCATCCAGAAAGAAGTGGATGCATGTGGCTGACCCAACTCAACTTGTGCCCCCCTTTTTGGACTGAAAAAAGACAAGCCTCCTGGGCTTGAATAAATGCAGTTTTTCAGAAGGACTTGAATATTTGTGGATCCCTGAGGAGTAACCCTCCCTTCTCCCTTGACCAGAGGGAGGAACTCTGTGAGGAAGTGCAGCAGGAGCCTTGGGGCTCATCAGAACTGAGTCACTGTTCTAACTCTTCTCTGTTAGCTGTGTGGCTTTGGGCAAGCTTCTTCACTGTTCTTTCCTTTAGCTTTCTCAAAAGTAAAATAGGAGGATGGAACACTCTGAAGCAAAGGAAAAGATGTAACATTGCCAGCACAGTGCCTGTTCGTAGTGATGCCTCCTAAGGCCCACTTGACTTTGCATTGCAGAATGTCTGGATCTAGGTGAGTGATCACACCATCATGGTATCTGGTTCATTGAGAACTTTTTTGTATAGTTCTTCTGTGTATTCTTGCCATCTCTTCTTAATATCTTCTGTTCTGTTAGGTCCATACCATTTCTGTCTTTTATCGTGCACTTCGTTGCATGACATGTCCCCTTGGTATCTCTAATTTTCTTGAAGAGATCTCTAGTCTTTCCCATTCTATTGTTTTCCTCTATTTCTTCTCGTTGTTCAATTAAGAAGCCTTTCTTGTCTCTCCTTGCTATTCTTTGGAAACCTGGGGCAGTCATGTTCACCAGCTCAAAATGGCCCCTGTAGAGGGTCTCTTAACAATGTCCAGAGAAGCAGAAGAGGCTGGAAAAACATAGGTTCAAAAACAGTTTCTAGAAATCAAGCACTATTTGGTTTATTAGTGAGAGGTTTGGACTATGGAATCATGAGGCTATCCTTTGAGTCTATCTGTGTCGGTTGGGCATTAGGGGTCAATCAAGTAGGGTGATGATGGGATTGAAGAGGTTCATAGATAATTATCTGGAGCTGTGAGAAAATTTCTTTTCAACTGGGATTCACAGCAAACAACTCCTCAGAGGCCAGAGACTTGACACCCACCCTCTCAGGTCTGAAGGACACAGGACATCTGGAGACAGACAAAACCCCAGGAAAATCTAGGCTTCCTCTCCAAAACTATAAACCCTGGTTGGAATGGCTGAAGCCAGCGGCTGAATGTGTATTTCTCATTCACTTCTAGCCAAGGAGGTTAAGAGTGGGAGGAAAACTTGAGGAAAATGAAAGGAGAAAGCAAATTCTCTTCTGACAGGATGGAGAAGAAAGATGTGCCCAGGAATAGATTTATTTCCTCAAGTAAACATAACCCAGAGTATTTTTCTTATAGGTCATATTCATTTACCAGGGCTGAGAAAACCATTCCCTGTCATTATTCTCACAACATAAGTCACTCTCAGAATTTCTTTATCAAGACCAGATAAGGATCAGAAAAAATGCTGGAAAGAGTACAAGATCTTTTGCCTCCAAGTCTGGGAAGTTGTCATCTTCATATGGATGGCTTAAATCGCCTGGCTAATGAGCTTATTCTTAATTTCCTACAACAATGGCAGTTTCCACCAGATTTTATCAACCCAGAGATGGGACTCATAACAAGATTGTGAATGATCTCAGTCCATTATTTCTATCAGCACCACTGATTTATTTATTACTCTTGAAGGCATCACTGTTTCTCTAATTTCTCTGGGAGTGGAGAGGGTGACGGCAGGAAAAAATTCCACCAGCGGATTCTATGTCCACCAAGATTTCTTACAGGGTGTCTTTTCTTCATTTCAGCTGGTACCTTCTTAAGCTATAGCAGCAGTGCCAGTCTCCCCACTGACACCCACATCCACGATGGCAAAACTCTGAGCCTCTCCTTGAAACATTCTTGATCAAAAAATGATTTTGATCATCTTTCTTGTTTTTTTAAAAGCATCTTTATTTTTTATTTTCTTTCTTTCTTTCTTTTCTTTTCTTTTTTTTTTTTTTTGCCACCCTGCATGGCATGTAGGATCTTAGCTCCCCAACCAGAAATCAAGCCCAAACACCCTGCATTGGAAGCATGGAGTCTTAACTAGTGGACCTCCAGGGAAGTCCCTTTCCTTGAGTTTTACATTAAAGTTGTCTTATAAAAGGCTTCCCAGGTAGCTCAGTGGTAAAGAATCTGCCTGCCAATGAAGAAGTCTTGGTTCAATCCCTGGAAAAGCAAATGGCAATCCGCTCCAGTATTCTTACCTGGGAAATCCCATGGACAGAGGAGCCTGGCAGGCTACAATCCATGGGGTTGCAAAGAGTCATATATGACTGAGCATGGACACACTACTGCTGTCTTATAAAAAATGATGATGATAATAGTAGTTTTTGTAGACAAAAGATGACACCAGTGGAAATTAACTCTTGAAGTTCCTCAAATCTACACACTTTCTCCATACTTAGATACAGCCTTGAATCACCTTGGAAAAGGGGTTTGCTGTTCACCACTCTATGATTTCTTAAAATTCCAAATATCAAGGTGGTAAAAGCTGGCCAAAGTGGCATCAAGTCTTAGTTGAACTCAGACATTAAAAGTAAAAGTCATGCTCTTCACTCTGGATGAGTTCCTACTTGTACAGCTGTTTTTGTTGTTCAGTTGCTAAGTCGTATTCGACCCTTTGAGACTCCATGGACTGCAGCACGTCGGGCTCCTCTGTCCTTCACTGTCTCCCAGAGTTTGCTTAAATTCATGTCCACTGAGTCAGTGATGATGCTATCTAATCATTTCATCCTCTGCTGCCTCTTTCTCCTTTTACCTTCAATCTTTCCCAGAATCAGGGTCTTTTCCAGTTAATCGACTCTTTGCATCAGATAACTAAAGTATTGGAACTTTAGCATCAGACCTTTCAATGAAAGTTCAGGATTGATTTCCTTTTGCCTGTATACTGAGACCCCTATGACCCCTGGAGATTCTTTCTTGGACTTCTCATTCAAGGATGTGGGGAAGAGGACCTGGTCTAGCTAGATATTTGGATGAAAAAGTACACCTTTCGAGTGTACCCTATTCCTTCAAGACTGATCTGACCTCAGCACTCAGGAAGACTCCTTGATTAATCCCACATGGCTTCACCTCTGACCACCCTTGTATACACTCCCACCCCATCCAACATTTAATTTGCTAGCCCAGTATGTTACAATTTGGATACTCCTCAGCATCCAGGCTCCTATGAAGTCTGGGTATGGAGTCACCTGACTCCAAGTCCAGGCATTTGGATTGATGTGGGCATGGATGTGGTCCAGACATCTGCATTTTAACACTTTCCATGGGATTCCACCATTGAGCAAGGACAAGACCCCCACAGCTGTGTGTGCTGCACACTGGGATCACTACTACCTCCAGAAATTCGGATTCACATCATTTGTGTGGAGTTTGCAGGGGGACTTCTAATATCATCCCAGATGACTCTATTACAGAGGTTGTTGGAGAGTCCCCAACTTGGACTTAACCAGTTTTGCAATTGGGTGTTCACAGAACATATTATGTCATGAGCAGGCTTGCTTCCTTCTTTCTAGGAAGAGGAAAGAAAGGACTGAAAACTTCAAGGGAAGAGAAAACTCTTCCTCACTGCCTTTCTAGGTTCTCCAACTGTAAAACAGACCAACACAAGTCAGAGCAACAAAAGAAAAGCAAGCAGATGTTTAATAACACATCTATCACCCGTACTCACAGGGGCACCCAATGATGAGTAACACAAATGGTGCTTAGAACTTGGGATTATCTAAAATCTTAGCAGTAAAACAGTGAATTTAGAGAAAAGCGACAAGACAAAGGAAAAGGATTCTGAGTTTCTAAGATGGTAAATTGTGGGAAACTAAATATATGGGGAATTAATGGAAGTCAAGAGCTAGTGAATGAAGTGTGTTGTGTAGGTCCCTCTGGCGCTGTCTCTGGTGCTGATCGGGGTCAAGAATTGACTCCAGTGATTAAGGCCTTGTCCTTTCTTGTAGAGAGAGGAGAAGAACACCTTCACAAAGGTAAGACTTGCTTTTAGGCAAATACAAGGAGGACAGAGAGCTTTTCTTATATTTGTTCCCTCTCTATTGGCTCAAAATAATCCTTCTGTCAAATCAGTGCTCGTGAAGCTGGCATATTTTGCTTCCCTTCAATATGCTCAATGGTTCATCCTTCTTTTTCCAAGATCCCAACACAGTGGAACGCCCATACCTAGGATATTCATCTGATATTCATCTCCCCTAGGCCAGATCCAAGTTTCAGGGGACCTCATGCTTATTCAAATTGAGGGTGGGTCCTCTTTAAGAAAGAATCCCACATTATAGATAGTTTTAAGGGCTGTCATGCAGCTGTGAGATGCTCTCAGGTTCATGGTAAATGAAGATCTGCTGCCCCCCAGATGGGGTGCTGGTATTTCTAACAGCCTTTGGCTACCACTGCAGATGGACCTTCTTATTTTGATACGTCTATTGTGTGAGGAACAAGGCTGTTTTCTCCCTCCACGTTTAGGGGCTGTTCTCAACCCTGGCATTACACGAGGAGATATTTCTTCTCAAGTCACAAGCAGAGGAGAGTTTGGGAGAAAAGGTCATTTGTTCCCCCAGAGCATGAACCCAGCTCAGGGAAAGGCATCAGCCTTAATATATGGAATGCATTTTGCCAAGACCGTGACAGTCATTAGAAATGGGCCTTTGGTGTCATTACCCCAGAGTCATCCTGGTGAAGTATGTGTCCTCCAAGTAGACAGAAAACATTAGAGCGCCCTGAGCTGAATTGGTCAGCCGAAAACACTGGAGTGCTTTATCCTTGGAAGGAAATGAAGCCATTTATTGGAGGACAGAAGTTCAGTGTAATAGTTAAAGCAATCTGACATTTCCATAAATTAATAAAATGTGTATGGTTGGCATAATTCAATATGTAGAAGCATAGATCTCTCTCCGCTCTGAAGTCCAGAAGGAGAATTCCGGGCAGTGGGAAGAGACAGACCCTTGGGGACAATGCCATCAGACCTGTGCCGAGGGCTGGGTGATGAGCCTGCCTAGGTAGGAACCCAACACACGTGCACATACTCACTAACAGCCACTCAAACTCACAGAAACATACATACATGCATTTTCAGGACTCAACTCAGATCTGGGCTATCATCCTTGCTTAGCTGTGAGCTCCCAAGAACAGGTATATTTATGTGAATCCTTTAATTCCCAGCACTTCCCTGGTGGCTCAGAGGCTAAAGCGTCTGCCTGCAATGCGGGAGACCCAGGTTCGATTCCTGGGTCGGGAAGATCCCCTGGAGAAGGAAATGGCAACCCACTCCAGTATTCTTGCCTGGAGAATCCCATGGAGGGAGGAGCCTAGTAGGCCACAGTCCACGGGGTCGCAAAGAGTCAGACACGACTGAGCTATTTCACTTCTAACAAAGAGCCTGGGGATGGAATCAGCACTCCAGGTACCCTATGCATGAGTGAATGGACAATAATGGAACCAACTTTATAAGGGTTACATAAAATTATTTATTTACTTATTTATTTATTTATTTATTTTTGCTGTTGTTGTTGAATCACCAAGTCATGTCTGGCTGACTGTCCTTCACCATCTCCTAGAGTTTGCCCAAGTTCATGTCCAGAATTGGTGATGCCATCCAACCACCTCATCTTCTGTCACCCTCTTCTTCTGCCTTCGATCTTTTAAATATTTATTCATTTATTTAGCATTTCCCAGGTAGCGCTAGTGATAAAGAACCTAACTGACAATGCAGGACACATAAGAGACATGGGTTCATTCCCTGGGTTGGGGAGATCCCCTGGAGAAGGAAATGACAACCCATCCCAGTGTTCTTGCTGAGAGAATCTCATGGACAGAGGAGCCGGTTGGGCTAATGCCCACAGGATCGCAAAGAGTCAGACACAACTGAAGTGACTTAGCACACATTCATTTATTTGGCTGCATCAGATCCTAGTTGAGGCACAGGGCATTTTCTTGAGGTGTGTAGGATCTTTCATTGCCATGAGAAGGTTTCTCTAGCTGTGGTCCAGGGGCTTCTCTAGAGCTATTGCTCCGGGGCTCCAGAGCACATGGGTTCAGAAACTGTGGTGCATGGACTTTGATGCCCTGTAGCATGTGGGATCTTAATTTCCTGACCAGGGATTGAAACCTGCCTCTCCTGCATTGAAAGGTGGATACTTAACCATTGGACTGCCAGGGAAGTCCTGAAATAATTTCCTTAACATACTTGGTGTGGTGCCTACCCACAATAAGCATTCTATAAGGGCCAGTTGTCACTGTTTACCCAATGGTTAGCTCTTATGAAAAAGACCCCTTTCATTTAAAACATTTTGCTTTGTCTTCATCCTTGTCCCATATGTTCACAGGCAACATTTTTGCAGTGAAGATAGTTTTGGTTTGGGTCAGTATCATCATACTCTCAACTCCCCTGGAAGAAGTTCAGAGCAACAGGTAAACTTAGGACTCCCCAGGGAGAGGCTGGGATGATGATCAAAGGGAAAATGCTGCATCCAAGCCCAGCCAGAGTAAAATAGATTACAGTGATGTCTTAAACTATCCCACAAGCAAATTATACGCAGATTCTGCTCCACAGTTTAATTAGGGTAAGGCGGCTAGCACAGCCTAGTACAAACAAACCATTTTAATAAGCAATCACAGCAAAATTAATGATGCTGACAGGTAGCAAAGTGTCTTCATTTGTTTTTCTCAGGTGTAGGCACAATTAGATGTTGAATTAGGTCAGGGGCCTGAGCTGGCAGGGTCAGAAAGCGCCAGGCCAGTTCTGGACACCAAGTAGCCTAGGCTTCTCGTGTTAGTTGCTCAGTTATGTCCAAGTCTTAGCAACCCCTAGCAAGCCTGCCAGGCTCCTCCGTCCAGGGAATTTTCCAGGCAAGAGTCCTGGAGTGGGTAGCCATTCTGTTCTCCAGGGGGTCTTCCCCACCCAGGGATCCAACCTTCATGTCCTGCATGGCAGGCAGGTTCTTTGCCATCTGAGCCACCAGGAAAGCTGCTTTAAAGCTACAGTGATGTTGTCAGCTGGATGTCAGGCCCCCTTGTTTTCAGGTGGGTGGCTAGAACCTCAGCCTGGCGTGCGTTTACCCAGGATGAGGCTTCCTTCTATTCCACAACCCCAGACATTTTCCTGCTTCCAAGAACACTGGAAAGGACCTCCAGCATTCTGCAGATGCTGAAGCAGGTGACTTTTAAGAGAGGATGACCTACAAGAGTGTGTCTTCCGTCATGTGGAGAAACCCATTCTCCTGGTAGTGAAAAGAAAGCTTCCTGGCAAGTTGAGGCTGAATAGGATGGGCCAAATGACCCACTAACAGTTTTGGCTTAATGGACAGAACATGACTCCTGTTTTTTTGTAATATTTATGATGACTTAGATGGTAAAGAATCCACCTACATTGCAAAGCTACCCTGGTTCAATTGCTGGGTAGGGAAGATCCTCTGGAGAAGGGAATGGCTACCTACTCTAGTATTCTTGCCTTGGAAATCCCAAGGAACCTGGCAGGCATCAGAGGAGCCTGGCAGGCTATGGTCCGTAGGGTCACAAAGAGTCAGATACTTCTGAGCAACGAACACTTTCATTTATTTACTTGGCTGTGCCAGTTCTTAGTTGTGGCACTTGGAATCTTTAGTTGCAGCATGCAAACTCTTTAGTTACAGTGGATGGGATCCAGTCCCCAGGACTGAACCTGGCAGACCTGGGAACCAGGACTGCCCGCATGTTGGGAGTTCTGAGTCTTAGCTTCTGAACCATCAGTGAAGTCCCAGAAAGTGACTCCTGTCAGCCAGATTGTTTATAGAATGTTAGAAAACCCTGGCTTTTTCCTTTATCCTCTGATCTTTCCCCCTAAACCAGAAGTTTTCTCTGTTGGAGTTAAAGTTAGAATTTTGATTCCCAAAACACCAGGAAAGTGTTTTGGAAACTGGAGGTGGGAGGGCACCCAGTGTATACGCGAGCACAGCAGCGTTTCAGGAGGGAATTCTCTCCTTTTCCCTCAACCCCACATGACCCCAAGTGGGACGGTCCATCTGATGCTGGTTTGGCTTCACCACCTTTGCATCCCACATCCCACTTGAACAGAGAGGCCTGGCCTAATGCTTGGCACCTTCAGAAGACAGTCAGAAGAACTGAAAACACAATACCTTTTCTCTTTTCATTTTGTATTGACTTTCAGAGTTCATGTTGCTTAATTCCATTTAAGCTTGAAATATTACCTGGTGTTCAAAGGAGTTCATTTAGTTGGAGAATGTGACTTGATCTGAACATAACACAAATGGCCTCATAGCACAAGCAGACTGGGAGTCACAGTCCTGCAGTGGGTTTGGCCCCTGGCTCAGCATGGCTGTGGACAGGGCGAGGGTGAATAGGGCCCAGACTACCCCCTCCCATCTCCTGCACATCAGCTTCTGCTTAAACCTCCTGGGAAGAAAGAGTGTCTGTGCCAGCACAGAGTTCGGATAGCTGTTCCGAACAAGAACAGCAGGACAGGACAGGATGAGCTATCATCCTGGGTCCCCACAGGACGCTGCTCTCTGCACACGAGGGTGCCCATCCACTGAGGGAACCTGGATCTGAGGAGCTCCTCTGGAAGATGAAGGGCTCAGCCCTGATGATGCCTGAAGCTAGGCAGACACCTCCAGGGAGCTGGGTTGCACGGATGTTCCAGAGGGAACAATGGAGGGTGTGGCACTGGAATCAGAATATCCCGGGCTCATCCTGCCTCTGATGTTCAAGGCCAGTCACCATGTAATCTTGGACTCAGGGACAGTCACCACTTCGGCATAACTTTCATTGTCTGCAAAACAGGATGAAAACTGCTCCACATGCAATCTCACTTAAGGAATAGGAGTTAATGCCAATAGACCTCAGCTCCACTGGGGAGTCCAGTAACAAGAATAGTCATTTCTGCAGTCAGACTGCAGAAGGCATCCATCTCTTTGGTCCTACTCTTTCTCAATGGATGTCAGTGTCAAGGGCATCCATCGCTGGGCACGATTTCCAACAGGGAGATCAGACCTGTACTCTTCTGATGGAAGCGAAGCTGAGACGCAAATGCAGCAGCTCTTCAGAGTCTCATTCTTAGATTCCATTGTAAATCCCTGTCACAGCATTTTCTCTCATTGTGTGCATTAAGCAGAATCTGTGTTCATTAAGCATGTTGTCATCACCTGCCATCTGAAGCTGATTCAGCCATTAGCAGCTTCTCTGCATTTCTATAAATATTTAAACAACGGATACCTGGTAATCACCTTATTGTAAAATTAGGAAAGATCAGAGGACATTGATTCACTCTGGTTATTAAAAAACCAGCTTGATCTTTAGTGCTGAAATGTTTCTTGCTACCAGGAGATGAAATACGAGTAAGCAGATTCGAAAAAGCATGTGAGTTTTTTTCTTTTGTTTTATCTTAAGCCAAATAAATCATTTGAATGCTTGCAACTCTCACATGGATTGTCCTGTGTCTCCCTGGCTGCGCTTGTTGTTGTTGTTGTTCAGTCGCTAAGTCTTGGTTGACTCTTTGAGACCCTTTGGAATACAGCATTCCAGGCCCTTCTGTCCTCCACTATCTCCTGAAGTTTGTTCAGATTCATATCCAGTGAGTTGGTGATACTATCTAACCATTTCATCCTCTGCTGCCCTCTTCTCCTTTTGCCTTCAATCTTTCCCAGCATCAGGGTCTTTTCTAATAAATGCTATTCCTGGCCAAACTTGGAGACAATTCCAAGTTGCCTTCTTGGATATATCTCAACTCTTGAACTCAGCTATGAAGTCTCCAAGGAGGGAACACCCAGTGGATCATGCTGACCACAGTCTCATATCCTTAGATTTGCTGATTGGGCATTCTGGGAGATAACAGCCTTCTTGGAAAAGACAGTGATCTTTTGCCAGGCAGACTAAGTATGTTTCTGGCTAAGCAAAAATACAGAGGATTTTTTTTTTTTTACAAGAATCCAGCTGAGACCAATGGGTTGGATGTGGCCAATCACCATCAACATCTTTCCACGAGAAACAACAGCAACTGATCCCACCTCTGGTTCTGGGATCAAGAATTAGCCTCATGATCATTCCTGGCACCACATCCCTGGGAGTCACCACCAGGTAATGGGATGCATGATGAAGTCTATTCGTGATCCTGGATCTTAACTATGCTTCTTTTAATTAGAAGGGGATATCTTTTTCCTGTACAGAAATCCTTCTACATCTGATTGGGGGATTCTCGTACATTTGTAATCCATATTTTCATGAACTCAGCAAATGCTTTGCTGCCTTCTGAAATATCCTGGTGATCATGGCTGGTATTTGGACTGTCATCTCCCTGAGTCTGCTTGCCCATGACCAAGCTTCCACATGGAGGTGAGGACTCGATCCAGGTCACGGGGATGTAGAGACAAGCTGGGTGAGAACCACACCTTCTATATCTGGACCTGCTGCTCCATCAGCCTCAGGCCCTCCACACATCCAAATACACATCATCCTTACTGGTCTGAAACAACCCCTTCCAGCTCAGAGAAGATGGTGGGCAGGAGGTGTTTATGAGAGTCCAGGATCACCTGTGCATCTCCCCTCCCTGAATTTTACACCCAATGCAGCACCTTGCACGCGGCAGACTGGCTGTGAGTCATGAGTGTTTATTGTCTCTACCCCTACAAAAAGACTTGTCTTTAATCTCATTTCCCCAAAGTAGGATTTACGCAAATAGCACTGGTCCTTCAGGTCTGATGCACAAACCATGGAGGTCTTGTGGGGTGGCTCATTCTGCCTGTCCTGCTCCCTTCTGCTTTCTGACTCTAGCAGGGATGGAAGCCTCAGGAGGCATCTGAGATGCTCTATATCCATCTGCACCTGGGCTCTGGACACACTGCCAGGCTCTGAGGGGCACAATCCATTCTCGGGGTGAGAGGTGATGATGCTATGGATGTGAAAGAACATTCCAAGATGCAACCAGCTTATTCAGAAGGATTTGTACCCAGAATCCTTCACTGTGGGCTTATCTTAGTCAGTTCAGGCACATAGACACAGACTGGGTGGCTTAAATCTCAGACATGTATTTCTCACAGCAGTGGAAGCTGGAAGTCCCAGGTCAAGGGGCTGGCAGGCAGATTTGGTTCCTGGTGAGGACTCTTCCTGCCTTGTTGATGGCGCCTTCTCACTGTGCACTTGTAGCCTGGAGACGGAGAGCCAGCTCTGGTCCCTTCCTCTTGTAAGGACACAATCCCACCACAGGAGCCTCATTCTCATGACCTGCTCTAAACCTTGCTCTTGTTGTTTAGTTGCTAAGTCATGTTCACCTCTTTTGGAACCCCATGGGCTGTAGCCGGCCAGGCTCCTCTGTCCCTGGGATTTCCCAGGCAAGAATACCAGAGTGGGTTACCATTTCCTTCTCCAGGGGATTTTCCCAACCCAGCGATTGAACCTGTATCTCCTGCACCGTGAGGTGGGTTCTTTACCACTGAGCTGCCTGGGAAACCCCTGCCCTAAACCCAGTCACCTCTTAAAGGCCCCATTCCAAAGACCATTTTCCTGGGGGTTAGGGCTTCCCTATATAGATCTGGGAAGGACTCATTCAGTCTATTAATGGTCCCTCAACATCCTCTAGGAATTACTAGGCTTCATGGGGCAGAGGTGAGAAAGAGCGTTTTCACTAAATCAATCCTTCTGAATTGGGGCAACTCAGAGTAAATTCTGATTTAATTGAGTGTGGTCCAGGCATGGCCCAGGAGTTGGGAGTTTAAAAACCAGTTTGGGTGCTTCCAAAGTGCAGCAAAGGTTGCTAGACTCATGGTGACGCACCTGTCGCTTACCTGACCCATCACCCCCACTCAGCCCAGGGATGGCTTCCAGGTGTGTCTGAAATTTGGGGGCAGCCTCTGCACAAGGTGTGGCACCCACTACTTCCATGGGGTGACAATATCTATCCAGGGACGATGCTGCACAGGAGGGGTCCACATTCCCGATTCTCAAGAGGAGATGAGCAGGTTGGGGTGCTCCCTCTGACCCCCAGCCTCATTTCATTCCTGAGGTCATGTATTTAGCCCACACCTCACTCTGCTTCTTTCCGGACTTTTGAACAAGTGCAAAATCAGAAACACTTCACCTCGAGCAAAAAGGAGAGGAAAAGAGCTTCCCGAGGGACCTCAGAGTTTAGGGAGCTGGTTAGTGCTCTGCTATTTGGAGAGTGGCACCATTCTGGGCGGCCTCCCAGGTGGCTCAGTGGTAAAGAACCTGCCCGTCAATGCAGGACATGCAGTTTTCATCCATGGCTCAGGAAGCTCCCCTGGAGAAGAAAATGGCAACCTGGTCCAGTATTCTTGCCTGGAAAATCCCATGGACAGAGGAGGCTGGAGGGCTACAGTCCATGGGTCACAGAGGAGCTGGACACAACTGAGAGATGAAAGTGACCACACATTCTGGGCACTTTCACCACTTTCACCACAGCCTCTGGGGAGCAGTGGCAGGTGAGGGGGCGGTGCTGAGTGGCTCGCGTGGCACAGGCACCAGCTCCCTCCTGGGCCTGCGCTGCGGGTAGGGGCAGTAGGGGTGGGTCTGTGTTTCACATCCCAGGGGCTCAGAAGCTGCGACTCTCAGAGACCGTGGACCCACCAGCTCCGGCAGCGGCTGTCGGCACCTGCCAGCCTGAGAGTCACTTGGCCTGAGATGCGAAGCCGCTTCCGGTGCGTAGCCGCACCCCCAGCTCTGCGCACCGCGTTCTCAGCGAAGCAGAGCCTGAGACCCGGCAAACCCATGGCCAAGCTGGGAGGCAGGGAGTTTCCAGCTCATTTCTCTGCATTATCCCTGATCTGTGGATAAACAAAAAACAATAACAGCTCTTGCTCTGTTTTAATTGGCATTGGCTGTGTTTTAATTAGTGAAAGGAAGAGGAGGAGGGAGGTCAGAGAGGACTCTTCTCTAACTGCCACCTTCTCCCAAGTGTTTACAAGCCTCTCTGGGAAGGGGTGGCAACTTTCTAGTAAACATAATTCCATCACAATCAGTGTCTTTCTGGTACGTAAGTCAGGGTGCCAGGTTAACCTCTCGGGTCTAGAAAAGTAGCATTTGTTCACTAAATGAACTCCCAGGTTCTGTTACTTAGCACTGTCTCAGAGTCTAGAGAAAGGTACTTTTCATATTTAAAAGCAGGTTCTGGGGGCAGGCCCAGGGTAGGCTGTGGAAGGGCAGCTTTCCAGAGGGTACAAAGCCTTTGGAATCCCAAACCCACCGCCAAGCAGCTATAGGATCCGGGACAAAGAGTCCTCCCTCTGATAAATTTCCTGAGATCATTAGATAGATTCCTGGGAGCATCTCAGGGGTGAGGGTGGGCTCATTCTTGGAATCTGGGGAGACCAGATGTTTATGTTTAACAAACAATCACAGGGGGTTAAAGAAATGCTGAAACCCTGGGTACTCCCAGCTCTCCAATTCCATGATTTTATTTAACAGAGGAAACACATTAAGATAAAAACCAAACAGGCGTATAACTTGTAATAACATTTGAATCACTGGCAGAATTTTCAAGCTACATCCATTTATCTCAATGTTTATCAAGCTCCTTCTCCAGGCCAGCCTGATGCCCAGAATCCTAGCCCACAGATGAACAGGCAGTGTGACAAAGCAGACCCACCCCAGCTGTTTTCTCCACTGAAGATGTTGTCTCTCCAGCCTGCTGTGGACAGCCGTCCTGTCCAGCTCCTCCACTCACAATCTCCCTCCCTGTCAACTTTCTCACAGCATACATGATTTTCTATTTATCCAACATAGATCGGGCCACCTCACTCCCCACCTGGAACCCTGTGCTGGCCTCAAACAGCTCAGGTTCCTCACCTGGGCACCCCAGAACCTCCCATCTTCCTCACACCACTCAGGACCCCCCGTTCAATTGTCTGGAGTGGGACCCCATTGTAATGCCAAGAGCTACTCTTCCAAGATTGCAGTGTGCAGGTAGAGGGGCTCCTTCTATCAAGGGAGGAGGAGGTCAGTTGAGTTTGATTGGAACTGAGGGTGCCTGAGGTTGGGGTTTCCCGTTGGGTTAAAAGTGGACAGCAGGGCTTCCCTGGGGATTCAGTGGTAAAGAATCCACCTGCCAATGCCGGAAACACAATTTTGATCCCTGGTCTGGGAAGATCCCACATGGCATGGAGCAACTAAGCCTGTGCACCACAACTACTGATCCTGGGCTCTAGAGCCCTCAAGCCTCAACTACTGAAGTCTGAGCCCCCGAGAGTCAGGTTTCACAACAAGAGAAGCCACTGCAATGAGAAGCCTGCACGCCACAACTAGAGAGTAGCCCCCAGGCTTTGCAACGAGAGAAAAACCTGTGCAGCAATGAAGACCCTGCACAGCCATAAAAAAATAAATGAATAAAATGATACTTAAAAAAAGAAAAAAAAGTGGACAACATACAGGACAGTAGAGCGAGGAAGGGCGACCAGACAGAAAACAGCAGAACAAAGTGCCGAGGTAGGAGGGAGGCTCTGAATGCGGGCAGAGGAGGGGGTCTCAGCCAGGGGAGTGGACACAGCCCAGGGGGCTGAGGACCCCAGGCCACCGCACTGAGGGCCTGAGCTGCCAGTACCACGTGGACACTAAAGATACTGAGAAGCCATCCAGAGGGAGAAGCGGAGCAACAGTCACGCATGCCACTTTTCCATCACAAGTACCTGGAATAAGCCCCACCATATTATGCAAACACTGTGTGTGTAAGGAGGAGGGGAGAGGCAAGGAGGAGACAGAAGGAGAAGACCCTGAACACTTGTGAGGAGACCCTGTGAGCCCCCTGACTCATCTGAGATAAAACACATCTGCTGGTGATCTGGCCCCAGCCCACCCATCCTTCTCCCCTTCCGAAAGCTGGCTTCATTTCTCTTTTGACAATGCTCCGGTTGGTCAAATTTCCTTTAATGTGGCTCCTGGAACAGGGCCAACCCTGGGCAGGGCAGTGGTGGCCAAGAACTGCTGCTCTGTCTAGGAGATGGTTTGGCATCTTTGCTCGGGGTGCCCGTAAACTGAGTCTTCAGGTTGTCACCACATGAGTCACCATTCAGGAGCTGAGGCAGAATTTAATTGACACCAAATGGCTCCTGTTTTTTAAATAATTCAATTATAACAGTGCTCCCTGCCTCCCACCCTGCCTCCCTCTGTCTTTCCCTCCTTTATTCCCTTCTTCTCCCCATTCTCCCTTCCTTCCTTCTGCAGACAGCAGGCAGTGGGGCGTTCTTGCAGCCTGGGAGGACAAAACAGGGAGTTGGAAGGGATGCAGTCCTGATGGGGTTAGGTGTGTATCCAGAGGAGGGGATTTTGGATCTTGATTCTGCCTCTGAACTGATCCACTTACCCTCTTTCGCAACAAAGTCTCCTGTCTCCAGGAAATGTGATGGAAAGGGCTCCATTGCCTCCCTGAAAGCCATCAGGACAAAGTTAACCAGAACTAGAAAACTGACAGTTTCCTCCAACAAAGTCAGATAGCTGTCCCACTGGATGGAGCCATCCTGCACCTCATGCCTGTGCTGTCTTTGCTCTCAACCCCTGCCCCCTGCCCCATGTCTGCTATGCTCTGCAGAGTCCTAGGCTCCTGTTGTTGTTTTTCAGTCACTAAGTCATATCCAACTCTTTGTGAGCCCATGGACTGTAAAACATCAGGCTCCCCTGTCCTTCACTATCTCCCACAGTTTGCTCAGATATAAGTCCTTTGAGTCAATGATGCCATCACACCATTTCATCCTCTGTTGCCCGCTTCTCCTCCTGTGCTCAGTTTTTCCCAGCATCAGTGTCTTTTCCAGTGAGTCAGCTCTTTGCATCAGGTGGCCAAAGTATTGGAGCTTCTGCTTTAACATCAGTCCTTCCAATGAATATTCAGTGTTGATTTCCTTTAGGATTGACTGGTTTTATCTCCTTGCTGTCCAAGGGACTCTCAAGAGTCTTCTCCAGCATCACAGTGTGAAAGCATCAATTCTTCAGCACTCAGTCTTCTTCATGGTCCAACTCTCATATCTGTACATGACTACTGGAAAAACCATAGCTTTGACTCTACGGACCTTTGACAGGAAAATGATGTCTCTGCTTTTTAATATGCTGTCTAGATTTGTTGCAGCTCTTATGTCACCCTCTTTTTCCTTCTCCCACCAGACTAAGAATAAATAGCAGAAGCTTCTTAGGAAACCCATTTTCACCAATGAGAAGAACATGGAGGTGTCTGAGGTACACTGCCCACATGTTCCTGTTAGTTGAGTGACCAGGGACCAGCCCCACGGGTTTCCACTCCTCAGTGGCTCACTTGGGAAGTCAGAGAAGGAGTCTTCTTGGTGAAGGTGGTTCCCTGAAATTCAATGCATGTTTCCTGGAACATCCTTCTGGTGGATGCCCGGCCATGTGATCCAATGATCTCATTAAGTACTACTTGCCTTATAGCCTGTACCCATCTGCTTGGACCATAAAGAAGACTGAGAGCCAAAGAACTGATGCTTTTGAATTGTGGTGCTGGAAAAGACTCTTGAGAGTCCCTTGGACAGCAAGGAGAACAAATCAGTCAATCCTAAAGGAAACAAACCCTGAGTATTTTTCAGAAGCACTGATGCTGAAGCTGAAGCTCCAATACTTTGGCCACTTGATGCAAAGAGTTGCCTTATTGGAAAAGACCCTGATGCTAGGAAAGATTGAAGGCAAAAGGAGAAGAGGACAGCAGAAGATGAGATGATTAGGTAGCATCATTGACTTGATGGACATGAAATTGAGCAAACTGTGGGAGATAATGAAGGACAGTGGAGCCTGGCATGCTACAGTCCATGAGGTCGCAAAGAGTTGGACATGGCTTAGCAACTGAACAGCAACAAGAGATCTGCATTTTCATTGATGCTTCTCTTACTAGACCATTAGGTATAAGAATGCAAGGTCCTCATGTGTATCCCAATCACCCAAAATGGTATCCAGTGCTTCATGGACACAAAGTAACTGTTGGTGAAGGAATCAAGAAATGCATGTCTTCTGTTGCATCCAGGAGCCAACCTACCATGGTAAGTCTCAGGAGGCTTGGCAATCATAACACACAATGGCTCAAAGATTTGACTGTGTGGCCTGAGCTTTGATACCTTCTTTAAAATGCCTGGAAATAGTTACCTTTAGCAAGCTGGACACATTGTCCACTGTTTGAAATAAGTTTCTATATCCTTCCTCTGTAACCTCGTGGTTGATTGAAAAAGAAAGATCTTTGAGTTTCAGGAAATCTCCATGATTGCTACCTTGGCCATTTCTATTGCACTATCATCATCCAAAGTCAAAGTGGGCAGTGAGGAAGGCTGGACTTGGACATGAAGGAATAGCGTCATAAGTGGTACAAGTATTACACTTGTTTTACTTGTATTATATAAGTGTTACTCTTGTACTCTTGCATGGATGTGAGAGTGGGACTGTGAAGAAGGCTGAGCACTGAAGAATTGATGCTTTTGAACTGTGGTGTTGGAGAAGACTCTTGAGAGTCCCTTGGACTGCAAGGAGATCCAACCAGTCCATTCTGAAGGAGATCAACCCTGGGATTTCTTTGGAAGGAATGATGCTAAAGCTGAAACTCCAGTACTTTGGCCACCTCATGTGAAGAGTTGACTCATCGGAAAAGACCCTGATGCTGGGAGGGATTGGGGGCAGGAGGAGAAGGGGACGACAGAGGATGAGATGGCTGGATGGCATCACTGACTCGATGGATGTGAGTCTGAGTGAACTCCGGGAGTTGGTGATGGACAGGGAGGCCTGGCGTGCTTCAATTCATGGGGTCGCAAAGAGTCTTAAACGACTGAGCGACTGAACTGACTGACTGACTGAATACTTATATTACAAGTATTACATTTCATAGGTCAGGCCTAAAGAAAAAAGAACCTAGTTGAATTTAAGATTGACTCAGAGCATATATCTATGTGCACATCAGACTGTCATAGAAAACTCCCTAAATACATAGGAAAACTGGTAATGATGATGGATTCCAGAGAGGGGAACAGGTTAGCTAGTAGATGGGGAGGGTAGGGAGGTTTACCTTGTGTGTGTGTGTGCGCTCAGTCATGTCCAACTTTTTGACACCCCATGGACTGAAGCCCCCCAGGCTCCTCTGTCCATGGGATTTCCCAGGCAAAATTAATGGAGTGGGTTGCCATTTCCTACTCCAGGGGATCTTCCCAACCTAGGAATCAAACACAAGTCCCTGTGTCTCCTGCACTGGCAGGTGGATTCTTTACCACTGCATCTGGGAAGCCCAATGAGGGAGGTTTACTTTATCCTGCATATAATCATCTGAATTATGTACCATGTGCATATACTATTGAAAATGAAACTTTAAAACACTAAAAAAGAAAAAAAAAAGAAAGAAATGCATGGTTTCATTGATGGATGCAGTCCATAGATGGTTTGTGTGTTCGTTTCTGCGTAACGTTAGAAAATAAGATTCTGACTCAGAAACGCAAGACAACCGTCAGACTTGGCTCCTGCACAGAGTGGCTCTGCCAGCCTCACAACCCACTGCAAGTGTGAGAGCGACACGTCAGGCTGGGATGAGGCAGCTAGACAGACACACACTGAGACCGGTGGTGGGACAGCAGCTGAGAAATAACAACGTGCGTTCCGTGCAGTGTTAGGATTAAATGCATGTGAAACGCACATCTTGCCTTCCACCTTCAATGAAAATGTGCAACAGTGGCCAGGAACAGGGAAACTTTCTGACTCCAGGAGTGATAAGAAGGCCATGAGTGATGCTTGTGCAGGGGATTTCAAATCAGTGAGCCCAAGCTGGTACTTTTCTGATCTGCTGGCCCCCCGCCCCGCCCCGCCCGTGCCCCATGCGAGAAGAGTTCCAAGAAAATGCTTTCTGTCCTCTGAGTGCCTTTCTTATGGGCAACAGAATGCTTGATTTTCTTCTAATAGATTTGTCATTTTACTTCAAGTATCCAGTCCTATTGACCCAAGGAACCTCAATTTCAAAGCCATTAAAAGCTAATTTTCCACACCGTGCCCCCAAGAGATTGACTAACTTTCAAAGAATGATTCATTTTCTTTTCAAAAAAAAAAAAAAAAAAAAGCCCTGCATATCTCTCTATATATTTTATTTTTATTCTTTAAAATAAGTCAGGGGACACTGCTGTCAGCTTCTCCATTATTACCCTCTGCAGCGTCTTTCTTGCAAAGGAACATAAATGCTCTTCTGACAAAGTAAGATTCGGTCACCGTGGAGGGAAGGTTGTATTTATGTGGGGGAACCACCACTTGCTGATATATTATAAAGGACCCACTGTCATGTTTTCCATCAGGAAAGCAGGACAGAAGCTCAAGGTTATTTGTTTTTGAAAATAACAGATGTGTCAAAAACTAAGCAGAAAAACGCTTCTGAGGAGAGAGTGTCTTCTCGCAAATTTCAGGGAGCCTGAGAACTCTGCATGTGTACTAAATAGCTTCAGAGGTGTTCAACTCTTTGACTCCTCTGTCCATGGGATTCTCCATGTAAGAATACTGGAGTGGGTTGCCATTTCCTTCTCCGGGGATCTTCCCAGCCCAGGGACTGAACCCTGGAAATTTATGTCTCCTGTTTTGGCAGGCAGGCTCTTTACCACTAGCACCAACTGGGAAGCCCCAGGTGTTAGGCACTCAGTTTTGCCTGACTCTTTGTGACCCCATGGACTGTGGCCAGCCAGGTTCTTCTGTCCATGAAATTTCCCAGACAAGAATACTAGAGTGGGTTGCCTTTCCCTTCTCCAAGGGATCTTCCTGACCCAAGGATTGAACCTGAGTCTCCAGCATTGTAGACAGATTCTTTACCATCTGAGCCACCAGGGAGTCCCCCCAAGAACTCTACAGGCTAACCTTTTTTCCCCAGTGATAAACTAAACACTCAATTTGAAATTCTGAGATGAGAGCACCTAATGAGAGTTCATGTGGGCTGTTGTCCATAGACGCCTATCCAGAGGTCTAAGTTGATTGACATGTGAGTGTGTTAGTTATATAGCTTCCCTAGTGGCTCAGGTGGTAAAGAGTCTGCCTACAATGCAGGAAACCTGGGTTTGATGCCCTGGAGTAGGGAATGGCAACCCACTCCAGTATTCTTGCCTGGAAAATCCCATGGATGGAGGAGCACATTAAATTTGCTCCTTCACACCTGAAGGTAATGTTGGATCTTGGAACCATTAAGTGACATTTAAGGACAAATTGGGACACTTTAGATAAGGTCTGGAACTGAGATGCTGTCATCATCTTGAGGTTAATTTCCTGGTTTGGGTAATTAAACCAGCTGGGTGAAGGGTTTTAGCGGATGCTCTGTAATATTGATGCAACTTTTTTTGTAAATAGAAAATCATTTCAAAATAAACATTCAAAAAGGTGTGTACTGTGTGTATTCAGAAAGGTTGGAAAGCAAGAGAGCTGCTGCTGCTGCTGCTAAGTCACTTCAGTCGCATCTGACTCTGTGTGACCCCATAGACGGCAGCCCACCAGGCTCCCCCATCCCTGGGATTCTCCAGGCAAGAACACTGGAGTGGGTTGCCATTTCCTTCTCCAATGCATGAAAGTGAAAAGTGAAAGGGAAGTCGCTCAGTCATGTCTGACTGTTTGCAACCCCATGGACTGCAGCCTACCAAGCTCCTCCATCCGTGGGATTTTCTAGGCAAGAGTACTGGAGTGGGGTGCCATCGCCTTCTCCAAAGCAAGAGAGCAAAGCACCATTAAGATTAGTGCAAAATATACGTATTACTACTTCTTTATCCTCTCATCTGTTGATGGACACTTAGGTTGCTTCCACATCTTGGCTACTGTGAACAGTGCTGCTGTGAACACTGGGGCACATGTATCTTTTCAAAGTATGGTTTTTCTTGGATATATGCCCAGGAGTGGTATTACTAAATCATATGGTAGCTCTATTTTTAGTTTTTTTTTTTTAAGAATTAAATAATGCCTTTTGCAACAACATGGATGGACCTGGAGATTATTATACTAAAGAAGTAAGTCAGACAGAAAAAGACAAATATCATGTGATATCACTTATTTGTGGAATCTAATTAAAAATGATACAAATGAACATATTTATACAACAGAAACATTCACTAATCTCAAAATTAAACATATGGTTACCAAAGCGGAAACGTGGAGGGAAGTGATAGAAGTTTAGGATTCACATCTTATATATTCACACTAGTATACATAAAATCAAAGACCTATTGCACAGCACACGGAGCTCTCTTTAGCATTCCTTAATACCCTATATGAGTCTGAGAAAGAATGTGCATGCTAAACCGTTTCAGTCGTGTCCAGCTCTCTGACCCTATGGACGATAGCTGACCAGGCTCCTCTGTCCACGGGAGATTCTCCAGGCAAGAATACTGAAGTGGGTTGCATGCCCTCCTCCAGGGGAAACTTCTTGACCCAGGGATTGAACTCTTATCTCCTACACTGGCAGGCAGTTTCTTTCCCACTAGCGCCACCTGGGAAGCCCATTGAGAAAGACTGAACACATGTATATGTATAACTGATTCACTTTGATGTATACCTGAAACTAATGGAACATGGAAATAATCTATATTCCAATAAATTTTTTTAAAAAAATAGTACAGGAAACAAGAGCCAGGGAGCACCTTGTTCTAAGGCTACTTTTGTAGGATATTCTCAAGCCAGGGGGAGCAATGCTAGAATGATGGCAGGAAAACAATGTTACCTGAAGGCATGGTCTCTGTCTATGACCAGCTGTGGCTCTGGTGTGCACCCTGACTCTGGGGCAAAGTGTGAACCTGCCGTGGAAGTCAGGCAGGAAGACTCGTTCTCCATCAGTGGGGCGGAGAGGGGGGTCGCGGAAGTCACAGCAGCACATGGAGGCACTGATTGCCAGGTGTAGGTGCTCAGCAAGTCCTCATTTGGTTGATGCCTGCAGGTCAAGTCATGGCCAATGAGACCACTAGCCACATGACTTCCAGAAGCCTAATTCCCAAGGATAAAACTCCAAACTAAGGAGGGGGTTTGGGTTGGTCCTAAAGCACTGATGTCATAGCCAAGGGCAGTTTTCCATGATCACAAAGATGATACGAAGGGAAGCACTGATTCAGAATCTGCGCCTGGGCTCTACAGAGAGGTGAAGTTAGCAGCAAGAATACTGGAGTGGGTTGCCATGCCCTCCTCCAGGAGATCTTCCCCATCCAGGGGTCAAACCTGAGTCCATAGGGAAGTGAAGTTAGCAGCAAGAATTTGAGATAAGAGCCATCATTTTCAAAGGGCACGTTTCACAAAAGCCCAGGTGGGTTTGAAACGAGATGACCATCAACTTCTCCCATCTCCCAAGAGATGAGCTTTTTCTCTGCTCCTTCATTTTATGTAAAACTAGATAAGCCTGAGTTCCCTCTGAGCTCCAAATGCCAATGCTTTGCTGCTGCTAAGTCGCTTCAGTAGTGTCCGACTCTGTGCGACCCCAGAGACGGCAGCCCACCAGGCTCCCCCATCCCTGGGATTCTCCAGGCAAGAACACTGGAGTGGGTTGCCATTTCCTTCTCCAATGCATGAAAGTGAAAAGTGAAAGCGAAGTCGCTCAGTTGTGTCCGACTCCTAGCGACCCCATGGACTGAAGCCTACCAGGCTTCTCCATCCACGGGATTTTTGGGAGTTCTTAAAGCAGCCCCTGGCTCAGGATAGTAGCCATGAGGGGGCCAAGGACGGGCCACCATGCAGGGGGAGGTGGATAGAGATGGGTCATCCCCATCCGCTCTGCCCAGTCCTCACTGTGCAGCTGGGCAAATGACCCCACAGCCTCACCCCCAGTGTGTGTCCCCAGGAGTCATCATGGGTCAGAACAACTCTGCCATGCTGGGTGATGAAAGCAAACACCTGCACACACACCTGGGTGATGTGGGGGCCTCTATAGATGTTGGGGTCCTTATTACTATTTGTGATCCTGGTACCACTATAGCAGGGGCACAGGGTTTGCAGCACAGCCAGCTCTGGGGGAATGGGGGGTGATCCCAGAATAGGAGAAAAACAAACAAAAGCCAAGATGACCCACCTGTCTTGCTTTTCTGCACCAACAGAGCGCAGAGTAGATGAGGATTCTGTAGGACCAAGGCGCCAAGAAGAACCCAAGAGGCTGGGTTTGGGAAGAGAAAACTCTGCAGGAAGGGGCAGAACTTATTCCAGCCATAAGCCAGGGATTCAGGAGAGTTCCATTCAGGGAGGCCACCTGTCCAGGCCCACCAGCAGGATCCTACTTCTCCTCTGCCCACCCAGATCCTCTCTTCTGCCCCTCTCAGAGCACCCTCGGCATTGATTCTGTAAACACAAGGACAGAGTGTTGTTTGCGATGCATAAACCTCCTTCTCAAAATGATTTTGGTAGGCTGGAACTAATGCAACATAAAAATAAGCCACCTTGGAACAAAGATGTGGAAAAGTCCTTTGAAATTGCTTATGTTGTTGTTCAGTCACTAAGTTGTGTCTGACTCTTTGTGACCCCACGGACTGTAGCACGCCAGGCTTCCCCGTCCTCCATTATGTCCCGGAGTTTGCTCAGATTCATGTGCATTGAGTTGGTGATGCTATCCAAACATCTCATCCTCTGCTACTCCCTTCTCCTGACCTCATTCTTTCCCAGAATCAGGATCTTTTCCAGTGAGTCAGCTCTTTGCATCAGGAGGCCAAAGTATTGGAGCTTCAGCTTCAGCATCAGTCCTTCCAATAAATAATTGCTTATGAATGCTTTTGAATAATAAATGACTTCACCCTGAAAGCATCGTTTTCATTTTGGGTGTGTGAGCACACTTCTTCAAATCATGTTAGTTGGGTGTTTACTGTGTGTCTGGCATGGGACTGGATGCTTTCCATACATCACCCACAATGATCCTCACCAGAACTCAAGAGACAGATATGTGGTCCCATTTCACAGATGTGAGCATGGAGACTCCATGGGGTTCAGTCGCCTGCTCAAGGTCACAAGGCTCAGCAGTGGCAGAAGCGAGTCCAAGACCGCGCCCCAGGTTCTGTGCTCTCCTGTGAGTCAAGACAACAGAGTCTTGCTTCTCCAGGGATAGGTCATCCTTCTTGCACTCAGAAGACTTTCAATAAACACTCTTGGACTCAGGGAAGCCAGCTGGACTCTGAGTCAGAAGGTGCTTATTGTTTTAACGATGCCCATATCAATGTTCCAGTTGAGTTCTGCACTGTTTGGGTCTGGTTTGGGGACTCAGGAGGGAGGGGAGAGCTGGGCACTGGGCAGCCTCTTCGCACTCTGAATAATTAGCAATATACGTCACACCCATCCCATGCCTCTAACAAAGTTAGAAATTTAAATTCTCATTAGGCAGAAGCGTCTGTTTCATACCTACTTCATCTGAGTAAGAAGGTCTGGAGTGAGTGCAATCAGACAGAATTTGCTCAAGTGTCTTTGGAGGTGCATGCCAGGGGACACAGCTGCAGCTGGAAGGTTTCCTGGGTTCAACCCTTTTTCCCCAGGCCATCTGTTTCTCCATAAAGACATTTCCCCACATGGTGCTGTACATACCTTCCCTCTGTCTCACAGATATGCATATACACAGTGACAAGGCAACCCACTCCCATATTCTTGTCCAGAGGGTCCCATGGACAGAGAAGCCTGGTGGGCTGCAGTCCTTGGGGTCACACAGAGTCAGACTCGACTGAGGGGCTGAGCACACAGTGACACGTGCTCACACACACAAACACAGTGCACGTAATCAATGTTGCCATATGGCCAGGTTCATCTGAATATAATCTGAGCTAAAAACCTAACTTTGGTCCAAAGAAACCCCAGGTCCAGAGTAGTGAGACAATTCAAGTGTGTGAGCACACACCTACACACGTCCCCCTACATCTGCCACAGACCCCAGGGTCCTCACTGGATGCACGGAATACCATCTCACACTCGAGCCATGATAATGTCTTTGTTCTCATTGATCAGGCCAGACAACCCCTTTCTGCCAAAGGAGAAGGAAGAGCTGCTATATCCCCTTCCACTCAAAGGCAAAAATTCAAATGCACATCCAGTAATCTCAAGAGCAAAAGGGCTTAAACCAAGCCCAAGCCCACCAGCCAGGAGCCCCGTCTCCCACACTCTCAGGTCCCCGCACACCCCTGGAATGCTGGGTGCCCTTGGGGTCCCTCCTCCTGACTCCTGCCCAGCTAAACCTTGAGCCGCATGCCTAGAGTCTCGCACCTACCCTGTTGTGTCTATTCCTGCCCGTCCACCCTGTGGTTCAGGATCCCAGGGCACGGACCACCCCTGCACTGCCATCCTGTACCCACATCCTGCATCCCACATTCAGCGTCACCAGTCAGCTCATTTTGTTTGACCACCGCTTTGAAACTCTCTCTCACTCAAAACCTTCAACAACTTCTTACTGCCTCCCCGCTAGTACCTGTGGGATGAAGTCACTGGAGCCGGGTGACTCTTTGCTGCAGGAGGCCTTCTCTAACCCTCACAACAGAGAGAGGCATGTGGTCCCTCTCCAGTGATGGGAAGCTTTTCCAATAGAGATACACAGCCCTTTTCCAGTGATGGGAATCCCCTTACACAGAGGCAGAGTGGATGTGGCTCCAGACCTCTTAAAACCAGAGTTCACGGACTTCCCTGATGGACTAGTGGTTAAGACTTTGGTTTCTAATAAGGAGGTGAGAGTTCAATCCCTGTCAGGGAACTAAGGTCCCACATGCCTCCTGGCTTAAAAAACAAAACTTAAAACATAAGCAATGCTGTATCAAAAACTTTAAACAAAAACTTAAAAAAAAAAAAAACAGAGTTCAAGTTCAAGATTCAGTAGATTGCTGCTGCTGCTGCTGCGGTTGTTCAGTCGCTAAGTTGTATCTGACTCTTCACGACCCCATGGATGGCAGCACGCCAGGCCTTCTTGTCCCTCACTGTCTCCCGGAGTCTGCCCAAGTAGGCTGACTCTTCCTTAAACATCTCCTGGTTAATGTGAGGGTTTACAGCAAGCAGTGCCCACCCAAACAGACACCCCTCTAGAGGAGACAGCGATAGAGATCAAAGAAAAGTTTGTTTTCACGCTTGAGTTCTGGAAGTGTTTTAAGGGCAATAACTTATTATAGTCAAGCATTAGGGATAAATCAGAGGACACATAAAACAAAGGTGACCTGCAATGGCCACCCTCTGAGCTCAAACTATTCACGTGGAGCTCACCTCGCCCTCAGCTGACTTACAGGCAAGCCGGGCTTGAACACTGATGAAAGGTGCAAATCCCCTTGAAAGATGCATGTCTGTTCACCTTAGCTGCCTGAAGTTTGCCATCACTACACAGAGGCAGCCAGAGGCCCTAACACCACTGAGCAGCAGGTGCCTTCTACACAACCAGGAAACAGTGCCAATCTTCTGCACTGGGACCCAAACTCTTCCCGCTGCCTGAGTCCCCATCATAGGCATTAGCTGCCACAGGATTCCAGAAAGTGCCCGGGAGACGCACAAGGACACAGGTGCAGGAGTGGCACAGACACCTGGGGGCAAGGCAGAGCACCCCCATTCCCGGTCCATCCCCTCCTCCCGTGAGCCACCCTCATGCCCAGAGGAGATGCCAGCTGCTCCCCCTCTGCGGTGGTTGGTCATCTGTATTCCAGCCAAATTACCCGGTGACTCTGAGTAGATGAAGATTCTGCTTAATATTTTTAGCAATGATAACACTTTGCAGGACGAGTGCTTTCTACAACTCAGAGATGGGGGATCTGGAGTGGCATTTACAAATGGAGCTGTTAGACAAGATTTCACCGAGGCCCTGCTAAATGTCAAACATCGTATTGACTGGGGAAGCGGCATGCAGGCTTGTTTCCCCAAATCTGATTAAAAACAGAAAGTGCCTTTTGAATATTCGTTTCTGTTTTGTATTATGGTAGGCTGGTAGGAGAGAAACAAAGGGAAAGGGAGAGGGGGAGAGGGAGGGAGCCTCAGTGGACTGGAGCATCAATTTAGGTGTGTGTGCACGCAGAGGAGGGGAGGAGGGAGAAACAGCCCCGGAGGCCCAGAGGGGACAACAGCTTTTCTGAGCAGAGTAAATACTTCGAAGGACTAAGGCTAGAGAAATCTGCTCTGCTTATCAACCCGAGTCGGGTGTATGCTGTTGATTGGCAGACGGGTTCTCTCTGGAGTAATTAGGGCCTCATGGGGGAAGCATATTTATGTTGGAAGACAAATTCTCTTGCATAGGGAAAGCATGTGGTCTCCAATGGCATCCAGGTGGCTTCTGCTTCAGTCCAGCAGCTGATTCTCATGCTGAGCTGAGTTCTGAACACCCCAGAAACAAATGAGCACAGAGGCCCTGTGGAACTCCCAGGTAGGGGTCGTGAGAAGGAGGCAGCAGTGGAGGTCCTGGGCCTTTGGGCTTCTGGGAGTCCTCAGACAGTGAGCCGGCATGCGTCTCCAACAGTGAATGGACCAGAAATCAATCCTGCAATCAGGTGTGTTTGTCACTTGCTTCGGTACACAGAAAATAAAAGAATGTTGGTGTGCAGCCAGAATTAATTGGGCCTTCAGGATTGCAAGTCCTGGCAACCTGGTCAAGCTAGCCTGAACAGCCAGAGCCACAGAAAAAGCTTGTTTATTAAAAAGCTGTGGGATGACTCCCAGAGCCGGCGTGTGAGGGAGCTTCTGGGAGGAGCTTTAGGAAACGGCATGATGTCCCCATGGCTCTATTTCTGCTTCTGAGTGCACCCCCTGCTCCTCGCTCTAAAGACATCTGGTCCACCTAAGCACCTACATGGGACAGGTCTCCTGATCTGAAAAGCAAAGTTCTAGTTGCCAATTCCAAACCCTCATGGGAGAGGCGTCAGTGGCTCCGGGGGAGCCCAGGTCACCCAGGGTCCTGCCACGGTCCCGTCAAGGGTGGTCAGAGACGGGGTGAGGCACATGAGGGCTGCGGACCTACCCTGGAGCAGGCGGGTAGTCTCCTTTCTGTGTAGGTGGACTAGAAATAAGATCGGCTGCAGCCCATGGTCTCAGGGACCCAGAAATGACACAGAGAGACCTGATGCTCACCCAGGGTGAGGCAGGAGCAGGAGGGCACTCTCCTGGGGATCTTCTGTGGGCTCAGAGTCCTTCTGCGTCTTCTGCCCCCATGACCCTCTTTTGGACAAGTCACAAGCCCACACCCTGGGAAGCGGGGAAGGACTGAAGTCTCCATGCCATCCCCGCCCCCCTTCCTCACCACTCGCCCTGTCCCTCTCGGGTTGTCTTGTCCACCATTGGCCTCACCACCAACAGGGAACTGTGCCTGAGCGCTTGGGCCAGCCTGCTCGGGCCATGGTCGCCTAGCACCACAGACGGGGCAATGTAAACAGCTCAAATAAGGGGAGTCCTGGAGCCTGGACCTCCAAGATCAAAGTGTCAGAAGGGATGTTTCCACACCTCTCTTGGGTGTGTAGATGGCCGAATCCTCCCTCCCCATGTCCTTACATGTTTCTGTGTCCTGATCTCCTCTTCTATAAGGACACCAATCATATGGGATTAGGGCCTCACCCCATGACCCTCTTACCTTCACTACCTCTGTAAGCACCAGGCTCCAAATATAATTACATTATGAGTCCCTAGAGTGAGGAGGTCGATGTATAACCATGGTTGGGACACAAGTCAGCCCATGGCAGCTTAGTTAAGAGATACTAAGAACTGAAGCCTCCATTTTTGTCTCAGACCCACTTGCCATCAAGCTGAGATGCAGGCAGTGCAGTAGGAGCTGACTCACTCAAAGCCCAACTATTTACCTGGGGCAGGGGGTTCTGCACCTGCTCCCCAAACAGTCTTCTCTCTGATGCTACTCTGAAGCCCTGATCGGACCCCCAAGGGGTTAAATGATGCCAGGACAGTGGGTTCTGTGGTCAGACCACCCTTCCTTACAATGTCTACTATGTAAATTGTGACGCACACCCGCATCAGATTCTAAACCCATGTTGACACCATACTCACTTATTACAGACATATTTGAGAATGTCTTTGGTGATGACATCATAGTATTTTGTCAACTCAGATGAACATTATCTGGTTGCACAGAAAAGTTACCCCCATCATGGGCCTTCCAGCAGGGACCCTGTGGACTGACAAAAGGCCTGCTTACTCTGGGAGAATTCCTGGTTGTAGATGAAGCTGATGTGTTTCCACCCACAAAGACCTTGCCCTGCGGTGAAATTGTCCTGGGTCCTGCATCAAACCAGTCAATCCTAAAGGAAATCAACCCTGAATATTCATTGGAAGGACTGATGCTGAAGATGAAGCTCCAATACTTTGGCCACCTGATGTGAGGAGCCAACTCGTTGGAAAAGACCCTGATGCTGGGAAAGAATGAGGGCAGGAGGAGAAGGGGGCAACAGAGGATGAGATGGTTGGATGGCATCATTGATTCAATGGACATGAATTTGAGAAAATTTCAGGAGATGGTGAAGGACAGAGAAGCCTAGCTCGCTGCAGTCCATGGTGTTGCAAAGAGTTGGACATGACTGAGCGACTGAACAACAACAACTGCACATGAGCTCAGACAAGTCAATAACACACAATGCCAGAAAAATAGCGGTTGTCAATACAATTCTCTTAACTGGCCACACAGAGGGCAAGGGGACAAGGCAGCCAGACAGGCTTAAGCCATCGGTCCAGAGCCCTGAAGCTCAGCATTGCTGGGTATCCAGAGCTGTTTGTGACACTCTTAATGCACTACTTGAGCTTCTTCCGAGGAAATTGAGCATCTTTCTGCTCTGCGGTTTCTGATGTGGAAATTGCCCGTGTTCTTAATGTCACATTAAGTGATAAAATGACACACAGGGTTACAATCAGATGTGATCCAGCTGATGTACAGAAGCTAGTGAGAATTCTTTTCAAATTTGAGAACCACAGCTCTGGCTTTACAGCGCCGAGTGGTATTTTTTAAATGGGCTTTTGAACTTCACTTAAAAACAAGTCTTCCCACACATAGTGTGAATACATTAGGAGAGACTGAACGTGAAGCTGCCACTGTCGTATCGCCTTTCTCCTTGCTTCTGACTCTGAGTCCCTGTGGCAAAGGCATTGGCCGGATTGCTTTCTCCCCCTCTGGCTTTATCAGCCTCTGATTTCTCTTTCAGAAATAATTTGATTTTTTTTTGAAGCAATGGCTATTTAAAGAGTTAGCTGAAATATGAATCCTGCTTTTCTTTGACAGCTGTACCAGCCTATCCCAAAGGATGAATGGTGTGATGTTAGAAAGTTTCTTCTTATGGTTTGTATATTTATTACCATAATTAATTATTGAGAGTTTAGAAACACATCCACTTTGTTCAATCACAGAGAAAATAAACTTAGACAATGTCAAAGCAAGGTGACACTTAAAGAATGCAGAGCAGTAGGGCCATCCATCGATAGACAAGAAGAGGAGTCCCCTGCCTCTGGGTAGGGGGACTGATGGAAATCTTGTGGCCCTCATTTTTCCTGCCAGGTATCAGAGCTGTTACAAGGGAGAAGGGGGGCTAGCCACACCCCTGCCCTTGCAGCAGAGGAGGGGAGCTGAGCCCCGAACCTGCAATGCCCAGAGGTAGAAAATGATGAGCATTCTGAAAGGGGCCTCACAAAGAACCTGGAGTTCAGAAAAGGAGTCCAGAGTCTGAGCCATTACTGATAGGAAAGCAAGAGGACAAAAAGCTACATTTAACATTTTTTAATAATTCCTGATATATAGTTAGATGTCAAACAGATTTTCCAGGAAGCTAGATGCTTCCTGGCTTCTGAAATGTGTGTGTATGTGTTACCTGCAGCCACACCCACTGGGCAGCTCCATTCTGCAATCTTCTGGGGGTAACCTGGTCACCGGTGGTGACCTCTATTTGTAGTGACCCAGTCCTGGGAGACATGCCTTCCCCCTGGGTGGTGACCCTTTGGCATGAGGAAGGAGGTAACTTCTGAAACTTGGGCAGCAGTTGGGAGCGGATTTGGGGGAACCAGTTTGGAATAGATAGAAGATAAATTTCTTTTTTAAACCAGTGACAGGTGTCAGTATCAGTTTCCAAAAGGAAACAGATGGCACATTCAAAATGGGTATTCGAGGAGAATTTAGGAAACAGACTTTTCACAAAGGTGTGGGCAGTGTCCTGGGCTAGTAACAGCTAGGCTTTTACTTCAGCCCTTCTGGGCTGAAGGGAGGGGATACACAACTCCTGGGACCCAGAGAGACAGAGACAGGTCAGGAGAGGCACCTGGTGGAGGTTGTGTCTTCATCCTAGTTCCCCACCAGCACACAGTGACCATGAGTGGGGGCTAGTGGAGCAAATACTGCAGCCTCCCCTTCTTCCCCATCTCCTGCAACTGTTCCCTGACGGCCAAACCCATCTGGACAAACAAGGGCGTGGGGTTCACACACACAGGGCAACCTCCCAGGGGAAGAACAGAGGAGGAGGCATCGCCAGGGTCAAGGAAAGTATCTGCCTGCGGTGACACTCAGGCATTCCTCCCACTATTTGGATCTCTTTCCCCTGCACTTCCTTCTTGCAGACTTTCTCTTCCCTTCCCCCAAGTGCTATAGCTCTTAGGACCCCAGCCTCAGCTCTGTTCTCACTCTGCGTATTCTGTCATCCTGTGTTTCTAATTGCCACAAACACCAGGTGACTCTGCACCTCCAACTTTAGCTCCTCTCCTGAGCCAAAAAGCCACATGCCTGATTGCCAATCAGAACACCACCTGGATGTCCCCAGGCCACCACATCCATGAGCAGTGTGTCGGAAACCTGCCACGTTCAGCTCTCAGCCAGATGAGAAACTTAAGTCACCTTTGTTCCTTAATTTTGCTATAATTCATATCTGATGAGCTATTTCCTTCTGTCTCCATGGCTTATGTACAGTCAGGGCCTTGCTCCCCTCCAATCCCACCCCCACAGTCTTGGGTCAGTCTCTGGGTTGTTCATAGCAGATGAACACGGTCATGGGCACACCTCTCAGATCACATTTCTGCTTACCATGAAATAGTTTTCACAGTACATGATAAATTAGGCAGCTCCTCCCTCAAAAACTGACTTGTATGAATGGAAGATAAGAATAAAATTCTGCGTGCCATTCACTTTGTGAAGTTTTTTTTAGCACCAGGGGACTTTTGGGAAGATGGGCAGGTTGCAACATCTTGATGGTGGTGGTGGATGCTTGGGTAAATACACGTCAAAAGTTGAGCACTGTGCCTTTAAAATGTGTTTGTGATATTACATGCCTCAGTACACCTCAATAATGTTGATTTGTTTTATAAGTTCATTAGATCAGGTTCAAGATCAGACTTGATTCTAATTTTACATTGTTTACTGAGTCCAAGCTCACTCTGCTTGCCAGAAAACAGGCCAGTAAATTGGAGATGAGTTACTGAGGGAAAGGATATGACTTTATTTAGAAAGCCAGCTAACTGAGAAGATGGCCGACTAGTGTCTCAAAATAACCACCTTGACAGGGCCTTGATGCTAGCTTTTTTTATAGAACAGATATGGTGGAAGGTGAGGAGGTATGGTAAAAATGGCACTAATCTTGCAAATAATTCCTAGAATGGCCATCCTCTAGGAGGGAATGTGTTCATTTCTTCCATCCTGTAGCCATTCACAGATGGACAGGGTCTTGAACAAAGACACTTTGGTTTTTTTAATATTCAAGTAGAGGAGCAGGATTTCCCAAAACAGGTCATTATGTATGGATGGTATCATTTTAGTGAACAAAAGCAATGGGAAGCAAATGTTAAAGTAAATGAAACAGACCTAGCATGGAGTCAGGTTTTGTTCTTCCCTGTAACACAGTCAGTCACATTCACTTAGCCTCATTCTTAACCTCATTCTTAACCTCATGGACTAGTTAGAGGGATTACTGCTTGCTTCCATGACAAAAAGTCCCCAGATGTCAGTCGCCTCGCACAAGAGCTTTGCATTTTCCTCATGTCCTTCTTGCTGGGTTCAGATAGCCTTCCAAGTGATAAGTCAGGGAGTCAGTCTCCTCTCATCCATCCTGTGGTTCTTTTATCTGCTGAGACTTCAGAATCATCCCCAAGATTCTTTGCATCTGTCCAACAGCAAGGAGAATCCCCAGGCATTTTAGAAGGCCACCTTGAAACTGTGGACATCACATCCATCCTCATCTCAGTGGAGAACATGAGTCAGAGGGCCCACCCAGATTTTAGGGGGCTGTAGGTATCCATGTGTCAGCAGGAAAAGAGATGTGGTGAGCTAGTCCACCGCCCCCACTGCAGCCTTCTGGATGGGGATACAGAAGATGGAGTCAGAAGCATGTCCTCTGTCCTGGGAACCTCACAGAAGCTAAAGAATAATGCATCTAAAACACACCTCAAAGCTGTACATGCCCTTCAAATACAAGAGTCTGTGACTGTTTGGAGGGCTGCTACAAAGGGGTGCATATGCCCAGGGGCACAGATCATACATGTGAGGAGCATGTGTCACATGTCACAGAGATGGGCTGAGAGTGTCCAGCTGTAGCTCCAAGCTTCTGCCAGGCCCACTTTCTGCTGAAAATGGGACTAAACAATCTGGCTGTCCCAGAAGCGGGGTCAAAGAAGCCGAGAGCAGAAGCAGATCAGCTTAGGAAGCAAGCTGAACATTGGCATTTGATAAGAGGGGGATAAGACCACCAGTATCCAATGGTACCTCCTTTTTCACTGAGCTCCATCACCCACCATGAATTCAACAGCCCCAAAGATAGGAAGTTCTCCTTCAAGGATGACACATGGGGAAGGGCAGTTTCAGGAGGCAGATGTGCGCTCGCTCATTTTCCCTCTCTTAATATCATCAATAGAAGGCTGAGTTAATCCTATTTTTAATTTTCTGTGTCTCATGATGTTTTGACATCTTAAAAATCTTTTTTTGTTGTTATTTTGTAAATAAGTTCATTTATATCACCTTTTTTAGATTCCACATATAAGTGATATCATGTGATAATTGTATCTCTGTGTCTTACTTCCCTCAGTATGACACTCTCAGGTCCATGCATGTTGCTGCAAATGGTATTATTTCATTTTTTTTATGGCTGAATAGTATTCCCTTGTATATATGTACCACATCTTTGTCCATTCATCAATCCATGGATATTTAGGCTTCTTCTATGTCTTTACTATTGTTAATTCTGTTGCTATGAACACTGGTGTGTGTGTGTGTGTGTGTGTGTGTGTATCTTTTCAAATTATGGTTTCTCTGGACATGTGCCCGGGAATGGAATTGCAGGATCGTATGGTAGCTCTATTTTCAGTTTTTCAAGGAACATCCATACTGTTCTCCATAGTAGCTGCACCAGTTTACATTCCCACCAACAGTGTAGGAGGGTTCCCTTTTCTTCACTCTCTCCAGCATTTTTTGTTTGACATCTTTACTATCTTCCTGGCTGGGGAGGGACTTCTCCCAGGACATCCAAATCTTCGAAGATAGCAAAGGGCTTGGAGCACACCTTTCAGATGCAAACCCACCAAACTCTGATCTATGCTCCTGATCACCCCCTTTTATCTAATGTTCACCCACAAGCCAGTACTTCCCCTTCCCCAAATCATCCCAGACCAGGTACCAGGCAACTAGAGAACACCCTTCGAACCCAAAGCTCACTGGAATTATTCAAACTGGACAGTTCCAAGCTGTTGACCCTGCCCTGTCTTTCCCATGGAAACACCAAGAAAGACCATGGCCTCGGTCTCCTCACTCACTCCTGCTTCTGGCTCTGGACCGAAACCTGGGGCACCCCACGTGGCACTACAGGGTGTGATGTCATCTTCTTTCAACAACACTGGCCCCTCCATGTGGTGTCACTCAGTCACACCCATAAATAAAAGTCCTAAAGGCATGGACTTCCCTGGTGGTCCAGTGGCTAAGACTCCATGCTCCCAGTGCAGGGGGCCAGGGTTTAATCACCAGTCAGGGAGCTAGATCTTGCGTGCCACAACTAAGACCCAGCACATCCAAATAAATAAATGGTGCTGTTGTTCAGTCGCTCTGTCATGTCTGATTCTTTGCAACCTCTTGGACGGCAGCATGCAGGGCTTCCCCATCCTTCACTATCTCCCAGAGTTTGCTCAAATTCATGTCCACTGAGTTGATGATGCCACCCAACCATCTCCTCCTTTTACCCCTTCTCCTCCTGCCCTCAGTCTTTCACAGCATCAGGATCTTTTCCAGTGAGTTGGCTCTTCACATCAGGTGGCCAAAGTATTCGAGTTTTAGCTTCAGCATCAGTCATTCCAATGAATATTCAGGGTTGATTTCCCTTAGGACTGATTGCCTCTGCTTCAAGTTTTGGTTTTTTTTGGCCTTGAGGCATGTGGGATCTTAACTTCTCCACCAGGAATTGAACTCACACCCTCTGTATTGGAAGATGACATCTTAACCACCAGACCCCCAGGGACATCACCACCATCTCTATTACAGGGGAGGGAACGCTGAGAGCCCTTCTGCCCTCCTTCTAAAGCCTAACTAAGTGTCACATTCCACGTGGGAGACTTACACATACTCAATTCACTCTCATCCTAAAATCCAATTGTCCAGCTCTATCTTTTCTCCCAAAACCTGATTAAGCACAGTGTCAAGGTGGCCTGGCGCCCCGCTCCCTGACTGCCTTGCCCATGTGCACATCTTCTGTGGGCTTTGTATCCATGAACCACGAACTAGAAAAGCACGTTGTATTATTAATGAATTTGTAGAGCACTGCACATCTGCAGAGCTCTCAGTCCTTTCCAGAGCAATTTTGCAGTGTCCCAGTGATCCTAAGAATACCCCTGAGGGTCCACAGGACAAGCACTGTTATTTCTCTCTGACTTATGGGGCAATGAGGACCAGTGTGTGAATTGCCTGGCCCAGGGACACACAGCTGGTCAGTAACCATGCCAGGAGCGCACCTGCATCTCCTTGCCTCTCTCCAGAGTTTGGCGTTTGTTTTTACCCAAATGTACATCCACACATCCATGAAAGAAGGGTGATAAAAAAGAGCTGAAAAATCACCCTTCACGCTCTTGCTGGAAGGAATGACAGTTTTGTGTCTGATGTGTTCAATTGCAGGGACTCGCCCCGGGCTTGCCAAGGGGCAAGCAGGGTGCTGGCACCAGGACTGAAAACATACAGAGAAGAGCGTGACAGGCACCCACAGGTTTCACCATCTCATGAGGAAGAAAGGTCACAGTGACATAACCATACACACACACACAACTGCAGCTGGGACAGGTGCTGCAAAGAACACTGTGCTGTGTGGCCATGGATGGCCCAGGCCTCACCTGTGCAGGTATGCAGGGAGGTGTCCCCGGGGTAGTGATATGTCAGCAGAAGCCTGATGGCTAGGGAGTGAGTGGCTAGGAAAAGGGAAGTGAGCAAGGTGGGCCAAAGGAAGGAGTGTCCCAGGCAGGAAGGGAGAGTTCAGAAGCCCTCATGACAAGAGAAAACGTGAGGCCCCAGAAGCCCTAAGGGCTTCCCTGGTGGCTCAGTAGTAAAGCATCTACCTGCCAATGTAGGACAGACGCAGGACATGCTGGTTCCATCCCTCAGTCAGGAAGATCCCCTGGAGGAGGAAGTGGCAGCCCACTCCAGCATTCTTGCCTGGAGAATCCCATGAACAGAAGAACCTGGTGGGCTGCAGTCCATGGGGTTGAAAAGACTCGAACACGACTGAGCACATGTGCACCAGAGGCCCTAAAGAATATCCAGCAGGACCACAACAGAGAACAAGGGAGCAATGGAGAGGCACGTGGCGGGATGGGCTGGGCAGGGCCATCAAGCAGGATGCTGGAGGCAATGCCTGCAATTTTAAGACAAGTTGGGTGTCCGGGAAGGTTTCAACCAAATATGGTGGTCTGATCATGTGAATTTGGGGAGCTTCTTGCTATCTGCTCTGTGGGATAGATGGAGGAGACGTCAGAGAAAAAGCTGATGCCAGCATCTGGGTGAAGATGCTGGAGATGCAGTCTAGAGAGACTAGGGAGACTCGAGAAGAGCACCAAGAACCCTGACTCCAAGCTGGCCGTGCCTTCCCAGGAGCCTCCTCCAAATATACAGCACCCGCACAAGATTAGCATTCCGGGGTGCAGTCCCTCCAGCTGCACCGCACATCTGTGGGGACCTCCGGCAGCTCACCCACTCTGGGGGTGATTGATGGCTCTGGGAGGAAGCTGATGTCCCAGATGGAGACGGCCAGTTTAATTTGCAGCTTCTAAATCTGTTCAGATACAGTGTTCTGCCATTAAAGATTCATTTAGACTTATCTTAATAGGAAACAATATAACTCAGCCAGACCCATAAATGACAAATTGCCCTTCATCGGGAGAAATCTTAAGGCAAAAGATGTGACTTTCCATCATTCGATCCTGTGGTTAATTTCCGCGGAGCTGACGGTGCTTTGCTGCATTCAGAATGATGAGTGCTCTCGTGCTGTCCTTGCATCCACTGTTCTACAGCCAACAACGTGAGTTTTAGGTTCTCCGCCAAAAAGGGGGACTGTTGGTACCGGCTTTAAGAACTGGTCAGGATGTCCCCGGTGTTCAGTGGTTAGGACTCCACATCCGAATGCAGGAAGTGCAGGTTTGATCCCTGATTGGGAAACTAAGATCCCACAAGCCTTGAGGCCAAAAAACCAAAACATAAAACAGAAGCGATACTGTAACAAATTCAATAAAGACTTAAAAAATGGTCCACATCCAAAAAAATATTTTAAAAAATTAGAAAGAATCGGTCAGACAGCAAGTTACGGAACCAACGGAGTTTACAACTTTGTTGTTCTGTCGCTAAGTCGTGTCTGACTCTTTGTGACCCCATGGACCAGAGCAAGCCAGGTTTCTCTGTCCTTCCCTGAGTCTGAGAGGTTGCTCAGATTCATGAATTACCATCCCTGGACTGTGAGAATGCATAAAGCAACAAAGGAAAGGGGAAAATGACAGAAACGAGGTTCCCAAGTTGCATAGCTGCAAATATGCCCTAAGGAAATTCCAGCTGTGAAGTAAATGGTGGCTTCCAGGGCCTTGGGCATCCAGCACACTGTTTTCTTTGTAAATTCCTGCAAGCAGAGGCAGCATAATTTAGGATAAAGTAGAGTCATACAGCTTTGACTCTGGTTTCTAGCTCCGCCACTTTCTAAGGAGTTAATACATGGAGACGGTCAAGGAATGTGTGTGCACCAGGAGGCCAGCCAGTGTTTGAGCATCGACACCCTCAGGCGAATGATTGGACTTCTAAGCCCCAATTTCACTTTCTCTAAAAAAGCAAGAAAGAAAATCATTGATTCTACCTCCTACGCCTGTTGTTAGATTTAAATGAAATAATGCATATAAAACATCTTGTACAGCAAGCAGCAGCTGAAACCCACAGCAGCACTGATGGGCATTTACTGTTCCCGGCTGTTTGATGGCACATAAATCTTCATCGTTTCTCTTAGTCTATCTGAGGCCAAATTTAATGCAAGTGTGTGCAGAACGCCTAGTTCAGCACGTGGCACACTGTGACATCTGCAGCGTGAGTTTTATTCCTCATTCTATGTTTGAAAGCTGGTTATATATCTGCCTCATCCTATAATCAAATAACCCCATGATTGAGACACCTTTTCAACTGTGTAGCAAAGGAACATACTTTATTTATCAGCTAAAAACCTAGGATGCTGGCACTCAGACCATTCAGTGTCATAAACACCTCACCTTAGAGGACAACACTGAAATTTAGAATTTGGCAACTTGAGCTCTACAAGGATAGAAAGAACTTGGGTGCCATATTCTTTAGATCTCTCTCTTTGTCACCATTCTTGCATTCAGGAGGTCACTCATATTCCAGACACAAAGAGCTTCACCCAAGTGCATAACTTGAATTCAAACCATCTAGGGCCCCGAGTGCATGTGTGTGGAGGATGGCTGAGGTATTCTCATGAGCCATACTGGAGCACTTTGGTCAAATTGCACAGCAGTGCCTGAGAAGTTTAAAGGGAATCAAGTAAATGAAAGTGCCTAAGAACTGATGCTTTTGAACTGTGGTGCTGGAGAAGACCCTTGAGTGATCCTTGGCCTGCAAGGAGATCAAACCAGTCAATCCTAAAGGAAATCAACCCTGAATATTCATTGGAAGGACTGCTCCTGAAGCTCCAAAACTTTGGCCACCTGATGCAAAAAGCCGACTCATTGGAAAAGACCGCAATGCTGGGAAAGATTGAAAGCAAAAGGAGAAGGGGGACAGCAGAAGATGATATGGTTAAATAGCATCGCAGACTCAATGAACATGAATTTGAACAAACTATGGGAGATAGTGGAGGACAGGCGAGGCTGGCAGGCCATGGGGTCCCAAAGAGTTGGATATGGCTTAGCAACTGAACAACCGCAAAGTGAAAGCACTTAGGAAGAGAAACACTTGTGAAGAGAAGACATCTTAGTTATCTATCTCTGCATAACAATATTGTAATAAATTCAGTGGCTTTGAACAACACACGTTTATCATCTTGCAGTTTCTGAGGGTCAGGAGTCAAGGCATAGCTTATCTGGTCACTAGCGAGGCTGTGATCAAGCTGTCAGCTGGGGCTGGGTCCTCATTCGAGGTTGGACTGGGGAAGGTCTGCCCCAAGCACTGTGCTCACTGGCACAATTCTGTTCTTTTCAGCTGCCTGACCAAGGGCATCCATTTCCCACTAGCTGGAGGCAGGAAGCTGCTCTTCCCCCAGAAAGGGAGTGAGTCACCTGGAAAGACAGACCTTACCATCTTATATAACAGGATTACATACAAGGAATCCCATACGTCCTGCTATAGGGGCTGCATTCTTTTTTAAAATTATTTTTTCCTGCAATATAGGTGCTTAACAATGTTGTGTACATTCCTGCTGTACAGCAAAGAGAATCATCCATTCCTATACATATATCCTCTCCCTTTTGCATTTCCTTCCCATCCAGGTCACCACACTGCATTAGCACAGTTCTCTATGCCACACAGTAGGTTCTCATTAGTTATCTGATGCAAACAGCTAACTCCTTGGAAAAGACCCTGATGCTGGGAAAGATAGAGGACAGAAGGAAAAGGGGGCGACAGAGGATGAGATGGTTGGGTGGCGTCAGCAACTCAATGGACATGAGTTTGAGCAAACTCTGGGAGATAGTGAAGGACAGGGTAGCCTAGTGTGCTGCAGTCCACGGGGTCACAAAGAGTTGGATATGACTTAGCGACTGAACAATAAATCAGTAGTGTATATGTGTCAACCCCATCTCCTAATTCCACTCCTCCCTTTCTACCTTGTTATCCATATATTTGTTCATACCTGTGTCTCTATAGTGGTTGCAGTCTATTGGCTAAGTTCAAGTCCCTGGTTCCATGCACTGCACTCAGGAGAGACGGTGTGAACGCCAGAAGCTGGGGCCTGGGAACCATATCAGAGCCTGTCTACAGTGGCCTCACTGACTGGGTGCGATGGCAGCTCACCTGCAACTGATGCCCTCACCTGGTCTGTGAGCCAGTGAGGGGAGGGGAGGATTCTGCATACATTTATCTTCCATTTGGAAGAAAAGGAGTATCTGAGGAGGAGGACCAGGACAAACATACGGAAGAAGGATAAATCAGAGTCTCTAGCTGGGAAAATAGATGACTCTTTAAAAGAGGGATATATCTCTTCTGAGAATGGATGTCAGGACTCCTGCAATGATAAATGCCCTTGAGCCTGTCCACTGGGGAGATGCAGCTCTGGACACCAGGCCGAGGGACTGTCTCTGCCCAGTTAGGGCACTGTTAACCACAGGACCCTCAGTGAATTCAGTTCCTTCAAAGGCTGCTGGCTCCAAAATGTTGTGATCCTGTGACTCAGAGTGACGGTCATCTGACCAGCTGCTTTCTGCCTGGGTCATCAGAAAGGAAGAGAAACCTGAGGGGATGACCAGGAAGGCCCTGAGTCTCCCTCACAGGTCTGATAAGCACCACAGTGAAACTCAAGTTCTTCACTGGACCAAGTCCAAGAACGCATAGGCAGATGGCCTGGAGACCCTAAGACACAGCTGAAATGGCAGCCTCAACGTCCTCCAATCTCTCTTCACAGAGGCAGGTGCTCAGAAAGAACTCAGAGGTCATCCCAAAGTGTGCTCCTCAGTGCACCTATCACACAAGGGGCTCATGAGCTGGTAGATTAGTGACTGTACCCAGGGCTTTTGTTGTTTATTGATAACAGTTCATCATTTCACCAAGCCCGTGTGATAGAAAACAGTGGCGCACGCTGATACACCCCCCGATCCATTCATCCACAGCTACCAAGCTCCAGGTACTATGACATGTGCAAGGAACACAATCACGGAAGAGCATCCCTGCTTCACTCCAGCGATGGAGCAATGACAGTACAGGTGGATAAGGAAGACTTGCAGGATGTCAGAGGTAAGTCACCAGAAGGAAAACAAAGCAAAGGACACAGACAGGGCGAAGGATGTTGAAATTTGAAACAAAACAGCTGGGAAAGCCTCACTGAGAAGGACATTTCCATCAATACTTGAAGGAACTGAGCAAGCGCTTGTCTGGGGAAAGAGCATTGCAGGTAACACGAGGAGCAAGTGCAAAAGTCCTGAGGTAGGATCAGCCTGATGCTCTGGAGATGCTGTGAAGGGGGCAATGGGTTTGAACAGAGGATACAAGATGATAGAGACAAAATCCTATGAGGTCTGATAGGCAGCAGAAGGTCAATATTCTGTATGTTTGATAAGTACCAAGGGCCAAATTGTGAAGGACTTAATGGGTGAGGGGGTATAACCCCCCCAGGTCTGATAGGTGGGGCAGGATACCTCAGTTCAGTTTAGTCGCTCCGTCGTGTCCGACTCATCACAACCCCATGGGCTGCAGCACGCCAGGCTTCCCTGTCCATCACCAACTCCTGGAGCTTACTCAAACTCATGCCTATTGAGTCGGTGATGCCATCCAACCATCTCATCCTCTGTCATCCGCTTCTCCTCCCACCTTCAATCTTTCCAAGCATCAGGGTTTTTTCCAATGAGTAAGTTCTTCATATCAGGTGGCCAAAGTGTTGGAGTTTCAGCTTCAGTATCCGTCCTTCCAATGAATATTCAGGGTTGATTTCCTTTAGAATGGACTGGTTGGATCTCCTTGCTCTCTAAGGGACTCTCAAAAGTCTTCCTCAACACCACAGTTCAAAAACATCAATTCTTTGGTGCTCAGCTTTCTTTATAGTCCAACTCTCACATCCATACATGACTACAGGAAAAACCATAGCTTTGACTAGATGGACCTTTGTTGGCAAAGTAATGTCTCTGTTTTTTAATATGCTGTCCAGGTTGGTCATAGCTTTTCTTCCAAGGAGCAAGCATCTTTTAATTTCATGGCTGCAGTCACCATCTGCAGTGGTTTTGGAGCCCAAGAAAATAAAGTCTCTCACTGTCTTCATTGTTTCCCCATCTACTTGCCATGAAGTGATGGGACCGGATCTCATGATCTTAGTTTTCTGAATGTTGAGTTTTAAGCCAGCTTTTTCACTTTCCTCTTTCATTTTTACCAAGAGGCTCTTTGGTTCCTCTTCACTTTCTGCCATAAGGGTGGTGACATCTGCATATCTGAGGTTACTGATATTTCTCCTGGCAATCTTGATTCCAGTTTGTGCTTCAGCCAGCCTGGCATTTCACATGATGTACTTTGCATAAAAGTTAAATAAGCAGGTGACAATATATAGCCTTGACGTATTCCTTTTCCAATTTGGAACCAGTCTGTTGTTCCATGTACAGTTCTAACTGTTGCTTCTTGACCTGCATACAGATTTCTCAGGAGGCAGGTCAGGTGATCTGGTATTTCCATCTCTTTAATAAATTTCGTTTGTTGTGACCACAGAGTCAAAGGCTTTGGCATAGTCAATAAAACAGAAATAGATGTTTTTCCTGGAATTCTCTTGCTTTTTCAAAGGTCTAACAGATGTTGGTAATTTGATCTCTGGTTCCTCTGCCTTTTCTAAATCCAACTTGAACATCTGGAAGTTCACGGTTCATGTATTGTTGAACCCTGGCTTGGAAAATTTTGAGCATTACTTTGCTAGCATGTGAGATGAGTGCAATTGTGCAGCAGTTTGAACATTTTTTGGCAGGATATCTATTAGGGCCTAATAGGCAAGAAAGGGAGGGGGCAAATCCAGCCAGGAGGTTGTCCCCAACATTTTTGGCATCAGAGACTGTTTTTGTGAAAGACAATTTTCCCACAGACTGTGGATGGGAGGGTTGATTCAAGTGCATTACAGTTACTATGCATTTTATTTTTATTATTATTACATCAGCTCTACCTCAGATCATCACGGATTCCCAGGTGGTGCTAGTAATAAAGAATCCTCCTGCCGATGTAGGAGATGCAAGAGATGCAGGTTCAATCCCTGGGTCAGGAAGACCCCCTAGAGGAGGAAAAGGCAACCCACTGCAGTATTCTTCCCTGGAAAATTTCATGGACAGAGGAGCCTGGTGGGCTACAGTCTATAGGGTCACAAAAGAGTTGGACATACACACATACACACCTCAGATCATATTACATCTCTGAGGGTGGGGATCCTGGTTGTAAGGTCATATGGTTAACGCCAGTAGAGAAAGTCCTCTAGGTAATGGAGGATGTATCTTGCAGGGTCTGAGAGTCCACGTTGAGATGTTTATGCTTAGTCGCTCAGTCATGTCTGATTCTTTGCAACCCCATGGACTGTAGCCTGCCAGGAACCTCTGTCCATGGGATTTCCCAGGGAAGAATACTGCAGTGGGTGGCCAGTCTCTTCTCCAGGGAATCTTCCCAAACCAAGGATCAAACCCAGATCTCCCACTTTGCAGGCAGATTCTTTACTGTCTGAGCCACCAGACTCTGACTGTGAGAAGGGCACTTTTGGCAGACTCTGAGCAAAGAAGCCATCTGGCCATGATTTCACAAAGGGTCCCTCCATATAGGAACTGAGATAGGAATGAGGGAGGGGACTGGGGGGGAAGCTGGCAGGCTCATTTCACGGGTCACTGCTGTAATCCGTGAGAGCCGATGGTGACTGCAGCCAGGGTGATAAGAGCACTGTAACGCTGTTACTCACCAGGAAGAATCATCCTCTATTTCTCCTCTAAGCTCCATCCCAGATTGCCTCTCCATAAACCGCAGTCTTTAAATCTCACACTCTGCACAAATCCCGAGCAATCCACAGTTAGACATTGTTACGTTTTTTCCACCTAATTGAGCGAGTGGTTCAGAATTTCAGACATTTTACAGCACTTATTAATCTATTGTCAGTGTTTAATTTTATAGACAGGAACCAGTTAAAAGCCAAGCTGTAAAAGTTCACTGTGGCTTCCAGGCCCTTGATGTAGATCACAAGACTCAGAGCTGGGGAGGGAGGAGGTCGAGGGGGACAGATGGCATCCCCGAAGGCCTGAGTCTGGGAGGTGTCTGGGGCCCTTCTTTTTAACTCATACCAATCCACTTGAGAAGAAGGGGGTGACAGAATGAGATGGTTAGATAGCATTTCTGGCTCAATGGACATGAATCTGAGCAAACTCCAGGAGATGATGAAGGATAGGACAGCCTGGCATGCTGCAGCCCATGGGGTCACAAAGAACTGGACACGACTTAGTGACTGAACAACAACAATCAACTCAGTGAACTGGTGAGGAGAGCTTCCTATCAAGCAAACATCTGGACAAGCAATACCCCCAGTATCACCAGAGTGGCTCCGTGGTGGCCATCCAGATGTGCCCTGGATATGCACAAGTGACTTTCCCAGAGGACAGCCAGATGAGGTCTTCAGCATCCTAGCCAAGTTGGAAAGGCTTCTTGAACAAGTAAACCTAATCTATTTGGGGGGAAGCATTTACAAAACTCTAAGGATGGAGTCAGAGTTAATTCACAGAATATCCTGTGAATATCCCACAAGACAGTGGAGTCCTAGAAAGATTCTTCCATCCTGGAGATGGAAGCTGAGTAACTCTTACCTTGAAAACTCTCAAGGCCTGGGTCACCTCATCCAGTCAGTCCAAAGATGCTCCTTGGGAAAGGTCTTGAACTTTGCATGCTATTCCAGAAGCGAGCTAGCTGTTCATTACCAAGGACACCAGGCCTGATTTTGAGTTTCCATCCCAAATACCAGCTGTGTTTCCTTCACACCCCAAACAATCTAAACAGATTGCCTTCTTCTATCTAAAGATGCTACTTCATTGGCATCAGGAGTTCAGAGATCAGAGGAAAATGAAGCTTATGGAGATGAGCCAGGATCACTAGGGATCCCCAAGTGCTATAGGAGGCAAAGGTGTAGTGGGCTCTGTTTTGCAGGAGCAGAAGCAGGCTTGGGACCAGGTAAGGTTCCCCTGAGGTAGGAACTTGGGACTGGATCTGTAGGATGTGACAGCAGGCCAAAGGAAGGACAGACGACCCCACAGTGCCCTGCAGATATTCCATTCTGAAGGTAGATTCTGTTGTTCAGTAGCTAAGTCATATCTGACTCCTCGTGACCCCATGGACTGCCGCATGCCAGGCTTCCCTGTCCTTCACTATTTCCTGGAGTTTGCTCAAAGTCATGTCCATTGAGTCAGTGATGCCAACCAACCACGTCCCCTTCTGTCGGTCCCCTTCTCCTCCTGCCTTCAGTTTTTCCCAGCATCAAAGGCTTTTTCAATGAGCTGGCTCTTTGCATCAGGTACATTCTATCCCACATCCATCCAGGCCCCTGATGATATAATTGAGAACCAATTATGTCATCCCAGGGCTGCTAGTTAAGAGTTCCAGCCTCGCGCATGAAAAGGGCAAGCCTCATATGAAGCTATCCACTTCTGCTTCAGTCCTGATTATTCCCCTAAATGACAATGTATAGCTTGCCCTTGATGGGCCTCAAGTTCAGAATAATAAAAATATGGGTCATTGCAGTGTTAACGTAATGTGTGATGACCCACAGGACAAATCCCTGTTAGGAGGAGGGCTGGGCTGCTCTGCTTGAGATGCCGAGGCCATGAGCCTCTCCACACACCCGTTTTCCTCACTGCCAGGACGTTCCAAACAAAGCTTCGTGCTCTGCCGTCACAGCACGTCCTCTCTTGAGAACTTTTCAAGCTACAATTAACTTTCCTCCTCTTTTTCCTGCCCCCAAATCATTCACACAGATTTCATCACTTCGTTACTGTCCTTTTGCTCATTTAATTCACCCTCTAATCTTTTCTAGAAGTGAGTGGGGATTTAGGGACTTAATTCAACTGTGTCTTATCTATGAACTCACAGTGACCACTGCCCCATGGTGGAAAATCAGTCTCGGTGCAGACACAGTTCAATTGAGACGTGAAAATTTCCGAGCGTGGAGTCTCTCCAGCCTCCATTGAAAAGCCTGCCTTTGCAGAATATTAAGAGCTTGGGGAAAGGCATGTGCTATGGATTTATTTCTGAATTTAAAAAATATATATAAATTTATATACAATGCAATGTGTATGTAAAAATACATGCACAGTTTGTAAAAATAAATATGAAGCCTATATATACATATAAAAGTGGGAAGACAGTGTTACTGAAAGATTAATAGAATTGTATCGAGACAGGAGACTAACGATCTTTCAGTTCTTCCTTCCCACTTTTCAGTTTGGTCCTTATTTTTCGTTTCTGTGGCATCATTTGTTGCTCTTTCTCTGACCGTTGTTTCTCCTTTTGCCTGTGCAGGTACATGCATATCTGGATGATCCTCATGCTATTGTATGAGCATATTAAAATCCAACGGCTCCCTTGGTGGTTCAGATGGTTTCTTAGAATCTGTTTATCCATTTTCATATTGGTGTACATTCTAATAGTTTCCAGTCACTTAGAGTTACCACCACTTGGCTGTGACTTCTCAATGCACAGATCCAAATGCCCCCTGAGGATGCATGCTGGGTGGTGAAATTGCTGTATCTTAGGATACGTGTATCCTCCAATGTGATCACCAACACACCAAAAAATGGATGCTTCCTTATCAGTTGATGGAATGAGACTGCTTTGTGTTTGTTTTTTTCCAATATGATCGGTGTAAGGTGGTATCTCAGTACTGTTTGAATAAACAGTTCCTTGATTGCAAATGAAGCTAAATATCTTTTCCTGCATTTTGGCTGTTCAGGTTTCCTCTGATGAATTGTCTGTTATATTCTTTGCCCATCAGCCTACTGAGTGCCTTGCATTGTTCATATGTATTTCTAGGAATCATTTCTTTAAAATGACGATTTATTTATAAGGCATTTATCTGTCTTCTCTAGTCATGCTTTTAAAAAAACATTTATTTATTTGGCTGTGTTGGGATTTAACTGTGGCATGTGGGATCTTCATTGCATCCTGCAGGATCTTTCACTGTGGTACGCAGACTCTCTAGTTGTGGTTCCTGGGCTTTGTTGCTCTGCAACATGTGGGATCTTAGTTCCCTAACTAAAGACCAAACCCAGCCCGTGCCTTCCAAGGCAGATTCTTCTAAGAAATCCTTCTAATCATGTTTGATGTGTTAATGAACATGGTTTGCTAACAATAAATTGTTTCATGAGATCTTAAACCTCATAAGATCACAGCTAGACCCTGCCCATTCCAACCTGAATTGAACTAATGGTAGAACGTGACTGTTTTTCCCAAGCTCCAACACACACACACGCACACACGCACACACACACACACACACACACACACACACACACAAACAGGAGAATCATCAGGGAAGAAAGAATTTTGGAGCAGTGGCTTTGGCACTCAAGTCACAGAGAAGTAAATTCCACAGAGAAAGATTGGGCCAGGAACTTGACTCTGGCCCGGACATCAGAAAGACATTCATTACAAGTCATTGTATTTCTCTTCTCTCTTAAGAGTTCTGATTTGAACCAAATGACTGCTGCCCTTCCCATTGTACTGACGGAGGAAAACATATTCCTTGCATAAAGAACTTTCTCTCTTGACTGTTTCAAAACAGCAACTGCCAAGCTGCTACTGAACCGAAGTCTTTGGAGAGCATACTCATTGAAGGCCGGACCCTTTAATGAATATTGCATCATCTTGCTCATGGAACGGTTGGCTTCTGGGACGACCCTACAAAGACCAGTCTCTCAACACAGCTCACAGTTTGTACTATTGTCATCCAGAAGTATAGTTTCCTGACCTCTGGAGACAGGATCCCAGATGAAACTTGGGTTTTATTTACTTTCCTTGCTACTCATACTGCCTGGTAAGCTGTCAGTGAAGATGGTGGCTGAATTGAACAGCCATCATGCTCTGAGACTGTCTGTCTTGGGGCACATTAGTGAGTATGCAGGATTTCTGTACTGTGAAGAACTTCTCATGCCAATAAGCTCTCATTACCATACATCTTGAGCCAAGTTTAGTCAACATTCTTAATTGAGGGTATTCTCTATATCAGACCCTGGGCAAAGCATTGAAAACTAAGCTGTCTTTGTAGAGACAGATAATGCTTGACCTACCCAAATCTTGAGATAGGGTAATAAGAATGCAAAGGGAGTCCCGAATGCCCCTAAGTTGTCGCCATAAGAGGACTGGGAGGCAGTTTTGCAGGGAGAGGGATTGAAGAGCCCACTGAGTATAGAACCAGGAGAGAGGCTGGTGTCATGGAGAAGAAGAAAGGAGATGGGAAGGATAGAGGGGAGGATGGTAGGAGGCATTCAAGGAAGGTAAAGCCATGGCTGAGGGCTACAGAGTCTGCTGGCCACAGGAAGGCATTGGATCTTATTCAAAGTAGAGTGAAATTGACAGGAAATGGTAAGGCCACCAGAGCACTGTGAAGAATGCATGGAAAGGGAGGCCCAAGAGAAGTCAGCTGTCTGATACGGCAGTGTAAAGAGAGATGATGGTGGGTGTGGATCACTTCCTTCAACCCAAGAGAACATCTTGACCAGCAGGTATGTCTGGGGCCTGGGGAGCCCCACAAGAGGACCAGGCAAGATCCAGACTCTGCACCAGCTGCAGACACTCCCCTCATGTGGAAAATAAGAAATTACAAAGACCATTTTCTCAAAGAATCAGTAGCTTCCGTTTTAATGAAGGCTGAAGTTTGAATGATGTTATTCTAGCCAGGGACTTTGTTTGTCAGTAGTTTTTAACTAATTACCATAAGTACCATCCATTTAGAATTTCACTGTAATTCCAGTCCTTATTAGTGTGTAAGCAATGCCTTATCTTTGCTGCAAGCTACTGTTTATTCATACAAGGAGACAGTACATCACAGACATTGTCATATCAAATAGATGTTTTTTGTATTACATTGTGTGTGGTATGAATGAGCCAGAAGTGATTTGCTAAGTAGGAAGTGCATTTTAAAAGAATTTTGAATTTAAAAAGAAATCCACTTGCTATTGCTTGAGTGTCGGGAGTGGTTGTCTCCTGTTGCAACTTCTCTTTCTTCTTTGAGTTTTTGCCTTAGGGAAGTATGAACTGGCAGGTGGACTGAGGCACTGGAGAAGGGCTGTTTTACAATGTCCCTGGGCCACCAGAGGGGAATGCTGTCCACTGCAATTATGAGTGAAAGTGGGCATCTCATTGGTTACAAGGACCACACTACCTCCATTTCTCTAGCTTTCATCAAGGAAGATGTCAGCTATCTGGCATGTCAGTTTGGAGCCATAAGGAAATCAAGCTGGCACATTCTGTAAAGCTTAAACGCTTGATTGTCATTAGGATTCGGAGCTGCACTTCCAGGAGCCACCGAATGGAACCGCGCATCTGCAGGGACCCAGGGAAAGATCACCTCTCTCCATCTATCACAGCACATATGGAGGCAGACAGATGTTCCTGATGGAGATGGCCAGCCTAATTTGCAGCTTCTAAATCTGCAGAGACACCATGTTCTGTCATTAAACATTCATTTAGGACCATCTTAATTGGAAACAATATAACAGAGCAATGTACCTAGATGGCAATCGGGTCTTTTTTGTGCATGAAATATTAAAGTGACAGCTACTAACTTTTTTCCATCTGACCCTTCTGCTAAGTACGTGTTGGGGTAGAAAAGTTCAGTGTTTTCTCAAAGCTCAGTGAGGCAGACACTTGCCGTGTGCTCACTGGTGTTGGACAGTGTGCCGAAGGCGAAGTAGAACAGGCCATGGGGGAGATGCAGAATGGCCACTGGAGAATCTTCGTGGATGGTGTTCTGAGCATTTAAGAATAAATGGAATAGAGTCAGGGTATGTCTCAGTGAATTATTGCTTTTCTACTTTGGATTCCCTTTAAAATGAGTTACATTTTTAAAGTTCTCTAGTCTATTTGACATTTCTCTGGATGTTATCAGTGCCATTTTGAGAGCTTTCCACGTGCACAACACTTCATAAAACTTCTTTCTTATTCAAAGACATATTTAATTAAAATTCAGTTTTATGGTGCATGCACTAATTATTACTCTTGGCTTGAAGACTCAGTCTGAACCTGCTTGTAATTCTGCGACTCAAATCCTTTGCACTCATTTTGGGAGCCTGGGTGCTTTCAGAATTAGTTAACAGTTCCTATATAAATTGCTCATTGATTCTTTTAATGTAAAAATACAAACAAATAGAATATCCAAAACCTGGCTATAATACAGCTACATGGAGCAAGCATTTTCAGTTTGCTTAAAACGCCATGTGCAGGTGGACGCTGTAAAATGCCATATGCAGATAGATGCTGTGATTGAATGCCTGCTTAGTCAACTCAGTGGTGTCTGACTTTTTGTGACCCCATGGATTGTAGCCAGACAGTCTCCTCAGACCTTGGGATATTTCAGGCAAGAATACTGGAGTAAGTTGCCATTTCCTTCTCCAGGGGATCTTCCCGACCCAGGGATCATCGAACCCACTTCTCCATTGGCAGGCAGATTCTTTCCCACTGAGCCACCAGGGAAGTCCCAAAGATATGTCAGAGGGTATGAAATTTCAATGATAGAAAGTTATACATCTTATCTGGCCAAGTCTTATTACAACTTTTGCTGTCTAAAGTGGAGTATACACAAGTATTTGTTTAATTGAATGGTGGCAAAATTCTATTTTGACAAATAACCTGTTTGATTGCTGTGCAAAAAGATCTAGGTGTAAGATACACGTGGGCGCAGAAAGAGAAGTGCAAGCCCAAAGGCAGCTCACAAAGTCCTGACATCAGGGTCATATCCTCAAGGAGCCCAAACAGCACAGTCCAGCTGAGTCTGCAATGGGCAAGGAGGCAACCTGGCCTAATGCCACGCGGGATGGTTACAACTACTCATAAGAAGCTCCTGGGAGCTTTATAAAACACCACTGCCTGGAATCCCCCCGTACCTGTCTGCTACAACCGCTGCAACAGAGCACCACAGACTGCCGAGTTAAACAGAGATGTGCCTTCTTCCACCCCTGGAAACGGAAGTCTGAGAGCAAGGTGGGGGCAGTGCGGGTTTCTCCTGAGGTCTCTCTCCTTGTCGTGTAGACAGCAGCCCTCCCACGTGGTGCTCCCTCTCGCTGTGCACCCCTGGTGTCTCTTCCTCTTTTTTAAGGACACCAGGCACATGGGAGAAGGAATCCGCCCCGCTGGCCTCATCTAACCTTAACTCTCTCTAAGCACGGTCACGCTGGCAACCATGATCTGCTATCTGTGACTGTTAGTTTGTATTTATAGAATTTTATGCAATAGGAATTTTACAGTCTATACTATTTTCCTCCTATCTGGATTCTCTCACTCTTATTATTATTTTGGGGACTCACCCTTGTTTCCTCAGTAGTTGTGGAGCATGGGCTTAGTTGCTCCAAGGCATGTGGGATCTTCCCAGGGAGCAAAGATGTCCCTTGCATTGCAAGGCAGATTCTAAACCACTAGACCACCAGGGTAGCCCTAGGCCACTTACTTTTATTGTAATTATCAATAAAGCTTAGATCCAAGTCTATCGTCTTCTTTGTTTTCTCTTTGTGCTGTTATTCTCTTTTTATTCTTTTTCTACTGTATTTTTGATTTCTGTTTCATCTCTTTTGTTGGCTTTTTAGCCATAACTCTTCACTTTTTAATTTCAGTGGTCACTTTTGGGTTTACTATCTACATCTTTAATATATGATAGTATACCTTCAAGTGCTTTATATTATTCATATATAGTACAAGAACTGAAAAAAGGTGTACTGACATTTCTCTCCTCCTAGCTTTTGCGCTATTATTGTTTACATTTTTATACGCTGTAAATCCCAAATTCAATTGTTATTATTTCTAAGTGATTTTCTTTTAAAGATTTAAATAGTGAAAAAAAGAGTACATATTTATATTTATTCATGTATTACCAATTATGATGTTATTGATTCTTTATGTAGATCTATATTTTCATCTGATATCAGTTTCCTTCTGTCCAATTTATAAGTTTTAAAGACTCTTATTTACATTTTAAAAAGTTCTTTATTGAAGTATAGTTGATTTATAATGTGTTAGTTTCAAGTATACAGAAAAGTGATTCAGCTATATGTATAAAATTGAACTATATTCAACATCCTGCAATAAACCATAATGGAAAAGAATATGAAAAAAGATGTATGTATGAAATAAATATGCATATATTGAATATACATATATACAGATTGAATATAGTTCCCTGATATATGGTAGGACATTTTTGTTTATCTACATTTCTTTTAGCATGAGTCTTCATGATAAATTCTTCCAGCATTTTTTATGTCTCAAAAAGTCTTTTTATTCCTTCATTTTGGAAGCATATTTTCACTGCGTATGTAATTCTAGCTTGACAACTTTTTTCTTCATTGCGTTAAGGATGTTTCTCCACTGTTTCTGTGCTTGACAAGGTTCAAGAATAAATGTTCTGTCATCTGTATCTTTGTTCTCTGAACCTATGTCCTTTTCCTCTGCTTTTAAGACTTTTCTCTTTATCACTAATTCTAAACAACGTGATTACAATATGACTTAATATAATTTTTTAATTAAAGCATGCTTCTTGTATTTTGACTTTCTCTGAGTTTGTTGAGTTTTTGGATAAATGTGTTGAGAATTTTCATCAACTCTGCAAGAATTTGGGCCATTATTTCTTTAAATATTTTTACTGCCCCTCCCTCTTCCTCCTCTTCCTCAAGGATTCCAGTTATGCATATATTAGACTAATTTAAGTTTCCTACAGCTAACAGATGTTCTTTTCTTCTTGATCCTCTTTTCTCTGTGTGGTTCACTTTAGGTAGTTAGTATTAATATCTTCAGACACACTAAGTTGCTTTATTTTGCAACATCTATTGGCCATTTATCCCATCCAGTACATTTTTTATCTCAGACACTGTAGTTTTCATCTCTTGGAATTTGATTTCAATCTTTTTAATATGTTCAGTGTCTTTACTCAACTTTTTGAGCATAGAATGGAGTTCCAATAATTGCTTTCATGTTCTCATCTGCTAATTCTGTAATTTCTATCAGTCTTGTATCAATGTCAATTGACTTTGTTTCCTCCTCATATTTCATATTTTCTGCTTTTTTGCATGCCTGGTAACTTATGATTGGATTTTAGATATTATAAATTTTACCCTTTAAAGTGATGGACATTTATTCAGAAACAGTTCAGTTCTTTACAGTCTTGCTTATAAGATTTGTTAGATTAGATCAGAACAGCATTAGCCTAGGGCTAATTAACTTCCACTGCTGCAGAAAGACCCTTCTGAATGATTTACCCAGTGTCCTTTGAATAATGTGGTTTTCCAATCTGACCAGTGGCAGGAGGCATTAATGTGAGGGCTGGATACTCTTGTCATTCTTTAGGAGTTCTCTAAGTGTTTCTCAAGCACAGCCAGAGTGGCCTAGCTGGCAGTAAAGGAGATTGTCCATCGAGAGTTCACTTTCGGGGTGGAGAGCATCTTCCCGGGGGATCTCAGTCTCCCATCATGATCTACTCTTTTGGTTCCCAGGAAGTTTGACTGCACTGTGGTAGATCTTGGTTTCCAAAGCTTTGAGAAAGCACTTAAGCCAGATGAAAGCAAAGAGGTAGGCTGTTTACTGTATGAGATAATTATTTTTTGATTTGTCCCAATCACATGGTACAGAAAAAGAATTCTCTGAATAACATGCAAATTCTTAGGGAAAGACACACACATGTTAACCATCCTGGATAAAACCAGAGCCTCTCTGTGTCCTTCATGGGTTGTTAAGATCAGCAACCTGAGACTTCCAAAGTGGATATGGGGTCACAAAAGAGCTGGACCCGACTTAGCAACTGAACACATCCAAAGCAGAGTTGAGATCCTACTTAGAGGGACATGAAATGAAAGGTAATTGATTGATGGGCACCTGATACATCCAAAATTCCGCTGGACATCTATGGAGCCAGAAGCACCTTTATATTAGAATAACCTTTAGCTACATGAAGTTCTACTCTCTCAAGATGCTCCAGATGATTTCATTTGGTTAATGGAAATACAGAAGCCCTTGTCATTTTATCAACAGAACACTCACTACTTTGAGCCTAATCATAGGGACGATTTCCAAGTCGCCTTCCTGAAGGACATATTCATCAACTTCTCTATCCAGCAAAAATTCATCAAGCTCTGTTAGTGTTTGAATCTTTTGCCAGTCCAAGGTTAAAATAAAAACACAATCTTTGCTTTACAAATAGTTCCCTCTTGCTCAGAAGGGCATCGTTCTATTAGGATGAGCTCAAGGGAAAAGTTGGGTGCAGGCTGAAAGACTATGTAGGGTCCTTTATTAATTCAGCGAATACTGAACATGTGCATATGGCAGTGACCAGTCTCTGTCTCCAAATATGTGGCGTCTGGTCATTCCTTGACCTTCATTCCCATGACTCTCGTGTATTCTGTCCTTTGCTTGGGAGTTGGCAATCCTTTTCAGTCCTTGGGTTTTTTGCCCTCATAATGCACACAATGGAGTTAATTTGACAAGGATTTGTCACTGATATGGGCCTATAGACACAGCACTGACAGTGAGCACCATGTGTTGACTACAGCTCGAAACTAGTCCTAGTTAGCTTTCTATAAAATATTCTAATCCACCCCATTTACAGTACCTCACAGGACAGACTGGACCAGAATATTTAATGCCTATCAGGATTGGAAAGATTGCTAGTCAAGTCAGATAATGAATGAAGATAACTGGGAATACTAGAATAGCTGGCTGTTTATCACCAAGAGTAAATTACTGAGCAAGAATGAACTGGTGATATCCACTATTGCGAATGTGGCCCCTATGATAATTTCAATTTGGGGACATGATGAAAGCTAATTCAATTGATGGATTTTTCTGATTTAATTGACCTCAGAGTTCACTTTACCTAGTTTAAAACAATAAATCGTCTACTGCATTCACAGGGAGTAGGAGTAACACCCATGCACTGAGTCCATACAGAGCTTGTAACCAAGAGGCTATAAGGTCAACAAGCTGAAACCAACCTGCAAATCATCATTCATTCACACATGAAATATTTGTTAAATGTTTTAATCATTCTGCAAAGTGCCCCAGAAATTCTGAACAGTCTATCCAAGCGAAGTGCCTGACACATGGAAGGTGCACAATAAATATTTATTATAGGAATGAATAAGTGAGTGAACATACTTGGGATCAAAAGAGGCCTTCATTGAGAAAGGATAATTGCTATGAGGAGAGGCGTTTTCAAGAGAAAAGAAATGGAGTTGGAAAAGCGAAGGCTGGATTTGAGGAAGAGGAAGGTGTTCATTTTACCTGGAGCCTGAGAATGTGCAGGAAGATATGGAAATAGTCTGAATCAAATGGCAGGGACCTCTCGTAGCAGGCCATGGTCTCTCGCTGGGGAACTTAGGCTCCCTCTTTAAGCAAAGGGAAACCACCAATAACTTAATGAGTGTGAGCAGCCGAGGCAGCACTATGAGGGCTTTGCTTCTCCTGAACATGTTTCTTGATACCAGAGCCATCAGTCCATGTATTACCCAGGGTTCTCCAGAGAAACAGAACCAATAGGATGTATCTGTAGGGAGAGATTTACCATGAGGAACTGGCTTGTTATAGAGGCTGAGAAGTTTCATCATCCGCCCTCTGCAAGCTGGAGACCCAGGGGAGCTGGTGGTATAATTTCAGTCCAGTTCCAAAGGCTAAGAACCAGAAGTGTCCAGGAAAGAAGACAGAACACCCAGCTCAAGCAATCAAGCAGAAATAAATGAATTCTTCCTTTCTCTCTTTTTTTCTTCTATGTATGCTCTCAATAGGTTTAATGATGCCCACTCATATGCAGAAGGACAAAGAGCTTTACTGAGTCCACTGACTCAAACACTAATTTCACCTGGAATTTCACCCTCTCAGACACACGCAGAAGTCATATTCAGCCAAATATCTGGACACTCTGCGATCCAGTTACGTCGACACGTAAAATTAGTCATTGCAGTTCACTTAGAGAAAATCAACTAATTTCACAAAGCATCTCTGCTCTCTGGAATTGAGGATTTTATCTATGAAAGAAACTGATGTTCCAAAAAATAGAGCCACACATCACAGCCTTGATCCCAACTAAGGCACGTGAGGTGGAAACCGCTGTTTATTACATCTGACTTAAGGGGAAATCAGCTTAAGGAGCTGTGAGATCCGGTAGTAGAAGACCTGTCTAATAAATCCACTTTCTCTTTAATTCAGGAGGAAACTGTTGGCCCTTGTTCAGCCAAAACTCAATTTTGCAAATAACAGGTTTCTCTCCACAGTGCCAACTGCTCATCACTGGCAAGGAAAATCACTTTAACCAAAATAACCTGGTCTAGACCATTCTGTTACAGGGTAAAGATAAACAGTCAACACACTGACTAAATGAGCAAGTGATCAGCCATGCCCAGAGGGTTCTGGGCAGTTAGAGGGCATTTATAGTGCCTCCTGTTCCCATTATGAAGTCAATTTTATCTTCTGCCAGTAACTTTCACCATTCTCTCTCCTATGCCTATTGCCTTTATAGATCATGTTTTTACTGTTATAGATTGATCTTTACAAGGCTACTCCAGCGTGGCTGAGGACACCGTATTTTCTGGAATTTTTTGCTCTCCGAGACATCAATAACCCTCTAGAGAAAATGTTGGGAAAGGAGAGAACCGTTTGTCATTTAGTAATCATGTGGAGGTAAGACTGTTCTCAGGCAGCTGATAAAATCTGCAGCAGCAATAAAGATGATTTGAGATTCTGACTGCTGCGCTGGTTACATTAGATAGAGACCACAGGAATTGGCCACCAGAGCCAGGAGAGCGGAAGCGTCTCACGTGCTGCTGATTTCCCAGGTGTGGGGAGGGACAGTATAACATTGGAGCCTGTAGACTTATCCAATGGAAAAGCCATGGATGGTTGCTGATGAAGGTCAAAGGTGGTCTTCTGTGGCCCTGAGGCCCCCAGGCCAATGCGAGTGCAGAGCCACTTAGAAGCAGCAATTTCAGCAGAAGGGAAATGAGACTGAGGGCCTGTCCTGCAGTTGCGCTGTATTTTCACTGAGTGCACGCTGATTTGGGGTGTCCTCAAGGAGCTGATGAGGATTACAGAAGGCCAGAACTTCTAGGCTCTCAAGGCCCCTCTCCAGCCTTAGTCTCTGAATGTCTTTTTCCAGGACTTTCTACTAAAATAGCCCCTTAATCCTGAGAGGTCTCCAATGAATTGGTCTCATCCTCCTGCCCATTCCACCTTGGATTTCAGGACCATCATAATAAGACCCTTCGTAAATGAGTTCAACGTCCTTGGTCATCCTCCCTTGATTCTTGGAACTAAGTCCTACCATCTACCCAAGAGGCAAAAATATTCTGGGGGTTAAAAAATAAAGACTAGCTGATTGGCTTAATTTTTTTCACTTTTTATTTTGTATTGGGGTATAGCCGATCATCAATGTTGTGATAGTTTCACAACAAAGGGACTCAGCCATACATGTGTATCTGTATCTATTCTCCCCCAAACCCCACTCCCATCCAGACTGTCTCATAACTTTGATCAGAGTTTCATGTGCTATATAAGAGATCCTTGTTAGTTATCCATTTTAAATGTAGCTGTGTGTACATGACAGTCTCAAACTCCCTAACTGTCCCTCTTACCCACCCCCCTCACCCCGGCAACCACAAGTTCATTTTCTAAGTCTATGAGTCTCTATTTTTAAAGTAATCTCATTTGCATTATTTCCTTTTAAATTCTTCATACAAGGGATGTCATATGATATTTCTCCTTCTCTGCCTGACTTACTTCACTTATTATGACATTTTCTAGGTCCATCCCTGACTGGCTTACTTTATTTTTTTTAATTTTTATTTTTACTTTATTTTACTTTACAATACTGTATTGGTTTTGCCATACATTGACATGAATCCACCACGGGTGTACATGCGTTCCCAAACATGAACCCCCCCTCCCCTCCCTCCCCATAACATCTCTCTGGGTCATCCCCGTGCACCAGCCCCAAGCATCCTGTAACCTACATCGGACATAGACTGGCAATTCGTTTCTTACATGATAGTATACATGTTTCAGTGCCATTCTCCCAAATCATCCCACCCTCTCCCTCTCCCTCAGAGTCCAAAAGTCCACTCTACACATCTGTGTCTCTTTTGCTGTCTCGCAGACAGGGTCATCACTGCCATCTTTCTAAATTCCATATATATGTGTTAGTATACTGTATTGGTGTTTTTCTTTCTGGCTTACTTCACTCTGTATAATCGGCTCCAGTTTCATCCATCTCATTAGAACTGATTCAAATGTATTCTTTTTAATGGCTGAGGCTTACTCTAAATCTGTGATGAAAACCTTGGCTTGAGCACTGGATTGGTCCTCAGGCAAGTCCAATTGCTCATGTAGCTCCTGACACAACCATCTCCTCCTCTTGCCTCTCTTCTTCAGCCACGTTCTCACTGCTCTGATGACCTCACCTTGCAGAAGCCTCCAGCAATACTTGCATCTTTCTTGGCCAAATTTAAACCCTGCCCACATACCTCCTACTTTCCTCCTCTTACAAAGTAAGAAGTGGCCCTTCACTTTTTTAATTGAAGTATAGTTGATTTAAAATGTTAGTTTCAAGTGCATGGCAAAGCAATTCAGATGTAGATATTTAGATAGATAGATTCAGTTATATAATATATATATATATATTAATTTTCAGTTTCTTTTCCATTTTAGGTTATTGCAAGATATCAAATATATTTCCCTGTGCCATAGAGCAGGACCTTGCTGTTTATCTATTATATATATATATAGGTATATATATTTTGGGCTTTCCTCACGGCTCGGATGGTAAGGAATCTGCCTGCAATGCAGGAGACGTGGGTTCAATCCCTGGGTTGGGAAGACCCCATGGAGAATGGAATGGCTATCCACTCCAGTATTCTTGCCTGAAGAATTTCATGGACAGAAGAGCCTGGTGTGCTACAGTCCACAGGGTCACAAAGAGTCTAACACAACTGAGAAACTAATGCTTACTTTTTTTTCAGTGTGTATATTTTAATTCCAAACTCTTAATTTATTGCACCCACTTTCCCCTTTGGCAACCATAAATTTGTTTTCGATATCTGTGAGTCTATTTCTGCTTTGCAAATAAGTTCATTTGCATAATATTTTAAGATTCCACATGTAAGTGATATATGATATTTGTCTTTGTCCGACTTACTTCATTATGATAAACTCTAGGTCCACCCACTTTGCGGCAAATGGCACTATTCCATTCTTTTTTAGGGCTCAGTAATATTCCGCCATTTATATACAGCCACGTCTTCTTTTATCTTCCATTTTTTAAGGATTTCATGCCTTAGGGCAGAGGTCGCCAACCTCCACTAACACCTAAAGATCTGAGGTGGAGCTGATGTAATAATGATAGAAATGAAGTGCACAATAAATGTAATGTATGCGAATCATCCCCAAACCATCCCCACACTCACCCCCAGGTCCGTGAAACCATTGTCTTCCACAGAACTGCTTCCTGGTACCAAAAAAGTGGAGGACCTCTGCCTTATGGCATTCCCTTTGTGTTACATTAGTTATTTCTGTTTGATCATTCGTCCATTAGCATAGAATAAGCTCTAGTAAGCTTCTTAAAAAGTAAACGTTTGTCCCATTGCCCTCTCAGACATGTGTATGGATCATCTCTCCCCTACCTCCCACATGCAATCTCTCTTCAGGACTTTCTCATGGACATGAGTTTGAGCAAACTCACCCGGGAGGTAGTGAAGGACAGAGGAGCCTGGCGTGCTGCAGTTCATGGGGTCGCAAACAGTCAGACACGACTTAGCGATAGAACAACAACAAGAAATGATGTCATCCAACCATCTCATCCTCTGTTGCCCCCTTTTTCTCCTGCCCTCAATCTTTCCCAGCTTCAGGGTCTTTTCCAATATCAGCACTTCTTATCACGTGGCCAAAGTACTGGAGCTTCAGCTTCAGCATCAGTCCTTCCAATGAATATCCAGGCTTGTGTTAAAGTTGCAAAGCACACAGGAAAAATTTCCTGTCCCCTGATGTGTGCTTGCAGCAGAATATAACCCAGATGCCCCTTCCTTCCTCCTCTGTACTCTGTCTCTCAGTCTGCAAACACTGCTGTCTTGGTTTTCCACTTACTATCTGGTTTCCCTTTCGCTGTCATTCTTGGGGGTTCCTCCTACTCTGATTTCTGAGTGGTGGCCTCTTGCAAGGTCTGTCCTTTTCCTCTTTATCTTTGCATCCCCCCAGTGATCTCATCCTGTGGCCTTAAGTAGCATTCCTGCAATAAGCCCTTATTTTTATCCCCACCGAAGCACCCTCTCCCCTGAGCCTCTCCAGCTGTGCTTCTCAACTTTGCTGTCTCCAAAGTTTCACATTCAAAGCTGAGATCTTGATCTTCATTCATCCTCTCACCTGCACCTCCCACACCCTGTCATTTACATTTTAATAAGCGACATAATCATATGCCAAATTCTCAAGCCAGAAGCTCAGAGTCATCCTAAACTGTGCCCTCTTCCTCAATGCATCCCAACCCAACCCTCTAGCAAGTCTCATCAACTCTGCCTTCCAAATGCTCTAAGTCACATCACCCTACCCACAACCATCACCTTAGTCCAAGCCACCTCCATCTCTCACCCAGACCCCTGGAAAATCTTTCTCAGAGTTCTCTCTGCTTCTCTACTATGTCCCACCTGAAAGACCAAGTGAACACTAACACAAAAAATGAATTTTATTCCTTTGCTCACACCCTGCAGTGATACCTCACTGCACTCCAAACAAAATGCAAACTGCTCCCATGACCAACAAGGTCATGGTTGGCCCATGTGCCCTGCCCAGCTCCATCCTGGGGCATACTTCCTCCTGACCACTGAGATTCTGTGACACTGGACTCATCGATTCCATACATGCACAGACCTCGTTGCTATCTCATGGGAACCCCTCTGCCTGGGGTCCTTTCTTCTTACCCTTTCCCTGGATGGCCTCTTGCCCTGACTTTCTGCTGTCAGCTCTCTCCTCAGGGTTGCCAAGTCTAAGTGGTTCCCTTCTGATATGTTCGTTTTTCTTTTTTTTCGAGTATAATTGCTTTACAATGCTGTGTTACTTTCTGGTATACAACAGTGTGAATCAGTGATATGTATACATATATCCCCTTCCTCTTGACTTCGCCACCCCAGCCCAGCTCACCCTCTAGGTCACCACAGAACTTCCTGTGCTATACAGTAACTTCCCACCACTAGCTATCTATTTCACACATGGTAGTGTATACATGCAGAGAAGGCAACGGCACCCCACTCCAGTACTCTTGCCTGGAAAATCCCATGGATGGAGGAGCCTGGTGGGCTGCAGTCCATGGGGTCACCAAGAGTCGAACACGACTGAGCGACTTCACTTTCACTTTTCACTTTCATGCATTGGAGAAGAAAATGGCAACCCACTCCAGTGTTCTTGCCTGGAGAATCCCAGGGACAGGGGAGCCTGGTGGGCCTCTGTCTGTGGGGTTGTACAGAGTCAGACACGACTGAAGTGACTTAGCAGCAACAGTGTATACATGGGGCTTTCCAGATAGCACTAGTGGTAAAGAACCTGTCTGCCAGTGCAGGAGATGCAAGAGACTTGGATTTGATCTGATCCCTGGGTCAGTAAGAGCCCCTGGAGAAGGAAATGGCAGCCCACTCCAGTATTCTCACCTGGAGGATGCCATGGACAGAGGAGCCTGGTGGGCTGCAGTCTGTGGGGTCGCGAAGAGTAGGACACGACTGAGTGACTTAGTACACACGCACAATGTACTCATGGTAATCCCAATCTCTCATCTCACCCCACCCTCCCCTTCCCACTCCCACCCATGTCCATACATCCATTCTCTACGTCTGTGTCTCTATCTCTGCCCTGAAAATAGGTTCATGTGTACATTTTTTAATTCCATGTATATGTGTTAATGTGCATTATTTCTTTTTCTCTGACTTATGTCACTCTGCAAGACGGAGTCCTAGTGTTTCTAATCACTGTACCCTTTTTAGATTTTCATTTAGAGCCCTACACAATTTGTAATTGTGCATTTAATCATGTGTTTTTCATTTATTGTCTGACCCTCCAGCTCAACAGAAAGCATCATAACGGGAAAGACCGTATCAGCTCCTCAGTCTTTGCATTTCTGATCCTTTCTTCAGGGTCAGCACCAAGCGTGTGGTCTGGGGTCCCTGGGCACATGAGTCAGACTCGCTGTTTCCTCCATCTGCCCAAGCTGTGCTAGCATTTAACTGCTTGTGTGCTTTATTTGGTGACCTCTTGACTTTATGCTTTGGATTTCATGGCTCCTCCTGTCCAGAATGCCCTTCTGAACTCCCCCAAATGCTCAAATGACACCCTATTTGAGGCTCAGTTGAAAAAATCACCTCCTCCAAGAGGTGTTCTTATATTCTCACAGTCACATTACTCAGTTTTTCTGTGTTCTCCTAGGCAAGCTTGGACATCCCTTCTGTTGGGGTCACCTACAGTACAGTGTGAGCTGAGGTAAAGGTTGGGGGGGGGGGCATACCTCCCTTAAGGGACCGAGGCTCCTGCAGGCAGGAACATGGTCATGTCTTCTTCCATACCCAGAATTCCCTGGCGCTCTTAATTACTCGAAAGTCTGTTGAGAGAAATTCTTATTACCTGTTTCTCTTTCCTGTTAGTAGAACATGACAGGACAGATACTATTTCAAATGAGATAACCCACATGGTCTCCCAGATAAACACTCTGTCTTATCTTCTTCAACTTAAATTAATATTGGGTTCTGTGGGTCACAAACTTGGTCTGTATCTTATCTTGCATCATACATGTAATTCCCTGTTTACAAAGGTCCCAGGGTAGACAGAGTGGGCACAGGAGTTGCAACCTCTGTACTCTCTTATTGAATGGTAGACTAGCATCTTCTATCAATAAGTCAGGCACTGAGCTGAACAAAGATGAACAAGACATGGTCCCTAATCTTGAAGGGCTTAATCTGTCAAAGCACCCAAGTAGGATGCCAGAGCTCGCAGGCAGGTGTTATCCCATTTGGAAAAGACTTACTTCTGCCCAGGTGCATCAGTGCCTGTGTCTTCAGGGTTGCTGTGAGCTGACAATGTGATGTTAGTGCCAGAAACATTTCACCTTCCACCCTCTACTTACTGTGTCAGATTAAATGTCATGAACATGCATCTTTTTAAGCTGAATAATCAGGCTATCCCTCTTCAAAGGACAATCTTTAGAGAACAAAGAGACTACAGAGACATAACTTATATGCAGAGCACATCATGCGAAATGCCAGGCTGGATGAAGCACAAGCTGGAATCAAGATTGCCAGGAGAAATATCGAAAACCTCAGATATGCAGATAACACCGCCCTTATGGCAAAAAAAACAAAGAGGAACTAAAGAGCCTCTTGATAAAAGTGAAAGAGGGGAGTGAAAAAGCTGGCTTAAAACTCAACATTCAAAAAACTAGGATCATGGCATCTGGTCCCATCACTTCATGGCAAATAGATGGGAAAACAGTGACAGACTTTATTTGGGGGGCTCCAAAATCACTGCAGATGGTGACTGCAGCCATGAAATTAAAGGATGCTTGCCCCTTGGAAGAAAAGCTATGACAAATCTAGACAGCATATTAAAAAGCAGAGACATTACTTTGCCAACAAAGATCCATCTAGTCAAAGCTATGGTTTCTCCAGTAGTCATGTACGGATGTGAGAGTTGGACCATAAAGAAAGCTGAATGCTGAAGAATTGATGCTTTTGAACCGTGGTGTTGGAGAAGACTCTTGGGAGTCCCTTGGACTCCAAGGAGATCCAACCAGTCAATCCTAAAGGAAATCAGTCTTGAATATTCATTGGAAGGACTGATGCTGAAGCTCCAATATTTGGACACCTGATGTGAAGAACTGACTCACTGATGCTGAGCAAGATTGAAGGCAGGAAGAGAAGGAAATGACAGAGGATGAGATGGTTGGATGGCATCACTGACTCAGTGGACATGAGTTTGAGTTAGCTCCAGGAGTTGGTGATGGACAGGAAAGCCTGGTATGCTGCAGTCCATGGTGTCACAGAGTCAGACACAACTGAGTAACTGAACGGAACTCAACTCAACGGACACTGAGTTAAAGATGAACCACTCAGGTATTCTGGGTTCCTATCTCATCACCCCTGGGTAGCCTTGGGGTGAACATTTTATCACTGTCATGACCCAGTTTTGACACCAAAGTAAAATAAGAGGATGATGTCCTGTTAGGACAGGTGAAGGTGAGAGGGTCTGAACCTCATATTTTCAGAATGACTACAAGGTTCTGTTTGGATTTATTCAAATAACATGTCAACCCATTTCTTATTCTTCTCAACATTGTGCAAAGCCATAGTCACATGCTTGGGGGAAAATACAGTCAAATCTAATTTGGAAAAGAATATGAATGTATGCATAAATGTATATGTATCTAGATATCGATAGATTTTATTCTGGAATATACCCCCAGGAAGGTACAAATATTTATTTCCAGTGCAAGTGAAATCCAAAACTGCAGAAGCCCATTAATCCTCTTTGATTGCTCATAGGATCCAGTCTGAGACTGCCCCGCCAGCCCGTGGCTTGCTGTCACTCATTGTCAATGCAGAAGATGGAAGGTGTGTGTTGTTAACTTGACCTTGAATGTAGGCTCACCAGGGCCTCCAAGGGCAGGCTGCAGCCATTCATGACTGGAGTGGTCACGTTGCCATAGTGTCAGTGAGTTCGTCTGCTTCCAGCTGGGCTGCTTTTGTTTAAACTTCAAGCCTTTGCTTTCTCCTGTTTGAAAACAGTTACCAGGGGGCAAAATGATTCAAAGTGACATCTGGGTCCCTCTTGGCTTGTACGTGGTAACTCCCTCCCTTCCAACCTGTAATTAAGTCAATTAGATTCCTAAGTCTTCTATGAGGGGGTTTCCAGAAATCCTTCTTCTGGATGCACAAGTGAAAAAGTGAAAGTTAATTGCTCGGTCATGTCCAACTGCTTGTGACCCCATGGACTGTAGCCCACCAGGCTCTTCTGTCCATATAACTCTCCAGGCAGCAATACTAGAGTGAGTAGCCATTGCCTTCTCCAAAGGATCTTCCCAACACAGGGGTCGAACCTAGGTCCCCTACATTGCAGGCAGATTCTTTACTGTCTGAGCCACCAGGGAAGCCTTATTAGAATCAGTTCCTTCAAAGTACCACCTCCTTTTGCCTGATTTTTCACTCCAGTTCCTCAGCAGGGAAAGACATAAAATGAAGCACAGAAATCAAAATTTCCTCCAAATATGGTCCAGTCATATAAGGAAGAGAAACCAAATGCACACTGTCAGGTCCCATCCCTGGACAGGCGTCCCTGACCTGTCTATGGCTGATGGTTCCCCCAGGTCTGGTCAATCTAGGAAGGCTATTTCCTGCATGACATTTATTAAGTGAAATACTGACAGAGTTAACATAATGCTTTAGACAGGCAGCTGAGTTTGGGGTTTTAGACCATCCAAATATCAGAGATTTAGAGGGTTTAGTGGATGTACTTCTTGGCATATATACGTACTGCCTTAATCAGTTCAGCTTGCTATAACAAAAATGCTATAACCTAAGTGGCTTAAACAACAAGCATTTGTTGCTTACAGGTCTGGAGGCTGGGAGTCTAAGACGAAGGCATCTGATGAGACCTGACTTCCTGTTTCACGTTGTTGTTGCTGTTCAGTTGCTAAGTCCTGTCTGACTCTTTGCATCTCCATGGACTGCAGCATGCCAGGCTCCTCTGTCCTCCACTATCTCCCAGACTTTGCTCAAATTCATATTCATTGATTTGGTGAGGCTATCTAACATCTCATCTTCTGCTGCTTCCTTCTCATTTTGCCTTCAAACTTTCCCAGTATCAGGGTCTTTTCCAATGAATCAACTCTTCACATCAGGTGGCCAAAGTATTGGAGCTTCAGCACCAGTCCTTCCAATGAATAGTCAGGGTTGATTTCTTTTAGGATTGACTAGTTTGATCTCCTTGCTGCCCAAGGGACTCTCGAGTCTTCTCCAGTACCACAATTTGAAAGCATCAATTCTTCACCACTCAGCCTTCTTTATGATCCAAATCTCACTTTCATACATGAGTACTGGAAAAACCTGGTTCATAGATGGCTGTTTTTTTCCTGCATCCTTGTGTGGTGGAAGGGTTAAGGGAGCTCTCTGCGGTCTTTCATAAAAGTGCACTAACCCCATTCATGAGGCTCCACCATCATGACCTAATCACCACCCAAAGGCCCCATCTCCTACCATCATCACATTAGAATTTAGGATTTCAACAAATGGATTTGGCTAGGGGTGGAGGACACACACATTTAGTCCATAACACACTCTACAAGACAAACAGATAGTCAGTTTTTTCTCTTTTACATTTTCTTGATGAAAATGGAAATTGCCCCTGTTTCATCCAAAAGGCTCAGACATGTTTGATAGGCTTCATATCTGGTGTGGGAAGTTCCCAAATACATAGAAAACCTGCTTTAATGTCTTAAATTCTATTTCCCTAAGCAGCCGTTCTCTGAAATCCTAAAGAGAGTTATTCAAGGAAATGATCCATAGTGTCCTATTAGGGCACACCTGTATCATTTCCAATAAAAGAATCTGTCCCAGCAAATAGCACCAGCAAGACCCATCCATCAGCTGGGACATGCACTTACAGGAGGTGTCCTCAGTGGCATTCTCCTCGGTTTATTCAGAAATCCAAACTCTTCAACCAAGAAAATCTGAACACACACAAACGCTTGCACAGACACTATGTTGCTGTTTACAGTTACCTAATTCAGATTGACTTATTATCCACCGATGTAACCAGTTCCAGGCCAGACTGCTCATTCATGTGAATGCTCATTCATGTCCAACTCTTGTCCTGCCAGGCTCCTCTGTCCATGGGATTTTTCAGGCAAGAATACTAGAGTGGGTTGCCATTTCCTCCTCTAGGGAATCTTCCTGACCCAGGAATTAAACCGACAAATTCCTCTCAAATTTAGGTCCTTAGGACAACTGAGTCAAGCATGGTAATATCATTGAAAATCAGTAAAGAAACTCTTATTTTTAATACTCAAACCTCTGTTTTGTTTAGTACAAGCAAACTCAGATGGGAGAAAACAAAAATGAGAGAAAACCAAAATTCATTTTCTTCCATCGGAGTACCTTCAGCTGGGGATTCTGATGAGCATGAGTGGTAGGCAGATTTAGGGATCTCACTGGCTGGTTTGCTTGGAGGATTGAAGTTTCAGTTGGTAATGATATTTGCTGAGATAATAAACACTAACAGTGCCACACTAATTCAGTCCTTTCAGATTCATCCTGAGATCAACGTTAACTACTTAGACTAATCCAGAAAATATAGATAGGACCTAGGAAAAAATGCTATATGCTTAGTAGGGATTCTGGAGATATCTATTTAACTTAATGAACTACTTCAACAATACTTATGAGACCTGGTATCTGCAATACTATAATAAGCTTTGGATTCATTCATCCATGAAGCCATTTGTTTAAACAGTAAAAACAGAGTACTTACTATATGTCAGGTGCTATACTAGGTACTTTAGATGCATCTGTGTATGGGAGATTCAAGGAGTCCAACAGAGGACCATTTGCCATCTGACCAGGTTGGGAGCTATAAAGGTATAGAAACAGCATTACAAAGATGATCAGAATCTCAGCATCAACGCCAACAGAGGCTGGCTTGGAGGAGTGCAGCAATAAAGGACTTTTAACACCAAAGCCAGAATTGGGCAAATCAAGCATCCAGTTTCAAGTATGGATGGAATGCAAGCAACCCAGCCCCCTACAGGGCAGAGACCTTGCAGCTGAGTCTGTCTAGGCAGGTAGACCCTGTCAGGGGAGCTTTAAGCACCCGTTCTGGCTCCAAATTCATCAGCTATAGAAGTCACCCAAGAACTGAGTGAGGGAGACAGGCCAGTGTGTCAGCCCATTGGGTTTCCCACCACATGTAAATATAAAGACAGACAAAGGAGATTTATTTGCCCTCTGACTATACCATAAACAAAATAAGCCATGGGTATTCACTGAGTTTGCAGGGGATTCAGGTTCTGTTGGCCAAGGGGCACAGACAATGAACAGTCAGTCAGTTCAGTCACTCAGTTGTGTCCAACTCTTTACGACCTCATGGACTGCAGCACACCATGCTTCCTTGTCCATCACCAACTTTCGGAGTTTGTTCAAACTCATGTCCGTCAAGTTGGTGATGCCTTCCACCCATCTCATCCTCTGTCATCCCCTTCTCCACCTGCCTTCAATCTTTCCCAGCATCAGGGTCTTTTCTAAGGAGTCAGTTCTTTGCATCAGGTGGCCAAAGTATTGGAGCTTCAGCATCAGTCCTTCCAGTGAATATTCAGGATTGATTTCCTTTAGGATTGACTTGTTTGATCTCCTTGCAGTCCAAGGGACTCTCAAGAGTCTTCTCCAACACCACAGTTCAAAAGCATCAACTATTTCTTTATGGCCCAACTCTGACAACCATACATGACTATTAGAAAAATCATAGCTTCGACTGTATGGAACTTTGTCAGCAACATGATGTCTCTGCTTTTTATACACTACCTAGAAAGTTGGTCATAACTTTTCTTCCAAGGAGCAAGTGTCTTTTAATTTCATGGCTGTAGTCACCATTTGCAGTGATGTCGGAGCCCCCCAAAATTAAGTCTGTCACTGTTTCCATTGTTTCCCCATCTATTTGCCATGAAGTGATGGGACCAAATGCCATGATCTTAGTTTTCTGAATGTTGAGTTTTAAGCCAGCTTTTTCACTCTCTTCCTTCACCTTCATCACAAAGCTCTTTAGTTCCTCTTCACTTTCTGCCATAAGGGTGGTGTCATCTGCATATCTGAAGTTACTGATATTTCTCCCAGCAATCTTGATTCCAGCTTGTGCTTCATTCAGCCTGGCATTTCGCATGATGTACTCTGCATATAACTTAAATAAGCAGGGTGACAATATACAGCCTTGATGTACTTCTTTCCCAATTTGCAACCAGTCCATTGTTCCATGTCCAGTTCTAACTGTTGCCTCTTGACCTGCATACAGAGGCAAGTTGGATGGTCTCGTATTCCCATCTCTTTAAGAATTTTTCACAGTTTGTTGTGATCCACATAGTCAAAGGCTTTGGCAAACAGACAGTGAGCAAGCAAAGAAATAAATAAGCATGGATATTCCAAAAAGGAAAAGGGGCTGGCAGGGAATGAGATAATTAGATAGCATCACAAACTCAATGGACATGAATTTGAGCAAACTCTGGGAGATAGTGGAGAACAGAAGACCTGGCACGCTACAGTTCATGGGTCACAAAGTTGTACATGACCGAAGTGACTGAGCATAGCACACATAGCACATAAGAATGTACAGATAATAAATTTCCCCCCTAAATCCAGTGAACACACACACATTTTCACACACACTCAAAAAAGTATCATTTCAAAAAAGCAAAATACTGTGAACCTTAAATCAGCACAAATAAATAGAGTTTAACAGCTGTGCAGTAGTTCTTTACAGGGACTTAACCTACTATTGGAAAAGACCCTGATGCTGGGAAAGATTGAAGGCAGAGGAAGAGATGTTCAGATAGCATCACCGACTCAATGGACATGAATTTGAGCAAGCTCTGGGAGACAGTGGAGGATAGAGGAGACTGGGATGCTGCAGTCCACGAGGTGGCAAAGCATTGGAGATGACTTAGCGACTGAACACAGCTAAATGGACCCCCCTTCTAATCCAGAGCTGGTAGAGCTAACTGCCTCCTCATAGCTGAGATAGCTGGTTTAATGCATAGTTTCAGCCAAGCCTCTAACACAGTGGGGACAGCCGTGAGGTCAGACACAGTCCAGGGACCCGGAGCTCCCAGGACCTTCTCTTCTAGACCCTGGACTTGACTATTTCCTTCAAAAACACAGGTCACCCAAATGGAACCACCATTTTTTAAAGATGCTTTCTTAAAGAGCTCATAGTCTATAAACAATGGGAGAAACAGCAATACATTTTGGTTTTTGGGGTTTTTTTAATTTTTATTTTTACTTTATTTTACTTTTACAATACTGTATTGGTTTAAACCAATACACATGAAGCTGAAAATGGAGCCATTTCTGCTGGCCCCCATGCCTACTTATACACCCTATAATTCAGAACAGACCATGAACCCCACTATTTTTCCCACACCACCTGAAGCAGTGAGAACATGATAGGATAGAGGGGAGAGGGAGCCATGTGGCAGAGAACAGGGCTTTAAACCCCGAGGAGCCCAATGAGAGGAACTTTTCTCCCCAGTGGAGGCTCACGAAGAGGCCCAGCCATTGGCAAGAGAACAGAAACAGGGTGCGCTGAATTTTCCAGCTGACATAAGAGCTATTATGTCAACAATTCCTCTCTAAACACTGCTGTTTCCTTCAGATATCTTAAGCCCCTGAGCATGAGTTGTTTTTCAGTCATGGGCCTGCAAATGGCTTCTTGCTTCCAAACAATTCTCCTTTCTCTGACTTCTCCAGGAGAGGTTTGGAAAGATTTTTCTCTCTTTTACTGTTGACACTCCAAGGCCACAGAGCATGAGAGAAGGATGATTTTCAGACTCCTCTCTCCAGCAGGAGTAACTGAAGGCCCCAGACTTTGCTGTTTTCAGCTACTGTGTGCCTTCAAATAGCTGGAAAAAAACACTCTCTTGCTTTTAGTTCAGTCCACACATATTTACTTGATGTAAATATTTGCTGCTGTAACAAATGATCACAAACTGGGTGGCTTTTATTTATTCTCTTTATTGATATACCTTTATTCTCTTACAGTTCTGGAGTCCATAAGTTAAAAATAAGTCTGCTGTGGCTAAAATCAGAGCTCTTTCTGGAGGCTCTCAGTGATAATCTTCTCCCTTGACATTTCTGTCAATAGCTTCTGGAAGTTACCTGCATTGCTTGGCTCATATGGCCCCTTCCTCATATACCTCCAACCTCTTTCTTTGGTGGTTATATCCCCTTCTGCCTCCTTCTTATAAGGAACCTGGTGATTACATTAGGATTCACCCAGATAATCCAAGGCAATTTTCTCATAAATATCTAATTCTATCTACAAAGTTCCTTTGACATACCAAGCAACATTGTCACAGATTCCAGGGACTGAGATCTGATATTCTTGGGGGGCCAGCTCTCAGCTCATCACCCTGGGTGGGTGGATACTGCACAACGTCTGATCACACAGAATCTGAACCTTCTCTCTGTGCTCATGGAAACACCACCTGGGTTGCAGAGCCAGCCTCCCACCAGAAGATGCAGGTTCACCACCTTTGCCCTCCCTCCTCCTCTGATGCCAGGACTCAGGCTCCAGCAGCCAGATACACACACCCAGGCTTTGATTCAGCAACTGATGGTACATTAAAGCAGGCATTGTCAGAATGGCCATCGTCAAACAGTCTACAAACAATACATGCTGGAGAGGATGTGGAGAAAAGGGAACCCTCTTTGCACTGTCGGTGAGAATGTAAATTGACACAGCCACTATGGAGAACAGTATGGGAGATTCCTTCAAAAACTAGGAATAAGACTACCATATGATCCAAGAATCCAACTACTAGATATAAACCCTGTGAAAGAAAAGTGAAAGTGAAAGTCACTCAGTCATGTCCAACTCTTTGTGACCTCATGGACTATACATTCCATGGAATTCTCTAGGCCAGAATACTGGAGTGGGTAGCTGTTCCCTTCTCCAGGGGATCTTCCAAACCCAGGGATTGAACCCAGGACTCCAGGTGTGCAGGCAGATTCTTTACCAGTTGAGCCATCAGGGAAGCCCATAAACCCTGAGAAAACCGTAATTCATAAAGACATACATACCCCAAAGTTCATTGTAGCACTATTTATAATAGTCAGGACATAGACTCAATCTAGATGGCCACTGATAGATGAATGGACCAAGAAGTTGAGAGGCAGATCTACAATAGATTATTCCTAGCCATAAAAAGGGATGAAGTTGAGTCAATTGCAGTGAGGTAGATGAACCTAGAGCCTGCCATACAGAGTGAAGTGAGTCAGAAAGAGAAAAATAAATATCATATATTAATGTGCATATATGGAATCTAGAAAAATAGTACTGATGAACCTATTTGCAGGACAAAAATAGAGACACAGATGTAGAGAATGGGTTTCTGGACCCATCACAGGGAGGAGAGGGTGGGACAGATTGAGAGAGTAGCATTGGCATATATACACAATATCATGTACAAAATAGATAGCCAGCGGAAAGCTGCTGTCTAACACCAGGGAGCTCAGCTTGGTGCTCCCTGAAGACCTAGAGTGGTGGATTGGGGTGGGGGGAGTCAAGAGGGAGGGGATGTATGTATACACATGACTGATTTGCACTGTTGTAGAGCAGAAATTAATACAACATTGTAAAGAAATTATCCTCCAATTATTATTTTTTTTTTTTAAGCAGGGATGTGGGGAACGGATTCCAGCAAGAGGGGAGGAGCAGCATGTGTGTGTCACAGTTTGAGCAGCTTCAGTGGCAGGGGTTTTAACCACATAGTCATGGAGGAGGATCGGCGGGTTGGTGCTGCAGGGCCAGGTCTGGGATGTGATTTCAACATGCAGCTCACAGCCTGGTTCTCTGGCCCTCCCAGAGGGCTCAGCAGGCAATGTCCTCGGATAAATTCATTTTCTACTTAAATTGACAAAAGGCTTTCTCCTGTTGCTTGCTAGTGAGAAAGATGGTCAGTACATGCCAAGCAGGACTGCTCCTGTGGTCTCAAAGTTGCTGCTCTGGCCTCAAAGCCAAGTAAAGGAGACTCCAGCACAGTTAAGGAGAACTGGGAAGACATAGAGGCACCCCACCTGAGCTGACTCAAACAATACAGCCATTTCCCATCAGCAGTCACACCCACTTGTTGCCTTGAGCATAAATAAAGGAAACAGAGCCAGAGGCATCAAGATGGTCAGGCTGGAGTCGGGCAGGAACATGGGACTATGGGAAGAGGTCTCTTCCTCCCCTTCCAATAGGAGATGAGAGCTTCACCCTACTATCCCTAAAACCAAATAGAGAGTGGAGTGCTATAGAAAAACTGCTTATAGATAACAAATAGGTCAATAGTGCAACCTGGTTTGCTTGGAACAGATTCAACTATTGTTGCAGGGCTAAGTCGCTTCAGTCGTGTCCAACTCCTTACAACCCTGTGGACTGCAGCCTGCCAGCCTCCTCTGTCCATGGAATTCTCCAGGCAAGAAAACTGGAGGGGGTTGCAATGCCCTGCTCCAGGGGATCTTCCCCACTCAGAGATCGAACCTACATCTCTTATGTCTCCTGCATTAGCAGGCTGATTCTTTACCACTAGTGCCACCATAGCGTCCCTCTCACTCTCACTAAGTGTCTAGGTTTGGACAGTTGGTTCTGTGGCCACTTATGACTAAACAGTTGCTTATTCCCTGGTTGGGCCTTGTTGAGCTGCAAGACCTGCAGTCCCACTCTGGTCCTGGGGGATCGTAAGAGGGTCCTAGTGAGAACACAGAATGAGTCCTCTGAGTTTTGGAGGTGAGCACATGTGGCCATTGATTCACGCCCTTAAAAAAAAATTATTTGAAAGGAGAAAGCCAGATGAGATATCAGCTCCATCTTGCTCTGGGCAAGATGGTAGGGATGCACAATTCTGTGAAGGGAGTAAGAGCAACTCCCCCTTTGTCCTGACCAACGCCCCCACAGCCTTCAGGGTGCACAGAGAAACCTCCTGGGGCTCTAGTGGTTTTATGTAAAGAACTAGAAGGTTTGAGGGAGATGCAGAAGTTGTGGGGATGCTGGAGCTAGGGAAGGTGGGGCATGAAGACCTGGACACCTTTCTGAGCCATCCTCAGTGATGTTGGCTCTTCCAGAAAAGTGAACACAACACCCCAAGGAAACTACACTCAGCCTCTACAAAGAACGTGAAAGTGAAAGTTGCTCAGTCAAGCCTGGCTCTTGGCGCACCCATGACAATACAGTCCATGGAATTCTCCAGGCCAGAATACTGGAGTGGGTAGCCGTTTCCTTCTCCAGGGCATCTTCCTAACCCAAGGATTGAACCCAGGTCTCCCGCATTGCAGGCAGATTTTTTACCTGCTGAGTCATCAGGGAGGCTATCAGCAATTGACGAAATCCAAGGGAAGAATTTCAAGACCAGGGACAGCTCACCCACAACCAATAGCTGCTCCCTGCATTAAATGACCACTGTGTCGCTATCTCTTTTCCCCTGGATCCTCCACTTCAGGTGTGTTAGCACCTAGAAAAGCACAAAGCAGCAGGAGTGAGCACCCCTACAACCCACCCCCTACATGCATACCCATTTTCTACACCCCTTATGTGAGGGTCTGGCCCACACCGGCTCAGAAAGTGTTTTGAAACATTTACCAAAAGAGAGTTTTAAACAGAACTGGATTGATTTTCATAAACAATAGTGACTAGAAATTAGATCTGTCAATTAAATCTACAAAGACATCATTAAGTAAAGGAAGGAGGGTTTGACAGAGCACGGTTATTGAAAGAGGTTGGGAAGAGAAAAAAACCATGGAGCTGAGATGGCTCAGTGCACCGGCTCAGTTCATGGCCTAACCTTGTGCCCAGCATTCTCCTCTCCATTGTCTTCTAGCAGGAAGTCTACTTCCTCCATTCTCATTGCATGTGATGGGGAAGGAGTGTCCACGGTTCACTTTCCTCCCACCTCTTCTCCCCCTCCCACCTCCTCTTGAGTAGTAGATTATGTGAGCAAGGCTTCACCAGAGTGAACCTCAAAAACCTACTGGAACTCTGGGAGAAGGAACAGATATTTTTGCAGTGTGATTGCTTAGCTGGTGGAGCCATCAGCCTGAAACCATTGAGCCCCATCTTTCCATTACAAGAGAAGAACTTAACTAAGGATGATGCCGGCATGGTAAAAAGAAGAGCCAAGAAACGCAGGCCACCTGGATCCAACTGTGCCTGAAGCTAGATACAAACCTTGAGCTCTTTGGCTTCATAAGGCCACAAATTAGTTTTACTTAATAAGATATTTTAAAATGGTTTCTGTTATTATACAGAAAAATACTTGTCAATGGGTGGGAAAGGAGTTTGTATCAGTCAGGTCCTAGAAGGAAACAAAAAGCAGAGACAGATTAAGGCAAAGGAACTAGCTGGGACTAGCAGGAGTAGAAGGCTTTACTAGCCACAGCCTCGTGTCATCAGAGCCCATGAGAGGAGGAACTCAGGAAAAGGGATCAGCTGGAGGAAGTTGTAGCCATTTTCACATCTGCTATGATGCTAAAGCAGGGGTGAGAGGCAGGAAGCATACTCGATATTTCTCACCTTTGCCCTTCTTAAACCACTGGCCAAAGCCAGAGGGAAGGAAGCCTGGGTGATGCAACAGGAGGGATGCATGTGTAAGTGCTTAGTCAATCAATTGTGTCCAATTCTTTTCAACCCATGGGATGTAGCCTACTAGGCTTCTCTGTCCATGGGATTCTCCAGGCAAGAGTATTGGAGTGGGTTTCCATGCCCTCCTCGAAGGGATTTTCCCAACCCAGGGATTGAACCCAAGTCTCTTGCATTGCAGGCCGGTTCTTTACCATCTGAGCCACCGGGGAAGCCCTCAGAAGGAGTGCAGGATGCTTCTAATCCCCTAGCAATGCCCCCATTCAGACAAATAGCAGGTTTGGAAGAGGCTTTCTTGTATCCAAGACTTTGAACCTTGATTGAATCCCCTACAGGACAGCACACCAGCAAGCATCATAGAGGATAATACTGGGGCTGCTGATCTTGGATAATTTCACCCTTATTTCAAGGCTGGTTCACGCCATACTTTTATATACATTATCCTCCTGCTGGTGTTTCCTCCCATGCTTCTCAATTCCATCCTTTGTTCAAGACCTGAAGCCTCATCTTGTCTGGAAATCTGGTCCATACCCCTCCTCCCAACCATTGCCTGCAGTACACCTCCCCATCCCTATCATAACTTTGGCACTTTTAACTCCATGCACCTGACTGAGCCATGTATTTGGAATCAACCAGGGCATGAGCAGGTTAGTGCTGGTGCCTCATGTTCACTCATGTGACTGTCTTTGTCTCATTTCCCTAGCCAGAGCTTGCAGCAAACAACCCCCGCACCAGACGGGCTGGGTCTTATACACTCTATATTTGGAGGTCTCACCCTACCCTATCTCCATCACAAATACACATCTGTTACTTGGCCCCCTTCAAAGGGGGAAGAAAGCATTATAGAATTATGAAACATTTCCTAGAAAAAAATGAGAATTAAATAAAATTAATAATAAATGGGGAAAGGTCTACACAAAACTCAATATAATTTCTATTCCAGCTCACCTGGGGAAGAAAGGATTGTTTCCGATTGATGGAGGGCAATGCTCATTAACAAAGGTGGCACCAAAGCAAGTATGTCATACCAGAGAAGATACTGATGGGGAATTTAAAAACATATCTCCGAGGAGGACCAGAGCTGCCCTGAGTGAACAGAACTACAGATGAAATCTGTGCAAAAGCCTTAGCCCCACCTGTTTAGCTGAGGGCAGCTCACCAGATTCACTGAGTTGAAAGGCCAAGAAGTTGTTAGGATGATGAAATGAACTTATCTGATGAATCCCTTTTGCATCTGAGTTTGGACCACAGAGAAGAAGAGATCATGGTTGACAGTGCAAGCAAATTTCCAAAAAAGAGTGTTTTCTCTGCTTCAGAGTCAGCAAGGGACAGACTTCCTCTGGGCCACATGCACACAGCACTTGGGAAGACATCACCTCCATGCTGGGTTAATTTCTTGAGCTCCATAGGGGCAGTTCATCTGGCTCCAGCCTCCCTGGCTTGTCTTAATTTTGTTTATTTCTCCCTCAAAGAGAATTTTCCTGTTTATTCACTTCCAAATCAGATATTATCAAGTCTTCCATGAAAAGGTGGTTGGGCAAAATGCTCTTTGATTGCAAGATGTCAGAGCCAGATACATGTGCCCCTGAGTCCACTCCAAATGCCGCCCACTGTGAAAATGCAGAACAAAGAGCAAGGACCCAGTGTTCCAGAACTTGCCAACCCCAAGTCTCTACTCATGTCTGCACTAATAAACCCAGTGACCCTGAACTGCAGAGGCCTGAGATGAGAATCCACACTGCTTAGGTCAGTAAGAATCACAATGCCCAGGAAAATTCTGTCCTTGCCATCCCAGACAGGGAACTGCAGATCTAAATGCTCATGCTGAGTAGGGCATCATCAAAACCCAATTACACACTGCAGTTGGAGCTCAGCATAGCATGAGCTAAGGAGCAACTTCAAACAATTCAAAAGTTTTATTTCAAGCAGCTTCCGCAGTTCACTTCCCCAAACTTAATTCAATCCATGAAAACTGAATGCCTACTGGGTGCTAAGATGAAGTCTGTGACATAAAGAGTGAGGCCAGGGTATCTGTAACCATGCTGCTTGCCATGCGGTCAATAAGAAATCCCATTACCAAGCTAGAGTTCCACCTACTTTCATCCAACTGTCTTCTCTAAGTTAAAGGATCCATGAAGCAGAGGCAGGCCTGAAGATGGCTAACAAGAGAAACAGAGTCAGGCTGGTGCCTGGATAGTGTGTTTATTACACAGCTGATATCCTATGCTTGTAATTCATCCATCCATAGATCCAAGAGCTGATGATCTTAATCCTATGGGATGTGGTGAGCCTCAGATGGGTAAGATCTATAAAGGGTCTAGCCTGCCACCCACATTACTTTTTGAAATTTGGAGGCTTAAAACAATACTCTTGGGGACTTCCCTGGTGGTGCAGTGGTTAAGACTTTGCCTTCCAATGCAGGGAGTGTAGGTTCCATCCCTGGCCAGGGAGCTAAGAATCCCACATACCTCTCAGCCAAAAACTGAAAACACAAAACAGAAGCAGTAATGTAACAAGTTCAATAAAGACTTTAAAAATGTCCCACAAAGAAAAATTCTTTAAAAAAGAGAAATCAAGGTATTGATGGGCTGGGTTCTCATCTGGAGGCTCAACCAGGGCAGGACCCACTATTGAGCTCCCTCAGATGGGTGGCAGAATGTATTTCCTGGAGGTTCATGACAAAGCCAGCAAAAGAAAAAGTCTTTGTTTCTTGGAGCTCCTGACTTCAAGGAAGGTCCTATTTGAAAGAACTCACCTGACTGGGCCAGATTCATCTGGTGACTCAGATGGTAGAGTCTGCCTGAAATTTAGTAGACTTAGTTCCAATCCTTGTGTCAGGAATATCCTCTGGAGAAGGAAATAGTATCTCACTCCGGTATTCTTGCCTGGAGAATTCCATGGACTGAGGAGCCTGGCAGATTACAGTGCATGGTGTCACAAAGAGTCAGACACAACTGAATGACCACTTTTTTTAACCTAGAATAATCTCCTTTTTGGTTAACTCAAAGTCAACTGATTAGGGGCCTTAAGTAAATCCTGTTTTCCTTTGCAAGATAATATCATTTAGAAGTGACATCCTGCTGGAACTCTAGAGGAGGGCCTTGTACAGATTGCAATTCACACAGGAGGTGAGAATTTGGGGGGTGCATTTTAGGATTCTGCCTCTCACAGTGACTGGAACACACAGTTCAGTTCAGTCACTCAGTCGTGTCTAACTCTTTGCGACCCCATGAACGGCAGCACACTAGGCCTCCCTGTCCATCACCAAATCCCGGAGTTCACTCAAACTCAGGTCCACTGAGACGGTGATGCCATCCAACCATCTCATCCTCTGTCGTCCCCTTCTCCTCCTGCCCCCAATCCCTCCCAACATCAGAGTCTTTTCAATGAGTCAACTCTTCACATGAGGTGGCCAAAGTACTGGAGTTTCAGCTTTAGTATCATTCCTTCCAAAGAACACCCAGGGCTGAACTTTAGAATGGACTGGTTGGATCTCCTTGCAGTCCAAGGGACTCTCAAGAGCCTTCTCCAACACCACAGTTCAAAAGCATCAATTCTTCGGTGCTCAGCTTTCTTCATAGTTCAACTCTCACATCCATACATGACTACTGGAAAAACCGTAGCCTTGACTAGACGGACCTTTGTTGGCAAAACAATTTCTCTGATTTTCAATATGCTATCATAACTTTCCTTCCAAGGAGTAAGTGTCTTTTAATTTCATGGCTGCGGTCACCATTTGCAGTGATTTTGGAGCCCCACAATATAAAGTCTGACACTGTTTCCACTGTTTCCCCATCTATTTCCCATGAAGTGATGGGACCAGATGCCATGATCTTCGTTTTCTGAATGTTGAGCTTTAAGCCAACTTTTTCACTCTCCTCTTTCACTTTCATCAAGAGGCCTTTTAGTTTCTCTTCACTTTCTGCCATAAGGGTGGTGTCATCTGCATATCTGAGGTTATTGATATTTCTCCCAACAATCTTGATTCCAGCTTGTGCTTCTTCCAGCCCAGCATTTCTCATGATGTACTCTGCATATAAGTTAAGTAAGCAGGGTGACAATATACAGCCTTGACGTAATCCTTTTCCTATTTGGAACCAGTCTGTTGTTTCATGTCCAGCTCTAACTGTTGCTTCCTGACCTGCATACAGGTTTCTCAAGAGGCAGGTCAAGTGGTCCGGTATTCCCATCTCTTTCAGAATTTTCCACAATTTATTGTGATCCACACAGTAGTCAATAAAGTAGAAATAGATGTTTTTCTGTAACTGTCTTGCTTTTTCCATAATCCAGCGGATGTTGGCAATTTGATCTCTGGTTCCTCTGCTTTTTCTAAAACCAGCTTGAACATCTGGAAGTTCACGGTTCACATATTGCTGAAGCCTGGCTTGGAGAATTTTGAGCATTATTTTACTAGCGTGTGAGATGAGTGCAACTGTGCAGTAGTTTGAGCATTTTTTGGCATTGCCTTTCTTTGTGATCGGAATGAAAGCTGACCTTTTCCAGTCCTGTGGCCAATGCTGAGTTTTCCTGGAACACACACACAAGCCATTAACAACTGGTACCCATGCTTGTTTGCATCCTCATCAAGGACAACATTATCTCTATTTCATATTGGGAAACTGACGCCAAGGTGAGTTCAGTAACCAGCTCAAGATCTTATAGCTAATTGATAGCAAAGCCAGGATTTGAGGCAGAAACTTCTCATTCCACACTGCATGCTCTTTCACACAATAACCAACTATCATGAGCCCACTTTAAACCAAGTAGAGGTGTCAGCTGTCTTAAGCCTGATTCTCTGCCTTCTTTGAAGTAAGAAGGAGAAAAGATATGAAGTATTAACTTCTCCCCTGGGTCATTCTCTATTTGTTCTGTTATAGCTCCAGTGTTTTTAGGTTAAGGTACATTTATTTATGTACTCATGAGACAGGGGTCCTTTCCCCAAGCCTAAAGATGCATCATTCTTGCTCTAAGACAATCCTGGGACTCCAGCTCCTCTTTGCAAACTGTTTCCATTGATTTAGGAGATCTATTTGGCATTAATCGTCCCAGGTGGCTCAGTGGTAAAGAATCTATCTGCTGATGCAGGAGAGGCAGGTTCGATCCCTGGGTCAGGCACATCCCCTGGAGAAGGAAATGGCAACCCACTCCAGTATTCTTGCCTGGGAAATCTCATGGATAGAGGAGCCTGGTGAGCCACAGTCCATGGGGTCAAAAAAGAGATACAGTATGGCAACTAAACAACAACAACAACAACTTTTTGAGATTACCAGGAAAGGTCTCCTTCCCAATAAAGGAGAGAGAAATAAGGGGGAATGTTTCTTTGTTCCTTTCCTTTCTACCCCCTTCTCCCTGATGAACACAGCTGTGTGAGATTGCAACGCTTGGAGCTTGGCTGCCATCTTTTTGTTTTAATTGGAGAATAATTGCTTTACAATGTTGTGCTAGCTGCTGCTGTACAACGGTGTGGATCAGCTGTAGGTACACATGCATCCCCTCCTTGAGCCTCCTTCCCACCTCCGTCCCATCTGCCTGCTCCTACCTCTCTAGGTCATCACAGAGCACCAAGCTGAGCTCCTTGTGCTATACAGCAGGTTTCCAATAGCTATCTATTTCATACATGGTAGTGTATATATGGGTCAATCTCCAAAACATAAGACAAAGTTCAAAAGTTAACCAAGGCCACTGGCTCAGAGTCCTGACATTGCCAAGAGGTGACCTAACCCTGGCACTGACTTATTCCAGGCTTCTTGTGAGCTGGGACAGACGGGCACATGGATTAAGTCTCATATTCAAGCTTACAGCTTCAAGTATTCTCAACTGAGAAAGAATGAGAATGAAGGGATGCAGGAAGACAAGGAAAGAGAGAGGGAGGGAATGATTGGTTTTAAACATGCTGCAGGAAACCCAAATACCTGTTAGAATATGAGGAAACACATCTCCCCACTCACCATGAGGACCACCAGTACACCTGCAGCCCAGGTCATGGGTTTCAGAGCCAGAGGGAATGGGACAGACAGGCCCACATTGGGTCCATTCCCACATTCTGTTAATCTCTCCTACATTTGCACGATGTCTTTAAAGTTTCAAAAAAATATATTCTTTGATCAGCTGAGCAAAGCCTTCACGGATCTGGGAAACATTTTCAGGACTTACATTTACCACTAACCATTCTGAGATGGTTATAAAAGAATCCATAGCTAAAACAAATGATCATGATTCGAGTTAGAGATTTTTTTCCATCAGCTGTTGAAACTTGCAGATACCACCAAACCTCTTCCCTGCCCTCTGAAATCTCTACCCCAGCCCAGATTCAAAGAATAGACTCCTTCCCTCTCCCCACTTGTCTCTCCCCACATCACCTTTTACATCTGCACCATCGCTGGGGAACCCTAACCCTGAAAGACTGATAGAAAGAAGGAGGCAGAGAAGCAGGTCTTTCCTATCTGCTTATGTAACTCAGAAACTCCACCGTTAAGGGAGAAAAGTGAAGAAGGGATCCAGGACCAGCTCAGATAGTGTGTGCTACTCTCTAATGTCCTGGGATAATGGTCCACAAAGTCAAAGCTTCTTCTGTCTGAATGTAAGCCTCAAGAGGAGGGGTGATAAACAAGCCTCCTTTCTTGATCCAAAGGGACAAGTAATTTGGGTCTAAACATGCACTAGGTCTGTTAAATTAGTGCATTAGCATCCAGTTTGGCTCTTCTGTAAATGTAATTTCCTGTGTCCCAGAACAAGTTAACATTCTCATTAGCAAGCATGTGACCATGATCAATATATAGATATATTCTTTGACCCACAACATCCCTATGCTAGGTGGGGTACTGGCTATAGAGTTATGGGCCCTGCCATCAAGAAGCTTACATTGTAATGGGGAAGTAAGATATTTCTGTGAGCAATTCTATAATAAGAGATTCAAATGTCAGTTCTAGACAATGAGAAAAGAAATAACCTAAGGCAAGATATGATTAATTGCCAAGTGAATTGTTCAGACAGTAATGACAGGAGGTCAGAGTGGAGAATGATTGCTTCAGCTGAGGGTAGTCAAGGATGGTTGTATCATCCTACAATTAGAAATGTGGAGACAAGGCAGAGACACTGAGTGAATGAGTTTAATATCTGTTTCTCAAATGGAGATATTGAAAATAAAGCTGGGAAGGGAGATGGGAACCAGAGGTTGATGGACTTCTTGTTCGAGAGGTCAAATTCTGAGATACCCACCCCCCCCCCCCCCCCCCCCCGCCCCGCACCCTCCGCCAAATGGCAGATGATATCTTTGGGAAAGTGAGGAAGGGAAATCTGTGGAGCTGATTTCCAAAAGACACAACCAACAATCTTATACAATGCCTTAATTTTGCGACCAAGTATCTGTCTGGATAAGACTCATTATTGGGCCATGATTAGAGAGAGTCTGTCTGTGCTCATTTTAAGAATGTTCTTCCGCTTCTGGCAAGAGCAAGTGGTACTGAACTTTCTCTCCTGCTGTCAACATCTATAAACTCAAACAAATCAAAACATATGAGACAAATGTTTTTAGGCATTGGAAAAAAGTGAAGGAACAAAATCTCTTGAGAGAAGAAAACATACGAGGTGAATCTGACTTTCAGCTCAGCTCTCTTCCTGGGGACAAGGAAGAGCCCAGTGGTCCCACTGAGCTGAAGACATAGAGATTGGAGTTTGGTGCTGCTGGAGCAGATAGAATTTGTGAGGCAGGACCCTGGAGAGCAAGGAGGTATGACAGAGGCACAGAAGGGATTCCCCATGAGTAGTTGGCCAGGGTGAGACTCCTCAAATCCTAGCAGAGATTAGTTTCTGTGGGGTTGAGAGAAAAATAATATCAGAAGCCTCAGAGTGCTTGAAAGAATTCTCATTAATTCACTGACTTTAGGTTGAGAAACCAACATCCTGCAGGTTTGAAAAGCCAAAGGAAGAATTTGGGCCAATAGCAAAAACTAGAAAAATGATGGAAGGGGTGGTCGTAGAAGAAAGAGAGCCTCAAAGAGGGAGCAAGATATTCTGCATACAAATGCTGCCAAAATCTCTGGATGACCCCTGACTTGTGAATGTGCATGGCAGCCAGCCAAGTGCAAGGAGACGAGCGCAGACTGACCTTCTCCCCACCACGCCGAGAAAGAAACTGCATGATCACTAAAATACACTCTGACACAACTTGTGCGATTCTGCAAAGGCAGTAATACAAGGAAATATAGAGTTGTAAATGTTTATGCTGGAAAGAAACAAAAGTCTAATATCGGTGGTCTATGATTCAATCTAAAAATGCTTGAACAAGAGTAATAAAAAGAAAGAAAGAAAAAAATGTAAAAGCAGAAATCAAAATAGAAAACAAAATGCAGAAAAAAATATGAAACCAAATGTTTATATTTTGAAAAAAAAAACCAAGAAAATAATAAATCTGAAGCTAACTATTTGAGAAATAAGTGAGATATAACAGAAATTAATATCAGGATCAGAGGTGAGTATATTACTACAAATCCTACAAACATTACAGAAATGGCACTTTTAGTATTTTAGAATACTAAAAGCATTTTTTTTTTTTGCTGATAAATCAAAAACACTTGGGTGAAACAGACACATTTTTTGAAAAATGCAACTTAACAAAACTCTCATAAGATGAAATAGAAAACTCAAATAGCCCAATATATGTTAAGCAAAATGATTCCATTTTTGATAATCTAAAGGGTAAAGCTTAATGCTCAGATGGTTACACATGGCCAATTCCATCCAGCATTCAAGGTAAAAATTACATTAATCCTCCATAAACTCTCTCAGAAACTACAGAAGCAGGAAATACATGCAAATTTGTTTTATGAGGGTAGCATAACTGAGATACTAAAATATGAAAATCTATTACAAAAGGAAAAAAATCCACAAAGTTTTGCAAATCAAAATCAGCAACATATAAAAAGAAAATACATTATGTTAGCTTATACTATGAATTCAGTATGTGAAAAAATCAATCAACAGAATTTACCATATTAGCACAAGTAAAGGTAAAATCAAATGTTTAATTAAATATCTGATAATATTCAATACCAGTTCATGCTAAAACCCATCAAATGAAGATATAAAGATTTCTTGATCTGAAAAGGGACTTATAAAAAAAATCTACAGCTATCTTCACACAAAATACTATATTACTGACTGCTTTCCTCTTAAAATAAGGACAGAGAGTGCTATTCACCTTCATCATTTACATTTGGCATTAGTAAATATTCTATCCATTGAAATGAGTCAAGAAAAACAAAGGCAAAAACATTAGAAAGAAAAAAGAACTATCTCTGCTCACAGTGTTGTGGCTATCTTAATAAGAAATAATGAGTAATCTATAGGCAACTACCATAACCAATAATTAAATATATCAGTGTCATAGGAGACAAGCTGTGGAGATACTCACAAATCAATTGTAGTTTTATAAATTAGAAATGGACAATTGAAAATTTAATTAAAAAATCAATCCCATTCATAAAAGCTTTGGAATTATGAAATAGTCCGGTATAAATTTAATATAAGATGTGCAGGAGCAGTACACGGAGGACTATAAAATATTACTAAAAGTAATGGAAGAGGATCTAAGTAAATAGAGATGTCTGTGGGATAGAATACTTAATATTATTAAGATATTAATTCTGTCAAAATCGATCTATAGATTCAATTTAATCATCATCTAAATTCCAGCAAGTACTGAGGTAAGATATGAAGAGATGAATCTAAACTTTGTATGAAGATGTAAAGAACCTTTCAAAAGGAATTTGAAAAAAAAAGAGAACTTACAGTACCTAATTCCAAATTAGTGTAGTGTTGACCTATGAATAGATATAAGATTGATTGAATAGCATATAAAGTCTAGACGAGACCCACACATATGGTCAGCTGATATTCAAGAGTGCCAAGGGAATTCAATGGAGAAATAATATCCTATGCAACCAATGGTTCTGAAACAGACATCCATACTATAAAATATGAATCTTCATCTCTACCTCATACCTTGATAGAGTGAAAATGGAAGTGTTATTTAGTTGCTCAGTCGTGTCTGACTCTTTCTGATTCCTTGGACTGTAGCCCACCAGGCTCCTCTGTCCATGGACTTATCCAGGCTAGAATACTGGAGTGCATTGCCATTCCCCTCTCCAGGGGATCCTCCCAGCCCAAGGATGGAACCTGAGTCTTTCGCATTGCAGATGGATTCTTTACCATCTGAACCACCAGAGAAGCCCAGCTCATACTTTACATAAACTTCAAGTTTGAAACAGACTTAAATGTAACACTATAAAGAAAAAAATTGTAGAAGGAAAAAATTATAGGAGAATATTTTGTGAAATGAGGGTAAAGCAACATTTTCTTAAGTAGGACATAGACAGCAATAACCATAAAAGAAAAAAAAGCTAGATTTCATCAATATTTAAAATTCTTGCTTATAAAAAGACTGAGTTAATAAAATGAATGGACAAGTAATAAAATAGAAAATGCATTATAGACTACAGAACTCCTATAATTTAAAAGTAGAAGAAGAAAGAAAGTAACCTAATTAAAAAAGAAAGAAATATTTGAACAAACACTTCACATATGAAGATATATGTATGGTCAATAAACACATGAAAAAAATGCCCAACATCATTGGTCATCATATCAGTATCAATCAATATCCTATCAATGCAAATTAAAATCACAGTGTGCTAGCACACCCATCAGAGTGGCTATTAAGACTAACAACACAATATGTTGGAAAGGAAGGGGAACAACTAGAATGCTCACATATCACGGATGGGAGTGCGTAATGGTACAACTGCTTAGGAAAATGGTCTGGCATTTTCTCATAAAACTGAAAAAACCACCAAGCTTCCAATCCTGGGTTTATTGACATGATAAGTACAAACATATGACCATAAAAAAATTGTGTGTGAATGTTCATAGTAGTTGAGTCATCATAGTCAAAAACTAGAAATAGCCCCATCACAAGGAAAAGAGCTAACCAGACTTTACTATTTTCACACAATGGTGGGGAAGGCTTTATATCAGTTGCAGTCCAACAGATGCAAAGTTTCAGTTATGCAAGATAAATAAGTTATAGAGATCTACTATACTGCCTTTGGTTAATCATTTATATGCACTTAAAAACTTGTTAAGAGGACAGGTCCCATGATAAATGTTCTTACCACAATAAAATAAAAAGAAAAGGAGAGAAAAGGAAATTCTCCAAAAGAAATATAAGTATAAACATTTAGAAAATTTGTGTGTTCTACGTTAAGTAAATTTCATCTTGTGTATGTATTAAGTCATGTCCAACTCTTTGCAACCCTGAGGACTAGAGCCCACTAGCCTCCTCTTTCCATGGGATTCTCCAGGCAGCAATACTGGAGTGGGTTGCATGTCTTCCTCCAGGGGATCTTCCCAACCCAGGGATCGAACCCATATCTCTTATGTCTCCTGCACTGGCAGAAGGGTTCCTAGAACCACCTGGGAATACCCATCTTTAAGTGATTCATAAATAAATATTCAACTCTAGTTAATATATTAACTATTTCTGCTGAAATATTTAGGAGAAAGTACACTGATGTCTGGATTCCCAGGTGTTATAGTAGTAAAGAATTCACCTGCCAATGCAAGAGAGGCAAGAGACATAGGTTTGATCCCTGGGTCGAGAAGATCCCCTGGAAGAGGAAACGGCACCCCACTCCAATATTCTTGCCCAGAAAATTCCTTGGACAGAGGAGATTGGTGGGCTACAGTCTATAGGGTAACAAAAGAGTCAGACATGACTGAGTAAGTCTACCACTTACTTTGAAATGCACAAAAGGTAAGATGGATTTTAGATAGAGAGATAAATAAACAGATATATTGATGATAAAGCAAAAATAGCAAAATTTTAATTGTAGAATTAAGATGATGAGTACATAGGTGTTCACAGCATGTTCAGTCACTAAGTCATGTCCGACTTCTTGCAATCCCTTGAACTGTAGACCGCCAGGCTCCTCTGTCCATAGGGATTTCCAGGTAAGAATACGGGAGTGGGTTGCCATTTCCTTCTCCAGGGAGTCTTCCCAGATCAAGGCTTGAACCTCGTCTGCTGCTTTGGCAGGTAGATTCATTACCACTCAGCCACCAGGGCAGCCTGTTCACAGGATAATTCTTTCAAATTTCCATGTTTGAAAATTTTAATCATCAAATATAGGGAAAAATAAATGCACCTAACCAGAAAATCTAAGAGTCTTCAGGGCAGGACTCCACACAAAACTGGATTTTTTGTCTTGCTGTCACTTCATAAATTTAGTCAAATGAAAGAATGAATTCTCACCATTTTATTTTTTTAACCTCTGTACGTCTAACAACATCAACACCTCTCCTCCTGGAAAGGCAGCCCTCCCTTGTGTTTCTTGTCTGGGCTCTGTCCAGCTTCTCCTAGACCTGACTTCTAATTCTTCAGAGCCTACTCTGGGTTAGGTCTCTACGGGCCTCTTCTGAGGGCTCTCACAGTTTTAATCCTCTCAGTTTTGTTCACATGACTTTCAGCTTCACGCTGGCCACACTCTCTAAACCATCTTTACCTCCCGAGCTCTTCTGGCCTCAATCGTTTCACACCCAGGCAGTTGCCTCATCTGATAGACCCTTCCAAGTAGGAGGTTAAGCCACAATCCATTTAATCTTCCTGTCACCAACCGGTTAGAACCACTTTAAGATCACCCCTTTCCCTTCAACCCCCAACCTGACTCTAACTCATGGTTTCCCTTCTGTGGAACTTCAGGGGCTCTGGAAACTGACAGAAGGGCCACCAGCTCCAAAGCCAATGCCCGAAGCTCTTTGTCATCAGGTCTCACCTGGCCTAGCAGGTTCCCAGGTGCTCTCTTGACAGTTGCTGCACCTGCCTCCTACCTGTGACCTGTCCTGTGCTCCACCAAAGCTCTGCCATGAGAAGTTCACCCTCATTCATGGTTCACCTCCAAAGACCACATATTTCCTTTGTCCTTCCAGCTCCAATATCACCCCAAGGTCTGGATTTGGTGTCCCTCTACCTTTAAACACTTCTGTGTGGATGTCTTAGGGGCTTCTCAGTCAGCATCCCCTAAAGAAAGGCATAGATGTCCCCCTAAAATTGCTTCTTCTCAGTGTCCCCGCACTAATAATCAGGGTTTCCACTGATTCACTTTGACCAGACACTTTTTCATACACTCTGTCCCCAGACCATCAGGAGCTGCAGTTTACTTTATCTGCCAAATAGATCCTTTCAACTTGCCCCAAGCCACCTTCACCTCTGCTCTGAGGTTTTGCAGCAGACCTCGAACTAGTTTTGTGCTTCCCTTTCAACTTCCCCTTCTCCCATCACACACAGCTTTCTTCTCAGCCAGACACTAGAGAGAATCTTCTAAAACTTTACCAAGATCACGTCTTCATTATGCTCTTCCGGGCTTCCCAGGCAGCTCAGTGGTACCGAATCCACCTGCCAATACAGGAGATTTGGGTTCAATCCCTGAGTCGGGATGATCCCTGGAAGGAGATAGCAACCTACTTCAGTATTCTTGCCTGGAAAATTCCATGGACAGAGGAGCCTGCAGGGCTACAGTCCATGGGATTGCAAAGATTTGGACGTGACTCACACACAAACAAAAGCACTTCAGCCTCCAATGGCTGTTTTTTCATTCAGATGGTATCCAGAATCCTTGCCACGATTGGTCTAAAAGACTTAAGGGTAGGGAATTCCCTGGTGGTTCATCAGTAAGACTCCAAGAACCCAATGCAGGAGGCCTGGATTCCATCCCTGGTCAGGGAACTAGATCCGACATGTCACAACTAAGAGTTCATATGCTGCAACGAAAATCCTGTGTACCACAACTACAACTTGGTGATTAAATAAACAGTAAATTAATAAATAACTTAGTAATGCTTAAAAAAGAAAAAAAAAAAGAACAGGGCTGGTCAGTCCCTTCCCTGACCCTCGCTCTCATTCACTCTGCTCCAGCCATGCTGGGCGTCTCCCTTAGCCACATACACACCAGTTATGACCATCTCTCAGGAGCACTGCCTTGACATCATCTCTGCTAGGGGCCCTCTTGCTTCCAATATTCAAATGGCCAGTTCCTAGAGCTCCTCACATGCTATTCCTCTCTTCCTCCTTTCCCTGCTTTATTCTACAAAACATCTGTAGTAATCTGGGTACTATCAGAAGTGGAGGTGATTAAGCATGCAGCATTTTATTAGAATAAATGCCAGTGAAAGAAACTGGGAGGGAGCCGGAAAAGGCTGGGAGCACGGCTGGGAGCAGGTCTGACCCAGGTGAGGTGAGTGGGAGCAGTGAGAAGGCAGGTGAGAGCCTAGAACTCTGGGTGGTCTCTGGAGCGGGTTTCAGCAAAGCCACTGGAGAGTCCTTGAGCCCATGTGTTCAAGTTGGGAGGGGGGGTCCCCTCAGCTCTCAGCACCCAGTCTGCGTTAGGAGCCTGGCATTCAGATCTGAGGAGCAGCCCACAGGAAGAGTGACCTGGACACAAATTCAGTAACAGATTCAGAACCCTGAAGCATGGGTACTGGTCATCACTCACGATCCCGTTGGCGGAGAAAGCTTTCTCAGGAAACCACATACCTGAACTTCATGCTATTTCCTGCCTATCCTCTTTTGAGAAGGAAATCAACATAAGGGAGCTGATCTGTTCCTCCTTTAATTCCAGCCCTAAAATAATGCCTGCTGCTGCTGTCGTCCAGTCTCCAAGTCGTGTCCAGCTTTTTGCGACTCCATGGACTGCAACTCGCCAGGCTCCTCTGTCCTCCACTATCTCCCATAGTTTGCTCAGGCTCCTGTCTTTTGAGCTAATGATGTCATCCTACCATCTCATTCCTTGTCGCCCCCTTTTCCTTTTGCCTTCAATCTTTCCCAGCCTCAGGGTCTTTTCCAATGAGTTGGTTCTTCGCATCAGGTGGCCAAACTACTGGAGCTTCAGCTTCAGCTTCAGTCTTTCTAGTGAATATTCAGGGATGGTTTTCTTTATGATTGACTGGTTTGATATCCTTGCTGTCCAAGGGACTTTCAAGAGTCTTCTCCAGCACAGTTCAAAAGCCTCAGTTCTTCAGCACTCAGCCTTCTTTATGGTCTAGATGCACAGGAGGTGCTCAGTTAAATTTCTTGCATGGACAAATGAGTAAATGATTGAATGAATGAATCAGAATGCTTGCTTTCTGCCCACTCTGAGTCTGTGGAATCCCTGGTAACCCCTCCCTTATCATATAGAGTGTTACAGTATTTTTCCTCTATTGCCAACATAGGCATGAGTTTCAAGGGCTCAGCTCCTGGCTGTAGGTACTTGGCTCCATCCTGATACCAAAGACCTTTTGGAAAGCAGGTTAATGTCTGCTCAATAAATCTCTGCTGGTCCTCATTTGGCCCTCGGGATACTCATGTGAGAAAGGGCAAGACTAGACTTCCCATTTTGCAAATAGAAGGTGTGGAATGCAGAGTTATCGATCACTTTCTAAATGCCGTGGCTTCCACACCTTATGTACTGCAACCGGTAAAGCCTCAAGGTCTTAATCTCACCCCATCACTCACCTCCATTTAATAGATGGGTCAGCTGAGACTTAGGAAGTGACAGAGCCAGTGCTGAAAGCCAGGGACTGTGACCCTTTTCAAGGCCATGGGCGGCTTGCACAAAGCCCCAGCACCCCTTACTGGGTGGAAAATAACCCAACCAGGAGGCATCTCAAGAGACCTTAGATTGGAGATCTCACATTCACCTGTGAGCCGTCTTTCCCCCTTCATGGGGCTCACTCTTTTACCTTGGACTTCAAAACTGCAAAAGTATGTGAGTGAACAGGTCAATGTTGGGACAGCGCCTTGGAGTTCCAGAGCAAGAGCTGCTCCAAAAGCCCTACTATGATTATTCATTATTATTTAATAATCGAGTCAGAGGAAGCAGAGGTGCCCAGTGCCTTGTGGATTGATGGGTCACCACATCCCTTAGCTATTTGCTAATGCCATTATTTTTATAGCTTAATCTTCCTGCAACCATTTTTCAGTAATCAGGGAAGTTAATTAAATGAAATGCAACTCCTTGCTATTAAGCCCAGCATCTTGCTTACCAAAGGATATCCACTCGGGTGGGCAAGTTCTATGCTGCCCTTTCAATGGTCTGGTTGTATCTTTTTTTTATGACTATGTTTTTATTTATATTTAAATATGTTTATTTTATATTTAATTTATATTCAAATGTGTATACATATTTATTTAAATAACTGTGCTGTTGGAGAAGACTCTTGACAGCCCCTTGGACAGCAAGGAGATCAGATCTGTCAATCCCAAAGAAAATCAACACTGAATATTCATTGGGGGGACTGATGCTGAAGTTGAAGCTTCAATACTTGGCCACCTGATATTAAGAGCCAACTCACTGGAAAAGACCCTGATTCTGGAAAAGATTGAAGGCAGGAGGAGAAGGGAACAACAGAGGATGAGATAGATGGTTGGATGACATCACCAACTCAATGGACATGAGTTTGAGCAAGCTCCAGGAGATGGTGAAGGACAGGGAACCCAGGCATGCTACTGTTCATGGGGTCACAGAGTCGGACATGATTGAGCAACAGAACAACAGGAAATATTTAAATTAACTTTTATTGGAGTATAGTTGTTTTATAATGTTGTATTGGCTTCTGCTATACGGCAAAGTGAATTAGCTATGCGTACATATATATCTCCTCTTTTTTGGATTTCTTCCCCATTCAGATCAACACAGAGCATTAAGTAGAATTTCCTGTGCTATACAGTAGGTTCTCATTATTTATCTATTTCATGTTGTTGTTTAATTGCTAAATCATGTTCAACTTTTTGCGAACCCATGGACTGTATAGCCCTGCCAGGCTCCTCTGTCCATAGGATTTCCAGACAAGAATACTGGAGTGAATTGCCATTTTCTCCTCCAGGGGGTCTTCCTGACCCAGGGATAGAACTCGCATCTCCTGTGCCTCCTGCATTAGCAGGCAGATTCTTTATCACTGAGCCACCAGGGAAGCCCTATCTGTTTTATACATAGTATCAATAGTGTGTATATGTCAATCTCAATCTCCCAATTCTTCCCACCACGCCCCACCCCCAGGCTGCAATTCTTTATGTTGCCACCACCCCATGTTCCTCCCAATACACAAATTTTGACCACATTGGAGAAAATTCATGGATTCTGAGACTTAGGCACAGCTAATGATGTGAAAAGAAGAGAAGTGAAAAGCAAAGGAGACAAGGAAAGATATAAGCATCTGAATGCAGAGTTCCAAAAAAATAGCAAGGAGAGATAAAAAAGCTTTCCTCAACGATCAGCGCAAAGAAGTAGAGGAAAACAACAGAATGGGAAAGACTAGAGATCTCTTCAAGAAAATTAGAGATCCTAAGGGAACATTTCATGCAAAGATGGGCTCGATAAAGGACAGAAATGGTATGGACCTAACAGAAGCAGAAGATATTAAGAAGAGGTGGCAAGAATACACAGAAGAACTGTACAAAAAAGAGCTTCACGACCAAGATAATCACAATGGTGTGATCACTCACCTAGAGCCAGACAACATGGAATGTGAAGTCAAATGGGCCTTAGAAAGCATCACTATGAACAAAGCTAGTGGACATAATGGAATTCCAGTGGAGCTATTTAAAATCCTGAAAGATGGTGCTGTGAAAGTGCTGCACTCAATATGCCAGCAAATTTGGAAAACTCAGCAGTGGCCACAGGACTAGAAAAGGTCAGTTTTCATTCCAATCCCAAGGAAAGGGAATGCCAAAGAATGCTCAGACTACCGCACAATTGCACTCATCTCACACACTAGTAAAATAATGCTCAAAATTCTCCTTGCCAGGCTTCAGCAATACATGAACCATGAACTTCCAGATGTTCAAGCTGGTTTTAGAAAAGGCAGAGGAACCAGAGATCAAATTGCCAACATCTGCTGGATCATCGAAAAAGCAAGAGAGTTCCAGAAAAAGATCTATTTCTGCTTTATTGACTATGCCAAAGCCTTTGACTGTGTGGATCACAATAAACTGTGGAGAATTCTGAAAGAGATGGGAATACCGGACCACCTGACCTGCCTCTTGAGAAACCTATATGCAGATCAGGAAGCAACAGTTAGAACTGGACATGGAACAGACTGGTTCCAAATAGGAAAAGGAGTATATTAAGGCTGTATATTGTCACTCTGCTTATTTAACTTATATGCAGAGTACATCATGAGAAATGCTGGGCTGGAAGAAGCACAAGCTGGAATCAAGATTGTCGGGAGAAATATCAATAACCTCAGATATGCAGATGACACCACCCTTATGGTAGAAAGTGAAGAGGAACTAAAAAGCCTCTTGATGAAAGTGAAAGAGGAGAGTGAAAAAGTTGGCTTAAAGCTCAACATTCAGAAAACGAAGATCATGGCATCCAGTCCCATCACTTCATGGGAAATAGATGGGGAAACAGTGGAAACAGTGTCCAGCTTTATTTGGGGGGCTCCAAAATCACTGCAGATGGTGACTTTAGCCATGAAATTAAAAGATGCTTACTCCTTGGAAGAAAAGTTATGACCAACCTAGATAACATATTGAAAAGCAGAGACATTACTTCGCCTACAAAGGTCCATCTAGTCAAGGCTACGGTTTTTCCAGTGGTCATGTATGGATGTGAAAGTTGGACTATGAAGAAAGCTGAGCACCGAAGAATTGATGCTTTTGAACTGTGGTGTTGGAAAAGACTCTTGAGAGTCCCTTGGACTGCAAGGAGATCCAACCAGTCCATCCTAAAGGAGATCAGTCCTGGGTGTTCTTTGCAAGGACTGACGCTGAAGCTGAAACTCCTATACTTTGGCCACCTCATGCGAAGAGTTGACTCATTGGAAAAGACTCTGATGCTGGGAAGGATTGGGGGCAGAAGGAGAAGGGGACGACAGAGAATGAGATGGCTGGATGGCATCACCGACTTGATAGACATGAGTTTGAGTGAACTCCAGGAGGTGGTGATGGACAGGAAGGCCTGGCGTGCTGCGATTCATGGGGTCAAAAAGAGCCGGACATGACTGAGCGGCTGAACTGAACTGAACTAATACCACCAAGCTCGTGCCTCTCGCTGGAATTCTCACCTTCACTCAATGCTCAAAGCCTGGAATGACAAAGGTCTTAAGTCACCACCAACTTTCCAACAAAGTTTCAGAATAATCAGAAGTTTTTCCAGATAGAATCATGTCTGTTCCTTTCTAGCACTGGGTGGTGTGACATGCCAGCACAAAATCTCCATGCAGCTTCTTGAGTGTTTGTTGTGATGGCCATATAACAGAGAGCACATTTTAAATCAAGGAATACTCACACTGGAACTAATTTGGGATTAATTTATATCTGTACAGACCTTCTGGAGTAGGAAACGGAAACCCACTCCAGTATTCTCACCTGGTAAAACCCATGGACAGAGGAGACCGATGGGCTTCAGTTCACGGAGTCGCAAAGAGTGGCCTGTGACCCAGCAACTAAGCACAGCACAGAACAGACCTTCAGTAGGAAGAAAGCGGGGTGGGGGGAGATGGTCAAAAATTCACACACATCTGCGGCTGCCGTAAGGAATGTTTTAAAGATAGCATCATACCAAGAATGTAGAAATAAATTAAGGAGGCTTACGAGCTGTGCACCAGAGACAGTAGCACCATCTGCTTTAAGTAACAATTATTTTCCAGAAAAAAAATACACTCTGAGACTGAGTAAATGCCCCCGTAGTCTAAATATTTGCTTTCCACGAGCATCCTGGGAATGATATGCAAATGTCCCAAGAACTCAGAAGGCATTACAAAATATTGAAATGGAAAGGAACAAAGTCATTCTACTATGCGGTGTGTTCAATTGCTATGTAAATGTGGAAACATTATTATTTATTGCTTTTTCAGCTCTGACAGTTGGAAATTTGCAGAATCACGAGACATCTGTTGAGTGGGGCGTGCGGGGATCTGCAAAACCGTGATCGAGACTGAACTGTGTTTTGTCTGGGCTCCTGGGTGCAGGTGTGAAGTCACAGCGAGAAACAAATTGCTCCAAGCTCTTCGCAGCCACTTACTTGGCAAAAGTTAAACACTCCAAGAGTGCATTCTGGGACGTGCCATGCTAACTCTGGCAAACACACGGGTGGTTTCTGTTTCCCGCAATCTGTTACAGAAGGCCTAATGCTGCCCGGGAACTAAGCCATCCCATGAAGTCCTTCAGAGGATGGTAGGCAGCACAGGCTTTGGGAATGAAACTTACCAGGGTCCTGGGCCTTCCTCAATCAATAGAAATTGATTAGATACCAGTCAAGAAATTCAGACAAGGCTTTCTTTGGGCTCCTGAGGCCACAGGAGGGAGTGAGAACAAGTAACAGTTTCCCTTGCTGGCTCCTCAAGGTGGGGGGCAAGCTGGTTCCTTAAATGGGGTGAAGGTAGGTATCTGTCCAGGGGTCAGGCCAGAGCAGCAGCAGCAGCCGGTGGTATAGAGTGCCGGGGGCATGTACAGTACCCTGCTTTTGCTCCGGACACCCTGTTTCAGCTCTGAGCTCTTAAGAAGCGGTAGTTGCCTTTTTTTGGGGGGTGGGGATCTTTTTGTATCTTGTTGTCCTGAACTGGTCCCAGCTGCGCATGCACACAGTTATTTTTAGTCCCTTATAGTTTGTATTTTGGACTTCCCAGGTGGCCCTAGTGGTAAAGAACCCGCCTGCCAATGCAGGTAGACGTAAGAGACACAGGTTCGATCCCTGGGTGGGGAAGATCCCCTCCAGGAAGGCATGGCAACCCACTCCAGCATTCTTGCCTGGAGAATTCCATGGACAAAGGAGCCTGGCAGGCTACATAGGGTCACAAAGAGTCAGATACAACTGAAGCAACTTAGCGCACACTCATGCCATTTGTATTTTGTTGCTTGAGGAGACATATGTCTAGCAGCAGCACTGCAGCAAAGAGTCCCAGGTCCTAGCCCCTCTCAGGGTGGACAGACGTGTGCTCCAATCCCAGCTCTGCAACTTGCTGGCTGCAGGGCTCTGGACAAGTTGTGGGACTTACTAGGTCTCAGTTTCTCCATCCGTAAAATCGGGATGCCCTAGGGTTGTTATGAGAGCAGAATTATCTAACATATATCAAGGGTTTAGTGTCCTTATCTCCAGAACTCCTCTCTGTCCCTCCTCTGCTTCCCCAGCTAAAGGGAATTTCCATAAAAAATACATCTGAGACATCTTCACCAGCACTTTGAAAATTTTATTGACATGCAGTGCGGGGCATTCAGTTATGAGATAGGATTCATTAACCTGTGTCTGCGACTTTTGAATTGTCTCCTACAGGGTCTCTGTTTGATAATCCAGGGCCTTGTTCTAGCCTTTGATATTTCAAATCTGCCAGGAGCAGCTGCACACAGCCCCAAACACTAGATCTTAAATATTCCTAAAAACACCTTCCCTTCCTGCTGTTCCAGGTTCACCCAGAAGACCTGAGATGGGTACTGGGCGAACTTTGGTGAGCCACCGAAGAACATCGTGATGCCACAACTGACCACCCCACACCGCTCCTGCCATCTTTCCCAGGAAAGCAAGAAAGCTCTCTGCTTGTCAAGGGTTCACGGCAGATGCTCTTTTAACATCTATTAGATTTCTCTCTAATAGATATCTACTGTTCCTCCACACTTAGATAATATTTACTTAGGGGATGCTTGCTTAGGAGAGGCTTACCATGTGTCCAGCATGGGGTTATCATTATTTTCATTGTTATTGTTGAAAAAGTGTAAGTTGTGTCCAACTCTTTGCAACCCAAGAACTGCAGCCCACCAGGCTCCTCTGTGCATGGAACTCCCCAGATAAGAATACTGGAATGGATAGACATTCCCTTCTCCAGGGGGTCTTCAGGACCCAGGGTCTCCTGCACTGCAGGCAGATTCTTTACCATCTGAGCCACCAGAGAAGCCCTCTTGTTGTTGTTAAACCTGCTCTATCAATGACGTGGTGGTGGTTGAGCTGCTAAGTCATGTCCGGCTCTGCTGAACCCATGATCTGTAGCTGACTAGACTCCTTTGTCCATGGGATTCTCCAGACAAAAATACTGGGGTGGGTTGCCATTTCTTTCTCCAGGGGATCTTCCCAACCCAGGATTCAAACCTGAGTTTCCTGCATGGCAGGCAGATTCTGTGATGTGCCAAGTGCCAAGTTGCTTCAGTTGTGTTTGACTCTTTGCAACCCCATGGACTATAGCCCACCAGGCTCCTCTGTCCCTGGGATTCTCTGGGCAAGAATACTGCAGTGCATTGCTATGTCCTTCTCCAGGGAATCTTCTTGACCCAGGGATCGAACTCATGTCTATTACATCTCCTGCATTGGCAGGTGGGTTGTTTCCCATTAGTGCCACGGCCAGATCCCCACCAATGATATCCTTATCAGTGATACCTGAAAATATTACCAGTTAGCACACTGGTTTTCTAACTGGTAAGTAAAATTCATGGGTTCTTAAAGTTCTAGTTCCTAGGGATAGCTTATTTATTCCCCTGGTTTCTTAACTGAAAATAAGAAAAGGATCGCTGAGGGATGAGATGCTTGATACTATGTTCAACTCCTTGAGAAAGCAACACAGGCATTAGAAAAGCACTGTGCTGCATAAACCTGTTCCTGCTTTTGCCCTTCCCCCCAAATTAAAGGATGCCCATCATCCATCATTTATAGGCAATTTCCCTGGGTGTCAGGGAGAATGTCAGCATGACATTGGCCAGAGCAGCAAGGACAAGGTGCCATAAGAAGCACATGGAGATGTCCAGAAACTGGGGAGACCCCTACTGCATGCAGGGCACGACCCACCGACTGGTGGAAGGATGCTCTGAAGGGAGTATCCAGGTGTCTCTGGAGCTATAGGGAGACACAAGGCTGACAACAAAGAACATGGAGGGAGATCCACTGTTGCAGAAGGACCCACAACCGGATGCAGAAAAGGAGAGACCTGCCCACAGCTGCACAGAGACGGGTCTAGAGAACAGGAAGTTTTTATTCATGGGGTGAGCCTTGTTCATCCTCACAGGATGAAAAATAACCCACTGGGGTAATGTGGAACATCTCCAGAGAGCAACAAATGAGAAGAGAGATGGACTGAAAACAGATTAACAAAAAAAAACAGAGCAGAGGGTGAGGATGGGAGCACACAAGACACGGATGGATTCGGATGAAAAAAGATGATTGACAGGCAGCAGGCAAGCAGAGGGAAGGAGGGGGGCCCATGAGGCTGCCCAGCTGCAGAGGATGGGTGGGGGAGGCCCACACAGAGCCCTGACAGGCAGCTGGAGAAAGGCTATCGCTCAGGGGCAGCCCCACAAAGCCCCGCAGGGCATTTACCCATCCTGACACCTGAATCTACTTTCTGAAGATCCGCTGTGTATTGAGTCCAGCCTCAAGCATTGTGTCCTCAAGCATGTGTATTGAGTCCAGGCTCAAGCATGGACTTGTGCACACTCTATCAAAAGTGATCTCTGCCAACCTCCATGGTTCCTTAAGCAGCAAGTGATGGAAAAGGATTTTTTAGCAGGGTCCACTCCCTATCGGAGAAGGCAATGGCACCCTACTCCAGTACTCTTGCCTAGAAAATCCCATGGACGGAGGAGCCTGGTAGGCTGCAGTCCATGGGGTTGCTAAGAGTCGGACACAATTGAGCGACTTCACTTTCACTTTTCACTTTCATGCATTGGAGAAGGAAATGGCACCCCACTCCAGTGTTCTTGCCTGGAGAATCCCAGGGACGGGGCAGCCTGGTGGGCTGCCGTCTATGGGGTCACACAGAGTCGGACACGACTGAAGTGACTTAGCAGTAGCAGCAACTCCCTATCAGCAAAGACCAACACGCAAACCCTGTTCCCATACAAAAATTCTCACTTTTGCTCCACATGGTGGAAAACCCAAACCTGTATAGACCTTTTATTTCCAGATGCAATGTTACTGCTATGTCATTTAGGTCTTTTGGAGAATGTGTGATTGCAATGCATTTTTTAACACATTCTTTGTTAGGCATCCTGTTTGTTCTTCTCCCCCAAAGCTTATCGATTTCATTTCCTTGAGGACCTGTCACGGGCCAGAATCCTTGCAAAGAGAAATTAAACAATGAGAAAGAGGGAGCATTTGATCTGGGCTCTGGAAGTTGGCTATAAGCATATTGTGTATATTTTCAAATTACGGTTTTCTCTGGATATATGCCCAAGGGTGAGATAGCTGGATCATATGGTAGCTCTATTTTTAGTTTTTTTAAGAAACTCCCATACTATTCTCTGTAGTGGCTATGACAATTTACATTTCCACTAACGGTGTAGGAGGGTTCCCTTTTCTCCACACCCTCTCTAACATTTACTATTTGTATACTTTTTGATGATGGTCATTCTGACTGGGTGAGGTGATACCTCATTTCAGTTTTGGTTTGCATTTTTCTAATAATTAGTGATGTTGAGGATCTTTTCATGTGCCTATTGACCATCTGTATATATTATTTGGAGACATGTCTATTATGTAATGCTTTGCAGTCTCCTAGGCTTACTGGGTGCAATTGGATGAACAGGTTGCTGTAACCTTGGGGAGTGGGCAGTGTGGGGACTCCACATGGGGAGGAGTAGGAGCAGTTTGTATCCAGCCCCACACTGTCAATACTGATCTCCCCTGCAACAATCAAGGAATCTGACACCCCTTCTCTGGGGCAGACCAGAGAAAATGGAAGCGCAAAGTCCTCCCACCCTTAACTCCAGGATCTCAGAGAAACTGGTGATGGTGCTGGGCCATTCAGAGAAGGCACTTTAGCCAAAGTAAAACTCACTGTAGAGAGAGATGATGAAGTTTGTACTCAAGCTCTAACTTTGAACAGCTGCAAATCCAGAGATCAAGAATGTTCCATGTGGCATGAAACACCCCAAGGTAAAATGTGATGCAGAGGTGTGAGGCAGGGAGGACCTAGAGAAGAAATATCCAGGTGGCAACTGCAAATTGGCACACACGGAGAGCATTTGCCGGTGACTGAACAGCAGCAAGGCTGTTTGCTCTCTGCCTCTGTGGTGCTGCTGCAGCTACCACACCTTAACACCCCGTGAGGGAAACTCAGGGTGGAGAGTAAGGCACTCTGTGCTCCTGGTGGAGAGGTCTTTAGACAGTTAGAAATTTTCAGGAACGGATTTCCTGATCCCAACCCTTGCACCTCTTCATATCTAGAAAAGCACTAAATCCCTTCATGGTGACATTAGCTCCTTGTGACTAGCAGAAAACCTTTTGTAAAGTAAGCTGGATTGCATTGAGGTCCCCCTTCACCAAAATCGTACGTAATGACCTTTCCCCACTGCCTCTTTGGAGCAGTCTCGCAGAGCTATCGGAGGTACTGTGTCCCAGGCTGCAGGCCTCATTTTGCCCCAAATAAAATTTAACGCGCAACTCTCACGTTGTGCATCTGTTTTAGTCGACATGGTTAAGTCCAAAACAAAGATGCTCTCTTGAGCAGCACCTGGCTGAGAGTTCCTCCAGTTTCCAATTGGGAGGAGTCAGACGTCAGTGGCAGAGCTCTTCCACAGAACTGCCTTTATCTGTGTCCTTCCGTCACATAGACTCCGTCTCGGGCTTTACCTGATGGCCTCAGAGCATGAGTGCCGAAATCGGATCACACCCCGGCTCCACGACTGACCAGCAGTGTGATGCCAAGCAGCTGCCGACCTTGTCTTATCCTAACAAGAACCATCTCACAGGTGGCTTTGACACCCCAAATTGGCATCTGTACACTGGCACCTAACTTAACCTTAGAGACAGAATTTGGGGGAACTAGAATAGATTTATTGATTTGCCAGGCAAAGGGGACGACAGCAGGTTAATGTCTTCAAAACTGTATGTCCCAACCCAGGGCAGGCGGTGGTGGTGGTGGGAGGGGGCAGCGGGTTTTGATCAGGGTGCCTGCAGGGTCTGCATTCCTACAATCCAGAGATAATCCAGCATCAGGCGGCCTCTCGATGGGATTCTGTGGTTCTTGAGCTTATTGAACTGTGACCTTCTCCTTGGAATGAAAAGTGTTTCATTAAGTAGTTAACATTTTCCATTTGGTAGGGGTTTTATTTCTGCTGAACAACTCAAATTGTTCTGTGCGTCCCTTGAGGGGAAACCAGGTTCTGCCCCAAGACTGCACTATTGTTTCTTTTCTGCCCCTCCTTTCTTCCTATCCCCTCCCTTCCCTGATTGGCAACTGTTTGAACCTGCCCTTTGGAATTCAGGTAAGGTCAAGGAGGGTGATGAAGCCCTGTGGAAAGGCTTTTGTGTCCAGGAGCCCCACAGGGTCCTGCTAGGGTTTCAGCTTGAGGATTAAGTGAATTAATATTTACTCTAGGCTTCCCTGGTGGCTCAGACGGTAAAGCGTCTGCCTGCAGTGCAGGAGACCCGGGTTCCATCCCTGAGTTGGGAAGATCCCCTGGAGAGGGAAATGGCAACCCACACCAGTACTCTTGCCTGGAAAATTCCATGGACACGACTGAGCAGCTTCACTCACTTATAACAGGCATGCTGCCAGTAGGCTAAAATGATGGATTTTACTTCTTTTTCTCTCTCTCCTCACCATCTTTGTTATCTTTGACACAGAGAACCCTTTCAGGAACTGTTAGGTGTCTGGAGCAGGTAAACCCTCCCCACAACTTCAGGGAAGATCCAGGTGCCCAGGATGGGTATGCCAGGGTGGCAGCCTTTGGTTCAGCGATGATGCACATTGAGATCCCAACGTAACACTTTCGTGCGCATTATCTCATGTGAAGCAGCTTCAGGGCCTTTCTCATGCAGCCACACCTGGTCCCACATTCAAAAGGCCCCAGGACTAAGCTTAAGGCGTTGTCATTGTTGTCTTGATACTCTGAGTAATTTTCTCACAAGGGATGCTACATTTTCATTTTGCAATGGGCCCCAGAAAAAGATGTGATACCCACGAGGCATTGTACCCTCCAGATTCCAGGGCAGCTAAGAAAGGACCCAACCTCAATGAGTAAAACCATGTGCCTTGAACTCAGACTTGCAGGATTTTCCTGAACATTTTTAAAATTATGGTAAAATACACCCAACATAAATTGACAATTTTAGCTGTCTTAACGTGTTTAACTGTCTTAACGTATCTTAACGTGAGCAATTTCATTTGGTAAATTTATCATGTGGTGCAACCATCACCACCTCCCAGGTCTGGACCATTTTCCTCACCCCAAAAGAGAGCCCTGCTCACTAAGCTGTCACTCCCCATCCTCCCTCCCTCAGCCCCTGAAAGTGAAAGTGAAAGTCACTCAGTCCTGTCTGGCTCTTTGCAACCCCATGGACTACACAGTCCATGGAATTCTCCAGGCCAGAATACTGGAGTGGGTAGCCTTTCCCTTCTCCAGGGGATCTTCCCAACCAAGGGATCAAACCCAGGTCTCCCGCATTGCAGGCGAATTCTTTATCAGCTGAGCCACAAGGGAAGCCCAACACTAATCTGCTCTCTGTCTCGATGGATTTACCAATTCTGGAAGTTTCACACAAATGGAATCATACAGTATGAGGTCTTCCTTGAACTTTTGGACACACATTTAACTCACTTGTGAAACAGAGATAATATACCTAATCTCAGCATTGAGGTAAATGCTTAATGACAAACTACCAAGGCACAGAATAAATGGTGGTTATGGTTCTTGTAGGGCTTCCCAGGTGGTGTTAGGGGTAAAGAACCCACCTGCCAATGCTGAAAACATAAAGGAGCAGGGGTTCAATCCATGAGTCAGGAAGATTCCCTGGAGGAGAGCATGGCAACCCACTCAAGTATTCTTGCCTGGAGAACTCAATGGACAGAGGAGCCTGGAGGGCTACCATCCACAGGGTTTCAAAGAGTCGGACATGACTGAAGCGACTCCACTGAACTGTGGCCATATAACCCAGCAAATGCTGTTTGAATCCTGCCCTTTGATTCTAATCCTAACTTCTATACTCTGAATCTCTTTGCTGCCTGGGTTGTATTTCCAAAGGGACAAGGATGCAGAGCAGGTTAAGCCCACCTAGACAGAGGAAAAAAAGATGAGAAAAAAGTCTGGAGGAAGAAAGCACAGGCAGAAGGTTGTGGGTGGAGAAGTGAGGTGATGAGCTGGGCTCCCCAATTGAGGCCACCACCTGGGACCCTCGGTGCCCATCCCGTGAGTCCGGTCTGCCCGTCACAGTTGCCTTACAGTACCTGAAGGACTCTGGGTAAGTTTTCATCGGATCTAGACTCTGCTCTGTGGGAATTGTGGTTGAAAAGAAGGATTGGGCAGGATAAGAGAAGGCAAGCCAGCCAGTGCTGCATCCTGGGGACATTCTTCCTCTATCACAGAATCAGTGATTTGTTTCGTCTTAAAATAACTACAATGCTGTGCTGGAGCTGAGCTGCGGGAACCTCCTGGCATTCAGAAACAACAGCTCACGGTGCTTCACCATGCGTCTACCTGCCTGTAGTTAAACGGAACAGATACCTGGGATTCTTTCTTTTCTGTTTGAGCAGGACATTGTTTCCGCCTCCCAGTGGGCCCAGAACAGCAGCACAGGAGCATAGGAACAACATAGCCTCTGGATACAAGGGACAGAGGCCTGGACAATGGACCACACTGTGGCTGAAAGGGCGTAGCAAAGCAAGCAGTAGCTCCAGATATCTTTGGAAACAAAGTTTCTGCTCTCATGCAATCTTCTTTTCTTGTATGAAAGTCCAGTTGGACACCAGTTGGAGCCTTCACTAGCCCTTGAACTTGACAAGAGGACTTTTCTCTCTGAAATAGATTGTCATGGGGTAGTCCATAGAGGACCAGGAGAGACTCTGGTTTCAGAACATTGTCAAACAAAACGGGAGAGATGGATAAGGGGACATGGAAAGGTGGTTCTCCCAGGAGCTCTGATTCATGGGGTAGAGGACATTTACAGGGTAGAGAACATTCACGAGGTAGGCAATTATTGAAATCATATCTTCTTTCATTCCTATCATCTTGGTATTTCTGTCTCAATTCTTCCTCCCTCTTGAAACTTGTTTTATTAATTATTATTAATAAATATTATTATTGTGCACATGTGCTCAGTCACTTCAGTCGTGTCCAACTCTTTGTGACTCTATGGACTATAGCCCGCCAGGCTCCTCTGTCCCTGGGATTCTTCAGGCAAGAATACTGGACTGGGCTGCCATGCCCTCCTCCAAGGGGTCTTCCCCAACCAGGAATCAAACCCAGGTCTCCTGCATTGCAGGTAGACTCTACTGCTGAGCCACCAGATGAGCCAAAATATTAGTATCGTATATTATTTATCATTATTTATCGTTTTATTCTATTATTTATTAACTTTGTTTTATTTCATTCCCCCCCACCCCAGAGGTTTGGAATATCTGTACCCTATTTCTGGTAAACTAGTAATTACCTATCGGAGAAGGCAATGGCACCCCGCTCCAGTACTCTTGCCTGGAAAATCCCATGGATGGAGGAGCCTGGTAGGCTGCAGTCCACGGGGTCGCTAAGAGTTGGACACAACTGAGCGACTTCACTTTCACTTTTCACTTTCATGCATTGGAGAAGGAAATGGCAACCCACTCCAGTGTTCTTGCCTGGAGAATCCCAGGGATGGGGGAGCCTGGTGGGCTTCCATCTATGGGGTCACACAGAGTCGGACACCACTGAAGTGACTTAGCAGCAGTAGCAGTAATTACCTATAAAATTTTTGCCAAATGAACCTATATATGTTTTTTTCTTGTAAATTTCTAAAATTAATCAGATTCTATAACCTCTTTATAAAACAGCTTAAATTTTTCTATATTCCATCTCTTTGTAAACTCGATATTATTCAAAGTTTTGTCAGATTTTAGTTTCAAATGGTTTTCACATAAAAATTAAACTTTTAAACTCAAACTTTTTAAACTTCTAAAAAGTTAACCTTTTTAGCTTAATGTTTAAAAAGTGATCTTAACTTTTTGACTTTTTTCAACCTTGCATAATAATTTTATTCAAAATTAGACATTATTAACACTATTTTGAAAGTTCTGACTAATATTGCATTTCATTTCTCTTGTCTTCATCTCACTTTTTTCCTTGTTGCTGTATTTTTTCCTGCGCAATATGCCTGCTTCTTCTTGGATCCAGCTTTTGTTCTGCTGGTGTAAATGCTGGACAATTTCCTTTCAGGAATATTTTGTAGGTGCTACAATCTGCATGTTTGGGAGAGAGTTTCATCCTCTTTGTTTGACTGACTCTAGCTTACTACAAAATTCTCAGTTCAGACCCTTTGCCCTTGGAACTTCAGAGATATAGGCCCACTGTTTCTAGAATTTCAAGCCAAAAAATGATAACCAATGCCATTCTAATTCTTGATATTTGAAAAATAGTCTGCTTCTCTTCTATACATTTTTAGGTTAGTTTTTTTTTTTTTTAACTTGAATTTCAAAAAAAGTTTAGCTGTATTTAGAGCTATGTACTTAGCATTCAATGGGTCCTTTTGATTCAAATCTTTCTTACTATTAGGATGTTTCTTCTGTTATTTTGTTATTAATTTTTTACTCTTTTCTCTTTTGGATCACCCATTATTGGGTGATAAATTGGATGTATTACTCATGTCTCTTAATTTTTTCTTCCTCGTTTCTCTCTTTGCCTCATTTCATCTCCCAACTCAGTGATGGTTCTGAGCCATTTTCACTCTGCTCTTTAGTTGTCTATAGAGTATTCCTTTTAGAAACCTTGTTTAGAAGTCTTTGTCACTTCCCACTTTTATTTCTTAATAGCTTCTTTTTAAAGAGTGCAATCTGCCTATGTTCTTAGTAAGAAAATTCAACATCAAAAAGACATCAATCCTCCCTAAATTGATGTATGGGTGCAATATATTGCCAATTCAGATTCTAATATGAATTCTATGGAACTTGAGAGATTGACTATAAAATATACATAGAAGTGTGGAAAACCAAAAATGACAGTAGAAACAATGACAAGAATGTAGGGTTTGCACCACCTGTCGACACTCACCATTTAAGCAGCCCCAAGTAGGGCAAGGTTGTGTTGCCAAGGAAGGTGATAAATTGGCTGGACATAAAGCATAGAGAGTCTAGAATTAGACCCGTGCTTGATAAAAAGTTATGACAGTGCAGACTAACGGGGGAGGAGGAACTTGCACTAGTTCCGCTGGTTATCCATATTTTTAAAAAGTGAACTAGATTATCTACCTCAAGTTATACAAAAAATTCAAATAAACTTAGACATTAAAAATGAAAATCAAAACTCTAAAATATTAGATTTTCTTTTTAAAATTGATTTAAAAATCAATAAAATTTATTGATTCTAACATTTTTATTAATATGTAGTTGATTTACAGTGTTGTGTTAATTTCTGCTGTACATCAAAGTGACTCAGTTATACATGTATGCATTCTTTTTCTATATTCTTTTCCATTGTGGTTTATCACAGAATATGGAATGTAATTCCCTGTGTTATACAATAGAACCTTGTTGTCTACCCATCCTATATGTAATAGTTTGCTTCTACTAATCCAAACTCCCAATCCATCCCTATCCTATCCCTCTCCCCCTTGGTAAACACAAGTCTGTTCTCTACGTCTGTGAACCAGTTTCTGTTTTGTAGATAACTTTATCTGTGTCATATTTTAGATGCCATGGATAGGTGATATCATATGGTATTTGTCTTCTCTGTTAACTGGCTCACTCCACTCAGCATGATGATTCCTAGGTTCCATCCATGCAGCTAAAAAACCACATTGTTTCATTCTTGTTTTATGACCGAGTGCTATATATATATATATATATATATATATATATATATATACGCATCTTTATCCATTCATCTCCTGATGGACATCATTTAGGCAGTTTCCCTGTCTTGGCTGTTGTGAATAGTGCTGCTATAAACATAGAGTTGCATGTATCTGTTGAATTATAGTTTTGTCTGGATATATGCCCAAGAGTGGGATTGCTGGATCATATAGTAGCTCTATTTTTAGTTTTTTGAGGAATCTCCATACCGTTTTCCACAGTGGCTGCACCAACTTACATTCCAACCAACAGGGTAAGAGAGTTCCCTTTTCTCCACACTCTCTTCAGCATTTGTTAATTGGAGATTTTTTAATGATGTAAACTCTCAAGTGTTCAAAACAAAATACAGAATAACATCTTTCTGACCTTGGAAAAGGGGAGAAGCACTTAAATAGAACCAAAAATATTAAATAGCTTTAAAAGATGGATACTTCTGCCTAAATTGCAATTTAAAACTTATTAAAACTTACTGTAAAGAAAGTTAAAACTGGAGAGAAGATATTTTCAACACATATAACTGAAAACAAAAAGGTTTTATTATTTAGAATCTATGAGAAAGTCCTTTAAATCAACAAGAAGAAAAGAAACCAGGAGAGAAATGTGTAATGGACTTGAACTGTCATTTCGCAGAAGTAGAAACACATATGTCTAATAAAAAAACAATGAGGATAATTCATTAGAAACCAGGCAAAGGCAAATTCAGATACCATGATAGGCTGTTTTATCCCCATGGGTATGGCAGCAGCTAATAAGCTTATGATGGGTTTCCCAGGTGGCGCTAGAGTTAAAGAACCCATCTACCAGTTCATGAAACCCATGAAGCACAGCTTCAATTCCTGGGTCAGGAAGATTCCTTGGAGAAGGAAATGGCAACCCACTCCAGTATTCTTGCTTGGAGAATCCCATGGACAGAGGAGCCTGGCAGGCCACAGTCCACAGGGTCGCTAAGAGTAGGATTCGACTGAAGCAACTTAGCACATATACATGCAATAAACTTACGAAACAGTGATCAGTACAAATTTGTTCAGCCACAGTGGGAGCAATTTGGCATGTCTTGTAAAGTTGAGCATACACATATGTGAGGACTTGGTGATGTATTTTTCTAGTACCCTAAGAAATCCCTGAAACTTCCCTGGTGGTCCAGACATAAAGAACCCACCTTCCAATGCAGGAGATATAGGTTCAATCCCTGGTTGGGGACCTAAGATCCTACATGCCATAGGGCAACTAAGCCCCTGAGCCACAACTAGAGAAGTCTGCACGGAACAACAAAGAGCTCGTGTTTACAACGTAGATCCAACTGAGCCAAGGTAAATAAATAAAAGTAATGAATTAAAAGAAAAAAAGAAATTCTTGCCCAGGTGCACCAGGACCCAGCACAGTTCAGATTAGCCAAAAAAAAAAAAAAAAACAAAAAAAACAAACAAAAACCTGGAAACAACCCAAAGGTTCATTAATAGGACAGTGGTAAAGAATGTAGTATACTCACTCAGTAGGATATTAAATACCATCAAACACGAATGAACTATAGTTAACACAGCAACATGGGTGATGCTGATAGTAAAACATTGTGAGAAAACAAGCCTCTGTGATGTACCATTAAAAAGGAATGAGCTATAGATCCATACAGGGCTTCCCTGGTGGTGCTAATGGTAAAGAACCTGCCTGCCAATTCAGGAGACAAAAGAGGTATGGGTTCCATCCCTGGGTCAGGAAAATCCCCTGGAATAGGAAATGGTAATCCACTCAAGTATTTTGCCTGGAGAATTCCACGGACACAGGAGCCTAGCAGGCTACAGTCCATGGGGCCATAAAGAGCCAGACATGACCGAGCACATACACATACCTAAATACATGTATGCGCATGTGTGCAAAGCCACTTCAGTCACTTCAACTCTTTGCAGACTCATGGACTGTAGGCTGCTAGTCTCCTCTGTCCACGGGATTCTCCAGGCAAGAATACTGACGTGGATTGCCATGCCCTCCTCCAGGGCATCTTCCCGACCTAGGGATCGAACGTGCATCTCTTGCATCTCCTGCATTGGCAGGCAGGTTCTTTACCACTAACCCCACCTGGGAAGCCTACATAGATACACACAACAAGATAAATCTTAGAAACATAAAATTGCGTGAAAATACAGATCCCAGAAGACTGCATCCAATAGGTTACCATTTTTATATAAATCAGAAACTTTCAAAACTCAGCCATATACAGGTTAGAGACCCACATGTGGAGTTATCTTGCTTTCCTTCCAGTCTCTAAAGAAAGTCAGTGAAACAGTGAAGCAAAACCAGATAACCTCAGGATGACTTTTGAACATCTTTTTCTTAAGAGCCTCAGTGAATGGATATTTCTGTATTATTGTGTTACCTAATAATGATAAATCATTTGGAAAACACAAGAGCTAAAAAGGAAGAAATAGCGTTGCCAATCATCTGACATATTTTTAAAGCCTCTCTGGTGGGAGACTCTCTTCTGTTTTGAAGACTGAAAAATGTCAGTCTGCATCCCCATGATGTCTTCCAGCTGTCGTGAGGGCAGAGCTAAGGTGAAAGATGTCTACACAGGAACTGCATCGCAAAAGGACTTTTGTCAGTTTGAGCTGCAAGGTCCTCTGCTCCAGAGAGTCAATTTCTTCTCATCAGTGATCTCACACTCCTAGGTCAAATGGCCCGAGTGACAGACATTGTGTCACTGACATCCAAGTCAGACCAGCTTCGTTGCTCACCATTTGTGTGAAAGGTGTGCCGCAGTGCAGTCTTTAGAAAAAACAGATTTTTGAGAATAGAATTTCCACTTAAAATAAAATTTAACAAGCTCTCTAGAGAAATTAGCTGAGGCCAGAGATCTAAACTTGCCAAATAAACATACTGTCAGATTCTAAGATGGACAAGTTTCTCCCTCCTGCACCCTGCTTTTTCTACATTAAGGATCTGAATAATCCTAGTTTTCCTCTTGCTTCCGATAGAATAAATGTTCATAAATATTCATTTTTTTCCAACTGGAAGCATTAGGCCTTGTTACTTCGAGTGGAACTAACTGAAAATTAATGATGGTTTCAGAAAATGCAAGATTATATACACAGAAGCAATTAAACACAAACCTATTAATTATTTAGCAACTTGTTAATGAGCAGAATTCCAGCATCAGAGTTTTAGCTACTCTAGATTGCCCCTGCCAAGTCACTCATATACCACCCTTTCAAAGTTTGGCTTTGAGAGGGGAAACAATTGGGGGGAATTTCACATAGACCTGCACCTTGCAAAATGGAATTCAGGATGCCAATTACAGAGAGATGGCAAAGAACTGAGCTGGAAATGGAGCAAAGAAATCATCGCAAGATTTTGATCCAAAACCCAAGAGGTGGTGAAGTTTAATTTCAGATTCAGAATATTTGTTGTGAGAAAACAAATGTTAGTGCTATTTCTATTCCATGCGTGTGGATACATATATACTGAGGATTTTAATACGAAATTGACTCATTTGAAAGTAATTGTGTGTTTCTGCATGTTTGTGTTATTTTAAGTAAACTCAACATACAAAATCCAAAATCTACAAAAACACTGAAGTAGGATCTTCATGGATATTACAGAACCTCAAGCTCTAAGTCTAAAATCGATGCCTAGGGATATGCACTAGGGATTTTCCTGGTGGTCCAGTGGTTGAGAAAATGCCTTGCAATGCAGGGGACACTGGTTAGATGCCTGGATGGCAACTAAGATCCCGCATGCGTGTGTGCTACTTCACTTCAGTCGTGTCCAACTCTGAGACCCCATGGACTGTATCCCACCAGGCTCCTCTGTCCATGGGATTCTCCAGGCAAGAATACTGGGGTGGGTCACCATGCACTCCTCCAGGGGATTTTCCCACCCAGGGATTGAACCCAAGTGTCTTACATCTTCTGCATTAGCAGGTGGGTTCTTTGCCACTACTGCCGCCTGGGAAGATCCCACAAACCCCAGGGGTGACTACACCCACCTGCCCCAACTGCTGAGCCTGAACCCTCTGAAGCCTGCCCACCACAGATACTGAGGGTGCAATAAAAGATCCTGTGTGACGCAAGGGAGACCTTGCATGCCTCAACTGAGACCTGACGGCGCCAAATAAATTGTTTGGTCGCTAATTCATGTCCAGCTCTTTTGCAACCCCATGGACTGCAGCCCACCAGGCTTCTCTGTCCATGGGATTTCCCAGGCAAGAATACTGGAGTGGGTTGCCATTGCTTTCTCCAGGGGATCTTCCTGACCCAGGGATGGAACCCATGTCTCCTGCATTGGAAGGCAGATTCTTTACCACTGAGCCACCAGGGAAGCTCAGCCAAGTGAATAAATAAATATTTTAATTTAAAAAAGAAAATCTATGCCTAGTGTATATTTCACTGGTAAAATTGCCCTTGTGTCTTCCAGCCCTTCCTTAGGCTGGTAACTCTCCATTCCTTGGACCTCCACGCTGAATTCCAGACGTGCTGCTCAAGCTTCCTACTAACACGCCCATGTGCGTATCTAACAGACTCCTCAACCTTAAGCCTATTATTCCAACATCTCAGTCCCTAGGAATGCTAGTCTTCTCCTTTCTTGACCCAGTGTCTTGGAATGATCCTTGCTACCCTTCGTCTTTTCTTTCACACCCCACAATCAATCCACTGGAATCCATCTCCTCAGACACAAATTCCACCCTCTTATTACCACCCACACAACTGTCATGTCCTTTGAGCAGCATTAATGACCTAACTGGTCTACAAGCTGCTACTCTTCTTCCTTCTCCTGCCTCCAGACTATTCACAGAGTAGCTTGGATGATCTCTGTAAAATGTAAAAAACATCACATCATGGAACTCATCTGCCCAAGGCCATCCAATGTGCCCCATTTCTCAGAGTAAAAGCCCAAGTTCTTTCGTGTCCATCAAGGCTGCACATCACCTGCCTTCAGTACCGATCTGACCACATCTCCAGGAACTTTCCCCTTTGCTGCTATGCTCCAGCTACATATGGGCTCCTGTTGTGGCCAGAATATGCCCAGAGCCCTTCTCCAGGACCTCAGTGCCTGTTCAATGTGAGCTTCACAGGGCAGACCCAGCCTGAGTGCTGCCCTCCAACCAGCACTGCCACACCCTCCAACCACTTACACAGCAGTTTCTTTTAAGTCTGTGCATTTCCTTTGTGTGTTTCCTACATACTTCTCATGTGCTTCTTATGTATGCCCTCACCCATTCCTGTATCTAATCATTTGTCATTCATCCATTGTCTTTTCCTCCTACAAAAATAGAGGGGCGGGTGCCGTCTGTTTTGTTTACTGCTGTATTCTCTACACTAGACCAATGCTTAACATAGAGTAGGCACTGAATGAATGTTTATCAGATAAAGTCATGAATAATGATTGATTCATTAATGAAATTATTTATGAAGGAATTAATTATTAATGGATGAATTATCAATAAATGAATAAAGATTGATTGCATTGTGAAGTGAATGGAAGGTGGCCTAAAACCACAAGAAAACTTATAGAATTAAAAAAAGGTTTTTTTCCAAGTCATATTTAACTGTAAATAAAAAGACCAAATGACCAAATCAGAGATAAAAATCGTTACATGTTGAAATTCCTCCCCCACCATCTTGCAGACATAACCACATGACCCAGTCTTCCTGCTGGACCCCATGGAGGCCTCATCAACCATATGGACATAGGGTTTAGGAACCTTGCTACTCAAAGTGCGGTCCATGGGCATTGACCAGTAGCGTAGTCATCACTTAGGAGCTAGTTGGAAATGCAGAAACTCAACTCCATCAGGACCTACTGAGTCAAAGTCTGCATTCTGGCCGCATCTTCCAGTGATTCATGTGCAAGGAAAGAACTGCCACTCCCACTTCATCTCTGCTGGTACAGAAACTCAAACCTACTTGTCCTCCTTTAGCTAAAGGAGTGTCACAACTTTTCTGCTTTACCCAAATGACATCCATTCCGTATATTCACTCTCATCAGAACACAGGTCCCAGTTTCTGCACCATCCCCTGTAATAATGGTGAGCATCCACAATGCCCAGGAGATTAGGAAGCTGCTGACCATCTTTAAACCTTTCACTAGGTTGCTGGCCATCAGCACGCTGCTCTTGACATGTCTTGCACCCCTGGAGCCCTCTGAGCTCTGTGCCCCACCCCACACCATTGCCCACCGTGGGGAAAGCAGCAGTGCCCTCTCCACTCCAGCCTCTTCACAGGAAAGACATAGTATCCCCAGGGCAATGCTGCAGCTAAACGGGGAGGGGTGCCCACTGGGTGGGCTTCCCAGGCCTTTGTGTTTCTTCTGCTCCATTTCCATGCTCTAAGCTGGGAAGCTGAAAACCTTGGGATCACTTCCCAACTAAAACAGTGTTGTCGCTTAGGACTGAAATATTTGCAGACAAGCCTTGTAGAGCAGGAGAGAAAAGAGGGATGGATGAGCCCAGAGTGCAACCCTGGAGGGTCTCTCTTTCTGACTACCTTCACCTCCACTGGAAAAAGGAAAAAAAAAAAAAAAATCAACCCCACCCTCTGAGCAGAGCTCAAGTGAGGGCTGAAGATTCCACCCGTCTGTCACATGCACCTATCAGCCAAAGCTGCTGAGAGTTCTAAAGGAAAAGTGGGGAGATGTTTGAGATGCATACATGCTATTTACTGAAAGACAGCTTGTGCCAGACGAAACAGAATTAATGGATCAGATGGAACAAGAATATAAAAATAAAAATTTTAAAAACGTCCTCAGAGTAGTTACTGAAGATATTAAAAACATGAAGCAGGTTCAAGCATTTCTGAAGAAGCATCAGAGAAAGTGTTATCTAAAATGATAATTTTTTTTGCCAGTTTATTTATTTTTCTAATTGAAGGACAATTGTTTCACAGATTTGTGGCTTTCTGTCATACATCAACGAGACTCAGCCATAGGTGCACACATCTACCCTCCCTCCCAAACCTGCCTCTCATCTCCCTCCCCATCCCACCCTTCTACGTTGTCACAGAGCCCCTGTTTGAGTTCCCTGAGTCACAGTGAACTCAGTAGATGGATGGCATACCAGAACACCAGAGCGAACAAGAGGAGATGGGAGGTCAAGTGAGAAGCTCACCTGGAAGGATGAGGAGGGTAAAAGGGCTAGAAGACAGTGGATGTGGCAGGAGTTCTAGACATCCACATAATAGAAGCCCCACTGGGAGAGAGAAGGGCAAATAGAAAGAAACTTTTTTGAAAAGTAAGAAAAAAATCAAGAATTTCACAGACTTAGGAAAAGATGTTCTCAGCTGAAAAGGGCTCACAGAGGGCCCAGTTGGATAGATTAAAACTACAGAACAAAATGAAAAAAAGAATAAACTTTACCCAGACACATTAGGGTAAAATTTAAGATCATCAAAGAAAAGAGAAGATTCTAAAAACTTTCAAAGGGGTAAAGCAGATAACCTGCCATGATAAAAGAGTAAGGTTGAAGATATTGCTTATGTGACTCCAATTTGCTGTTGAGAAATGTGAAGTCCAAAGGTAGAAGGAAAAGAGTTACAACCCTGGGATTCTGTGCACGGACAAGCTGTGTTGTAAGTGTAGGCAGAATACAAAACTTCAGAACCTTTACCACACAGTAACCATTAAGAATCCAGGCTCAGAATTCCCTGGTGGCCCAGTGGTTAAAAATGTGCTTCACAATGCAGGAGGCAAGGGTTTGATCCCTGGCCAGGAACCTAAAAATCTCATATGCCTGCTGAGCAACTAATCCAATATGCCAAAACTAGAGAGTCTGGGCACCACAATGACACAACAAAGATCCCATGTGTTGCAGCTAAGACCCAACGCAGCCAAATAACTGGACATGGAACAACAGACTGGTTCCAAATAGGAAAAGGAGTATGTCAAGGCTGTATATTGTCACCCTGCTTATTTAACTTCTATGCAGAGTACATCATGAGAAACACTGGGCTGGAAGAAACACAAGCTGGAATCAAGATTGCTGGGAGAAATATCAATCACCTCAGATATGCAGATGACACCACCCTTATGGCAGAAAGTGAAGAGGAACTAAAAAGCCTCTTGATGAAAGTGAAAGAGGAGAGTGAAAAAGTTGGCTTAAAGCTCAACATTCAGAAAATGAAGATCATGGCATCTGGTCCCATCACTTCATGGCAAATAGATGGGGAAACAGTAGAAAAAGTGTCCGACTTCATTTTTTGGGTCTCCAAAATCACTGCAGATGGTGACTGCAGCCGTGAAATTAAAAGACACTTATTCCTTGGAAGAAAAGTTATGATCAACCTAGATAGCATATTCAAAAGCAGAGACATTACTTTGCCGACTAAGGTCCGTCTAGTCAAGGCTATGGTTTTTCCAGTGGTCATGTATGGATGTGAGAGTTGGACTGTGAAGAAGGCTGAGCACCGAAGAATTGATGCTTTTGAACTGTGGTGTTGGAGAAGACTCTTGAGAGTCCCTTGGACTCCAAGGAGATCCAACCAGCCCATTCTGAAAGAGATCAGCCCTGGGATTTCTTTGGAAGGAATGATGCTAAAGCTGAAACTCCAGTACTTTGGCCACCTCATGCGAAGAGTTGACTCATTGGAAAAGACTTTGATGCTGGGAGGGATTGGGAGCAGGAGAAGAAGGGGACGACAGAGGATGAGATGGCTGGATGGCATCACTGACTCGATGGACGTGAGTCTGAGTGAACTCCGGGAGTTGGTGATGGACAGGGAGGCCTGACATGCTGCGATTCATGGGCTCGCAAAGAGTTGGACATGACTGAGCGACTGAACTGAACTGAACTGAAGTGAAAAGAGCTCGCACTTAGCAATCAAAGCCACAGACCTTCAGATTTTAATGTATGAATGGTGGTGTGGAGGCTTAGTCACTAAGTCATGTCTGACTCTTGTAACCCCATGGACTGTAGCCCGCCAAGCTCCTCTGTGCATGGGATTTCCTAGGCAAGAATACTGGAGTGGGTATTCATTTCCTTCTCCACTATTGTTTAATACCACTATGTTATTCTGTTATAGCAGTCCAAAGGGACTCAGATACTGGGCAAGAAATTCTCTCAGCCTTAGGTGAGAATTGATGACCATGGGCCCACGTGGGTTTGCAGTTTGAACCCACACCCTCTGTAGAAGAAACGACATCATAGCAAAATGGTTGAAAGCATAGTCATTAGCACCAAGGTGCCTGAGTTCAAACCCAGCTCTGCCTAGACATTCTATGTGACTTGGCTCAAATTGCATTATCTCTTTTTATCTCCATTTCCTCATCTTTAAAGTGAAGTTGCTCGGTTGTGTCCGACTCTTTGGGACCTCATGAACTGGAGCCTACCAGGATCCCCAATCCGTGGGATTTTCCAGGCAAGAGTACTGGAGTGGGTTGCCATTTCCGACTCCAAGGGAGGATGTAAATAATACAGTGTCTCCCAGGCAGGAAACTATATACAGAATTTTTGTTGAGGAAAAACACTGAATAAGGTCCTGGATTTTAGTGCTTCCAGGTGCAAGGCAGAAGTAAACACTGATCCTCTCTGGAGGAAAGCACCCCAGCCCAGGACCCTAAGGGTTCCTCAGTTAAACATAAGCTCACAATTGGAAATTATAAAACACACACAGGAACAAGCCACCAAGCATCAGAGTCAGCAGAAACAATATTCAGCATGATTAGACCTATAATGGTTTCACGTATTAGAATGGCCATGCATAGAACAGGAAGCAAACATGTATAAAATGAAATAAAGTGTTTGAAGACATGAATAAATAAAAGAAATGATCAAAATGTTTACATAAGATTGAAGAAAGACCAAATAGATGGAAATTCAAATTAAAATACCTGAAATTAAAAATTCAATAGGTTGATTTTTAAAATTGTCACAGCTAAAGACACTTGTTGCTACTGTTTAGTCATTAAGTTGTGCCCAACTCTTTTACTGTAACTCACCAGGCTCCTCCGTCCATGGGATTTCCCAGGCAAGAATACTGGAGTGGGTTGCCTTTATCCCACTAGGTGATCTTCTCAACTCAGGGATCGAACCCAAGTCTCCTGCATTGGCAGGTAGGTTCTTTACCACTGAGCCACCAGGAAGTAAAGTGGAAAATAGACTTGAAGCAATTATTCAGAATACAGTATAGAGTGAAAGACACAACAAAAGTGAATGAGAGACTCAGTGATCAAAACGAAGAATGCAGAAAGAAAGGTCTAGTGAAAATTCTAATAGGAGCTTCAGAAGGAAAAAAACACATTTTTTTTTTTTTTGAGTAACGATAGAGATGTTCAAAATGAAACTAGGTAGAAATTTTGCAGAATAAATTTGAACAGTCAAGTCTCAGTCTCAGAAAGTGCAGTGAATCCCAAACAGTATTAAATGAAATCCACACGTAAATGCTGTGTTGAAATCAAAGAACATGAAAATCTTAAAATCAGCTAGAGATAAGGAGATTATCCTAAAAAATCACATAAATTGTAGGTTTTATAATAGAAAAAAAAAGAGAAGAAGCTAGATAATAACGGAATAAGGTCTTCAAATGATTCTCACCTTGCTATTGTCATTCAAAACTGCAGGATGCTTATCTGTGTGTGTGACATAAAAATATTTTCTGACAAACAATAGGAGATGTTATTGCACGTTTTTATGCTCGTGGAAATGACCTAGAAGAGAGGGGAAATGTGGCCGTTATTGGATAATGTCCTGGAGTGGGTGAGAGGATCCAGGAGGTGGCATAGGGTGAGGAAGAACTGCTCATCCAAACAGAAGGGCAGGCAGAGTCGATGCAGGTGAACCAACACTCCCTGAAGGTGGGGACACGTGGAACTTACTTCTGGATGTTTCTGGCTTCTCCATGAACTGGGAACAAGGTCATTGCTATCAAGGGAGAATTTCAAAGGAAGGTGTGAAATAATCCTTCCTGGAACCAGGGAATAGATGGACTAGATATCTGTATTACTGAGTCCAAGCTTGTACTGCTCACCACACAACAGGCCAATAAATCAAGTTGCTGGGGCAAGGAGCAGCAACTTTATTCAGCAAGCCAGCAAACTAAGAAGATGGTGGACTAGTACCCCGAAAAACCATCTTGCCTGAGTTAGAACTCAGACTTCTTTTATACTAAAAGGGGAGGCGATGTGGCCGGCTGTTGCGGACATCTTCGTGCTTGAGTCCTTTGTTCTTGCAGCTGTCCAAGTAGGTCAGGTCAAGCTGTTCCTCCAACACTATAAATTCTTGTTTTCTACTCTGCAAATTTTTACCTTTCTATAAATGGGAAAGAGTAATGTTTTTAAAGGTCAAAGCCTTGAGAATGGGCTATCCTATGTATTTCATGCTATAGGCAACATTCTATAGCTGCCAGGCTCCTCCATCCATGGAATTCTCCAGGCAAGAATACTGGGATGGGTTGTCATTCCCTTCTCCAGGGGATCTTCCCAACCCAGGGATTGAATCCAGGTCTCCTGCATTGCAGGTGGATTCTTTACCATCTGAGCCACCAGGGAAGCCACTTGGGGAACATTCCTAACTTGTAGCAAAAGCAACAGAATACAAAGTTTAAAGTAAAGAAGCAGATCCTCAATAGAGTCAGATTTGTTCTTCTGTGGGGCTTCCCTGGTGGCTCAGATGGTAAAGAATCTGCCTGTAATGAGGGAGACCTGGGTTCAATCCCTGAGTTGGGAAGATTCCCCCTGGAGGAGGGCATGGCAACCCACTGCAGTATTCTTGCTTGGAGAATCCCCATGGACAGAGGAGCCTGGTGGGCTACAGTCCATGGGGTAGCAAAGAGTCGCACACGACTGAGTAACTAGGCACAGAGTTACATTTATGGTCCCACCAAGGACCCCTTCAGGATGGTGGTTGCCTCTGTACAGCCCAACCAGGAATGAGGTTTTGCTTCTCTTCCCTCCTCCGTGTTCTGAGCCCAGGTACAGATGTGCAGTACTTGGCGATTAGTCAGATGAGGTTTGGCAAAGTGAGTGTCCAAGGAACACTGTGGTATTTCCGAGGACAGACATGAAATCCATTAAAGTCACTGCCTACAAGGGCGGGTGTGGACCTGAGAGTGAGTGAGAAGAGGAAACATTAAAATAAAATGACATAAAGTAAACCAAGAGAGGTGCCTTGCAAGGAACCATAATGGCAGCGTGAGGTGAACTGAAGCATATAATTACCCAACTGTGTGCACCTGAGGTCTAAAATCAGGGAAGGGAAAGTGGAGGGGGGAGAGTGTCCATTTATTTGTCTTTTGAATAAACAGGAAAAGAAAAGCCCCGACCCTTTTTATTCACCAGTGCATCATTGTTCATAGATACATCAACAAGAAAAGGCAGATAGATCCCCAACATGGGTGATCAAGGAGAAAAGTCCAAGTGTGGACATTCACGGGCCAGCCACCGGCCCTGCCTGGGTGTCCGCAGTCACGTGGGGTGCACTTTGGGTTCAGCCTGACTGCATCTATTTGTGGCTACTCATCTGCTGCACAGCCGTTGATTTTATTTTATTTTTTCCTTGCCTGTGTTAGCAGCTGATTGAGAAATAATCATCTGGAATCTGGATCCACTGCAGAGCTATGCAAACTAGCTGTGAAAATGCCATAAATAACTCAATTGGCCACTTCGCACGAGGGTTATTTCTGTTCTATACAAAAAGGCTTATGTAACACCCATACAACTCGCTGTTTGGAGTTGTTAGTGGGTAGAGAAAAGAAGGGAACTCGATACTTCTCTCCGGGAGAGAAAACCCTATATATAGCAGCTCTCTGTGATCTGGAAGCAGTTCCGGCGGACTTCAGTGTCAGATCACAGCTCCTTCCATGTTCTTCCCCCCTGCCTTTGACCAGCAGCTCCTCCCCTCAGGTGTGAGCATCAACCCTGGCTACATAACAACCAGCCCCAAACAGAGAGGTTTAAGCAGTAACCATGTGTTGTTTCTCATGGTCCTGTTGGCCAACTGGGCATGGCTGGATATCCTCATCCCTCCCCCGCCACCCATTACCATTGAGGGTGACCCATGTGTCCAGTTTCAACTGGGAGCTCAGTCAGGGTTGGGACTTCCACACTCTCTGTGCACCTGGGGAGGGAGCTCAGAGTAGAGCATGCAGGTGTGAAGGTGATCCTGATGGGAAAGACCAGAGAATCTTTCGGTGCGCTGGGCAGCCGCGGGTGCCCTTCCACCCCATCTGCCGGGGGCTCTCTGCTCTCAGCTGTCTCCTCGGCCACTGGAATGTGCTTCCTCCTTCCACCGCCATGCCACTGTCCAAGCCTGAGTGCAAATATCATCCTTCCTGTGGACTGAGAAGCCTCCCAACTTCCTGCATGGGTCACGCGTCTGACTGGTTCCTGCCTGGGCTCTGAGCTTTGCTGGCCTGTGATGTGAAGAACTTGGAGAATGCCAGGCATCACCCTCTAGAATGTTCTGCCAGGCCATCCAGGAGCTGGCAGCTGCCATAGTAGAGCTGACTGCCTTCTCTGTGTGGCAGCTTTCTAAAAACTGTCCCCTAGGTCAGTGGAGCAGAGAGACCAGGAGATCAAACGCAAGAAAACCAGAGTGCACGCATGGTCAGGTACCTAGTAGCCGCAGCGATGGAGAGATGCCAAAGGGAGCTGGTTCCCTCCCCATGGCAGGAGAGACCCCGGGCTGGGCACTGTAAAAGCAGGCATGATCACCCCCAGATCATTGCTCTTGTAATGTGGGGCTCCCTGGTCAGGGTACCATGAGGGATGAATGAATTAAGGAGCAGAGTGATTAGAACCAGGCTTGGCAGAGAGGAAGTGCTGGCTAAGAATGAGCTGCCAGGACAGAAGCAGCCTCAGGCCATCACCCTGGGTCCTGGTTGTGGCCATGGCTGACATCCACTGCACCCTGGGCCGACAGAAAGGAGTTCGGGTACATCAAGGAGTTGGTTCCACACAGGAGAGGGGAAGCATAGTGACGCCATCAGTTCCATGACGCTTCTGTGCAAGGGAGCTTGCGTCTTGATGACACCAGTTGCCTGCCCTGGACTATGTTCTTGTTGTTCAAGAACCAGGTTATTAACCCTCCTACTCATGGTTGGGCCCATGCAGGGCAGTGCTCCTTTCAGCCTCCCTGTTGCAATCCCTGACTTGCTTGCTTTTCCTACACCAAGTTGTTAATCCTGTTGCTCAAGTTTGGGGCACATGCAGAGCAGCTCTTAGCACTCCCGTCATGATGTTGTTGGACTTCCCTTTTAGCTCAGTCTGTAAAGAATCTGCCTGCAGTGCAGGAGACCCAGGTTCAATCCCTGGGTTGGGAAGATCCCCTGGAGGAGGAAATAGCAACCCACTCCAGTATTGTTGCCTAGAAAATCCCATGGACAGAGGAGCCCAGCAGGCTACTGTCCATGGAGTCCCAAGAGTTAGCGACTAAACCACCATGATGTTGTAATCCCTGACATGCTTTCTCTCTTACTCCACCCATTTCTTTTTCCACCCAGCTGTGGGCCCAGCAGCTACAGCTCCCAGGGGTACCCTGGACCATCTGCCCTCCCTGTATATTTCTACCCTGCCCATACTGGCGGCCTCTAGCCTCCCCGTATGCCTGGATGCAGAGATTTACCTCTCTACCTGGGATGTAATTGTGTGGATTATGCTTTCATATGCCAAGTCACCATTCCCGCTTTAAGTACTATTTATACAAAGATTGCCTTTGTCACTCATTCTCCCTTATTTGCCTTTTGGCCTAAAGTTATTACCCCAGTTTCAAAGGGCTGTCACACACCTCCCTTTCAAAGATGGCCTCGTCAGGGCCGAGCTGCCATTTTTCATTAGTTTTACAAGACTTGGGGAATGTCTGAATTGAGATAACTCTGAATTGGCTGCCTGTAACCTCATGCTGGCCTTCCAGATGACTGCAAGCCCCCTCCCTGTTTCTGTCACATCCCCAGGAGACAAGGAAGGGTACTTTTATGAGGGTGAAGTACAGCCAAGCTGAAAGCCTGGTGTTCTGGGCAAAGTCACATCCCTGGGCCGCCTGAGTGAACCTCTTCTGTGGCAGAGCCTGGATTCCCTGAGGCCCTTCCCGGTGAGGAAGATCCAGCCTCCGTGTAGGAGCTGGCAGGAGGAAGCACTTGGGTTCACTAGTGAGAACAGGAGCTGGGCTCAGAACCAGGAGGCTTTTAAAAGCTGGATGTGAATGCATCAAAACATTCATGCCCAAAAGCCCCATTTCACTTCTCTGTCTATAAATAACGTCAGATGCCACTCTTTTTTACACGCTCTGAAAAACCCCGCTCCTGCATGGATGGACTCTTGTGCAAAATGAAGTCCTGTTTGGGAGCCCTGAACAAGCTACTCATTTTTCTTTTCCATCGATTTGTTTCTTTCTGAATACAGATGTTTTTGGAGCACTCATGGTGTGCTGGGTTCTGGGACAAACCCTAGCTTCAGGACCTTCTATGTGAGTGAGTGTCCATTTGTCCATCCATTGAGATGTAGTGTTCACTGGGGACCAACTTTCTGGCTCATTGCCCTGCTGCCCTGTAATCCACATGATACCATAATAGGGAAGCGCCTTTTTATTCTATACAAACTAATCACTAAAGGGATGCTTCAGCTATACAAAATGGGCCATCTCCCGGATCCCTGCCTCCCAGGAAACAAACCTCATGCTAAAATACCTTTGTTTGGCTCATGGGAAGTACCTTGACCAGGCCCACCTGTGAACGGTTACAAGAAGGAAAAAATTAACGCATCCCTTTCAGAGACTAACAGAAACCAGGAAGTGTTCGATTGTTTTTTTCGTTTGTTTGTTTTGGCAGCTCTGGGTCTTCTTCTCTTTGCCTGGGCTTTCTCTAGCTGTGGTGTACTGTGGCGGCTTCTCTTGTGGAGCACAGACCTGCGGGCTTCAGCAGTTGTGGCTCCCAGGCTCTAGAGCACAGTCTCAGTAGTTGTGCTTAGCTGCTCTGCAGCAGGTGGAATCTTCCTGGACCAGGGATTGAACCTGTGGCTCTTACATTGGCAGGTGGACTCTCAACCACTGGACCACCAGGGAAGCCCAGGAAATGTCTAACTTTATTCTCTTCTTTTTAGTATAAAAGAAGCCTGAATTATAACTTAGACAAGATGGTTCTTCTCCATCTGCTGGATTTCTGAATAAACTATTTCTTGTCCCAACAGTTCATCTTTTGATTGGTTGGCCTGTTGTGTGATGAGCAGTGCGAGCTTGAACTCTGTAGAAGTACGGCACTGGGAGAAGGGCTGGGGAGTTTGTTAGAATGCAGATTCTATTCTGAGGGCCTGGGGGCCCTGAGGCTCTGCATTTCTGCTGAGCTCCCAGGAGATGCAAGGCTTCCATCTGAGGGCCCTTCTGAGAACTGCACTGTGTGAGACTGTCCCCTCCATGCTGTCAGCCCGTCCTGACGCTTCTCAGCCTGGCTGCCGCCCCCATCGATTCTCCTGCCCCACCACTGACTCTTGTTTCTGGCCCCTGCCTGCCTTTGTCCCTGTACATGGCAAGGTGTTCCAGATACACCACTCAGTTCCAGAATCATCGCCCTCCATCTCCCACCAATTGCACCTCCTGGATGCCCTCCAAATCTTTCTCAAAGGGCTCTGCCTCCAGGAAACCCTTAGGGTCTGCCCCTCCATGCAAAGCTTTATGCAGCAAGAAATCAACCCTGAATACTCATTGGAAGGACTGATGATGAAGCTGAAACTCCAATACTTTGGCCACCTGATGTAAAGGGTCAACTCATTGGAAAAGACTGTGATGCTGGGAAAGACTGAGGGCAGGAGGAAAAGAGGGCAGCAGAGGATGAGATGGCTGGACGGCATCACCGATTCAGTGGACATGAACCTGAGTAAACTCCAGGAGCTGCTGATGGACAGGGAAGCCTGACATGCTGCAGTCCACGGGGTCTCAAAGAGTCAGACATGACTGAGCAGCTGAACAACAACAAATACAGCAAGAGGGCGTGCAGAACAAGTGATGGACATGGAGGTCTGTCATGCTCCCAGATTAAAGGTGACCGTTTCTGCCTGTGAGTGTGTCAGCAAAGAAGGGAGCTGTTTTCTTTCCAGAGGACAGTGAGCCTTGGAATGAGAGCCCAGTGGTTGCCCCCAAAGAGAGTCCCGATGCCTTTGTTCTAGACAATGTTGAGGTTCGGAGTTGAGCTGTCAGAGGGGTAGAGGGCTGCGGGGAGGGAGGTGGTGGTGGGAAGGGAGAGACTCAGCACCTGGCTTCTTAGAGGCTGAGGGGCGGGAGGTGGATGCTTGTTTGGGTCAGCCCAGGGCTGTGGGCTCCTGAGTGGGGGCAATGACCTGGAGGCCTGGGCAAGACCTCTGAACCAAGGCAGTGATGGAGGATGGGACCCGAGAGCCCTGGTCTGTCATCTGCTTTTGGGTGAGGCTTGGCAGTTACTGTAATTTCATTTCCTTCTGATTCTGGAGGAAGAAACTAAAGCAAGTTTTATTTGATTTAGAAAATCATGAACCAAGCTATCCCTTACTCCTCGAGCATCCTGGAATATCCTCACCCATGAACTGCTCCATGCACAAAGACTGTTCACTTCAGTTTCCTGCAGCAGTTGTGGATTTGGGGCCCCTGAATGCAGCGTGGGGCCAGGGGTATGTGTCTGGGGCGTCAGGGGTCACCTGGGGTGATGGGTTCTCTTCCAGCTGTGGGTCAGTGAGCAGGAGCCCCTGCCCAGTCAATGCTCCAGTCATTCCTATTCATCAGAGTCTTGGGGCCCAGCCACCCAGAGGAAGTATGTGGAGTAGGCATCTCAGTCAGTAACAGCTGCTGTAACAAACACCAGGGATGTGGTGACTTAAACAGCAGATGTTTATTTCTCATAGCATTGGAGGCTGGACTCTGAGATCCGGTTGCCAGCATGGCGGGTTCTGGCATGGACAGCCTTCCTGGCCTGCTGGTATCTGCCTTCTCATTGCATCCTCACATGTCGGGTGTCTCTTTACGATAGGAGATCAATCCCACCATGGGGCTCCACTCTCACGACCTCATCTAATCTGAATTCTCTCCAAGGCCCCACCTCCTAACTCCACCACGTCGGGGGTCAGGGCTTCCATGTACAGATTTGAGGGGAAGCACATTCAGTCCATATCTCCGAACGAGTATGGCAGGTCCCCTGCCCTATATCTCCTCTTCCTGAATGACCAAGGGCACAGGTGAAGAGGCTTCAAGGTGGCAGGAAGCCATGGGCTCTTTGGGGCACTGGCATCCCTCAGCCCCCAGAGCCCTCAATGGAACACCTTCCGTCTCCTATGGAGAGGTCCCCTCTGGCCCTCAAGCTCCTGGTCTCTGATGTGTTGTCTGAGAGTCTGTCCTGTGCTCCTACTGGCTGAGATTCCCTCCTGGAACCCCCAGCCCCTCAGCTATGGTGGGGCTGGTACTGGGGGCATGGATGAAGCTGAGGTGGAGGGCTTGATGCACATAAGCTGGCAGAGAACAGCCCTTCTCTCAGCTCAGCTCTTGAACTTTAGGTTCAGTGGTGAAGATTTCAATTGATCTGAGTCATTGAGCTCTGCAGAGCACAGATCTGAGCCTCAGTTACTTGATGGCCACAGAAACCCACATGCAACACAAAATCCCTAGAAGTAGGCATAGTGGTTCTGGTGAGAGATGATGGGTCCTTGGTATTCCTGCAGGTATGGGGGGAGTTAGGGCCTCGCCGAGCTTACCTGGCTAGAGGAAGGCCCAGAGGTCCAGGCCTATTCTGTGTTTGAGGTTCTGCTGGTGACCCTGTATCCAAGGGCTCTGCTGGTTAATGAGTTAGACCCCGTGGAGTAGCTGTGGGATGCTAGCCAGAGGTTCTCCTAGCACAGAGCCAACAGGGACAGTGGACAGCTGGATGGTCACATCAGAGCCTCCAGGGCTGTGGCTGCCAGAGCCCCTCTGCGTTGTTTGCCCCGTCCTATTGCTGGGAGCATGTTGAGAAGCAGGACACAGGATGGGTCATTGGAAGCAGTGCCTGTTAGTCATCCTTGATGGTTACCCCTTAAGGAGAAGCCGCCTCTGAAATCCCACCCTGCTGCATCCCAGGCTGGCTAATCAGAACCACTGAGACAGAGACAGAGCCTGTTGGTGTGGCCTCCCAGCAGGGTGGGGAGGGTGGCACCCAGGTGATGAGGGGAAGTAGAGGAAGACCTTTCTTTGAGATCTATTTGCTTTTTCCTTTAGATCCTCTGAATTTCTGAACAAATGGTCACTTCTTTGTGGATTCATGAAGGCAAATGATTACAAGAAGACAGGAAGCTGGTGTTCTCCCAAGAACAGGACTGAGGGTGACTGCTGGAGGGTAGAGTGGACCGAGGCCAGGAATGTGCTGGCTCTGATGGGAAAAATTCCCACCAAGATGAAAGTGCCATGGACGCAGTCAAGAGATGATCAAGAAGCCAGCAGCAGGCTCCCGATGGTGGTCAGTGTGGCGTCCACCACTCAGCGCGGGAGGGTGGTCCCATGAGCTGACTCCACGTGGGTCTGGATCCCCAACACATGGCGAGGAGGGAACCAGTGAGGCGAAGTCACCCTATGAGACTGAAGAGCCAGCACAGAAAGTGTTTTGCTCAGTTGATTGAGGTAGAAAACTTGGAACCTTGAGACTCTGAAGATGGGAAGACAGAAATGGACTTTAGGAGGCAGGAGCCAGAAGGCTGTCCAAGGTAAGAAAAAGGAAGCCTTGAAACTAAAGTTTTTGTTTTTGTTTTTGTTTTCTGAGTTTGGACAGGGCTGTCCTTGCTAAAGGGACAATTCACAGGGACTCAAACCTAAGCCAGGAACCTGGGTCTCTCCCTGCTCAGGACAGCTGACCATCTCTGCCCGCCCCCAACTCCGTGCCAAGCTCCATCTTTCCTCAAGTACAGGGTGCTTTCAAGCAGCCTGGCAACTGAAGGGAAAGACTCTGACCTTAAGACTCCCTGCCTAGTCTAGGAGGAAAGGTGATGGAGCCGACACATTCAGCTGGTTCCCTGCTTCCCTCCCACCTTTCCTGTCTCTTCTTCCTTTTATCTTGGTGCTTAGTATATTTTTGTTACTGAGGCAACAATCACATAACTCAAATTAACCAATCTAGTACATCCTCAAGGTTGTGCAAACATCACCTCTATCTAGTTTCAAAACATTTCACCAACCTAAATAAAAACCCCCACCCGCCATTCAGTCTCTTCATTCTCCTCCCTGCTCAGATCTCCAATTTCTTTCAGCAACTTTGCACAGTTTTCCATTTAGAAGCATTCCACCTCCATGGCTTTATTCCTAGGTATTTTATTCTTTTGCATGTCATCAAAAACACAATTGTTTTCTCAATTTCCTTTCAGTATGGTTCATTGGTGGTGGATGGAAACGCAACTGATTTGTGTGTTGCTCTGATGTCCTGCAACTTCTCTGAGTTTACTAACTCTAGTAGAAGTGCATGCGTGCACGTGTGTGTGTGTGTGTGTGTGTGTGTGTGTGTGTGTGTGTGTGTTTGAGAGTTTCAATATATAGAATCATGTTACCTGTGGATGGAGATAATTTTATTTCTTCTCCTCCAGTTTTTCCAAAAAGCACTGAGTGTCAGTCTTCCTTTCTCAGTTTACCTTCCAGCTTCTCGCCCAGGAACCCCCTGACCCCCTTGCCCAGCCTGGGTTAGCTGTTCCCGCTTATGTGCCCCATTCCCTGCTTGTCCCTGTTATTACGCCCCACCTGCGTTGTCATCGCCTGTCTGCCTGTCTCCATGTCCTGTGCGGGTATGGATGGTACCCATGGAGACCACATAGCCAGCATGGGACTGGCATGCAGTAGGTCTGCGTGCACTTGGGCGACAGTGGCAGTTCTGCAGAGTGGCCCCATCACTGCACCTTGAACACCTCCTACCATCCCCCACTCCTGGAATATCTCATCATACTACCACCTCCCTTCCTGAAAAGACACCTCAAATTCACAGAGTGTCGTGGTCCTGCCTTCCAGACCTGTACAGAATGAGGATCACGCCTGGGGTCAGGAGGGGACGATGAAGACATCGAAGGTCACTCTGGCCACAATAAGCTAAGTATAAACACTGCTCTGATAAAACAGCAGTGGTGTCTTCCCAATTTGCAGAAGGAAAGCCATGTTAATGATGACATTTTCTCAATCTTACTTTCTATCCCAAAATCTTTTTTAAACCTTGGGTGGCAGTGGTCGCTTGCACCCAGATGGGCACAGATACACAGTGATGGATATGTGGGAATAAGGAGTACAGGGACCACCTGACAGAAGGTGAAACCTCGGCAGTATCTCTCCTGAGGGTGCTGGACACAGAGGCAATGTAGCCACTGCCAGAGATGCTGCACAAGGCAGAGAATGTGGGCAAGAAATACCCCACCTTCTCCCCACCTTCCTGCACCCTGATGGACCACGTCCACCTAGAAGCCAAGGACTTAGGAACCCAGGAAACACAACATATAGGGGCTAAGTCCACGGACAAGCATCACGTGGTTCCAAGTGAAATATCACAAGTGACTCAGTCCAGTCATTTGATAAAGTGGAAACTATCACTATAATCCCATCCCTTAGGTGGTGGTTGTTATTGTTCAGTCATGAAGTCATGTCTGACTCTCTGTGACCCCCTGGACTACAGCACGCCAGGCTCCTCTGTCCTCCACTATCTCCCGGAGTTTGCTCAAATTCATGTCCGTTGAATCGGTGATGCTATCTAACCATCTCATCCTCTGCTGCTCCCTTTTCTCCTTTTGCCTTCAGTCTTTCCAGCATCAGGTAACAGATGAGAAAATTGCCCAAAGAAGGGTGCAACTCGCTGGCTGATGAGCAGTAGGAGCTGGACCATGATCTACATCTCACATCCAGAATGTCCATCTCCTACCACACTGCATCACTGTACATTTAAAACAATCCCCTAGGGATGGAATATCTGTAACACACAAGTCCTGGAATGGGGTGGTGGGTGGGGGGAAGTTTACCCAGCTACATGAGTCATAGTCTCCCACATTTAGAAGAACCTGCAGCCCAACTGCCTTGCTTTTTTTCTAGGTACGTCCCCTCCCAACAGCCCCACATGCTCATCATTATCTTGTAAAAGACAAATATGGTTTATGCAAACTCTCTTGGTATGTTTCTGGCTTGTCTCTTTTGAAATGATTTCCCCTGAAATGTACGTCTGGCTATTACCATTTTGCACACAATAGCAAAAACACAAGCCCTCTTGAATTTATTAGAGGATTGTGATTTTAATCATCTTTTATGACCCACCTTAATTGTATATCATTTTTAATGACAGTTGAAAAAAATAAGTTATTCTTGCTGACATTTTTATGACCTATTTAATATCACAGATCAGGAGTTTTATTGGATTGCATTCTGGGTATGACATACAAACTGAGAAACCAGAGGGGAGAAAAGTGGCCTGGCCGAGTTATAGATTGCAAGGAGGGAAAAACGCTGATGTCTTACAGGAGAATTGCTCCAGATTACACGGGTTACCCTGGGCTTTTATTTCTGTGTCTGTATAATAATTGTAATTTTACTGCAAAAGCTGAGTGTTGGGTAAAGACTTCCCTTAAGGGGTAATTTGATTTAATAAAAAAGCTCTGCCCAGGGTCAGTATTACAGAAAACCAGGGGATGTTTCAAGAGCCTGCCTCCCATCTCAGACAGCAGCTACTTTCCCACAGGGCTGTTTTGCTGGCTTCTGGTCCGGTAGAGAATTTGATTTCTTAATACAGTTCTGTAGTACAGGGGCAAAAAAAGTTAAAGACTTGCTAATTGTTAAATAAATGATGCCTTAACCTCTTTTCAAAGTTTCAAGTGTGGAAAGCCCTAAACCAACCCAGGAAAAGGCTCTGCTTGGGGTCCCCACCTAAGGCCTGCTCAGGATCCTATCCCATTAAGGCCAGCTCCTATTAGGGACACCTCGGGCTGTCTTAGGTCTTCTCTCATGGGGAAGGGGTTAAAGTGATTGGCAAGTTCTCTCTGTGCATCTCGAAAGGCCAGCCCCTGACTTCTGAGCGCTCATGGCCTCTCCCTTCCTGAATCTGGCCTCGCACACCTATGGAGTTGATGTAGCACAGATAGTCAGCTTTAACTTAATGCTTCTTTGAAGCCAAGACTCCAAATGCCCTCCATCCAGCCAAGATGGTTGCCTAAATTATCTCCCGAATATTCTTTCATTTTCCCAGATAGGAATACCTAATGGGGACGGGATGCTGGGGATAGGGCTGCAATTGGCCCACCAGGTAAAGTCCTAATGAGACCTTTAACTGCACATGAGACCTAGGAGAGATAGAGGGTCTTGTCTGTGAGAATCTGGATAGATGCAAGGGGGCAGAGCAAGGAGCAGCAGGCTCAGAAGCTCCCAGGAGCCCTTAGCGAGTGCGACCTAAATGATCGTGTGGACGGCTGCTCATAATTTATTCTGTGGTGTCACATTCTGCTGAGCAGAGATGCACATGTGTGTCCTGTCACTCTTTACTGGGGGTTTAAGAAGTTGGTGCTGCCAGGAAATCTTTTTCTCCAGAATAAACACACATTCCTCCTAGAGAATTCCTTCTTCCGCATGTCAGATCTGATGGGATTCACACGAACCCCAATGAACCGCAGCCAATTAGACACCAAGCGACACCAAGCTGGCTGCCTCCCTCCGACACTGCTCATCAGAAGCCCTGCTTTCCACGGGCACCTCTGTTTAGTGCTATTCCAATTCCAGCCCTGACAACAGAAGAAACGCTGCAGCCAAAATGTTGTCTGTGTCTGTGTTTTTCTCTCTGCGGTTTGCCCACTTTGCATCTGTTAGGATATCTTGAACTGCACAGGAGGAGCAGGTGGGAGTCTGCCCGAACCTGCACAAATCCCCTTCTGGAGAGGCAGAGGGCATCACCTGCCTGCCCTTGGTCTCCGCACTCCCTGCCTGGTGTGTGTTCTTGTGCGTGCTCAGTTGCTTTTGCACTCCCATGGACTGTAGCCCACCAGGCTCCTCTGTCTATGGAGTTTTCCAGGCAAGAATACTGAAGTGGGCTGCCATTTTCTACTCCAGGGGACCTTCCTGACCCAGGGACCGAACCCACGTCCTTTATGTCTCCCACATCGGCAAGCGGATTCTTTACTACTAGCGCCACCTGGGGCCCCTTCCAATATCCCAGAGGCGGCCAGTGGTGCAAACCCTGTCCCTTCATCTGCTCATCTGCGTGTCTGCTTCCGGTTTCCCCTGTGAGCTAGGACACCCACTGCCCACTGCTGGCCAGTTCTGCAGGACTATCCACTTGGGACCCTCCTCTTTATCTGCAGTGACAGCAAGCACTTCTGAGCAACTGATACACATGCCTTCATTCCTTGAGATGCTACAGATGGCATCTACCAAGTACCAGTTCTATTATAGGTCAGGTACATGGCTGAACCACATGGACCTCCACCCATCCTCTCATGGGGTAAATCTATTGAGGGGAGGCAATGAAGGAACAGGTAAGTCAATTATATTAACAAGCGAGATGATGAAAAAAGCTGTGCAGAGACACAGGTGAAGGAGGGAAGTCAGTGATGGCCAGGGAGAGGGCAGAGCAGGGTGGGGAGGATGGAGAAGATATAGGGGAGACAAGGAAGGATGGAGGGGAAGATGGAGGGAAGGATGCAGGGGAAGATAAAGGGGAGGCTGGAGAGGATGGAAGTGTGATTCTAGAGATGAGATGCCAGGGTCCAGCCACGGTGGATCCAGGGAATTCTAAGGGTGGATGGCGTTGGCGAGGAAAACATCTATTTATTAATATAAGATTAGATTAGGAAGAAATAGTGTAGTAGGAAAACTAAGTGGAGAAAGAGGGCTGAATAATTTGGATTACGCGGAAGACCAATAAAATTCCAGACAAGGAATTTGCATAATCTACGTTGGGCCACCAGCACTCGCTTAAATATCTAAGGGTGCCTCGCCTTAGGCTTCCTTTCACGCGGGTCTTAACAGCCAGGGCAAGTAAGTAGACTTGGTGAGCCTCCACGCCCCAGATGGGAATTCCGCCTGAAATTAAAGTAAAGAGGAGAGGGAAGGAAAGGGAGAAACGGAGAGAGAGAGAGAGAGAGAGAGAGAGAGACACGGGGGAAACCAGCCCAGCGACTGGCTCCATCCTCTAATGTTCAGAGGGCCTTTTATACTTTTGATAAAACATGGAGATCAATGGGTAACACAAAGTTATGCAGTGTTAGCAGCCTAGACCCTTATCAAAACCAGGCTTTTCTCTCTGCATACCTAATTGTATACACAAGTCTTAGGTGATTTACATCATCTTCTGACCAAAAAGGCCAACTAACATTTTACAGCCTTTTTTCTGATAAGGGTTTGTCAACCAGACTTATTTGTGTTGATCTTCCCAAAGTCTGGTGCCATTCTCAGAAAGCACTAAATAAAGTTACATTCTTATATAGCAAGGACACAAGAGGAGTTCAGTGATATATAACAAAGAGAAAAGTAATTAACTCAAAAGTCTAGTGTTGCTAACATCAAAACTACTATATATCTTTTCCATATCCCGTTTACATTGATTAACATCCTCCCAGGTGCCTAAAAGATAAAGAATATGGAGGTCTGGCAGCAGTCATTGAGTCAACAGTGAAAACCCTCTACCAATATGATTTTCAACTCTTTAGAAAAGGCTCTGTATCTTTAAGATGCTTTTAAGCTTTGTGCCTCTCGCAGTTGGGGGGGTGCAAGCAATTCACAAGCTGTAAGAATTCCGGGGGAACCTGTTAGGCAAGCTAGAGAGCTATCAGAGGGGTTTAACTGAAACATCCCTTTCAAATGCAGAAGACTAAAGCCCTGATTTGACTTTTTTCCAGAGAATATCAGAAAAGTGGAAAAGCAGAGTACAAAAGCCGGCAGATTTTTTTTTTGGGGGGGGGGTACATGCTCAGGAAATTTCACGGGGACCCCTGAAGTCTGATCACAACCTTGCGTATGTCAGCTTCCTTCCTCATGACCTTGTCACGGGCGGGATTCCTCACACTGGCTTCTGGCAATGAGATATGACCTGAGAAGGAACAAGTGTGGTCCTGAGGTTGTCCAGCAAGAGAACAGGAAGTGTACCTCTGGGCATGAGGAGGCATGAGAAGGGGAGGCTGCAGGCTCCCAGTGATCTCATGGAGTGGGGGGTGGGCAGAAGCAGAGCGTGAAGGGCCCACAGGGACAACAAAGACGTGGCTCTGATATGGAGAAGCTGCGGGTTTTGAGAGAGGGGTGGAGAATCTGGTTTGTGGTTTAGGCCCCCAGGGCTGTAGTGAGACTGTAGGGGTTGAGGACAGAGGCAAAAATAGCAGAGAAGGCCAACAGGATGAGGCAGGTAGGAGGTGATACTGATGGGCCAGGGCAGTGATGGGGAAGGAGTCCTGGGTTCTGGGTATATCATGACAGTGGAGCCAACAGAACTTGGTGATGACTTGGATGAGGGAAAGAGGAGTCAGGCAGGACCCCTGGGGAAATGGAGATGACCACATAGGGGGCTGTCTAGAAAATCTAAGCTTGAAGCACAAGCAAAGAAGTAGGAGTGTTCAGGCATCCAGTGTTCAGAGGAACAACTCTGGGCAGGGAGACAATTTTTGTGTCATTACCCAATAAGTGGGAGTTTTAAAAATCTCCAAAAGGCATGAAAGCACCCAACAAAGTGTACAGCATAGATAAAGTGACCAAGAAGCCCAGCCCCAAGCCCAGGGCTCTCCTGCGAGACAAGGGCAGTGGGGAGACCAGTGAGAGAGACTCAGCAATGCTAGAATGCTTCAGGTGATGCTGACAGGTTAGGCAAGATGAGCCCTGGGAATTCAGCCACTGGATCCTCCAACCAGGGTTAGATCCTCCAACTGGCTTACATCCCTCATAACCTTGACAGGCGTCACTGCAATACAGCCAGAGTGGACAGTCTTGAATGGAGAGAGGCTTGCTTCATTTCCAATATATGCTTTTTTAAGCTTTATTAGGGTATAATTGGCATAAAATAAAATACATGTGTTTAAAGTGTACAATTTGATAAGTTTTGACATATAGGTGTGTCTATGAGCTTACACGTACATAGGTACATCTGCACATGTGCTAAGTTGCTTCAGTCATGTCTGACTCTTTGAAGCCCTATGAACTGTAGACTGCCAGGCTTCTCTGTCCATGGGATTCTCCAGGCAAGAATGCTAGAGTGGGCTGCCATTTTCTCTTCCAAAGGATCTTCCTGACCCTGGGATTGAACCCTCATCTCTTATGTCTCCTGCACTGGCAGGTGGGTTCTTTACCACCAGGCCACCTGGGAAGCCCCACATAGATGTGCATATGTATGTATATATGTCTGTAAAATCAATAAAGATCAGGAACACATCTCCAACCCTCAGAAATCTGTGATCCTACTTTCTTGCCCCTCCCAGCTGACGATCTGCTTGCAGATGTAGGTCAATAGGTCAAATTGCATTTCTAGAATCTCAGTCACAAGTTAATGGAATCATACAGTATGTATTGTTTTTTTGTCCGGCTTTTTCCCCCTTGACCTGCTCTGTTTTGAGATTGATCCTATTCCTTGCTGAGTAGTGTTCCATCATATGGACAAACCAGTTTGTTTATGCGTTTGTCTCCTGATGAATATTTGGGTCATTTCTAGTTTTTATTAGATATTTATAATCGGTTCAGTTCAGTTATTCAGTCATGTCCAACTCTTTGTGACCCCATGGACTGCAGCACACCAGGCTCCCCTGTCCATCACCAACTCCCAGAACTTGCTCACACTCATATCTATTGAGTCAGAGATGCCATCCAACCGTCTCATCCTCTGTCGTCCCCTTCTCCTTCTGCCTTCAATCTTTCCCAGTGTCGGGGTCAAAGCTATTTATAACTGCCACAAATAAAGCTAATGAACATTTGTGAACAATCCTTTGTATGAATGGTCAAGTACATTCACTTTTCTTGAGTAAATGCCTAGGAGGGCATTTCATTGGCTGGATTATATGACAGGTACATGCTTAACCATTTAGGAAACTGTGAAACTGTTTTCCAAAGGGGCCCTACCACTAATCTTTCTCATGAGCACCATATGTAGGGACAGAAAGAGTTCCACAGGTGTCTACAACTCCCAGGGTTCATTGCTGTGAAGCTGGCCACACCTGGCCTTCAGCTGTTCACTGACATCCAGCTGACCTCTTCCAGTTTTCTTCCTCCTATCTTCTACCATGGATGTTGTTCCTGAGTCACTCAGTCGCGTCTGACTCCTTGTGATCCCACAGACTGCAGCACACCAAGCTTGCCTGTCCTTCACCTGGAGTTTGCTCAGACTCAAGTCCATTGAGTCAGTGGTGCCATCCAACCATCTCATCCTCTGCTGCTCCCTTCTTCTCCTGCCTTCAATTTTTCCTAGCACCAGGGTCTTTTCCAATGAGTCAGCTCTTTACATCAAGTGGTCAAAAGATTGGAGCTTCAGCTTCAGCATCGGCCTTTCTAATGAAAATTGGGGTTGATTTTCTTTACAATTGACTGGCTTGATCTCTTTATAGTCCTAGGGACTCTCAAGAGTCTTCTTCAGCACCACAGTTGGACAGCATCAATTCTTTGGTGCTCAGCCTTCTTTATGGTCCAACTCTCACATCAGCACATGACTACTGGAAAAACCACAGCTTTGAGTAGAGGGACCTTTGTCAGCAAAGTGACGTCTCTGCTTTTTAACATGCTGTCTATGTTGGTCATAGCTTTTTTTTCCCAAGGAGCAAGCGTCTTTTAATTTCATGACTGAAGTCACCATTTGCAGAGATTGTGGAGACCAAGAAGATAAAGTCTGTCACTGTTTTCATTTTTTCCCCATCTATTTGCTGTGATGAGGTGTGTCCATATGTCCCAGACCTCCTGGGGGACCTGCTCACCCTCGGATTTCAGGCTAGTTGGTTCCCCTGTGACCTCAGCTTTCTGATGGGTTCAAGAAGAGTGGAGTATGGTAGATTTTCTGATTTTGTCTTATTATTGTAGGAGTGACATTTTCTGCTTTCTACACCTGATATGGAAAAGGAGCTAGTATTCAGTGTGTGTGCATGCGTGCTAAGTTGCTTTAATCGTGTCAGACTCTTTGTGACCCTATGGAATGTAGCCTGCCAGGCTCCTCTGTCCATGGGATTCTCTTAATTCTCTTCAAGGCACTTCTACTTCTAATACCAACTCAGTTCACAGGTGAAGGAACGAAGGCAGAGTGAGAGTTTGTGTGCCACCCAACGTCAAAGAGCTATGAAACCACACAGCCACTATGGAAAACGGTAGGTTGGATCCTCAAAAAAAAAAATAAAAAAACAGAGCTGCCCTGTGATCCAGCAATGCCACGTCTAAGTACAGATCTGGAGGAAATTGTCACTCCCTGGAAAAGATATCTGCACCCCCATGTCCACGGCAGCATTATTCACAACTGCAAAGGCATGGAAGCAACCCAAGTATTTGCTGACTGACACATGGGCAGAGAAATGTGGTGTATATATGGGATTAAAATGGAATACTGCTCACCATGAGAAAGAAGGAAATCCTGCCACTGGCAAGAACACAAATGAACCTTGTGGACATTATGATAAGTGAAATAAGTCAGAGAAAGACAGATTTATGCTCTCACTTATATATGAAATCTAAAAACGTTGAACTTCAAAACAAAGTAGATGGCTGGCTCTCAGGGGCTTGGAGTTGGAGAAAAAGAAAAGCATTGGCTAAAACGTCTAAGCTTCCAGTTATATAGTGAATACCTTGTGGGGATGTAGCATGCAACATGGCGACTACAGTTAATAATGCCGCACTATTCACCTAAAAACTGCTGCGAAAGTAGGTTTTAAATCATTGCCACACACACATATACACACACTCCTACATACACATACACACCAGGATAGCCAAGTGAGGTCATGGATAGGCTAGCTAACCTTTTTGCAAAAAGCATTTCATAATATATAATATATAAATCATCACATTACAAACCTTACACTTGTACAATGTTACATGTCATTTATATCTCAATAAAACTGTAAATAAAAAAGAGTTAATGGGCAGGGCTGAGATTTGAACACAGGCAGCTTGGCTCCAGAACTTGCCTTCTTAATCATTAAACCCTACCACCTGCCAAGCCCTGGAGAAGGAAATGGCAACCCACTCCAATGTTTTTACCTGGGAAATCCCATGGACAGAGGACCCTGGCAGGCTACAGTCCATGGGGTCTCAAAGAGTCAGACACAGCTGAGGACACACACACATACAGCTACTAAGCACACAGTAGGACCTTAATTAGTGTCTGTTGAATTGGACAGAAGGAAGGAGAAAGAATGAGTTCTGCTGGCCTTGGCAATGTCACCCGCTCTGAGATGCCCATGTCTATGGATGTCCCTGTGTGACACTTGCCCTCCTCTAACCTGGCTTCCTGCAGGTAAGACCTCGCTCACACCACACCAACTCTTGGATCTGCAGAGGTCCAGAATAACTCCTTGTGCGAGACCCTTTGGCAAAAGTCTTTGGTGCAGGGCTGTAATTGATTTCTGTATGGGGAGCATTCATATACACGGCAAGACAATTACATTGTCAGAAATTCCCAACCGCTTAGATGTGTTCAAATTGTATTTTCAGAGATTCTTACAGCTTTTAAATCATTATCTGCCATCCATTGGAAGGATTTAATGGACTTCTTGTGAGTACCTTCATAAAGTACCCGCTAAATAGATCTGAACTACTACAGTCTCCTGTTCTTGCTGACAAAGTAATTTTGTATCATTAGCTTCAGCGGTTCAAGTACAAATCAGAAGGCGGAATGCACACACGCACCATTAGGGAACACAATATGATTGCTTTCTAGACATATTGGAGCTACTTGTGGAAATTGGGGAAATCTTGCCATTTTTAATATGCTAATGCCTACTTGAATTCTTTTCCTTGGTGCCCTTCAATTCAAAATGAAATGCTCTTCATAGAGATTTTGCCTTTTTCAGATGGCAATGTTTAAGGATATGGATTAAAAAAATAAAGTTCTCCTACTTCCTAAGGACTTCGCCCCCTCCACCTTCCCATCTTGGGATAGATGTTCTTGAAAAAATAATGTATCAATAAAAAGTCAACCCACACTGCTTGAAAGTCAGGAGACTGCACTAACCATCTGGTACCTTCCAGCAGGTCGATTTACCCCTCTGTGCTTAGTTTACCCTTCACAAGCGGACTCTCAAGGTCCTTCAAGCATCAGTCGTTTGGAGCAGATTCTAATCCCATGTGTGTGCACGTGCATCTGTGTGTGTGCATGCATTCATGTGTGTGAGTGTGTGTGACCACAGCTGCACCTGGGATGTTGGTTAGCAAACAGTGAACCCATTCAGTTTCTCAGTAGCACACTGACCTCTGGATATAGCACACTGGACCTCAGAGGGGGCAAAAGAAAAGCCTCTGATGATCTGCAATTTACAACTGTCTATGAATGACTGACACCCTGGATGAGAGCCACTGGGGAAAGGTCCTTATTAGAGTGAATCTCACATAGTCATTGCAGTCTGAGTGCCCTGACGTGTTTTTAAATTTCCCTTTAAACATTTGCCATCATGGTTATGACTGCTGTTGTTATCACCATTGCCATTATTTTGCCTGGAGAATTATCCCAGGAGGCACCAGATGGTTACTAAGAAATTGTCTTGAGATGCCTTTCTGAGAATGTGGGTCTATGCCTGCAAGTCCTAAACACTGGGAGGTGTGGGCATGCATGGGAAATAAAAGCAACCCTTGCACAGATCTCCCCAAGGAAACTAAATAGGCATGCCTATATCCAATCGGACATGAAATGTAGGAGGCTGGAAAACTGTAACCAAGGGTCAATGGCCAGAAAATACACACCTTAGCTGCGAATCTGCACACCCTCAGAGCGCTTCAATGCAGTTCATGCGCATTTAGTCGACCAGCACAGATTTCCACTCGTCTATTGAATATAGCAGATCAGACAGGATGATAGAAAACAAATACCATCTTTCTGGAGATCCCCAGCAAGCACAGGGCAGTAAAGCTGACAGAAAGTCATTACATTGTGTTTGTAAAATACATTCAAAGAAGGACAAGTAGGAATTGCGCTGAGCAGCAGAAACAGAACCAGTTTCTGTAGTTTGGTGGCCACTAAACTGAGACACGAGCAAATAAACATGAACTTCTGGGGTCTTTCCCAAGGTTTCATGTGTGACCTGGTTACCACTCAAGTTTCCCATGTTGGGTAGCTTGCCCCTGCAACACAGTTCACAAGCCCGGGTCAGGGGCCACCAGAGCCCTCACTGGATCCCTCTGATCCATGTAGACTTGCTCAGATTGAAGCATCTCAGGACTTCCCTCTGGACCGGTGGTTAAGATTTCACCTTCCAGTGCAGGGGGTGCAGGTTCAATCCCTGGTTGGGGAGCTAAGATCCCGCATACCTTCCAAAACAGAAAACAGAAACAATATTGTAACAAATTCAATAAAGACTTTTTAAAGCTGCTGCTAAGTTGCTTTAGTCATATCCGACTCTTGTGAGACCCCACAGATGGCAGCCCACCAGGCTCCCCCGTCCCTGGGATTCTTCAGGCAAGAACACTGGAGTGGGTTGCCATTTCCTTCTCCAATGCATGAAAGTGAAGAGTGAAAGTGAAGTCGCCCAGTAGTGTCCAACTCTTAGCGACCCCATGGACTGCAGCCTACCAGTCTCCTCCATCCATGGGATTTTCCAGGCAAGAGTATTGGAGTGGGTTGCCATTGCCTTCTCCAAAAGACTTTTTAAACGGTCCTCATCAAAAAAAAAAAAAAAAAGTCACCGTCCACACCTGGGCTACTTCTCCAGGTGTGGCGAAACCTGCCCCAGGGTAGCCAGGACACAGAACAGCTGCTTGGACCCTTCTTCTTCAAGCAGAGTCACTGGGGGCCTCGGGATGCCTCTCCACATTCAGACTCATTTGTCGGTCCCACCAGCCACAGTTCCTCTTAAAGCTAGTACTGTCAAGGGAAGAAACAGACTCCAGCCGCTCACCTATGCAGCAGCTTAGGCAAGAGCAGCGCAGAATGCAGATTTCATCTCTCCTCCCGAGTGAAGCGCGCCCCTGGAAGCATGCCGAGGCTCATCAGGTTTGGTCCCCGTCACATCCCAGCAGACTCGACGGTGACATCTCGCCGACAGCCCGTTCACACATTGCACCCAGCTCCTTGATTGGCACCACTTTACTTGGAAGGAGTTGTTACGGTGAAAGCGCTTGAGGCCAGCTCCTTGCCCCACCTTACAGGAAAGACCTAAACTCCCAGCATTCCTCGAGCCCTGATTTGTCTGAGGGGCGATGCCGACAGAGAGGGATTGACAGGGGATCCCAGGGGGGCAGACACTTCAGCTCTTTTCTGTTCCACTCTTCTCACCGCGGTTTCCTTGATCTCTTTAATATACACAACAAACAGGGCATCTGGCAAATGTGAACGTTCGTAGCAAGCTCATCCCCTCGTTGCTCAGCTGGCAAAGAATCTGCCTGCAAAGCAGGAGACCCTGGTTTAATTCCTGGGTCAGGAAGTTCCCCTGGAGAAGGGCTAGGCTACCTCCTCCAGTATTCTTGGCCTTCCCTGGTAGCTCAGACAGTAAAGAGTCTGCCTGCATTGCCGGAGACCTGGGTTTGATTCCTGGGTTGGGAGGATCCCCTGGAGAAGGGTATGGCAACCTACTCCAGTACCCTTGCCTGGAGAATCCCATGGACAGAGGAGCCTTGCAGGCTACAGTCCATGGGGTCACAAAGAGTCGGACATGACGGAGTGACTAAGCACAGCACAGCACGAATAGATAACCACCGAAATTGCCCCAAGGTCTCAGATAGGCTGGAGACAGACTCTATATGGAGAGCGGTTCCTGCAACCAGATGCAGATGAGCCCTTTTTAATGAAAACATCCCTCCACTGGGCCCCAGGGATGCAGGGATGAAAGAGACCTCACAGGCTGGTGGGAGATGGGGACCCATAGGCAGGAAATTGGAGTATGCTGTGATGAGGGGCATGATGTAGGTAAGTGGGGACTGAGGTGTTTGGGACACTGAATGTCCCCTTAAATCAGACATTGTGAGAGGGGGAGGGAGAGGCATGAAGGCGATGCTCTAGAGAAATGTCAGCCCCCAAAGACAGAGGAATGACATGCCAGGGAGTCTACTTAGGGAACAAAAGTAAGTCCAGTGGGGAGGTGCTGAGCAGTCACCTTCCAGGTGAGGATGCAACCTCAGGTGAGGGTGCCTTGGCTTCCCTGCTCCCCTTAAAACCTCCAAATTACCTAAAGAGTCCTTTCAGTCCTTGGAAGGAAACCAAACCGACAAATGGGTTGGGAGCCCACAGGAGATGTTAAGGTCTGGGGACAGGCAGTTGTCACCTGCCTTCCTGTTCCCAGACCTGTGTCTACAGCAGCACCAAGCACCTGATTTACAGAACCTGGACAAGAAGAGGGACATGCTGGGGACGCCACCAGTGCCCTTCAAGTTAGGATGAGCCCTTGGTGTGATCCCAAGGGGAGGAAGAAGCTGTCTGCCAGGATGGGCGAGAGTGTGCATGCCTGACCAGGCAGAGGGCTTCAGAGTTGAGCCCTGGCACTGAGGGTCACTTCATGTCAGCCCTCAGTCCTTTCAGGTGTAGTTTTCAAAGCTTGGAACTGTGCCTTGTTGCTAAACTGAGTTAGGTGTTGTTGTTTTAAGATTAGTTTAATTTTCTCATGGTCTTGTGACTCCAGGCATGTAATCTCCTTGCCAAGTCTCCAGTCTGTAAAATGGGAAGACAGCTGTGTGCTCTCTATGCCACTGCCATGAGCACAAGTAGAGGGCACGTGAGCACACCCAGAGGGCCCAGGGCATGTGGCCTTGTAAGTGATGGTTGTTACATTTCACCACTTTCACTGAATTGTGATTATACTTGTATTTTAATTGTGACTGTTTTTTGTTTTTTTGTTTTGTTTTGTTTTGTTTTGTTTTTGTCAGCCCTCCTCTGGCTCTTCCCCCTTCTTTGGTCTCGTACATGCCTGTTGTAAGTTTGGCTGTCCATCCCAGACCCTGTGCTGGGGAACCCTCCAGGATGGAGGCCTGGGGAACAGACACACCTCCCATCTTGGAAGATTAACAAAAGATGGCCCTGTCCACCCTCTGACCCCTTGAAGGTGGAGCAAAGGATGAAGACTGCATCCAGCATTGGTTCTGCCCTGGCCTCTGGCTCTCACGTGACTGATCCTGAAACCTCAGGGTGGAGTCAGTGCTGGCTGTGGGCAGTCAGGGACGCCATGTCCAGCCAGCTTTCCTTGGCCTCTGCAGTTGCTTGGGCTATCCTGGCAATAGCAAGAAGGTCTTATGAGCTACCCATGAGCCTTCCAGTAAATCCGGTCTACTTAAGTAGCAGAGGTGGTTTCTGGGGATGGTAATTAAGAACCTTGAATTGCAAATCAATAGTCGGTCCTTGAAGTAGTAGCTTATCTGCATGAACTGGGATGGACAGAGACCAAGAGGGGCTCACCCTCACCCTCTGAGACAGAGACCACTCCTCCCTCTGCTCTTCTGTCTATCCGTCTCTGTCTCTCTCTACAAGACCCCATGCCCTTTGTTCCATCAGATCCCACTGGGGCCAAAAGCAGCATCAGGAAACCCAGAAGTGACAAGTCCTCAGCTGTGCTTAAAGCCCTTCTGTTCTCCTGGTACCTGAACCCCATTGATCCTGCTGAGCTCTTCTAACTCACTTGCAAATTGACATTGGCTTTAACCCTGAGTCCTAACTGTGAGCTTCCCTGATGGCTCAGCAGGTAAAGAATCTGCCTGCAATGCAGGAGACATAGGAGATGCAGGTTCAATCCCTGGGTAGGAAAGATCCCCTGGAGGAGGGCATGGCAATCGATTCCAGTATCTTGTCCAGAGAATTCCATGGACTGAGGAGTCTGGCAGGCTACAATCCACAGGGTCAGAAAGAGTTTGACACAACTGAGCACGTATGATGTGCCTAATATGGAAGGGAAAGCTTTGCCACTGCTAATTGGATTTCTTGTTTCAAGATAGGGGAGTGAGCCATCCTGACCTTTTAAAATCAGCCTCCTTTTACACCCAGTCATCCGAGGGTCAGCCTTGGATGGAGAAAGCTCTGTCCTCCCCTGGAAGCTCAGCGACCCCAGCCAAATCCTTCCCTCTCCCTGGGCCTCGGTTTCCTGAGCTGTGAAATTAGAGGGTTCTCTCCTTCAGTTACCCAATTAACACTTTTGTGTAGAGCAAATACGATTGCCTCTTGAGTGAGTCAATGAGTGACTCATGGAACGTGCCAGGACAGGGCTTCAGTAAATATTCTACATCCTCATTGTCGGGTGATGAAAGTCATTGGCTGTCAAGGGCACAAGATTTTCAGGGAAGTTGGCTATCATCACCCTGGGGTCCAGAACCAGCACTGCCTACTGCCCTCACTGGGCTGGAGGGAGACATGCATGTCGTGGGTCCAGGCAGGGCAGCTCTTCTTCCTTTGAGCTCCTTTGAATGTCAACTAGTCGCAAAGCCCGAATCCACAGGGGCGACAGGAGGACAAGATGGGGAAATGAATTCAACACATTCTCAAACACACATTTGAACAGGAAAATTAGACTTATCCACAGAGAGCTCTTTGGTGATGATGTTTGCTTTAAAAACAGGACAAGGGCCCCTGGGCCTCTACTCTGTGTTAACTTGGGAAGTCCTGCCCCAGCCTCTGGCTCCTCCTGTCACCGTCTGCCTTCCGTCCCAGGTATGAGTGAGGGTAGCCGATGGGACAGTGAAAGTAAGGAAAGCACCGACTCAGTGTCGCAACTCTTTGGATTAACCATCAGAACGGCTGCTGTCATTCCCAGGATGGGAGTGGGGAGACTGAGGCTGCCTGACCTTGAATAACGCAGCTGATGATGGCAGAGGGTGGGGTGCTCTGACTCCACAGCTATTGCCCATCACGATGGAAACAGAGGGGCAGTGACAGCCCCTGGGGGTTCAGGATGGGAAGCAGGTGCCATGAAGCACCAAGAAGAGGAAAAGCACCCCCCAGGCATGCCCACATCCTGAGCCCAGACTGTGAACTGTCACCTTACAGGACAAAAGGATGTTGCAGGTGTAATTAAGGTAAGGACCTTGAGATGGAGATTCACCTTGGCTTATCCAGGTGGCTCAAATTCAACCCCAAGGACCCTTGCAGAGGGGAGGCAGGAGAGTCAGAGTCAGAGAGAGGTTAAAAAATGACGTGCTTTTGCAGATGGAAGAAGGGGCCACAAGCCAAGAAATGTGGGCACCTCTAGAGGCTGGACAATGTACGAAGTGGGCTCTTCCCACAGAGCAGCCAGAAGCAAACAGCCCTGCCTGTATTCGACTCAGCCAATTCTGGCCTCCAGAACTGCCACAACATGTGTGCTGTGTTGAGCCACTGTTGTCCTTTGTTACAGCAGCAAAAGGAAAGTCTTGCTGCCCCCAGAGGGAGGCCGGCAGGTGTGGATCAAGCCTGCCTCTTGCCAGCCCCATGACCAACGTCAGTTGGGTGAAGCCTCACTGGGAAGCGGAAGTGGTAAGAGGCCCTCCCTCCCACGAGTGGCCACAAAGCCCTCAGAGCAGTGCCTGCCTGGCAAAAGCTGGGTACCAACATGATGCGGGACACAAAGGGAGCATCAGTTGCCAAAGTCAGTGAGTGTTTCAGGTGCTGCCTCCAGAGGATGCTCCATCTTCCAGAACTATGTGTGCAGCCCCCAGGTGTCAAAGTCAGGGTGGGAGACAGGTGTTCGTGGCTCTCCTAAAATTCTTATTTATTTATTTATGACTGTGCTGGCTCTTCATTTCTCCATGTAGGCTTTCTCTAGCTGTGATGAGAGGGCTTCTCATTGTTGTGGCTTCTTTCATTGCAGAGCATGGGCTCTAGAGCACACAGGCTTCAGTAGTTGCACCTTCTGGGCTTATTTGCACCATGATATGTGGAATCTTTCTGGACCAGGGATGGAAGTCATGTCCCTTGATTGGAAGTGGATTCTTATCCACTGGACTACCAGGGAAGCGTCTCTTGGAATTCTTTATCACAACATCAGGCAGCCCTTTTACAGACAACAGTATCATCTACAAGGATGATTTTGTTAGCTTGCTTTCCACCCAGGACCCTACTGGACTGTAAATTCCACAGGGCGACCATTCTCTCTGGTCTGTTCACTGTTAGAAACACAACTCAGAACCCTGGGCGTGGCTCATAGGAGCTACTCAACAGATGTGTGTGGGATCAAAGGACGAAAGAATCAGCAGCAAGGCTGTGGATTTTTTTCCTTGAGCTCAGCTGAGACATGGATGGGAAACAGCTTTCAGAGGGTTTGTGAGGAGCAAGGAAACCATTGTGGGACTGAGCAAGAAGGGACACGGGGAGGTAAGAAGAAGCACAGGGAAATTTTCTTTGAGATGAAGACATAACAAACCCAAACAGACAGGAGAGCCCTGGGATTTCCCATTAACATCTCAGAGTGGAGAGTGGTACTCAGCCATCAGACCTCGACCAGGGAGGGAGAGGACTCCAGAAGAGTGAGGAAGGAAACTGTCCTGCAAAGGTCAAATATTTCCTCTCATATTGCAAAGCCTGAGATTTCTGATTTCTCAGCAGACAACTAATTCACTTTCCGACAGCCCCTTGCTTGTTGAATTTCCACCGAGAGATGTGAACGGCGATTTCAATTTGTGTTCGAATTCATGCCCCAGCTCAGGAGAGATGACATGTTGGAGACCATCCTAAACAGTGAGAAGCGAGGTCCCTCCAGACCAGTGGGCTGGTCTGTCACCTGCCGGGGTAGTCAGGGGAACCTCCCAGAAGAGCCATATCCTGGGATGCACATGACCCAGACTGTGCTTTGGGGAAGAAAATTTCATATCGAATGTTGCAAAAATCCTGGTGCTTCTGGTGAGAAGAGTAGTTGGAGGGGGGTGCTTAGTTACCCCCACCAGAATCAAATTCAAGTGAATCTGCCTGGGACATCAATAAGGAGATGAGCTAGAGATGAGAAGTCCAAATGCAGGGTGGAAGTCTTAACAGTTGTTGGGAAGCAGGAGGTGGATGAGTTTAAAACAATTTTGTAAAATTAAAAAAAAATTTTTTAAGGATTTTGAGCATTACTTGTAGAGTATCTGGGGCTTCCCTGGTGGCTCAGATGGTAAAGAATCTGCCTGCAATGAAAGAGACCCAGGTTTCATCCGTGGGTCAGGAAGATCCCTTGGTGAAGGGAATGGCAACTCACTCCAGTATTCTTATCTGGAGAATCCCATGAACAAGGAGGCAGGTTACAGTCCACAGGGTCACAGGAGCTTGACACAACTGAGTGACTTTTCACTGTAGAGCCTGCGCATCGCCACAGGGGTCCCCAGGTGAACTTTAGGAAGGCCACCTGCTGGAAACCTGGGGTGGAAGGTCAGCGAACCCTGCTTCCTCTTGACTGGCATCACCCCTCTTCCATTACAGTTGGCGCCAATGGTCATTGGAAGTAACAGAGGTTGACATGAACACCCCAGGCTGCCCCTTGAGTCTTGAGACCAGCTCTCATCTCCAACTAGGAGTACAGTTTAACTGTGGACCCGTTACAACCAGGCTATAGCCTGCATTCCTGGAGGTTATGCTCCCTTCTGGAATACCAAGGTGGGCATGCGGGCCAGCAACAGAAAACTCAGCACAAAAGTGTTGGAAGCACAGAGATAGGAGGGCCTGTTGCAGTCCTTGGGACGTCTCAAGCATCCTTTTCGCTCCCTGAGCCTCACAGTCAGGTATCCTCCTTGCAGACCTGCTCCTTCATTTGAAATCTTGGGAGGGAACTTCTGTAAATACAGAGCCCTCATGAAGCCATCAAGCAGCCTCTCTCATAAATTTTTGGAGACATTTTTCATGCCATAAAGGTTGTGTCATGATCGCTGCCCAGCTTGATTGCCAGCTTGGAGTGTTTGCCGGGTAAGAAAGGAAAAGATAAATCATGGGAAACGCAGCTTCATTATCATGTGACATTTAAGGATAATTTACACCCGACATCACGCCACTTCTGCCGTGGAAGTAGCGTTGCCGGGAGTCTCTGTCTTAGCCACTACCACGACTGCGTCAAGAGAATGGAAATAAATTGATCCAACTGAGTTCTCTGTGCATTTTTATTGCCTATTTATCAACGTGAGTGAATAATAATACACATGGCATTACTTACAGGTCCTGGAATGGGGGTAGAGCTGCAGCAGGGAGCAGATTCCCTAAGTTTTTGGAGGAATTATCCTTGGAGAAAAAGGATGGTGGTCCTTGACCACATCCATGTGCTGCCAGGGTCTGGAGTCTGTCTCATGTTTGACTTTTTATGTGATAATTACTACAAATGGTCAGCATGAGATTCCTTCCTCCCAGCACTTGCGGAGACACTATTTTCCCTTCACTCAAGTTGAATGCCCCCTTCACACCTTGCTGACCTGAAATGCAGCCAATAGCTCACTTACCACTTCTGCAGCTGTTATATCTCTGGTGAGACTCCAATACCATCCCTCAGTCTGTGGGCGTGTGTGTGTATTTTCCATCATGTACATACGTGCAGCTTTATAAGTGTACATTTCCCCCCCCTCGCAGCTAGATAGCATGCTCCTTGAGGCTAGGGTCCCATTTTTATTCTGTTTTGAATCCTCCAGGTTAAGTTGGGGCCATGCCCTCTCAGAAAGAGGTTTCCTGTAATTTCACCTTGCTGAAAGCTTGACCTTGGTGAAACCAGGGGTGTGAGCACCAAACAAAGGAACCAGGAAGACAAAAGGAAAAGAGGGAGTAGGAGAAGTGGGGATGCTGAGGGGTGCTCCGTGTGGGGGCCCCTCTACCCAGTAGAGAAAGACACCAACTGACCAGTAGCTAGAAGAAAATGATGCCTCTCTTTAGGAAGAGTCACCTAAAGTGTGCAGATGAGCTGCCTCCAGCACCACAGATAGAGTTAACCCCATCATGGCAAATAGATTGGGGAAAAATGGAAATAGTGACAGGCTTTATTTTCTTGGGCTCCATAATCACTGCAGACAGTGACTACAGCCATGAAATTAAAAGACACTTGCTTCTTGGAAGAAAAGCTATGACAAAGCAGAACAGCATCAGAAGCAGAGACAATACTTTGTTGACAAAGGTCTGAATAGTCAAAGCTATGGTTTTTCCAGTAGTCATGTACAGATGTGAGAGCTGGACCATAAAGAAGGATGAGCACTGAAGAACTGATGTTTTCAAAATGTGGTGCTGGAGAAGACTCTTGTGGTCCCTTGGACAGCAAGGAGATCAAACAAGTCAATCCTAAGGGAAATCAACCCTGCTTGGAAGGACTGATCCTGAAGCTGAAAGTCCAATACTGTATCCACCTGATGAGGAGAGTCAGTTCACTGGAAAAGACTCTAATGCTGGGAAAGATTGAAGGCAGGAGGAGAAGGGAGTGACAGAGGATGAGATGGATGGATGGCATCACTGACTAGATGGACATGTGTTTGAGCAAATTCCAGGAGTTAGTGAAGGACAGGGAAGCCTGGCATGCTGCCATTTATGGGGTCTCAAAGAGTCAGACATGACTGAGCAACTGAACAGCAACATCACAGCCACAGATCACACACACACACACACACACACACACACACACACACATCCTCAGATCACAACCCATCTTCCTCTGGTCACTCTCATGGGCTGTGGGCTTCTGTCCACTGTGCGGGCAACCCCTGGGCACTTCTTAGAGGCTGTCCTGGCATCTCCTTTCCTTGACCAAGGACTCAGTCTAGGTCAGAGAAGACCAAGGATTTGGCATATCCAACAAGCCCCCATTATCCCAGGATGGGCAGCTCCTGCTCCAACCTGGAGTCAGGGGTGCTGGATTAGCTAATCCCATTTCTTTTACTGCCTCCCTGAGCGGTCTCGGGAAGGTTGTGTAAGCTCATGAAGCCTACAGTTTCCTCTTCATAGAAGGCATGAAGATTCAAGGAGACATACCTGAGAGAAACACACAGAACAGCTCCACTGAGGACCTGCTCAGTGCACAGCTTCCTATGGTTCTACCCCTCTCAGGACTTCCACTGACCCCCATCCCTGCCCCATAGTCTGAGTCTCAGCCTCACCTTCTGTATCAGATGCTGTTGGACCACTCGGTTTCTAATCGTGTGGATCCATTTCACCTATTATCCTGGCCCCACTGCTCTTCCTCACAAAAGAACCCGATGGGAGCATCTTTTGGTTGCAATGTGGCTGTGATAGGCATTGCTGTTCTGAGACAGTAGCATGATTTGGTCACTGTTTGGACTTGTCACTCAGGCAGAAGACCCAATCAGCTCTGAGCAAAGCTGAGTACAGGGAGATTCAGGGTCTCCACAGCTGCGAAGCCCAGGCCAGTGATGGAGCTGGTGGGAAAAGAGAGGAGGACCACATCCAGTTTCTGGAGGGGGGTGCTGGCAATAGGGCTCATGCATTTCCAGGAACCTGTCACCACCAACCACGGCCAGACCCAGGCATCACAGGCCAAAGGTGGGGCTATTTCCCACAGATCACAGAGAGGAGCTGGCCAAGCAGCAGCTGCAGCTCCTCCATCCAGAGATGACACCCGAATAGCTCAGAGAAAGATCAGTGATGGAGTGAGGCACCCCACGGATGCAACAGACCTCACTTCAGGTCTGTATTTCCAAGGGTGAAATGAGAACAGAAACCCAGCCAAGAGAAATTAATTAAGGCAGCGTACCCTGAACTCTATGTTTTTGTGCAAATGGATGCAAGGCCAGGGAGCCATGAAGTGGTAGATAATTGCCTTGGGGAATGTGGAGAAGTTGTAATTTAGTGAAGGAACAGCCAGAGGGAATTGGGGAGAACACCAGAAGGCAAGACAAAGCAGTCCAGTGACAAGCTCCAGGGGAACTTCCCAGTGTCCCAAAGTGCTAAGCAGCAGGTGGAAAACTGAGCTCCAGCTACCCTGAGAGAACGCAGATGGCGTCAGAGAGCCTCTCGCTTGTAGGGCAGCCAGTGGAGACAAGGAACATGGTCCCTGAACTATTTTCCCCGTGTTCTCTCCCTGCCAGCCTTCCTGCAGTCTGTGCCCCATCCTCCAGCCTGATGCCTCCTTTCCCAGTTGTTGTGGAATCAAGGACCACACATGACAATCCATCATCTAGTCTTTAGGTTTGCAGATGGGAAAATGGTGGGAGGAACCCGGACCTCTTAGGGTCAGGCTGTGAGGTCGCTGTAGATCTGGGCTGGAGCCCAGGCTCTAGACTCACCTCACCCAGAGGATACAGAGTTACGGAACACCCTCTGTGCCCGTCGCTGTCTGGTGCAGATGGCTGACCAAGGATGCTGGATGCCTCAGGGGTGGGGCATGTGGACTGGGGGCAGATAGACAACCCATGGCTGGAAGTGCAGCTCTGGTCCCAGATACGGCATCTACTGGGGTGAAGGTGTGATGGAGGGCTCTCCAGGAACACCCGCTGCAAAGGGGGAGGGGTGGCTGACCATCGCAGGCAGACTTGGCACACGATCCTATTTGAGCTGCTTCCCTGGAGAACTCTGACTAGGGCATAATGCACCCCCTACCCCCATGTCCAAGAGCAAGTCTTCTCCTGCACCCAGAGGCCAGAACTCATCAGGTATGCAGATTTGCCTGACAGGTGCATTTTGGTTTCACTGAACTTTTGAAATTAAAAGACTCTTGCTCCTTGGAAGGAAAGCTATGACAAACCTAGACAGCATACTAAAAAACAGAGACATCATTTTGCTAACACAGGTCCATATAGTCAAAGCGATGGGGTTTTTTTTCAGTAATCATGTACAGATGTGAGAGTTAGACAATAAAAAAGACAGAGTGCCAAAGAATTGATGCTTTCAAATGGTGGTGCTAGAGAAGACTCTTGAGAGTCACTTAGACAGCAAAGAGATCAAACCAGTCAATCATAGAGGAAATCAACCCTGAATATTCATTGGAAGGACTGATGCTGAAGCTGAAGCTCCAATCCTTTGACCACGTGATGTGAACAACTGATTCATTGGAAAAGACCCTGATGCTGGGAAAGATTGAGGGCCAGAGGAGAAGGGAATGAGGATGAGATGGTTGGATGGCATTGCCAACCCAATGGACATGAGTTTGAGCAAACTCAGGGAGATAGTGAAGGACAGGGAAGCCTGGTGTGCTGCAGTCCACGGGGTCACAAAGACTTGTACACGACCTAGTGACTGGACAACAAGAGAAAGTCAAGCTAGACAGTGTGGACTCTAATCAGATATACCTGGCATCCTCACAGAAGGAGAAAATCTGAACTCAGACACTCATGCAGGAAGATAAAGGCAGAGGTCTGGGTGACACTTCAACAAAGCCAAGGAATGTCAAAACTTGCCATTAAATTGCCAGAAGTTGGGAGAAACACCTGGAACAGAAGCTCCCTCCCAGCCTCAGATGGTATGTACCTGCCTACACCTTGATCTCAGGATCACAACCTCCAGAGCTGTGAGACAGTAAGCTTCTGTTGTTTAAGCCACCTGGTGTGTGTACTTTGCTGCTCCAGGAAACTTATACAGCTCCCTTGAGGGAGGGATGTGAGCTGGAAGAGGAATGAGCACAATCCAGTCAAAGTAGGGCAGAGACAGAGGTGCTAACTGAGAGAACAGCATGTATGGGGGTCTGGGAGGTGGGAGACGGGGAGTCCAGGGGCCTGGAAAGAAGGTCAGTGAGGTCAGAGCATCTGGAGCAGGGCAGACTGGAGACAAGGTGGGAAAGGAGCCTGCCTGTGGGATCTTGTCTTCATAGAAAGACCTTACTGAGGAGGTTTAGGCTGCATGGATGAGGTCACAGCTGGATTTTGAAGACATCACACTGGTTACAGGTGGGGAGAGTCAAGAACTGGGACCAAGTATGGGTGTCCATGCAGGAGCCAGTGTGAGGCATGGAGGCTCAGACCCAGGTGCCCATGGGGATGGAGACGGATGGAGAGATGCAGGAGACAAAATGATGGAGACAGATGGGGAGATGCAGGACATGACTGGAGGGCGGGATCAGCAGGACGTGACCTTTGCTCAGAGAGGGGAACAAGAGGGAGATTTCTTGACTCCCAGGAGTCTTTTCTGTGACTCTTACAGGGGAAGGAAAACTGCAAGAAAATGAGAATTTAGAGGGAATCAACAGTTTTCATCTGAGCAGGTAAGGTGACTTGGCAACACACAAGGAGACTGTTCAAGGAAGGGATGGGTTAGAAAGTAAGAAGTCGAGAAGGGAGCCTTGGGATGTCATGTGGGGTAAATGTCTGCTTATGGACAAGATTGTCTGGGGTGAGGAGAGGAGAGGAGCTGTTGAGGCAAGTTCATATTCCTGATGTGCAGTGAGGTCAAACAAACTGAAACATCGGAGTTTGGAGCAGAGAAAGGTTTACTGCAGGGCCCTGCAAGGAAACAGGTCATTCCTACCCTGCAAAGCTTCAAGCTCTGCAAAGGGTTTCATCAAAGCACTTTTCAATCCAGGTGAGGGAGGGGAGTCCCAGCGTCTGTTAAGAATCCTCTGATTGGCTGACAGTAAGGTCACAGGATGGGGTCACAGGGGTTAACTGTATCAGTCCTTAGGCTCCAGGAGGCCTGGGGTTAGGCACTCAGAGTCATCAAGCATTTAACATTTTCCGTTTGTTGGAGCTGTGCTATGCTAAGTCGTTTCATTCACATCCGACGCTTTGTGACCCTGTGGACTGTAGGCTCCTCTGTCCATGGGGATTCTCCAAGAACATTGGAGCAAGTTGCCCTGCCCTCCTCCAGAGGATCTTCCCCACCCAGGGACTGAACCCACATCTGTTACGTTTCCTTCATTGGCAAATGGGTTCTTTACCACTTAGTGCCACCTGGGAAGCCCATTTGTTGGAGAAGGCGAGTTTTTTACATCTGCAATACAACTCAGGAAATGTGCATCAAGTACTATATTATCCAGGTACTTCAGAGAGGAGCTGCAGCAGAGGATGCGGGGGAAGGCCTGTCTGGGGAAGTCTCCATAGGGTCCCACTCAGTTACAGAGCCAGCATGAACAGTTAGGGACTCCCTCTGCCTTTAATTTTGGGTAGAGAAAGAGGAGGCCACAAAGAAGACAGAAAGTAGTAAAGCAAGGGCTCCATGAAAAATGAGAGAAGAACCTATTCTAGAAAGATGGTGCCTGGACAAGCCCCGTGGGCCCCAGAATCCAGAGGGGTAGAGGGAATGTCGTTATGGGTAGAGGTGGACAGCAGGATTTAGCTCGAGATGTGTCAGGTCACAATAAGACTGCTGGACGTCCAAGTGGACATGATGAGTCGGGAATCAAGCAGAGAGGTCCAGAGTTCTGGAAAAGTCCAGCTGGAGAGGTGGGTGCTGAAGTCCTCAACATGCAGACATGCTTTAAAGCAGATGAAACCACCACGAGGGTGAGTATATACAGATAAATGAAGGTGGAGAACTCCCAGGTCTGAGCACTGGTCACTCCAGTGATAGGACATCATGTCGATAGGAGGGAACAACACAGGAGGTCACAGACACAGAGTCAAAGGCAGTGGAGAGTTAGGAGGAAGTGGATCCTAAAGGGAAACGGGGCGGGGGGGGAGGGGAGGTCAGAGAGCGGATGGTCCTGAAAACCAAGTAGAGTTTGTAGAAGAGAAATAGTCAGTGTTGAACTTCGCTCTGCTGATGAATCAGGAGAGACAATGGCTGAAAACTCAGCATTGGTCTCATGACTGCATATGTCTTGATCAGAAACAGAACCAATAGGAGATGATAGAAGGATAGAAATGTAGAGAGGTAGATAGATATAAATTAGATAGATAGAAATAGAGAAAGATAAATAGAAATATAGAAAGTGAAAGTTGCTCAGTCATGTCTGACTCTTTGCAACCCCATGGACTATACAGTCCATGGAATTCTCCAGGCCAGAATACTGGAGTGGGTAGCCTTTCCCTTCTTCAAGGGATCCTCCAAACCCAGGGATCAAACCCAGGTCTCCCACATTGTAGGCAGATTATTTACCAGCTAACCCAAAAGGGAAGCCCAAGAATACTGGAGTGGATAGCCTATCCCTTCTCCAGCAGATCTTCCTGACCCAGGAATCTAACCAGGGTCTCCTGCATTGCAAGCAGATTCTTTACCAACTGAGCTATGAGGGAAGCCCATAGGTAGAAATATATACAGATGATAGATAGATAAATAGATAGATAGAAATATAGATACATAGATAGATAGAAATATGTGTGCATGCATGCTAAGTCACTTTAGTCATGTCCGACTCTGAACTGTAGCCCACCAGGCTCTTCTGCCCGTGGGATTCTCCAGGCAAGATTACTGAAGTGAGTTGCCATGCCATCCTCCAGGGAATATTCCCAACCCAGGGATCAAACTCACATCTCTTATGTCTCCTGAATTGACAGGCAGATTCTTTACTGCTAGCTCCACCTGGGAAGCCCAGATAGCAGTATAGATATATGGAAATATAGATACATAGATGATAGAAAGGGAAGTCGCTCAGTTGTGTCTGACTCTCTGCAACCCTAAGGACAGTAGCCTGCCAGGCTCCTCCATCCATAGGATTTTCCAGGCAAGAGTACTGGAGTGGGTTGCCATTTTTCCTTTTCCAGGGGATCTTCCTCACTCAGGAATCGAACCCAGGTCTCCCACATTGCAGGCAGACGCTTTACCATCTGAGCCACCAGGGAAGCCCTAGATAGATGATAGTTAGATACAAATACAGAGAGATGATAGATAAATAGATAGAAAGAAATGTATTTATTTGAGGTATTGGTCCAGGTGACTATGGAGGCTTAGAAGTGTCATGATCTACAGTTTGGGGACCCAGGAAACCCAGTGGCAAAGTCCTATGAATCAGGGGGGCTGACTGCATCAGTCTCAGTCCACAGGCAGGACACGGATGTCCCAGCCCCTCCATCAGGCAGTGGGGGTTGAACTCTCTTCTCCTGTCTTTTCTTCTCATCAGAGCCTCATCAGATCCTCATCAGATTGGAGGAGCCCATACTGGGGAGGGAGATCTTCTCTACTGAGCCCACCAACTCCAATGCTGATCTCATCTGAAATAACGTTTAAGCAAGTATCTGGGCATCCAAGGCCAGTCTAGTTAATTACCATGTAAAATTTACCATCCCACTGGCCTTTGCATTCAGCACAGCACCATTGACTCTTGCCCGCAAGGGACCAATGCTGGGGTGGAGGTGAAGATAAGAGCTGAGTGAGGTGGGACCGGGAGAGAGTTCCAGAGAAACTTTTGAGGGCAAGTGCACACAGCTCCTTTGAAGAATTTCACAGCATGGGGAGGAAGAGACACAGGCAGCAGCGTAAAGGGCATGCTGATCAAGAGATGGTTCTTCTGAAGAGGGGAAAGGTAAGAGCTTGTCTGCATGCTGAGAGAAACAGTCCAAAGCATAGGGCAAGACAGTGCCGCCTGATAGAGGAGGGAGAATGTGGCAGTGTCCTGGAGCAGATGAGAGTGAGGGGATCCCGGTGCAGAAGTGGGGGTCTGGCCCTGGGAGTGGTGGTTATTGCTTAGAGCACAGCAGTCCAGCAGCCCTTCACGGCAACAGAAGTAGAAGCGGATTATGTGCAGGAAGAAGGACCGACACGTACAGACAAGATCAGAGGACATTTCCTCAACGAGACAGGAAGCCACGTGTTCAGCTGAGACTAACTTTAGGGGGAAAGGCTGTGCTATGCTTAGTCTCTCAGTCATGTCTGACTCTTTGCAACCCCATAATTTGTAGCCTACCAGGCTCCCTCTGTCCATGGGGATTCGCCAAGCAAGAATACTGTAGTGGGTTGCCATGCCCTCCTCCAGGGGATTTTCCCAACTCAGGGATCAAACCCAGGTCTCCTACATTACAGGTGGATTCTTTACCGTCTGAGCCACCAAGGGTAGGAAAGATCCCCTGGAGAATGGATAGGTGACCCACTCCAGTATTCTTGGGCTTTCCTGGTGGCTCATGTGGTAAAGAATCTGCCTTCAATGTGGGAGACCTGGGTTTGACCCCTGAGTAGGGAAGATCCCCTGGAGGAGGACACAGCATCCCACTCCAGTATTCCTGCCTGGAGAATCCCCATGGACAGGGGAGCCTGGAGGGCTACAGTCCATGGGGCCACAAAGGCAGAAAGGATGGGGATGTAAAGAAGGGGGGAGTCACAGAAAGACCAGGGAAGTGGGGATGTGCCTGGTTCAGGAAATAAGACATGCTTCCTGGGAGCACTCAAGAATCCACTCCAAACCTGTGAAAACACCAAAACATTACAACAGGAGTCATGCTGGAGAGAGGAACAGAAAGCCAGGAGCTGAACATCCTCCTGGAAAGCAGGGGTGTGCTGGGGTGCCCTGCTGGGGGAGGGGTCTGTGCTGCAGAGGTCTTCAGGAGGACTGGTCAGCTGACAGGGGGATTCAAGGGAAGAGGGGGAGAGATGGCTGGCACGGGAGATAAGGAACTAGAGACAGAGCAGTCTTCAGGCCAGAGTGAGGCCCTGGGAGGATGTCACTGTCAACAGGGACAACCAGGATGTGTTCAAAGGCAAAGGGAAGGTTCCATTCAAGAAAAAGGAAGGATGTGGGATATTTGATCCCTGACTGATCGTGGGCTTCAAAAGCACAGCAGATTGTCTTGGATCTTGGGACGGACAGGAGATGGGATCAGAACAGGGGGTGAAGTTAGCCTCCTGGGGATTCAGGTCTCGGAGACCAGGGATGACTAGCAGTCCTGAGCCCCACAGTGAAGGACAGGGTAAGACTGGCCCCAACAGCCTAAAGGCAGGCATGGGTAGGGAAGCGGCGGGGAGGCTGGGAGCTCACCTGGCCTCGGCAGAGGTCTGGGGGTGGAGGCAAGGAGGCCAGCAGAGGCATGGGCAGACCATGAGAAGTTTCCTATCCCTCCTGGTTCCAGCTGTGGGCATGAGGAAGGTGGTTGTGGCTCATGTGACTGAGTGCTGGGCACCAGCTCTGCTTCTTCCTCAAAGTCATCAAGTCCACGGTGGGGCTGGAGGGGCTCAATCCAGGAGTGCAGGCCACCTCTCAATGTATCCGTCATCTACTCTGTGTAACAAATCACCACAGTTGGAAAGTGAAAGTTTCAGAGTTACTTACTCAGTCATGTCAGACTCTTTGTAATGCCATGGACTGTAGCCCACCAGGCTCCTCTGTCCATAAAATTCTCCAGGCACGAATACTGGACTGGGTTGCCATTCCCTTCTCAGGGGAACTTCCCGCCCCAGGGATCGAACCCAGGTCTCCCACATTGCAGGCAGATTCTTTACCATCTAAGCCACCAGTTTAGCACTGGGAACAAAACCCAGTTCTGTGGATCTAAAGTTGGGACGTGCTGTGGCTGGGTTCTCTGCTCAGGGTCTCATATGCATGACACCAGCCAGCTGCGTTTGAGCAGAAGTTTCCTCACTTGCTCATTTAGATGGCTAGCAGAATCAAGTGCCTTAGGGATGGGACACTGCAGACACACCCTCTTGCTGTGTCATCCAGAGGTTACTTCATTCCCAGAGGCCACGTGCTGTCCTGGCCATGTGGCCCTCCATCCTCAGAGCCAGGAATGGAGAATTGCTCGCCCATCATTTCCCTCTCATGCTGATGCTCTCATGCCTGGAAGAGCCACATCCCCTTTAAGGGTTCACCTGATGATGTTAGGCCCCACCTGGGTAAGCTCCCTCCCTTAAGGCTGACTGGGACATCACACATACCCTGGCTGCACAGGAGAATCTGCCATGTTCACGGTCCTGGGGGTTGCACAAGGAGCACACACCAGGGGCAGGAATCTTGGGGACCATCTAATGAAGAGTCCCACCCACCACACCTGGTCCCTGTTTGATGACAGCCTTGTACCAGGAAAGCTGCTCCAGGCTGATAATCTCATAGGTTTTTGTATCTTTATTTCCTTGTGTGTGTGTGTGTGTGTGTGTGTGTGTGTGCTTAGTTGCTTGGTCATGTCCAACTCTTTGCAACACCATGGACCCTAGCCCACCAGGCTCCTCTGTCCATGGAATGTTCCAGGCAAGAATACTGGAATGGGTTGCCATTTCATACTCCAGGGTATCTGCCCAACCCAGGGATCAAACCCAGATCTCCTGCACCTCCTGCATTACAGGTGGATTCTTTACCTGCTGAGCCATGGGGAAAGCCCTTCTCTTTCTGTAAGCAAAGGTAAAGTCTTCTTCTATGGGATAAGGCTGGGGTGGAGCAAGCAGGCTGGGGTCCGGTGTGTGCAGAGCAGGTGGAATGGTTGAGGAAAGCATGGGAGGTTGAGCTGACCGGGGACACAGCGGGATCTCTGGCAGAGTGAGTGGCCAGGTCTCCTTGACTCAGAGCAGAACCAGCAGGCCTACAGGACCAAGTGAAAAATGAAGGAGTGAAGGTCTTTCCTTTCTTTATTCAGCCTGTGTTCATCTCTGCATCCCATAATGCCTCATGCTTGGCACAGAGTGCAGCCACAGCGACCTGAAAACTATCCCTGCCCCACCCAGACATCAGTCTCATTTGCTAAGAAGCCTCAGTCATCAGGAGCCCCAGGCGCTTCCCTGACTATTCCCGGCTCCCCCATCTGGATGTCAGCCTTCGAGGGCTCTGCCCGGCTATAACCCAGCCTCGGCCGGTACATCCGGGGACTGAGGTCTGCTTTAGCCCCAACACTTTCCTCGGAAGGAGAGGACACGAAGTCCAGCTACGCCCTCCGGAGCCAGGAATGTGTTTGTGTAGGTTCTGAATTGAATAAACACACAGCATGCGGCTTGCCAAATGTCAGCACCTTCATTTTCCAATAACAAATGGCTGGTTAGAATCAATAACAGTTTCCTGCCGCTGTGCTGGCAGCAGCGCGAAGGCGGCGCGAAGGCGGCCTGGGCTACAGCGAACAGCTGCTGTGCCCCGTCCGAGGCTCCACAGGGGGCGCAGCTGCCACTTAGCCACGCCGGCCGGCCTCACCGCTGACGCTCACTCCAAAAACTCCTCCTGCTCTTCAGCTTCACAGATAAACTGGAAAGTCTGCTGGGGCATGTAGGATCCATGTAAACTGTGTTTCAGCTTAGAGGAGGCAAGTGTCCAAGCGGTGGAGAGGGAGGAGGGAGTATATGCTTTACCCAGACTGGAAGCCTGGAAGCCTGGAACCTATTCTTTAACTCAAAGGGGGTTGGGAGGTCAAAATAACATAGAGCCCTTTCTGGAGCTGCCTCTTCCCAGCTGTGTGATCTTGGAAATGTTGCTTAACCTCTCTGTGCCTCACATGCTCATCTATAAAGTGAGGGTTATAATAGTGTCTGTCTCATGGACATCTCTCAAACATCCATGTGAAGCACTGGGATAGATCAGTAAACCTTAGCATCATCACTGCTCCATTCACTCTCCCCAAAGTCATCTACTGGCTCCAGCCATGAGCTAGGAGCTCCTTTAATGCCCCGGTGAGCCGCAGGCTCCTTCTGGCGCTTCCCACAGTACCCCATACATCTCTCAACTCAAGGGGATGCTCCCTGTTTTGGTGTTGGTTGGGCTGCTAAAATGTAACCACTGCAGTGGCAAACCTTTTCAAAACACAGTCAGCCTCAAGTGAGACGCTATGGCCTGCTGCCAATCCCAGCATGACTAAAGGATTCTCTCATGTCACAGCTCCTTCATGGACAATGTAGTAACTGCCATGGGTGCAAAGTCAATTATGTGCCTTCACTTGATGTACCTCTTTTCTCTGGGTCCACCTTGAAAAGCACCAACCTTAGGTAGGGGCAGTACCATTATAGTCATCCTGGCATCTGCCTCTACGTCTCATCAACCGTATGTAGATAGCCTATAGGTGAATACCCACAGGATGGCTGGAGAGCCATAGGATGAATGGGTAGTCACAGGATGCATGGATTCCTATAGGATAGATGGATAGCTATGAAAGTGAAAGTCACTTAGTCTTGTCTGACTCCTTGTGACCCCATGGACTATAGCCTGCCAGGCACCCTCTGTCCATGGGATTCTCCAGGCAAGAATACTGGAGTGGGTAGCCGTTCCCTTCTCCAGGGGATCTTCCCAACCCAGGGATCGAACTCAGGTCTTCCTCATTGCACGTGGATTTTTTTATCATCCGAAGCACCAGAAAAGCCCAAGAATACTGGAGTGAGTAGCTTATCCCTTCTCCAGAGGGTCTTCCTGACCCAGAAATTGAACTGGGGTCTCCTGTATTGCAGGCAGATTCTTTACCAGCTGAGCTACCAGGGAAACCCCATGGATAGCTATAGGCTGGATGAATTTTCATAGGATGGATAAATAGTTGTACAATGAATGGATTCCTATAGGATGGATGGATACCCATAGGTGGATGGATTCCTAAAGGATGTCTATGTATCTATAGGATACATGGACACCCACAGGAGAGATGGATTTCTATAAGATGGATGGATAATCATAGGATGGATGGATAGCACTCATTGTTAGGCACTCAGGATGGACCTTGTCACTCCCCTTGCTCAGAAGCTTCAGTCGTCCTGGCTAATCCAGCATAGCATGCCACACTCTTCCTTATCTGGCCCTAGTTGTCCTCCTGGCTTGGTATAGGGCCCCTTCCTAGGACTGCAGCTACACTGTCCACTGTCTGGCTCATCAGGCCACCTGCTTTGATCTGTTCAAATTTCTTAACTTCATCCCTCCTCTGGATAAGTTAACACATATCCTCTAAGGCTTAGCTCTGGCGGTCACCCACAGTTCCTCTGGGAGGAACAGATACTTCCTTCCTCTGAGAGTTTCTAGCCCTTGCCACCGTTGGTTGTTGGCAGTCAGGTTTCCCTCTCAATGATGAAGAAATGGAGCATGCTGTGTTCATCTCTACATCCCACAGTGCCTAGTGCTTGGCACAGAGTGGGTTCACAGTAAGGGTGGATGGATGAATGGATGGATGGATAGATGGATGAATGGATGGATGGATGGATGGATTGAGGGATGGCTGGAAGGGTAAATGAATGGATAGGTAAATGAATGGATAGTGAACTAATTTTAGCATCATTACTCTTATGTAAGACAGTAAGGAATAAGCGAGGAAATAAACAGTATCTAGGGATCCAAGTTCTCCTCTAGTTGATTCTTACAAATCATAGACTTCAGGCCTGTCATTTTCCAGCCCTTTCTCCCCTCCCCCCACCATTTTAGCCCTCTTCCCTGAGTTCTCACTCTTGTTTCTCTACCACTGACCATGAACTCTCCTGCCCAACTAGACCTTGACACTGGCCCCTCTGGACCTGGCCATGTCCAGTGACCTCCATAATCATAGCAGGCAGAACCTCAGATCTCAGACACTAAATCACATCCCTGTCTGTCCAGCACATTTTACAAGGATGAAGAGGCACTGAATGGACATCTTAGTGATGAGAAGAAGGGGGAAGAAAAGAGAAAACAAGAGGCCACCATTCCCACACATGAGTTCACTGTCAGGGAGACATGGCTGTGTCAGGGCAGAGGAGAAAGGAGCGTGTCCTTGTAAGATGCAGGAGGGTATTCTTAGGAATCATGTAGGGAAATCCCTGGGGAAGGTCTCATTCACTGAGTACCAAGAATATGTCTCATGTCCCATGTCTTAAACATCTCCCAGAAGACAAGGAATATTAACCCCATTTCACAGGTAGGAAATTGAGGCACTCAGAAAGTGATAACATGCAGAATATCCTACAGCCAGTAAGGGGGTCAAGCCAAATTTAAACCCAAGTCTCTGACTCTAAACCCAAGTCCCTGACTCTAAAACCCATTCAAAACCCTAGCTGTGGCCCCAGAATGATTTGGAGGGAAATAAACAGGAAAATGATTTAAAAAAATAAAAAGAAAAAGGAGAAGGGGATGCGAAAGGCAAGGCAAACCCCACAGTCCTTTGCCTTGGATGTCCACTCGTTCTCTTGGCTGAAACCACAGGGGAACATGTGAAAAGCAGCCGATGCTGAGCCTGTGGAGCGGGAACATTCCATGGAGTCACGTAGCAGATGCTGGGTTCCCTGCCGCCCTGAGATGATGTTAGCCCAGCATGTGACAGCGATTAATAGCATATTTCTCAAGTCAGCCCATTAGAAATAATCATGCAGGCAAACGTGGGCCATTAATCTGCCTTGGAGCCCAACCTGCACAGGCTGACAAGAGGACAAGGGGATGAGATTCTCAGAGACACCCAAGGCAGGGGATTTTTGTGCACAGAGAGAACATTGCTGTGAAGTGGGAAGAACCAAAGATGTCCCCAGAGTGCGACCTGGGTAGGATTCATAGGGGACCCAGGACCCGAGTGACTACAAGGGGCCCTGGGCTTTCTTCCTAATAACCAAGGACAGCTCCTTTCAAAGGCAGCAGCCTGCAGTACTCTTTCTGTCTTGGGTGACGGTGGGTACGTAAAAGGCACAGGTACCCTGAATGTGATGTCCTTGGACCCAGTGCTGTGCAGGGGGCAGGAGGGAGCACCCATCCCAGCAGGATGGAGACTTTATCATTGACATTATAAAACATCATCTCTACGTGGTAATAAGGGGGAAGTGAACTTAGTTTATTGTTCTTCAATTCTCTGTAGAAAATACTCTGCCCTCTTGCCTGCTCCAGGGGGTGGAGGGGCACTCCCACCCACTGCCCCCTCCCCACTTGGTAGGGATCTCCTGCCAACTGGCCTGCACTCTCAAAGGATCTCCCCTGCAGACTGAGAAGTCTCTGCATCCCTGGGGGCACCAACACCTCCCTGTTCCACCTGGACCCCAGAGCTTCAGCACCTGTGGATTAAGAGCGAAGGAAGGAGCTCAGGGTTCATGCTGAAACTGGCCACAAAGGTGAGGGACAGGTGAGCCATCCCCAGACTCCAGATCCCAGCAGGCTTGGTGAGTCCCTGGAGCCAGCCCTCCCTCCAGGAGTGGAAAGGTGGTGGGGGGCTTTCTGGAGGCTTTTCTTGGAGACCTTGGCATCTTGATTTTATAATGAAGGACAGCCCTGCTTCAGCCTAAGCTGCATGAGGTCTGGTGGCTTCTCATTGCACCTCCTGGAGGACATCGGTGCCTCTGCCATGTGGCTTTTGTTTTCTTTTTTAACTTTATGAAAGTATAGTTGGTTTTATGGCTTCCCTGATGCCTCATCAATAAAGAATCTGCCTATAATGCAGGAGATTCAGCAGACATGGGTTTGATCCCTGAATTAGAAAGGTCCCCTGGAGGAACAACCCACTCCAGTGTTCTTACCTGGAGAATACCATGGACAGAGGACCCTGGGGGGCTACAGTCCAAAAGATAGCAAAGAGTTAGACGCGACTGATTCACTGAACACACATAGTTGGTTTACAATGCTGTGTTAATTTCTGCTACATAGAAAAATGGCTCAGTTATACATACATATATTTGCTTTCATATTCTTTTCCATTATGGTTTATCACAGGATATTGAATATAATTCCCTGTGCTCTACAATAGTACCTTGCTATTTGTTCATTCTATACATAATAGTATGCATCTGCTAATCCCAAACTCCCAGTCTATTTCTCCCAAACCTCTACTGAAAGTGCAAGTGAAGCCGCTCAGTCGTGTCCGACTCTTTGTGACCCCATGGACTGTAGCCTACCAGGCTCCTCCGTCCATGGGATTTCCCAGGCAATACTACTGGAGTGAGGTGCCGCTTCCATCTCTGTAACCTCTACTACCCCCTCTGCAACCACAGGTCTGTTTTCTGTTTGTGAGTCTGTTTCTGTTTCATAGCTAAATTCATTTGTGTCATGTTTTAAATTCCACATATAAGTGATATCATGTTATTCTCGTTCTTTCTCTTTCTGATTCACTTAGTATGGTCATCTCTAGGTCTATCCATGAAGCTGCAAATGGAATTATTTCATTCTTTCTATGGCTGAGTAGCATGCCATGTGTATGTGGACCACCTCTTCTTTGTCCACTCCTCTGTCGATGGGCATCTAGGTCGTTTCCATGTCTCGGCCATTGTTCTTAGCTGCATATCAGCATTGCTTTGGTGTTGGTTGGTTGGTGCTATTATCCTGTCTTCTGGGCTAAAGTCCGCATGTCCTCTTTCAGATGGAGAGAGTGGAGCATCTCAGGGGTATGTCCCCTAAGAACCAACTTCAGCTCCCTGCCTCTGCTGGACCCCAGGATCTCTGGCCCCACCAGCCCTCTGCTGATCTGTGTCCCCAGCTTCTCACCTGGCTCCTCATGTGGACACCACCTGATTGGACATGTAGGTAGGTCCCAGGCCCCTCCCAGGGTCCACAGCCACCGTCTCTCCAGGTTTGGCCAGGTATACTGACTCGCTTCTCCCACCTCCTGTGAAAGTTGGACACCATCGTCCTTCCCTTGGTTTTTCAATATAGCCTGAAGCATGCAGGTGTACCAAAGGGGCGACAGGCCTGGCACAAAGCCATGATAACACAGCAAAGTCTGGATTTGCAGGATGATAAATAAAAGGGGCAATCCCTCCCCCAGCACAAGGGTTATTTCAAAGAGCACACCTTCCTCAGGCAACCAGGCTTATGTAGAACTTCCCAGAAAAGCAATCCTATAAGCAGCACTTCTAGGTTAGATAGACACCACCAGCTGATGTCTTGATGTGGCTGAAGTGTAGCCCGGAATGTACTACATACACGAATGTCCCCTGAATAGCTCTCCACCTAGACTGTCCTTTACATAACGGATGACTCTCCCCCATCCTAATGTTCTCATGAGAGGCTCGAAGTGGATCCCCATACTCTTTGCTGTAGTTGATTTTTTTAAATGTCCCATTGTGTGATTCATAGCCATTTGTTCGGGCAACTCAGATATTTTCACCTACATGAGAACATATGAAAAAAGCAGAAGCCAGTCTTCCCATGCACCCACCCCAGCTGCACAATCCTCACCCCACACAACAAGCAGCCAAGTGTCCTTCACCACCCAGTGCAATTTCCCCTGCTGATTAACCTGATAATGATCTTTGATGAGTGATAAATACCTCACAAAATAGCAGCACCATGACCTGCCATGGAATTCACTGTAGATTGTAGCCTCTTATTCTTCCACACCTGTCTGCTGTCTCCTGCCATGTCTCCTCTGGATTTCCTGTTCTCAGGGAGATGCCAGGCTCTTCCTATTTACTGCATTCACCTGTCTGGGAACTTAATAGGAATGCAGTGTGTCCACGAAAACATTGTTGCCATATCAGTAAACAAAGGATGCTACTGCCACCAAGCCATCACATTACAGGGGCCATGATGTTGAGCCCTGAGGGAACTCAGGATAGAAACAGGATTCCCACCCCCAGCGGTGCACCCTGAGGGGACTCAGGATGAGAAAGCCCAAGGTATTAGCCCCAGGTAGCTGAGGTACATATCAAAGGAATGATTTCAATGAACCCAGACTCTTTTGTCTTCCAATACATAGAAAAATGCTAAATTCCTTATCTTGATACAACTGGATTTCTTCAATGAGCAGTGATCTTTTGATGTTGCAATTACCTGGTCTTTGTTGCAGAAACTCCTACACATCTTGGCTCCTCCCTTACCTCTTCAGAGCAGTCCCTCCGAGCTATCTGAGGTGCAATGGCCTAGGCTTAAGTCCTCAGTATGTCCACCAAAGTTCTTCACCTGTGGTGCTGGAGAAGACTCTTGAGAGTCCCTTGGACTGCAAGATCAAACCAGTCAATCTTTAAAGGAAATCAGCACTGAATATTCATTGAAAGGACTGATGTTGAAGCTGAAGCTCCAATACTTTGGCCACCTGATGTGATCAGCTGACTCATTGGAAAAGACCCTGATGATGGAAAAGATTGAGGGCAGGAGGAGAAGGGGACGACAGAGGATGAGATGGATGGATGGCATCACTGTCTCAATGGGCATGAGTTTGAGCAAGCTCTGGGAGATGGTGTAGGACAAGGAAGCCTGATGTGTTGCAGTCTATGGGGTCCCAAAGAGTCAGACATGACTTAGCGACTGAACAAGAACCATGCCCACCAAATGTAACATTAACTTTCAACTTCCAAGTTGTGCATTTTTTCTAGTTGACAGGTACAATCTAGGGAAATAAATATTTATTTAGGTGATTCTGAAAAAAATAATCCAGGGAAAGGATGGGTCTTAGCTGTACCATTCGATTTCCCAAGGAAGAGAGTTTTGGGAAAACATCCTGAGTCATCCCTCTTTGTAAAACTGTGATGTCAAAATGCCCTCAGTCCACATCCCGCTAACTCTTCTTCAAGCCCCACTTTTAGCTCATCATAGTTGTGGGGGAAATTTAAGGCAAGAATGATGATAGTTTTCACAAAGGAGGGAACTCCATGAGGTGACAAGTCTGGGAAGAAAGCTGGAGATCTCTTTGTGTTTCCTTATCAGAGATCAGAGCCTGGGAGACAATAATGGAGCTAGATTCCAAGAAGCTTCTTATTTTTCCTTCTTAGGTTGTTTCACATCTTTTCTCATTAGAAAGAGTAATGTCTTGCCCTTTTTGCATAAAACCAGGGACAAACATAAAGCTCTTCTGTGATTTTTAAAGCCAGCAAATAGTCCGCCGGGGAGGGGGGGGGAAATACAGCCCCAAACGGAGGCCTCTGTAAGTAATAAATCTGCTACCTATTGTCGTCTGTTTTCCTAAAACAAAAGTGACTGCAGCAAGCGTTTTTTATTATTGCTCATATATTGTTTAAATATTTCAGCTGGGAGCTGCTGTGTGAAGAGAGACAATAGCCCGTCTGACATGAGATTTATTAGAGAAAGTCGGCACAAATATATTTGTAGGGAACAAAATATGTTTGCAGAGATTATTCCAGATTTACGGTGATTAATAACCAATCGGACACTGCAGACCTCAGAGACCCTCCTCCCTGGCAGTTTCCGTGCCAGGTCAGTTCAGAACCAAGCATGAGCTTCAGCAGTGCCAGGAACGTTTTGTGAAAGAATGAGGTTTTCCGAATAGCATGAGATGAATACCAGAAGCAGACTTCTCTGTTCGGAAAATGCCAGACTACTTAGTTAAACACTGGCTCTCCAAAAAGATGTGCAGCCAAAAGGCATTCATGGGCTTGGCACAGGCAGGGGCTCCCTGATACCTGTAGATGAGATGCCAGATGCCAGAGATGTATCTTTGCTCTGGGGATAGAGATGACCGCAGAACAGGGGAAGGTTGAGAGACACCCCTTGTATGCCTCCCTTCCCATGAACTGTGTCCAGGACGCTTCTTTTGGGGATGTATACTTGAGACCCCAAGCAGAAGTGAGTTGTCTTGATTTGAAGGTTGAGTTCTGACACCTTGAGTATTGATCAAGTATCACACCTCTTGGACAAGATGAGAATCTGGCTGCTTATCCACAGAGATGTGAGGCCCCCCCTTAAGACCCACAGAGCCTGCTGGTGAGAACTCCCTGCCTGCCTCTCTGCTGACCTGCAGCATCTAAAAATGGGCAGTGGCAGCCCCCAGGGACCCCTCCCACCATAAGGGTTTCCCCTCCTCGCATGCTCTGCAGCTCCCAGAGGATGGAGTGGAGGCCGTGCTTCCTTCCGGGCAGTCAGCCCCTCTGATGCTAGATACTGTCCGTCTCTTCCTATGAGCTGGGGCTGGCTGGAAACAGCAGCCTGATTAATAAAACTCGCGAGTAGCCCCCAAGGTCGATGCTCACAGGCTCTCTCAATAAGCAGTCCATAGATTGCATCTTATCGTCCCGGAAGAGCGAGCGCACCTTGTTGAGAGCTGGCACCCATGCCCATCTGCCCCACCAATGACAAATGGCTTGCGACCCGCCAAGCGTGATGGTGAGCTTCGTCTGGAAGGCGTGGAGGTGCTAATGAAGAGTGCCCCCTGTGCGCTGCTGCTCCGGGCAGGTGGGCTCGGGTGGGAGTTTGCTTCCAACTCATGCACAGAGGCCGGTGGGGTTTCCAGCCTCCCCAGCTGTTGCCATGGAGAAGGAGTTGGATAGCTTTAGCACAGCTGTGTGGATGTCTCCCCAGAGACGCGCCACGACAAGTTGGACTGGAAGTAGCAAATGAGCAGCCATAATCTTCAACCATATGAATAAGTGATTGATCGAGTACAGAGGCAGTAAACAGCGCTCTGTGTTCTGGCAGCGTGGGGCCCAGCAAAATGAGATAATCAGTCTGAGAGAGACACACACAATGTAGCCGCCGGGCGCCCCGTAACCTTCCACTGTGCAGCATCCCGGCCCCCAGGAGTCCGCCCAGAGCTAACGGCCACCTCCTGGGGACCCTGCAGATGCCAGGCCACTCCAGGTCCCAGCTAGCCCTGAACCCATTTCAGATGAGTCCTGCCACGTGTGGCCACTGGTGCTTTTTAAATGATGGCTTCTGTTTGCTTCTCTCAATCAGCAACCAGCCAAGTCTGCTTGGTCCCAAAGGGTACTTTGTGGAGGTAGGAATCCATAGAGTTGTGAACCCCTGGTACTGTCTGCCAGGGCTCTTTCCAAAAGGACTGCTCCCTGCCACCTGGGGGCTCTTCATCCCTGGTCAGACCCAGCTGGATCAGGGCAATTTATATGCAGTGCAGAGTGACTGATGACCGGGGGAGGAGAGAAGAGCTGTGCCAACCAGCATTGCCTCCTGAGATTTTGCATCGGGACACTGTGAGAAGTGGATGAGGGCAGTGGAGCATCAGGGGACATCCAGAACTAGGACAGCAGGAAGCCGGTGACAACAGAGATTAAAGAGCAGACAGGGAGACAGAGATCAGAGCCAGGAGTCATTAACTTCTGCATCTACCATTGTTTCACCTCCTCAATGCCCAGGTGTGGTTGTATCACCACTTCTTTTGTTTCCTGTATTTCTGATGCTTTGACATCGTGGGAGCCTGTTGACCCTGAAGGGATTGCTCCTCCAAGGACCAGCCAATCCCTGAGATAGTGTGCTTTCCAATGCAACACCACCCAATCTGGAGCCCACTCCCTCATTGCCTCCTCCATCAACTCCAGGGTACTATCCACCTGTCCTCATCACCCCAGGGCAGGTACCAGACAACTAGGGACTGCCCCAAATCCACTGACATCATTCACATTGAAAGTGATAATGAAAGCGAAAGTCGCTCAGTCGCATCCGACTCTTTGCGACCCCATGGACTATATATGTCCTTGGAATTGTCCAGGCCAGAATACTGCAGTGGGTAGCCTTTCCCTTCTCCAGGGAATCTTCCCAACCCAGGGTTCAAACCCAGGTCTCCCTCATTACAGGCAGATTCTTTACCAGCTGAGCCACAAAGGAAGCCCCAAAATACTGGAGTGGGTAGCCTATCTTTTTTCCGGCAGATCCTCCCAATCCAGGAATCGAACCAGGGTCTCCTGCATTGTAGGTGGATTCTTTACCAACTGAGCTATCAGGGAAGACATACACACTAGCCAATCCCAACTACCCCAACCTTATCTGTCACTTTCCACAGAAACCACACTAAAGGCTCTTGCCTGCATCTACTTCTTCTCCCTCTTGACCCCTGACCAACCCTGGTGCTTCCCTGAGAGACATGTCCCCTCCCCTTGGGATATGTGAGCCCAACAAACTATCTTTTCAATGTCAATTATTTCTTGATCTCGTGGTCTTGCGATACCTAAATAATAATAAAACCTGTATTTTAAAAAACATGGTGTAGACAGAGTCTATCCTTACCCCCTTTGTGCTTTGATGCCCTGCCAGACACGTGTTGGGGTTCCACCTTTTCCCCACCTCTCTTGCAGTCAGGTGGGACCCGTCACTGGTTGGGCCAGTGGGCAGTGGCATCCATGTGCTTGCTGGACAAGGCACTTGACTGCTGGTAGGAAACCCTCTGGCTTTGTCCATCCCCTTTGCCACTACGGTGATGCTTCCATTGCACTGGGTCCCTAGGAGACCACAGGTGACAGACATGGAGAGTCACATGGACTCTCAAAAGGTTGTGTGTGAGCAGGTACAGACCTTGGATGCGCAGAGCCGCTGGCTTGGAGCTGCTCATTACTGCACCACAACCCAGGCTGTCTGCGTGATGCATTGGAAGCTGATACATAGATTTACGATGAATTCCTTGTAATGTTGTTGTTGCTGCTATTTAGTCACCCAGTTGTGTCTGACTCTTTGCGACCCCCATGGACTGTAGCCCACCAGGCTCCTCTGTCCATGGGATTTCCTAGGCAAGATTCCTGGAGTGGGTAGCCATTCTCTTCTCCAGAGGAACCTCCCAACCCAGGAATCAAACCTAGATCTCCTGCATTGCAGGCGGATTCTTTACCACTAAGCCACCAGGGAAGCCACTGGAACACTCCACTAGGAGAAGAGTGACCAGCCCAAGGTGGCCACGCCATGGGGAAGCCAAGTTCAAGGCGGTCACGCCATGGGGAAGCCAAGCTCCATGCAAAGGCCAGGAATAGTCTATGTCAGCAGTGCTACTGACTGGTCATCCTGACTAGACACCAGACACGTGAGTAAAGATGCCTCCAGAGGACCCCAGCCCCAAGCCAGTGAGTCACTCCCAGTCTCCAAGTCTTCCAGCTGAGTCTCACACTCCATGGAGCAGTAGCAAGATGTCCCCCTGGTCTCTGTCCTAATACCTGACTCTTGTGGTGTAACAAATGTGGAGGTGAGTGGTTAACAGCAATAGCAGCTGGAGCGAAGGTGGAGCGCACAGCGTGCACTGAGGGGATGGATCAGAGAGTGGCAGCAGTGCCCCAAGCTTCACTTACAGCTAGAATGAAGACGATGTATATCCAGGTAGATCTTCCTGCTGGGCAGGTGCCTTGAGCAGTTTGCAATTCAGAGCTAGAGTTTTACGACAGTGCAGAGGCTCATCACCAGCCATCGAGGATGAGAGGAAGTCACGTGGAACTTTGGTGCAGCTAGAGAAGAGGTCGGTCTCCTGGTCCCCAGTGTATCTCTGACAGAAACACATGCACTCGTTCATCAGAATCCCTCTTGGATGTTCACAGAAGCACTATTCATGGGGGACCCAAACCAGAAACAATCCAATTGCCCATCCACAATGGAGTGAGTAAATAAACTGTAGACTGATTTGACCATGGTAAAAAGAAAAAGAATTGCTACATAGAGCAACATGGATTAATCTCACAGGATGTTAAGGGGGAAAAGGCCAGACAGAAAAGGGTATAAGCTTTATGATTATATTCATAGGAAGTCAAAAAATAAAAAAAAGAAAGAAAGAAACAGGCAAAGCAAACTGATCATTGAAGAAATCAGAAAGTAGTAAGAAGGCAAGGGTTGTAACGGCTGGGAGGGGGCCTGGGGAGACTTCCGAGGGCTGAAATGTCCTGCAGCCTGGCCTTTGTCATTCTAGTGCAGGTGTGCTCCCTTCACAAACATTCATCAAACTGGGTGGTTTGTACGCTTGCCTGCATATGTTACATTTCCCTTTAAAAAGCCTACAAAAATATTCCTTATTCTCCACGCAGGTGGCCCCGTGCATCCTGTTAGGATTTTCTCTAACAAAGCTGAGGATGAAAGGCAGTTGTATACTTTCATTCTCTGAACAATCATTTAACCAGAATTTCTCTGGGGCTCAGCTTTCTGTTTAAGAGAGATTTGTCTTTACTAGCCTCAGCTGGGTGGGAAGGAGGTCCCAGACCCTATAAATAAAACGCATCTCCCTTCTAGCAAGGTCAGTTATCTCTGCACCCAGATCCTATAATATCACTGCTGATTAAAATTCATTCAACTGAGAATTAAATACATTTGCTGCTGCATCACTGCCTTTTCATAAGACATTTTTCATTTGTATCAATGCCTTAAGATTGATCAAAATGAGACATTCATTAAATAATTCTTAATTAAAATTTCAAAAAATGTATAATCAATTCACTTTAATTACAACATAACCTTACCCCATCATTTTTTATCACATACCTCATTGTAGCATTGCATGGATGGTTTCTCATCGGTGATAGGGGAACAGCATCCCACTGACCCAAAGGAAGGATCCTAGCCAGGATCATACCTGAAGAGTGAACTGGCTTAAAAGGAGGGGACAGGATGACCTTGTGTGCAATGACTCACTCACACTTAAAAATTCAGAGGATAAGATACAGCCCTGGAATAGGTTTGGTGGGGAAATTGCTACCTAGAGTCCTGGATCCAGTCCTGGAAAGGGCAATGTCACCTCTGCAGGAAGCTGACCCTAGTGACACACCCAAATTCCTCATTCCTCTCTGCGGTGTTAACATGAGCCGAGGGTAATAGGGGCTCGATGGTGACAGCCACAAGGCCTGCAGGAAGCAGGGACCACCCAGAGTTCTCCCCCACCCCCATCTGGACACCTACACAGGTGTTTTTCCTGCTCACCCTGCTGGCCCAGTAGTGAGTCTGGATACTCCTACCAGGCCCCAGTCATGCCATGTGCTCTGCATTCCTTTCCAGTAAATAAAACAGCTAGAACAGTAAGGGTCTTCAAGAACCTAATGACACTCTTGGCTCAGAGAAACCGAGATGGTGAAAGAAACAAAGGCGCATTTGCTACAAATGTCCTGGGGAGCTTATGACAGCTGTTGTTGCTGTTTAGTCACTAAGTTGGGTCCAACTCTGCAAGCCCATGGACTGCAGCATGCCAGGCTTCCCTGCCTTTCACTACCTCCCAGAGTGTCCTCAAATTCATGTCCGTTGAGTTGGTGAAGCTATCCAACCATCTCATCTCATCCTCGGCCACATTATGACCCTGGAGGGATGGATTTCTGTGTCTTTATGGGAGACTAGCATCTATGATCCACACAGACCTGGATGGAAAGAGACCCCTTTGAAGTGAGGTTCATTTTTCTTTATTCTCCCCTGGAGTCCCTTGGACTGCAAGGAGATCAAGCCAGTCAGTCCTAAAGGAAATCAGTCCTAAAGGAAATCAGTCCTGAACATCCAAGGACTGATGCTGAAGCTGAAGCTCCAGTACTTTGGCCACCTGATGTCAAGACCTGACTCATTGGAAAATACCCTGATGCTGGGAAAGATTGAAGGCAGGAGGAGAAGGGGGCAACAGAGGATCAGATGTTTGGATGGCATCATCAACTCAACTGTCCTAAGTTTGAGCAAGTTCTGGGAGATGGTGAAGGACAGGGAAGCCTGGCGTGCTGCTGTCCATGGGGTCACAAAGAGTCAGACACAACCGAGCAACTGAACTGAACTGGAGCCTTTTGGCTATACATGGGCACAACTTTTCTCAAATCACATTTAAGCTGCATAATAGTTGTCTTTGTTGGTTCACTTTCACTTTTTTAATATTGTTGTCACTGTTACACAAGGATCCTTGAGATGCTGTGACTGTCAGAAGAAGGGTTCCTGTACCATAAACTTCCAAAAGAAGATAGATGGATATAAAGTAAGTGGGAAGGAAAAGAGAGGAAAAAGAGAAGAAGGGAAGGAGGGAGGGAGGACAGAGAAGGGGAGAAGAAAAGCAAACAAATCCGCTTATAGATGAGGAAGCTGAGCCCCAAAGAGGCCCCTTGACTTGTCCACAGCACACAGTGCACAGCAAGTCAGAAGCAGAGCTGAGTGCCAACAGTCTAGACCTCCCTCCACTGTGTCTGCAGCTGGGATCCTCGGGATCTTACAAGGCTACATGAACTTGAGTTCTTGAAGACAAAGAGTGTCTAGACAGTCATGGCCACTGAGCAGCAGGGGACACCTGGCTGCCTTATGTCAATCTCTCAAGTTATGGGAAGCCTCAAACTTTCTCTCTCCTCGCCCCCTTTCTTTCCTCTTTCTCTCTCTTCACATTTTCTGAAATTTTTCTCAGCCACAAACTTGTACTCAGAGATACACAAGGAAAGCAACATCTCCTTGGCCTTGAGGAACTCAGACTAGACTAGAGGAGTGAGAGGGACCTGTGGATCCCTTGAGATAGAAGGCGATAGATTCTGCCTGAATGAGCTCCAGTCTCTCAGCTTTAACTTGGCCATCATTTAAGGAGGCCATCCCCTCCTCCATGCAACCCTACCCCAACTCTCACCTACAGCTCCTTCAGCAAGCACTCGTCCTGAAGTCTCAAAGGAAAGATCCTTGTTAAGTGCATCTTCTTTTGACAGGGACCTCAAACAGGCTGTAGGGAAGTGACAGCCATCATGACTGGAGACTTTAGGATCGGCTTTTCTTGGAAAACTCAAAACCCTTCATGGAACATTTGTAAGCAAGGAAGGTAGGAGAAGGTATACAGGACAGTCAGGACACCTTCTGGGCTGGTGATGTAGTGATCTTTGTTTTTCTCCTTAAAACACACACACAGATAAAACTTGTCTGACCCAATAGTGCATCTTCCTCTGAATATCCCACGGTTTGTACACTGCCGTGTTCCTTAGCAAGAAAGATTCCTTTCTCTGTTTCAAAGTCACCTGTTCCTTGACCGTTGAGAGCTGTATCTGGTGAACATTGATAAGGTTCGCTGTGCCAGCCACCCTGGGTGGAGAACGCACTGGTTAAATACATTGGGAGAGATTATGAGGGTTTTGACAATACTTCTAAGCGGCTTATGTGTCAGTCTCACCTTTAGCCAAACATCTGTTATGAGGATTTAGATAAGATGTCTCCTGAGTGATGATATAAACCTGCACATCACCACTGCCCCCTCCTCATGCCCCTGGGAAGAGAGGAACAATTTCATTGCAGAAGATTCAGACTTGTTCGGGGTGTTAAGATCTCAGTTCCACACAAAACATTTTGGCTGCATGATTAAAAGTCACCCTGCAATGATGCGTGTGTCTTCAACTCGGCTCAGGCAAGCCCACCCTTGGCCACCACATATCTGGGCTCCCTGCTGTAAGCAGAGCCAGGAGAATTTAACCCAGGCATAAGAGTGACATCTGTAACTATCCCTAGCAGACTGCAGTCGGATAATTCCATGCCCACTGTGGGCAGGCACCATTCTTGGCCCTGGGCTTGGCCACAGGACAAGCTTTAGCCAATGTCATGCTAGTAAAGTATTGCAAGCATAGTATTTTCTTTTATACTTTTTTTGTTTCTTTAAAAAATATTTCTTTCTATTTTGGTTTATCACAGGATGTTAAATATAGTTCCCTGTACAGCAAACTGATTCAGTTATACATATACATATATTCTTTTTTTTAACTTTTAATTATGTATTGGAGTATAGCTGATGAACAATGTTGTGATAGCTTCAGGTGAACAGCTTAATTCACTCCTACACCTGAGTTAAATTCTCTTGGCTCTGCTTACAGTAGGGAGCCCAGGTATGCAGTGGCCAAGGGTGGGCTTGTCTGAGTATGAGCTGAAGACACAGGCATCATTGTAGGGTGACCTTTAGTCACGTGGCCAAAATCTTTTGTGTGGTGCTAAGGTCTTATCACCTTTCACCCTGTGATAGCTCAGGTGAAACTGAGCTGGATGTACATATATGTGCATCCATTCTCCCCCAAAACTCCTCTCCCATCCAGCTGGCACATAACATCGAGCAGAGATCCCTGTGCTATACAACATGGACTTATTATTTATGCATTTTAAATATACCAGTGTGTGCATGTCATTCTTTTTTAAATATTCTTTTCCATTATTGTTTATCATAGGATACCGAGTATAGTTCTCTGTGCTAAACAGTAGGACCTTGTTGTTTCCTCTAAGTTAGTGTACTCGTCCTTCTCCCAGTCTGTAAACTACTAGATGGCACCCCTAGGACCTTGCACCAGCCCTGGCACCCAGCGGGCACTTACACGATCACGGAGTGATTGGACATCTGTCAGCAGAGGGGAGAATTAAGGCGAGATCTGTGATGGTCTACAAGATAAAGTTGAGGGTCTACATCAGGACTGGGAGTAGGAAGAGACAGATGAGACATGGCAGGAGAGGTCACTTTCGGGGGGAACTTGTACCTGCAGGACCCCCAGAACAAGCAGTGTTGTTATCCATAGAGATGCCCAGGAAATCCCAGAGAAGCTGTATGCAGAGTCGCCCCTCAAATGTTGTGTAGCAGGAGCTCCGACACAGTTTTCCTTTGGATTGGGGAATCCCTCCATGACTAGTCTACTGTTGTAAGGAGTTTGCCCTCCGTGAATATCTGATGACAAGTGGGTTAGAAGGGGAACTAAATGCTGGCTGAAAATACAAAGGGAGCCTCTGTGTCACAGCTGCTGCCATCCTTCAGTAACAGATCTGATGGAGGTGATGGAGAGATGGCATCTCCCGAGTATCTGCCTCCCAAAATGAAAAGGACTTTCCATAATAAACTCAACTTCCCTCTGCTGTAATATTCTTCTTCACCCTTCTACAAAGGACACACACCCAACTGATGAGAGGGGGACCTTATTTAATCTTTAAGCACACTTTTATGAAAGCTAGCCAGCTTTATAAGGTGATTTAGTGAGTAAAAATTATACCTGCTCTCAAGAGGAAACAAAGTCTTTGCTTTCTATTTCATGGTACTGAACACCATGAAAAGTGCCTCTGGCGTTTAATGAAAAGAAAAAGGAGAAGCTCACACATGGACAAAAAAAAACTGATGACTTAACAGAGAAGTACACAAATCCACATGGAAAAGTGCGGGCTCCCCCATTGGGTTAAGAGCAGAGAGCTGTATTGTGCTGAGTGGCTTTTTTTCCTAATCAGGCCATGTCCTTTATTCCTCATCTAAATCACATCTGAGAATGAAATGCAACTCGGTGTCCTGGCCTGCCACTAGAGACGACGGTGATGCATGACCTGCAGAGGGACTGTTCCACCAGGGAGGATGGAGTAGCTGAGGAACATAGTCTCAGCCAAGTGGGTTGTGGGAAAGAAGTGTGAAGTTATCTCCGAAAGGGGAGCCAGAGAAAAGCATGGTCTAGGCCACTGGCACAGATCATCTGCAAGGGCAGAGTGGCCAGCAGCCCACCAGCCCTCTGCAGGCAGCGATTCTCTTTCCACACTGAAATGCAGGTGTTCGGGACCCACAGACACATGCTGCTATACATAAACTGTATAACCAAAAAGAACCTACTGTATAGCACAGAGAACCATACTCACTAGTTTACTTACAAGGGAAAACAATCTGAAAAAGAATAGGTATATATGTATGTATAACTGAATCTCTCTGCTGTATACCTGAAACTCACACAGTATTATAAATCAACTGTTGGGAGGTTCTTCTGGAGAAGGCCATGGCAATCCACTCCAGTATTCTTGCCTGGAGAATTCCATGGACAGAGAAGCCTGGTGGGCTACAGTCTATGGGGTTGCAAAGTGTCGGACACGACTGAGCGACTAACACACGTAACATACACACTGCTGCTGCTGCTGCTGCTGCTGCTGCTGCTGCTAAGTTGCTTCAGTTGTGTCCGACTCTGTGTGACCCCATAGACAGCAGCCCACCAGGCTCCCCCGTCCCTGGTATTCTCCAGGCAAGAACACTGGAGTGAGCTGCCATTTCCTCCTCCGATGCATGAAAGTGGAAAGTGAAAGTGAAGTCGCTCAGTTGTGTCCAACCCTCAGCGACCCCATGGACTGCAGCCTACCAGGCTCCTCCATCCATGGGATTTTCCAGGCAAGAGTACTGGAGTGGGGTGCCATCGCCTTCTCCCAACACACACACTACTCCAACAGAAAAAGAAAAGAAGAAGAAATGCAGGTCCCTCTTCTGGCCGCCAGAGCTACAGAGACCCAGAAAGCGTAAGTTTGCTTCCTGATTGAAAAGAACTCTAGCCCCAACCCAGTCAGTAAAGAGCCTGCCAATGCAGGAGACGTAAGTGATGTGGGTTTGATCCCTGGATCAGGAAGACCCCCTGGAGGAGGAAATGGCTACCCACTCCAGTACACTTGCTTGGAAAATTCCTGACTCCTGGCAGGAGCCCTCCCAGCAGACAAAGCCTAACATTTGGGATTAGGACCCTGGAGAGCTACAGTCCATAAGGTTGCAAAGAGCTAGATACAACTGAGGATACATGTGCAAGTAAGGGAAAATAACCTGAAAAAATACATATATCTATCTGTGTGTGTGTGTGTGTGTGTGTGTGTGTGTTTGTAACGGAATCCCTTTTCTGTGTACCTGAAACTAACACAATATTGCAAATCAACTCTACTTCAATTTAAAAAAAAAGAAAGAAATTTAAAAATAAAAGAGATAGAGAAGCTTCAGAGACAGAAGTGAATAAGATGACTCAGGGGGAACAGAGGCCCGTTTTAAGACTTTTCGACAGAAGACCTGAGCATGAACTACGACAGCATCGAGAGAAACCAATTTACAAACAGGAGAAAGCTCTGCAAAGTTCACTTTCATTATATTTTATAAAAGATTCCTGTGACTCTAGGTCCTTCCCATCATACTGTGTTTGGGGGCCAAAATGGTTTCTAAGAGGAGCTAACAAACTGTCGCTTTGGGGAGAATTATTGACAAACTAGGGGTCCACAGAGTGTGCAATTTGAAAGACAAATAGGGACATGGGGGATCTTGTGGTTCCCACTCAGATGAGAGCAGAGACCCAGCACGCCGCTCTACACCCCTGCCCTCCCAACCCCCACCCAGCCACCTAGGAAAGCGAAGGATGTTTGACTCCTGGCAGGAGCCCTCCAGGTGAGAAAGTCTAACATTTGGCAAACTAAAGAACATAGGCTCTGAGCCATTAGGGTGGTGAGATGTCTCCTGCTGGAGAGGTGGGCTGGAAACGGAGACGTGAATCACTGATGCAGGGAAAGCATTTGGGGAATCTCGTGACTCTGGAAAATGTTAGTTCTCCAAGAGGAAGGAGAGGATGGAGGGAAATTGAACATGATTTAAACGAGTCTCTGCAGAGCTGAGAATGACGAAGAGCAAGGCACCGCCTCTGTGTGAGGAAGCTCGCCTGAAGAGAGAGGCTGCTTTCTGTCCCACTCTGGTTAAGAAATCCAGGGCTGTACTTTTGGTCTCTTATCCTAGCCTGTGCTGATACGGGACAATTGGTGCTGGTTAAGGACTTCTCCTGAGAGTATGAGATGGTGGATGGCATCACTGACTCAGTGGACATGAATCTGAGCAGACTCCAGGAGATAGTGAAGGACAGGGAAGTCTGGTGTGCTGTGGTCCGTGGAGTCACAGAGAGTCGGACGTGACTTAGTGACTGAACAGCAACAGGTTCAGCTCCAAACATCCCCACCTCTGCTCCACACCATGTCTTCAGGATGAGAATGGAGACACCCATGCCCTCCCTGTCCATAGCCCCTTGTAGGGGAAGTCGCCCCCTCCTCGAGGTCCCCATGGGAAGGGCCAAGCCTGCACGATTTGCCACGTCACTCTGGCCCCTGACTGGCAGGTGGTGGATGCTGGGCCATCATCCACACACGGGTGACCCAGCACCTCTTCCGTGTGCTGCTGCTCCCATGAGGGATGGGAGCAGCATTCCTTGACCGCCCCCGTGGCACTGGCTCTTTCTGACATGACTGAGTCCTCACGCTTTCCAAAGGCAGATGTGGTGAAGCAAAAGGATGACAGGCCTGCAGGCAGAACCCTGTGTCTGAATCACAGACATGAGGTGGTTGTTACCCCTCACACACCATCCGGGCTCTTGCAATAGTGATGAGTCCCCACGACACTCCAGGGAGAGGGGGCCATAGTGAAAGTGAAGTCGCTCAGTCGTGTCCGACTCTTTGCGACCCCATGGACTGTAGCCTACCAGGCTTCTCCTTCCATGGGATTCTCCAGGCAAGAATACTGGAGTGGGTTACCATTTCCTTCTCCAGGGGATCTTCCTGACCCAGGGATTGAACCCAGGTCTCCCGCATTGGAGGCAGACGCTTTAACCTCTGAGCCACCTAATTACTCTCATTTTGGAGATTAGGCACAGAGAGGTTAAGAATCTTGTCCACTGCCACGCAGCTGTGAGTAGACAGAGGATTCCGCCAGGGCAGCCTCACTCGGGCACCAGCATGCCTCCTCAAGCTGGCGGAAGCAGCAGCAACCCCTCTGGCTAGAGTGTCCCCAGATGTGAAATGAAGAAAATAAACACCACCCCCATCATGCATTCATTCATTCATTCACTCAAGAAACCTACGCCTGGCATTGACAGCCTCTCTCAGAGGGCCCCAGTGGGCAGGAGGTGTGAGAGCCTGCAACATTTATGACTGTTTGCCTGCATCTCCTCTCCCAGGAATGGTGCACCTGGCCCCTCTCAAGAGCCTCTCCTGGCAGGTTTCACAGACACCCAGAACACGAACTCCCCTGGTGTGTTGTGTGTGCATGCTCAGCTGTGTCTGACTCTTTGAGGTCCCATGGACTATAGCTTACCAGGCTCCTCTGTCCATGGGATTCTCCAGACACTGGACTCTGCTGCAGTCCTAATAGTGTTGAATAAAATCATTTAGATAAGTGCCACCCCTTCAAATGGCTCCCTGTGACCATCATACCACAGAAATAGACTTTTTAGTGGATGACCACATACACACAGAGGGACGTGATCACAGTCACACGTGTTGGTAAAAGTGACTAGTGTTAAACATACACCTGCTCAGATACGAGGTCAGGACATCCCCAGGGCTTACTCAGGGCTCAGGAGACTTTCCTAGAAGGATCCAGGTTGTAACTCTCTTAGGCTTTGTGAGTCAAGAGGGAAATTTGATAATATGATGTGTGTACTTATTTTTTTAATTGAGATATAGTTGATTTACTATGTTATGTTAGTTTCAGTGTACAGCAAAATGATTCAGTTATATATACACACGCTCGTTTTCATAATCTTTTCTATTATGGTTTATTATAGGATACTGAAAATAGTTTCCTGTGCTATACAATAGGAACTTTGTTGTTGATATATGTACTTGTATAACAAGAGGAAACAAATTTCCACATGTTTTTATTGATGGCTGTTATAATGACTGAATAACATTCTTGCAATACAAGAATAAAATGTTTGTTTCTTAGATAACATTTTGCTTAATTGGGGTTAAAGTTGGTGATTCATTTCATTAATTCAACTGCAATATTCATGTGATAAAAAAACATTCTCAGCTCATGGTCGGCAGGGAAACAGGCTGCAGCTGGATTTAGCCTAAAGGACTGTCATATGACTTTCCCATGACTGCTGTAACAAATTGACTCAATCTTAGTGTCTTCAAACAATACAGTTTATTATTGTTCTGTTCTGGAGGTCAGAAGGCCAACAATGGGTCTCACTGAACTAAAACCAAAGTGTGGAGAGAGCTATGTGCTTCTGGAGGCTCCAGGGAAGAATCCCTTCCCTTGGTCCCTCCAGTTTCTAGAGGTGCCTACATTCCTCACTTGGGGCCCCATCCAAGAATCAGCTCACTTCTGCCTCTGCTTCCACCATCAAATACCCTCTCGGGCTCCTCTCTTTCCCTTCTTAGGATCATGTGTTGACTTTGTCCACCCTCCTGGATAATCCGAGATCATCTCCCATCTCAAATCCCTTCTACCGCAGAAGGTCTCATGTTCACAACTGTGGGGTGTGCAACTTGCTCATCTCTGGGAAGGACTCTATTCTGCCTGCCACTCTGAAGCCCGCAGACACCTTTCTTACTCACTGATGCTCATGTAAATAATGTACAAGGCTAAAATGACAGTGGTGGTGCAAATGAGAAATTTGAGCTCCATCCCACCTCCTGTTACTTGTATAAAGCCTCAGAGCTGGTGAAACAGGGACCCAGGATTCAGCCCTGGTTCCCACTTCCCAGCCAGCCCACCAACACCTGAGACATTATTTAGATCTTATGTGGGAAGGGCAGGGTCCATCCCTTGTCTGCAGTGCCTGGTACCACAGCAGCTGATCAGGATGGTTTCAGAATATATTCTCAGTGCAAATCAATGTAGTGATCATTTAATATGCCTCAGGTCTGAGGAATTAAATAGAAAGTTTAACTGGAGGATCAATTTTCACCCTGATGTCTGACTGTGAGAAATACAAACTGTAGAAGTCACAGTGATTCTGTGGTGGTCCCATTAACTATGCCAGCAAATCCCACCAGCACCAGGACTGCCCTGACCCACCAGAACCCACCTCACAGCTCCAGGGGTCATGTGACTGAGAACCCCCCAAGATCCATCCAAACTGTGTCTCTCTGCTGCTCTCTTCCATCCTTGACTCAATATTCTTCTTTTCAAACTTTTTGTAGACATCATATATTGTGTGTCCTCCCACAAACAGAGGTGAGCAGGAAGCTGGTCTGTCTGGTTCTCTGTTGTATCTCCAGTTCCTAGACTAGTGCCTGGCATGTAGGAGGTGCTCAATAAATTTTTGTAGAGAAAGAGGAGAGAAGTAAGGCAGGAAGGGAGGAAAGAGGGGAAAAGGAGTGAGGGGAGAAGGAAGAGAGAGGAAGAAGGGAGGAAGGAAACAGAAAATACAAGGAAGGCTTTCCTCAATAAATCTCGGCAGCAGATACAGAAACTCTCTTCTGAACCTGGTGCAGTACAAATGCCCTGGGAGAGATGCTACTTTAAAAAGTTCTTGGTCCTACCTGAAGTGTGCAAGTTCTAGAACCTTCCCAGGGTAAGTAGGAGGCCATAGGAGGTATAGAGAATCACAAGACCAGAGGGGCCCCCTGCATGTCACTGAGGCCTGGCTCTGCCCTTGGATCCACCCTTGGCTCCTGGCACCCTGCACTAATGTGCTCCTTGGGATTCGGGGCAAGGTCCCCTGGAAGGAAGTTGGGCAAGTGCCATGGTGCCCTCCAGGGGCAGAGCAGATGATGGACACAGAGCTAGTCAACCTGCACAGCCTCCTTTCCAGATAAATGCTATTAACATCTCCAAGTTTGCATGTAAGTAAACAGAGGTACAGAGGAGTTAAGAAAACTTGCCTGGAGTTTAAATATGCACAGGAAGCTTACTTGTCAGTCACAAAGCTGATCTCAGCTCCCTGCCCAGGACTGCACCTTGTGTGAGGGTGGGGAACAGAATTCCCTCTCCCTGGCCAGGAAGCTCATTGTCCATGATGGTGTTTCCCTGGATGTCTGTTTAGCATCTGTATGCTTTAAGTGATCTGCTTATACCATCTGTACTGTCATTCACTTAATATGTTTAATTCACTCACGATTGATTCTTTTAGGAAGAATTTGGGTGCTATGGTGGCTCAGACAGTAAAGAATCTGCCTGAAATACTGGAGACCCAGGTTCAGTCCCTGGGTCAAGAAGATCCCTTGGAGAAGGGAATGGTAACCCACTCCATTAGTCTTGCCTGGAGAATCTCATAGACAGAGGATCCTGGTGGGCTACAGTCTATGTGGTCACAAAGGGTCAGACACAACCGAGGAACTAATACTTCCACTTTTTCACTTTTCACCATAGATGGAAAACTGTCACTATTTGTTATAAATGGAATATAACCAAAAAAAATAAATGCAATGAAACACTCAACTTTTTTAAAAAGTATTTTTAATTAAGGCATGTACATTTGCAAAAGCTTTATTCATTCATTTCTTGGTTGTGCTGGTTCTTCCTTGCTTTCGTGCGGGCTTTCTCCAGCTGCGGAGAGTGGGGGTATTCTTTTCTGCTATGTGTGGGCTTCTCATTGAGGCGGCTTCACTTGTTGTGGACCACAGGCTCTAGGCACATAATTGCAGTAGTTGTGGCATGTGGGGTCTAGATTGAGGGCTCAACTAGTGGCAGGTGGCCCTAGTTGCTTCCCCAGCACGTGAAATCTTCCTGGCCTGGGGATCAAACCCATGTCCCATGCATTAACAGGTGGATACCCACTGAGCAACCGGGGAAGTCCCAGGCCATGTGCATGCTAAATAACTTCAGTCCAGCTTTCTGGGACCCTATGGTCTGTAGCCCACCAGGCTCCTCTGCTCATGGAATGCTCCAGGTAAGTATACTGTAGTGGGTGGCCTTGCCCTCCTCCAGGAGGGTTCTCGTCCCAGGGATTGACCCCTCATCTTACATCTGCACTGGCAGCCTGGTTCATTACCGCTAGCACCACATGGGAAGCCCAGAGAAGTCCCTCAGACTTTTAAAAATACACCTCTGTGTGTATGGCCACTTATGGAAATCATAGATTTATTTGAAAGCAAAATTTCTCACCTGTAAATAATAAGGAAGTTGTAATAACAATACAACCAGCTATGAACTCTACATACCAAAGAAGTAGAAATGTAAAATGTGAAAAATCAAAATCATGCCACACCTCCACTGGGGATAGGCTTAAGACCCCCCTTCCTTTCCCAAACCCTGGCATTGGGAATAATTTCTTATGTGGGTCCCAGTCTGTAAAGTAAGTTTCCTTCCATTTCTCTGTCAGCAAAGGCATCAGTTCCACACTGAAAACAGTTTTGACTATAATTACTTACAACATGTACTTAAGATGCAAAAAGTGCCCGTTTCCCAGATCAATGGCCCATTTTATGCACGGCTGTGGGCCAAGGGTGTCCTCATGTCAGTCCCTGCAAATGTGCAGATGCACAAAACAGGTCGGTCCACTTAATTTTTTCATGTGTCTGCCATTCTTTCAAAGCCCACAAAATGAAAGAAAAATTTGATTCCCATCCTGATGAGGACATAAATCCAACATCCTCTTTGATGGGCACTGCTATTTGTCTTCATTTCAAACAAAAAACCTGCAGATCTGGGAAGCCAAGAAGGCCCTGTCCAGTTTATTTATCGTGTTCAAGTTTATTTAGGTGAAGTTTGCACCTCTCCTAATGATCCTTAGGATCATTTGAAGACAGGGCTCTTAGCAAAGAGAAAACATAAGACTGGAGGGATCAGCTGGATGTATAAAAATCAATATTGTTATTAAATAAAAATCTATCATATAGAAACCTGTGCTTGATGATCAAGAATTGTATGCCTAAGACATGCAGAAAACAAGATGCTTTGCACACATATCTTCTGGTGCAGAGTCGAAATGTACCAGCTAAGAAAACAAAGTGATTAGGATTCTATAACAGCAAAAAGAACTCTATATCATGTATTGGAATCTATAACATTTGTGACATGTTTTTAAAATCAGTTGTAAAAAGTGAACCTCCATCTGTACACCTATCACTCCCTAAATTCCCCTCAATTCTTCTAATAGTTGAAATATCCCTGCTACCATTCCTCTGGAATGAGGATGAAATGATCACACCAGATTCAGTGGTCTGATGCCAATTCTAACGCACCAGCTTAATCAGGAATGTGCTGATATATTTGTTCTCTCATCACATTATCTGCTTGCAGCTGTCTTCAAGTCATCACTGATTCCATAAAATATTATATCCTGCATTGCCCACAGACAGCTTTCTGCTATTTGGATCAAGGGAGAGATGAATTTCAGCAAATCAAACATAGTATTTGATACAGACAATGTCTGCACACATCTGGGTACTTGGTGGGGGAGGAGGGGAGGTGAAGGCTTCATCACACTGGATACCCAGCTCTGCAATGATGGCAAATAAACACCTGAACCAGGGATGAAGGTTTTCATTTGAGAAGGAAGCATCTGACACAAGCTCAACAACGAGAATCTCATGAGGGTCAAAATTCACCTATTCACCCAAAATGTTTTGAGTGCCAATCTGTCACTCATGGGATCATAAAGAGTCAGACAATGAGCTACTGAACAGCTGAACAATAACTATGTCACTCACTACTAGTGAAGACCAGAATATAATATCAATATTAGTGTTGGAATGGACTGATGCTAAGGCTGAAGCTCCAATACTTTGGTTACCCTTGTGAACAGCCAACTCATTGGAAAAGACCCTGATGCTAGGAAAGATTGAGGGCAGGAGGAGAAGGGGGCAGCAGAGGATGAGATGGTTGGATAGCATCATCGACTCAGTGAAGATGAGTTTGAGCAAGCTCCGGAGGATAGTGAAGGACAGGGAACCTGGTGCACTGCAGTCCATGGGGTCACAGTTGGACATGACTTGGCTACTGAACAGCAACAAACAAGTATTATTATTAGATTAATATGAGGATTTATTGACAGCTATGTGCCAGCTGCTTTACTAAAAACTTTGCCTGTGTCACTGTATCCTCAAAATAAATCCAAACAGCTGTACTGTTATTTTGCTCACTTATTGATGAGAAAACAAAGGCACAGAGAAATTAAGTAACTCACCCAAGACCTTAAACAATCAGCGACAGAATCAAAATAAGGACCCAGGCAGCCTGACCTCCAGAGCCACATGCAGTGCAGACATGTCATGATGAGTAAGGCAGGGATTCTGTCTTCAAGCCACTTGCACCATAAATGGGGACTGGTGGGGGGAGACAGATAAAAAGACATTGGCAAAAGCCCTCATAGTGAGACCCTCACTTCTGATAGATAAAACAAAAGACAGGATTTAACTCTCTGGTGAAGCTGCTAACACAAATTAGACAATAGATGCAATATACTGCGCTTCGGACGATGAGGATTTTGGTCCCAGGGAAATGGGAAATGAACAAGGTGAGCCCTGTGATTGTCTGAGCACTGCATGTGCTCTGGAGCCTGGCAGACTTCTTGGATGAAGAGACAGAGCTGAGAATCCAGGGAAACAAATGCAGCCAGTGGTTGCAAGACAGAGTTCCAGAGAGGAGACAAATGTAGAGGAACCCCAGGGATCAGCCAAGTACTAATGAGTGCACAGGTAAGGGAACCCACCCAAGGCCAGGGATTAAAATGACCCAAAATGATTAGAGCAAACTGTGCCGTGCTCACACAGGGCCAGGTATAATGTCTGTTCCCACCATCCAAGAATCTTTCAGACTCAAGGAGAATTGAGTAGACTACTTGAGAAGGATTTGCCCTCATAGTGGGGAATAATTAACCCTAGTATGAGGATTGCTTCTGTCCCTCCAAACAAATCTTAACAGTAAGATCCTAAACCATCACACTCTTTGAAAATAATTAATTGCAGGGACTTACCTCATGGTTCAGCGGTTAAGAATCTGCCTGCCAATGCAGGGCACACAGGTTTGGTTCCTTGTCTGGGAAGATCCCACATGCCGTGGAACAACTAAGCCTGTAAGCCACAACTACTGAGCCCATGCACAGTAACTACTGAAGCCCACACTCCCTAGAACTCATGTTCCACAACAAGAAAATGCCACCATAATGAGAAGCCCATGCACCACAACTAGAGAGTAGGTTCCAGTAGTTGCAGTCAAGGAAAGCCAGAACACAGCAAAGAAGACCCAGCACAGCCCCCCCCCCCCACACACACACACAAAATAAATAAATAAATAAAATAAAAATAATTAACCACATCCCAGAGCAAAGTTCAATAATGTTTGTAGGAAAATAAAAATATCTTATAACCAAGACTAAAGCCACAATGTCCAGCATTCAATCAAAGCAGACAACAAGGAAAACACAACCATGATGAGGATAACATTGATCAATTGATCACACTGAAACTATCACAAATGTTCAAATTGGCAGATTTGGATGTTAAAAAAGCTACTATAACTCTGTAGGAGTGGAGGCGGGGGCAGTAGAAAAATTATTTAAAGAGATGATGGATGAAAATTTTCCAAATTCAGGGAAGACTATAGACCCAAAGATCCAAGAAGTTCAACAAACCCCAAGTACATGTGAAAGAAATCTCATCTAGACACATCATAATCAAATTGCTGAAAACCAGAGATAAAGAGAAAATCTTAAAAACACAGCCAGAGGAAAAGGATACCTTATGGACAGAAAAATAAAGACTGAGATGACTGCTGATTACACACTAGAAACAATGCAGTGAGAAGACAGAGCAGCAACATCTCTAAAATACTGACAGCAAAAACCCTGACAACCTAGAATTCTATACCCAGCAAAAATGTCTTTCAAAAATAACAAAATAAAGATCTCAGATTACAAAATCTGAAAGAATCCATAACCAGCAGAACTGGAAACGTTTAAACTACAGTAAATGTTTAAGGATCTCCTGCAGGAAAAAGGAAAATGATTCCAGATGGAAATCTAGCTCTGAATAAAGGAATTAACAGTCTTGGAAATGGTAACTATATGGGCAAACATACGAGATTCTTTTATTATTATTTACAGTTCCTGTAATCTATTTGCCTATAACTGCACAAAAAAGATCTTCACGACCAAGATAATCATGATGGTGTGATCACTCACCTAGAGCCAGACATCTTGGAATGTGAAGTCAAGTGGGCCTTAGAAAGCATCACTATGAACAAACCTAGGGGAGGTGATGGAGTTCCAGTTGAGCTATTTCAAATCCTGGAAAATGATGCTATGAAAGTGCTGCACTCAATATGCCAGCAAATTTGGAAAACTCAGCAGTGGCCACAGGACTGGAAAATGTCAGTTTTCATTCCAATGCCAGAGAAAGGCAATGCCAAAGAATGCTCAGACTACTGCACAATTGCACTCATCTCACATGCTAGTAAAGTAATGCTCAAAATTCTCCAAGCCAGGCTTCAGCAATACGTGAACCGTGAACTTCCAGATGTTCAAGCTAGTTTTAGAAAAGGCAGAGGAACCAGAGGTCAAATTGCCAACATCTGCTGGATCATCAAAAAAACAAGAGAGTTCCATAAAAACATCTATTTCTGCTTTATTGACTATGCCAAAGCCTTTAACTGTGTGGATCACAATAAACTGTTGAAAATTCTGAAAGCGCTGGAAATACCAGACCACCTGACCTGCCCCTTGAGAAACCTATATGCAGGTCAGGAAGCAACAGTTAGAACTGGACATGGAACAACAGACTGGTTCCAAATAGGAAAAGGAGTGTTTATTGTAGGCAGTATATTGTCACCCTGCCTATTTAACTTCTATGCAGAGTACATCATGAGAAACATTGGCCTGAAAGAAGCATAAGCTGGAATCAAGATTGCCGGGAGAAATATCAATAACCTCAGATATGCAGATGACACCACCCTTAAGGCAGAAAGTGAAGAGGAACCCAAAAGCCTCTTGATGAAAGTGAAAGAGGAGAGGGAAAAAGTTGGCTTAAAGCTCAACATTCAGAAAACGAAGATCATGGCATCTGGTCCCATCCCTTCATGGGAAATAGATGGGGAAACAGTGGAAACAGTGTCAGACTTTATTTTGGGGGGCTCCAAAATCACTGCCGATGGTGACTGCAGCCATGAAATTAAAAGACGCTTACACCTTGGAAGAAAAGTTATGAGCAACCTAGATAGTATATTCAAAAGCAGAGACATTACTTTTCTGACTAAGGTCTGTCTAGTCAAAGCTATGGTTTTTCCTGTGGTCATGTATGGATGTGAGAGTTGGACTGTGAAGAAGGCTGAGTGCCGAAGAATTGATGTGTTTGAACTGTGGTTTGGAGAAGACTCTTGAGAGTCCCTTGGACTGCAAGGAGATCCAACCAGTCCATTCTGAAGGAGATCAGTCCTGGGATTTCTTTGGAAGGAATGATGCTAAAGCTGAAGCTCCAGTACTTTGGCCACCTCATGCGAAGAGTTGACTCATTGGAAAAGACTCTGATGCTGGGAGGGATTGGGGGCAGGAGGAAAAGGGGACAACAGAGGATGAGATGGCTGGATGGCATCACTGACTTGATGGACGTGAGTCTGAGTGAACTCCGGGAGTTGGTGATGGACAGGGAGGCCTGGTGTGCTGCAATTCATGGGGTTGCAAAGAATCAGACAAGACTGAGCAACAGAACTGAACTGAACTGAAACAAAAATAATAATAATATATTGTGGGGTTTATAACATATGTAAAAGTGAACTGTATAACAGCTACAGCATGAAGGGAAGAAATGGAGAAATGGAGATAGAGTAGTGAAAGTCCCTTAGACTGCAAGGAGATCCAACCAGTCCATTCTGAAGGAGATCAACCCTGGGATTTCCTTGGAAGGAATGATGCTAAAGCTGAAACTCCAGTACTTTGGCCACCTCATGGGAAGAGTTGACTCATTGGAAAAGACTTTGATGCTGGGAGGGATTGGGGGCAGGAGAAGAAGGGGATGACAGAGGATGAGATGGGTGGATGGCATCACTGTCTCAATGGACATGAGTCTGAGTGAACCCTGGGAGTTGGTCATGGACAGGGAGGCCTGGTGTGCTGTGATTCATGGGGTTGCAAAGAGTCGGACATGACTGAGCATCTGAACTAAACTGAACTGAACTGAACTGAAGGTCTTCGTATTAAATGGAAAGAACTATTATAGGACTTGTAGGCAGCCTATGATGTTAAATGTATACACTTCAAAGCCCAAAGTAACCATTAAAATAACAAACGAAAATTTGAAGCTAGTAATCCAAGAAAGTTGATTAAAAGGAGTCATAATAAATATCTGGTTAATTCATAGAAAGGCAGGAAAAAAAGAGAATAAAGTAGTTCAGTTCAGTTGCTCAATCATGTCCGACTCTTTGCGACCCCATGAATTGCAGCACGCCAGGCCTCCCTATCCATCACCAACTCTCAGAATTCACTCAAACTCATGTCCATCTAGTTGATGATGCCATCCAGCCATCTCATCCTCTGTCATCCCCTTTTCCTCCTGCCCCCAATCCCTCCCAGCATCAGAGTCTTTTCCAATGAGTCAACTCTTCGCATGAGGTGGCCAAAGTACTGGAGTTTCATCTTTAGCATCATTCCTTCCAAAGAACACCCAAGACTGATCTTTAGAATGGACTGGTTGGATCTCCTTGCAGTCCAAGGGACTCTCAAGAGTTTTCTCCAACACCACAGTTCAAAAGCATCAATTCTTCGGCACTCAGCTTTCTTCACAGTCCTACTCTCACATCCATACATGACCACCGGAAAAAACATAGCCTTGACTAGACAGACCTTTGTTGGCAAAGTAATGTCTCTGCTTTTGAATATTCTACCTAGGTTGGTCATAACTTTCTTTCCAAGGAGTAAGCATCTTTTAATTTCATGGCTGCAGTCACCATCTGCAGTGATTTTGGAGCCCAAACAATAAAGTCTGACACTGTTTCCACTGTTTCCCCATCTATTTGCCATGAAGTGATGGGACCAGATGCCATGATCTTCATTTTCTGAATGTTGAACTTTAAGCCAACTTTTTCCTTCTCCTCTTTCACTTTCATCAAGAGGCTTTTGAGTTCCTCTTCACTTTCTGCCATAAGAGTGGTATCATCTGCATATCTGAGGTTATTGATATTTCTCCCGGCAATCTTGATTCCAGCTTGTGCTTCAAATGACACAAATAGCAGAATAGCTTAAAATCTAATCATTAAAACAATAATTAAATGTAAATGATCTAAATATACCCAATCAAAAGAGATTGAAAGACTGAATTAAAAAGAAAAATTCAACTCTACGCTCTCTACAAGAAATATATTTTAATATAAAGACAGATTAAAGGATGGAGAAAATGATATAACATGTTACCAGTAATGAAAATAAAGCAGGGATGGTTATGTTAATATTAGAAAACATTGATTTCAGTGTAAAGAATATTAGGAAGAATGAAGAAGGTCATTTCATCACGATAAAAGGGCAATTTGCCAAGTGGACAAAACAGTTCTAAATGCTTATGTATCTAATAACTAAGTTTCAAAATCCATTAAGCAAAATTCAAAGATTTGCAAGGAGGAATTTACAGATTTATAGTCAGAGATGTAAATGTCTCCACCTCAAAACAATTATAGAAATTATATAGATAGAAAAACAGAAAGAATGTAGACCTTGAATGGCACTGTCACCCAACTTGACCTGACATTTATAAAATACTCTACCCAAAACAGCAGAAGCTCTTTCTTTGCAATTATACAAGAGACATGTGGCAAGAGGTAAATAATTCTATGGGCCATAAAACAATATTAACAAACCTGAAATGATTAAAGATACACAATGTATGTCCTTTCTCCCAAATAGAATTAAATTATAAATAAATTACTGATCTATCACATAAAATTCCAAAGCGTTTGCAAACTAAATAGCGCATTCCTCAGTAACCCATTGGTAAAGTAAGACACAAAAAAGAGGGATTAGAAAGTATTTGGAATGAAAGGAACATGAAAATACTATATGTGAAATTTTAGAGATTCTGCTGAATAGTACTTAAGGGGAATTATAGCACTAAACACCTGTATGAGAAGAGAAGTCTCCAATTAATGAATTTAGCTTTCACTGATTTAAGAAATATAGGGATGGTAGTGTCTGCAACTGAAATCAAGAACACAGAAAAAGCAGAGAGTTTATGAATGAGATACACTGAGTTACTCACAAAGCATCTATGTGATTATTGGAATTTAGTTGTATATGATTCTCAAACTAAGAATAACTGCAGACTGGATGTGTAGATTTGGAATCATTAGGATACAGAAGACCATTGAACCACAAGTGTAAGTTAAATTACCCATGGAGAATACGTAATGTGAAAAGAGTCAGTAGTGGAGGACTGAGCCCCGGGGGACAACAATATTTGAGAGGTGGAAGGAAAATCAGAATATGATAAATTTAACAAAGAAGAAATAATCAGAGAACAGTGAAAACAGAAAGAGGGCATAGAGAGGTTTTCAGGGAAAACTGATAGTGTCAAATACAACAGGAAGATCCACGGAAGAAAAGAGCACAAGATCCACCTCACCTGACTTCAAGAAGCACTTGGCCACTTCATCAAGTGTGCTTCAGTAGAGTACTGAGAACTACGAGGCAGCCAAAGTTGCTAATGGGGAGCCAGGAAGTTGAAATAGTCAATGGAGTGTTCTTTTGAGAAGCTTAGATAAATAAACAGGGGGGAGAGAAATTGTTAACTCAAGTGGAAAATGTGAGCAAGAGAAGGTTTCCAAAATGGGAAATGCTTGAGCATGTCTACAGGGAAAGTAACAGAAGGCACTCAAGTTACAGAGGTTGAAAATAAGGGAAGGTGAGTGAGTGATGGGTAACAGTCCTTGAAAAAATATTGTACCTGCTATACAGTGAAGAGCATGGTTGGATCAGTGGACTTTGGCCAGGAAGAACAATATGTTGATCACTGAGATGGCAAATAGGAATGACTTGGGATTTCAGGCTAGGGAAAATTCTCTACCCTTAACACTAAATTTTGTTGGGTAACAAAACTGTGAAGGGGGGGGAACTACAAAACTAAATTTTAAGGAATGTGGGATCAAAGGTAATTGAATACAATACCCCCCCCCCGACCTTATCTGCAGGGAATACATTCTAAGACCCTGAAATATTGAAGGCAGGAGGAGAAGGGGATGACAGAGGTCGAGATGGTTGGATGGCATCACCGACTGCAAAGACATGAGTTTGAACAAGCTCCAGGAGATGATGAAGGACAGGGAAGCCTGGTGTGCTGCAGTCCATGGGGTCACAAAGAGTCAGACATGACTGAGTGACTGAACAAGAAAAAGTCTACAGTGAGAGTTATCTATGTGTGCTATAGGGAATTATAAATTATGCACCACTTGTTTGGTGATAAGTTTTAAGGCAGTAGGTATTAAGAGGCTTTAAAAAACCATTCCCCATATAGGTTTCTATCCTAAAGGACTGATGAAAAAATTACTCACCAAAGAAGTCATGTCTGCCATCTTATCTGCTATTTCTTTAGTGATTTTAATTACATTAATATATATGCTCTGCTGCTGCTGCTGCTGCTGCTAAGTCGCTCCAGTCGTGTCCAACTCTATGCAACCCCATAGACGGCAGCCCACCAGGCTCTGCTGTCCCTGGGATTCACCAGGCAAGATCACTGGAGTGGCTTGCCATTTCCTTCTCCAACACATGAAAGTGAAAGGTGAAATGAAGTCGCTCAGTCGTGTCCGACTCTTTGTGACCCCATGGACTGCAGCCTACCAGGCTCCACTATCCATGGGAGTTTCCAGGCAAGATTACTGGAGTGGGCTGCCATTTCCTTCTCCGAATATATGTACTCAGTTATGTCCAACTCTTTGCAGGCCCGTGGAATCTACCCTACAAGGCTCCTCTGCCCGTATAATTTTCAAGCAAGAATACTGGAGTGGGGTGCCACTTCTTACTCCAGGGAATCTTCCTGATCCAGGGATCAAACCCACAACTCTTGCATTATTGGAAAGCAGATTCTTTACCTCTTGCACCTCCTGGGAAGCCCATACCACAGAACCAAGATCAGAATAAATATAGAGTCTAAACAAATATTTACGTAAAAAGTTGTTTATGGAGGTATTATTAACAAGGGGAACCTGATGAATGGGTTCACAAATTAAGGAAATATGCATGATGGAATATTATATAACTATTAAATGACTTTTAAGCATATTTAATAAAAATGCAAATTATTCATAGTACAATGTTAAGTTTAAAAAAAGCAATGACTAGAATGCAGTATTGCACATGCAGTACCATCCAATTTTTGTAACACATATATATACACATAGACGCAGAAAGAAAGAAAACATCAGCTAGATTTAACTCTGAGTGGCTGGGTCAGTTCACTTTAGTTCACTCACTCAGTCGTGTCCGACTCTTTGTGACCCCATGAATTGCAGCACGCCAGGCTTCCCTGTCCATCACCAACTCCCAGAGTTTACCCAAACTCATGTCCATCGAGTCGGTGATTCCATCCAGCCATCTCATCCTCTGTCGTCCCCTTCTCCTACTGCCCCCAATCCCTCACAACATCAGAGTCTTTTCCAGTGAGTAAACACTTTGCATAAAGTGGCCAAAGTATTGGAGTTTCAGCTTCAGTATCAGTCCTTCCAATGAACACCCAGGGCCGATTTCCTTTAGGATGCACCAGTGGAATCTTCTTGCAGTCCAAGGGACTCTCAAGAGTTTTCTCCAACACCACAGTTCAAAAGCATCAATTCTTTGGCACTCGGCTTTCTTCACAGTCCAACTCTCACATCCATACATGACCACTGAAAAAACCATAGCCTTGACTAGATGAACCTTTGTTGGCAAAGCAATGTCTTTGCTTTTGAATATGCTCTCTAGGTTGGTCATAACTTTCCTTCCAAGGAGTAAGCATCTTTTAATTTCATGGCTGCAGTCACCATCGGCAGTGATTTTGGAGCCCCAAAATATAAAGTCTGACACAGTTTCCACTGTCTCTCCCCCATAAAGTGATGGGACTGGATGCCATGATCTTCATTTTCTGAATGTTGAGCTTTAAGCCAACTTTTTCCCTCTCCTCTTTCAATTTCATCAAGAGGCTTTTGGGTTCCTCTTCACTTTCTGCCATAAGGGTGGTGTCATCTGCATATCTGAGGTTGTTGATATTTCTCCCAGCAACCTTGATTCCAGCTTGTGCTTCTTCCAGCCCAGCGTTTCTCATGATGTACTCTGCATAGAAGTTAAATAAGCAGGGTGACAATATACAGCCTTGACGTACTCCTTTTCCTATTTGGAACCAGTCTGTTGTTCCATGTCCAGTTCTAACTGTTGCTTCCTGGCCTGCGTACAGATTTCTCAAGAGGCAGGTTAGGTGGTCTGGTATTCCCATCTCTTTCAGAATTTTCCACAGTTTATTGTGGTCCACACAGTCAAAGGCTTTGGCATAGTCAATAAAGCAGAAATAGATGTTTTTCTGGAACTCTCTTGCTTTTTCCATGATCCAGCAGATGTTGGCCATTTGATCTCTGGTTCCTCTGCCTTTTCTAAAACCAGCTTGAACATCAGGAAGTTCACGGTTCACATTTTGCTGAAGGCTGGCTTGGAGAATTTTGAGCATTACTTTACTAGCGTGTGAGATGAGTGCAATTGTGCGGTAGTCTGAGCATTCTTTGGCATTGCCTTTCTTTGGGATTAGAATGAAAACTGACCTTTTCCAGTCCTGTGGCCACTGCTGAGTTTTCCAAATTTGCTGGCATATTGAGTGCAGCACTTTCACAGCACCATCGTCCAGGATTTGAAATAGCTCAACTGAAATACCATCACTTCCAATAGCTTTATTCGTGGTGATGCTTTCTAAGGCCCACTTGACTTCACATTCCAAGATGTCTGGCTCTAGGTGAGTGATCACACCATCATGATTATCTGGTTCATGAAGATCTTTTTTGTACAATTCTTCCATGTATTCTTGTCATCTCTTCTTAATATCTTCTGCTTCTGTTAGGTCCATGCCATTTTTGTCCTTTATTGAGCCCATCTTTGCATGAAGTGTTCCCTTGCTATCACTAATTTTCTTGAAGAGATCTCTAGTCTTTCCCATTCTGTTGTTTTTCTCTATTTCTTTGCATTGATTGCTGAGGAAGGCTTTCTTATCTCTCCTTGCTATTCTTGGGAACTCTGCATTCAGATGCTTATATCTTTCCTTTTCTCCTTTGCTTTTTGCCTCTCTTCTTTTCACAGCTATTTGTAAGGCCTCCTGAGACAGCCATTTTGCTTTTTTGCAATTGTTTTCCATGGAGATGGTCCTGATTCCTGTCTCATGTACAATGTCACGCACCTCTGCCCATAGATCATCAGGCACTCTATGTATTAGATCTAGTCCCTTAAATATATTTCTCACTTTCACTGTATAATCATAGAGAATTTGATTTAGGTCATATCTGAATGGTCTAGTGGTTTTCCCTACTTTCTTCAATGTAAGTCTGAATTGGGCAATAAGGAGTTCATGATCTGAGCCACAGTCAGCTCCCAGTCTTATTTTTGCTGACTGTATAGAGCTTCTCCATCTTTGGCTGCAAAAAAGATAATCAATCTGATTTTGGTGCTGACCATCTGGTGATGTCCATGTGTAGAGTCCTCTTGTGTTGTTGGAAGAGGCTGTTTGCTATAACCAGTGCGTTCTCTTGGCAAAACTCTATTAGCCTTTGCCCTGCTTCATTCCGTACTCCAAGGCCAAATTTGCCTGTTACTCTGGTGTTTCTTGACTTCCTACTTTTGCATTCCAGTCCCCTATAATGAAAAGGACATCTTTTTGGGTGTTAGTTCTAAAACATCTTTTATGTCTTCATAGAACAGTTCAACTTCAGCTTCTTCAGAGTTACTGGTTGGGGCATAGGCTTGGATCACCGTGATATTGAATGGTTTGCCTTGGAAGGGAACAGAGATCATTCTGTCCTTTTGAGATTGCATCCAAGTACTGCATTTCAGACTCTTTTGTTGACCATGATGGCTACTCCATTTCTTTTAAGCGATTCCTGCCCATGGCAGTAGATATATAATGGTCATCTGAGTTAAATTCACCCATTCCAGTCCATTTTAGCCCGCTGATTCCTAGAATGTCAACGTTCACTCTTGCCATCTCCTGTTTGACCACTTCCAATTTGCCTTGATTCATGGACCTGACATTCCAGGTTCCTATGCAATATTGCTCTTTACAGCATCAGACCTTGCTTTTATCACCAGTCACATCCACAACTGGGTATTGTTTTTGCTTTGGCTCCATCCCTTCATTCTTTCTGAGTTATTTCTCCACTGATCTCCAGTAGCATATTGAACACTTACTGACCTTGGGGGTTCCTCTTTCAATATCCTATCATTTTGCCTTTTCATACTGTTCATGGGGTTCTCAAGGCAAGAATACTGAAGTGGTTTGCCATTCCCTTCTCCAGTGGATCACACTCTGTCAGACCTCTCCACCATGACCCGTCCGTCTTGGGTGGGCCCACAGGGCATAGCTTAGTTTCATTGAGTTAGACAAGGCTGTGGTCCGTGTGATCAGATTGGCTAGTTTTCTGTGATTATGGTTTCAGTGTGTCTGCCCTCTGATACCCTCTCGCAACACCTACTGTCTTACTTGGGTTTCTCTTACCTTGGATGTGGGGTATATCTTCACAGCTGCTCCAGCAAAGTGCAGCCACTGCTGGATATAGGGAACTTATTTTTGTTCTTTATGTGTGTGTCTGTTTCTAGATTCCCTACAATGAGCATACATTATATTTATAATCAGAGGAAAACTTATTTTAAAAAAACATACAATTGGGAACAATTCATTATGGATGTTGAAAACAAATAGTATTCTGAATTTAATAAAAAGATATTTCCGAATTGTGCAACAATAACCCACAAATGACAAGTTTTAAATCCCTTAGGGTTTAAAAAATGAATGCAGATTTCAAGTACATGCATGGAATATGGTATGAGGAAACAGCAACCCAAACGCACTGTGCAGCAGCATCTCAAAATGTGGAGCTGTTGGTTAATATAAAAATGCGTGAGATTGAAGGGTTCCTGTTCAAGATGGCGGCTCACCCCATTCCCAGGACACACTGAGTCTCTAGATACATATGGAAGAGTTCCCTCTTTAGAAACCTCAAAGCTGGCTGAGAGGTGACTGCACATGGTGGGAAAGAGGAGAAAATCACATTGAAGGAGAGGCTGGGCCACAATGTTATCATAAACTCCAACCCTTCATGGTGACCTGAAACCAGGAGAAAACTCAAAACCTGGAGCTTCTCTCTGAGGAGCAAAGGGTTCAGACCTTCATCAGACGCTTCAGCTTTTAGGACCTGCAATTAAAAGACATGTTCCCAAACATTCAGGTTAGAAAACCAATAAACCTGCATCCTGAGACTTGTAAGACTGTGGTGATCTGGAGATAGCTCATAAAGGTCCATGTCCTGGGACTACCCCCAGGGCCCAGTGCAGAGGCAATTGATTGCTCTCAGACTTAAAATGAAAGAATCTTAAATTAAAGCATCTGCAGAAGAGGCAGGTACCTAATTTAACACACACACCTAGGAGCCTCCTGGGGACAGTGACTGGTAGGCACCATCTTCACACTTTCACTTCCCAGAAAGCAGATTTATTATGAGTCTGGTGCCCCAGTCTACTGCCCATGGGATGATATTTTTTTAACTATATTTTACGTACAGTATATGTTAATTTCTGCTCTATAGCAAAGTAAAGCAGATATATTTGTATACAGATATGGATTGCTGTTGTTTAGTCACGAAGTCATGTTTGACTCTTTGCAACCCCATGGACTCTAGCCCACCAGGCTTCTCTGTCCCTGAGATTTCCCAGGCAAGAATATTGGAGTGAGTTGTCATTTCCTTCTCCAGGAATCTTCCCCACCTATGGATTGAACCTGCGTCTCCTGCATTGGCAGGCAGATTCTTTACCACTGAGCTACCAGGAAAGCTTTATAGATAGGTATATAGTCCCCCTTTTCATATTCTTTTCCATCGTGGTTTATCACAGGATATTGAATATAGTTCCCTGGGTTATAGCGCTGTAGCCATGATGAGTAGCTGATAGTCCTCCTTCACAGAGAGACCGCATTCCTAGGTTGTTGCCTTTCTGTGCCCTGGGGTTAGAGTGAAGTGTTCGCCACTCAATCATTTATTGTTTACCCATCCTATATATGCTAGTTTGCATCTGCTGACCCCAATCTCATGCTCCGTTCCTCTCCCAAACCCCTCCTTTGCATCTGCTGACCCCAATCTCCTACTCCATTCCTCTCCCAGACCCCTCCTTCTTGGCAACCACAAGTCTATTCTCTGCATCTGTTTCTGTTTTGTCAGCATGCTCCTCTGTCTCATAGTTTACCTGACAAAGATTTAAAAGTAATAGTCATAAAGACATTCAGCAAACTGGGGAAAAGGATGGATGAACACAGAGAGAACTTCAGCAAAGAGATGAAACATAGCATGGATGGACTGAAGTGAAATAAGTCAGGCAGACAAAGACAAATGTTATATGATATCACCTATATGTGGGATCTAAAAATAATTCAAATTAATTTATTAGCAAAATAGAAACAGACTCAGAGAAATTAAAAAAAAAAAAAACAGACTTATGGTTACCAAATAGGAAAGGAGGGAAAGAGAGTGGAGAAGTTTGGAGTACAGGAACCTATATACATACATACATATATATATATGTATATATATATGTGTGTGTGTGTGTGTGTGTGTGTATGTATATATATATATATATGCATATAAAATAAATAAATATAGAAAATATATTAAATACATATATATATATACATATAATGCATGTGTATATGTATATATGGGCTTCCCATGTGTGTTAATGGCAAAGAACCTGCCTGACATAAGAGATGTGGGTTTGATCCCTGGGTCAGGAAGATCCCCTGGAGGAAGGCATGGCAACCCACTCCAGTATTTGTGCCTGGAAAATCCCATGGACAGAGGAGCCTGGCAGGCTACAGTTAATAGAGTCCCACAGAATCAAACACCACTGAAATCACTTAGCATGTATGCATCATATATATATATATATGTATATATATATATACAGCATTATAATATTTAAGAAACATTATAACTAAAATGTCAAAAGTTAAAGGCAAATAGAGAATATTGATAGCAGCAAGAGAAAAACAACTTGTTACATACAAAGGAATTCTCATAAGACTATGAGCATAATTTGAGCAGAAACTTTACAGACCAGAAGGGAATGACATGAAATATTCAAAATGCCTAAAGAAAAAACTTCCAACCAAGAATATTCTACCTGGTGAACTTATAATTCAGAATTGAAGGAGGGAGAGATAATTAATTTTCTGGATAAGCAAGAGTTAAAGGATTTCATCACTACTAAACTGATTTTAAAAGAAATGCTAAAGGAGCATCTTTAACTTGGAAAAAAAAAGTGCAAATTAGTAACAAGAAAGCACGTGAAAGAATGAATCTCATTGGATAGGTAAATATAAAGTAAAGGTAATGGATATATCACTTGTAAAGCTCAAATAAAGGCTAAAGACAAGGTAATAACAATAACTTTTTTTTACTCAAGGTAAAGCATTGTATTTCCCCCCTGCAATTCAGGAGACCCAGGTTTGATCCCTCGGTCATAAAGATCCCCTGGAGAAGAAAATGGCTACCTAAACCAGTATTCTGGATTCCAGTGTTGTCTCCAATGAAGAGGTCAGTCCTCAGCTGTGTCAACCTCAGAAAACTCAGTGCTATTAAATATTGTTTGTCCTGTTTAAAATTGTCTTTAGTTGTTGCTTAGTTGCTAACTCTTTGCTATCCCATAGACAGTAGCCCACCAGGCTCCTCTGTCCATGGGATTTCTCAGGCAAGAATACTGAAATGGGTTGCCATTTCCTTTTCCAAACAATAACTTTCTTGCAATAGTAAGTTAAGGGGCACAAAGTATGGAGAAGTAGAATATACAGTAAATATATTATGCTTCTTGTGTTCTGGTATCTTCTGAGATTGCATATCAAAAGGGAAATATACATTTGTATAATCACCTTATACATGAAACAAAAATCTATCAAAATATGTACCAGGCAATAATAGATTAATACATTGAGGTGTCAGATAAATTGCTAACTATTGATGGATGTATCTTGCTTTTTGAAGTAAACTACTTTTATAAAAACAGGATATTTTTTACAATTCTCAGCAAAAAGGGAAAACAGTTCATATTCTAATTTCATTTTTTCCAATAGAAGTATCTTTTGAATTTAGAAAAATTTTCCCTTAAAAAAAGATAATAACAAAAAGACAAATTGCACTTCTGCTATTGCCAATGCTTCTGCCATCAGTATGTGATGAAGATTCTGTGGCCCAGAATACATGGGGGCAGTGGTCCATGGATCTGACCAGCTTGGTCTCAAGTACACATCTGTTCTTCTCTGAACCAAATACTAATTAGTTTGTACTGTTCTCACAGCAGCGACAAATTTTATTTTCTTGGGCTCCAAAATGACTATGGACAGTAACTGCAACCATGAAATTAAAAGACACTTGCTCCTTGGAAGGAAAGCTCTGACAAAACCAGACAGTGTGTTAAAAAGCAGAGATATCACATTGTCAACAAAGGTTCATATAGTCAAAGCTATGGTTTTTCCATTAGTCATGTATGGATATGAGAGTTGGACCATAAAGAAGGCTGAGCACCAAAGAATTGATACTTTCAAACGGTGGTGCTGGAGAAGACTCTTAAGAGTCTCTTTGTCAGCAAGGAGATCAAACCAGTCAATCCCAAAGGAAATCAACCCTGAATATTCATTGGAAGGACTGAGGCTGAAGATGATGCTCCAAAACTTTGGCCACCTGATGAGAAGAGCTGACTCACTGGAAAAGAAACCCGATGCCAGGAAAGATTGAAAGCAAAAGGATGGCCGAGGATGAGCTGGTTGGATGCATCACAGACTCAATGGACATGAATCTGAGCAAACTCTTGGGGATAGTAGAGAGCAGAAGAGCCTTGTAAGCTACAGTCCATGAGGTTGCAGAGAGTCGGAGGCAACTTAGCAACTGAACGACAACATAGCTTTGATCAATCTCCTCCTTGTCTTATCTGAGGACTAGAGTCTAAGCTTATGATGTTTCCCACCAATTCTATATTCCATTCACTTATTTAACAAGTATATATACAGTAGGTCTAGATTATGGTGTATAAGGTACAAGGTTGGAGCGCCAAGACTAAAATCATTTTTTTTTTAAGAAGCCAGGACACTGGGTAAGATCATCAAGGGGATGAGTTGCTGAGGTCAAAAGTAGTCCAAAAACTACATTTTGGATCAAAACTAATGCTGAGAGGCTTGGGAGAAAAATAGAAATCAGTAATGGAGATAGAAAAGGAAAGACCAGTGAAGAAAAAACAAAATACATGAAACAACAAATCATAAAATGATTAGAATTTACTGAACTGGAAGCTAAGCACTGGATGCATTTCAAGGAGGAGGGGCTGACTTTGTCAAATGTAGCCAACACAGTTAAGATTGCAGGCCCCTGTGCAGAGATGGATGGAATTGTTTTAAAGTGGAAACATGATGGTTACGAAACTCTGCACATTTATAGAAAAATCAAGGAATCGTGCATTTAAATGAATGACTTTATGGCAGTAAATTATACCTCAAGAAAACCGTTTCAAAATAAAAAAAGAATTGAGCATATATCTACCTAGCATTTCTACCCTCAGGTATTCTCTGCCCAGGGTAAATGAAAATACATGCTTATAAGAAAAACAGGTGAGTTAATATTCACAATATCTTTATTCATAACACCTTACACTTGAACTAACCCAAATGTACATTATTAAGTGAATGGAAAAGTGTTTTGTGATGTGTTCATACAAGGTTAAATTACTCAGCCTTAAAAAGAGAAAAACTGCTTATTCAAATAAAAATATGTGATCTCAAAAACATTACTTTGAGAAAAAGAGACAGACATCAAAGTGTACAATGTGATTTATTTCATTTTTATGAAGCTCTGCCACTCTGAAAATCAGAGAAGTGAGATTTTATTCAGAAAAAATTGCTCCTGTGAATCATTGATTGCACACTGGACTTCTTGCATGAATTAGGGAGTTTGCAACTGAATTTTAATTTCTCATGTGCCTGGTGTTTATCCTCCATTATTTTCTCTCTTTAAAACCCATCAGCATAGACGAAGGAATCAGCTTCTATTTTATGTACCTAGATCTATATTATTTTTGTGCATTTACAACTGGCCTCTGGAGTTCAGTCTCCTTAATGATATAGCTGTGCAAGACGCCAGATCAGTTTATTACAAGGAAGATGGGAAACAGACTGTGCATATTAAATGTGAAGATTTTTCTACTGCCTGCTCAACAATCAGGAAGAAGGGTGACTGTTACCTTGAACCAGATGCTGCTCTCAGAAGGGATCTTCACTGGTTGGCATGTGGCTCATTAATTCCCAAACCAGACTGAGTCCTGTAAGATCTTTGGACAGCCTGATGCAATCTCAAAAATGACAGAATGATCTCTGTCTCCAAGGCAAGCCATTCAGTATCACCATAATCCAAGTCTAAACCAGTAACGCTGAAGAAGCTGAAGTTGAATGGTTTTATGAAGACCTACAAGATCTTTTAGAACTAACACCCAAAAAAGATGTCCTTTTCATTATAGGGGACTGGAATGCAAAAGTAGGAAGTCAAGAAACACCTGGAGTAACAGGCAAATTTGGCCTTGGAATGCGAAATGAAGCAGGGCAAAGACTAATAGAGTTTTGCCAAGAAAATGCACTGGTCATAGCAAACACCCTCTTCCAACAACACAAGAGAAGACTCTACACATGGACATCACCAGATGGTCAACACCGAAATCAGATTGATCATATTCTTTGCAGCCAAAGATGGAGAAGCTCTATACAGTCAACAAAAACAAGACTGAGAGCTGACTGTGGCTCAGATCATGAACTCCTTATTGCCAAATTCAGATTTAAATTGAAGAAAGTAGGGAAAACTGCTAGACTATTCAGGTACGACCTAAATCAAATCCCTTATGATTATGCAGTGGAAGTGAGAAATAGATTTAAGGGTCTAGATATGATGGATAGAGTGCCTGATGGACTATGGAATGAGGTTCGTGACATTGTACAGGAGACAGGGATCAAGACCATCCCCATGGAAAAGAAAGGCAAAAAAGCAAAATGGCTGGCTGGGGAGGCCTTACAAATAGCTGTGAAAAGAAGAGAGGCAAAAAGCAAAGGAGAAAAGGAAAGATATAAGCATCTGAATGCAGAGTTCCCAAGAATAGCAAGAAGAGATAAGAAAGCCTTCTTCAGCAATCAATGCAAAGAAATAGAGAAAAACAACAGAATGGGAAAGACTAGAGATCTCTTCAAGAAAATTAGAGATACCGAGGGAACATTTCATGCAAAGATGAGCTCGATAAAGGACAAAAATGGTATGGACCTAACAGAAGCAGAAGATATTAAGAAGAGGTGAGAAGAATACACGGAAGAACTGTACAAAAAAGATCTTCATGACCCAGATAATCATTATGATGCGATCACTCACCTAGAGCCAGACATCTTGGAATGTGAAGTCAAGTGGGCCTTAGAAAGCATCACTATGAACAAAGCTAATGGAGGTGATGGAATTTCAGTTGAGCTATTTCAAATCCTGGACGATGGTGCTCTGAAAGTGCTGCACTCAATATGCCAGCAAATTTAGAAAACTCAGCAGTGGCCACAGGACTAGAAAATGTCAGTTTTCGTTCCAATTCCAAAGAAAGGCAATGCCAAAGAATGCTCAAACTACCGCACAATTGCGCTCATCTCACATGCTAATAAAGTAATGCTCAAAATTCTCCTTGTCAGCCTTCAGCAATACGTGAACCGTGAACTTCCTGATGTTCAAGCTGGTTTTAGAAAAGGCAGAGGAACCAGAGATCAAATGGCCAACATCTGCTGGATCATGGAAAAAGCAAGAGAGTTCCAGAAAAACATCTATTTCTGCTTTATTGACTATGCCAAAGCCTTTGACTGTGTGGATCACAATAAACTGTGGAAAATTCTGAAAGAGATGGGAATACCAGGCCACCTAACCTGCCTCTTGAGAAATCTGTATGCAGGCCAGGAAGCAACAGTTAGAACTGGACATGGAACAACAGACTGGTTCCAAATAGGAAAAGGAGTACGTCAAGGCTGTATATTGTCACCCTGCTTATTTAACTTCTATGCAGAGTACATCATGAGAAATGCTGGACTGGAAGAAACACAAGCTGGAATCAAGATTGCTGGGAGAAATATCAATCACCTCAGATATGCAGATGACACCACCCTTATGGCAGAAAGTGAAGAGGAACCCAAAAGCCTCTTGATGAAAGTGAAAGAGGAGAGGGAAAAAATTGGCTTAAAGCTCAACATTCAGAAAACGAAGATCATGGCATCCGATCCCATCACTTCATGGGAAATAGATGGGAAACAGTAGAAACAGTGTCAGACTTTATGTTTTGGGGCTCCAAAATCACTGGCGATGGTGACTGCAGCCATGAAATTAAAAGACGCTTACACCTTGGAAGAAAAGTTATGAGCAACCTAGATAGTATATTCAAAAGCAGAGACATTACTTTTCTGACTAAGGTCTGTCTAGTCAAAGCTATGGTTTTTCCAGTGGTCATGTATGGATGTGAGAGTTGGACTGTGAAAAAGGCTGAGTGCCGAAGAATTGATGTGTTTGAACTGTGGTGTTGGAGAAGACTCTTAAGAGTCCCTTGGACTGCAAGGAGATCCAACCAGTCCATTCTGAAGGAGATCAGTCCTGGGATTTCTTTGGAAGGAATGATGCTGAAGCTGAAGCTCCGGTACTTTGGCCACCTCATGCAAAGAGTTGACTCATTGGAAAAGACTCTGATGCTGGGAGGGATTGGGGGCAGGAGGAAAAGGGGACAACAGAGGATGAGATGGCTGGATGGCATCACTGACTCGATAGACGTGAGTCTGAGTGAACTCCTGGAGTTGGTGATGGACAGGGAGGCCTGGCGTGCTGCAATTCATGGGGTCGCAAAGAGTCGGACACAACTGAGCAACTGAACTGAACTGAACTGTGTCTGATAACTGATTCTTTATTTTTTTTTAACAATGCAATTGAATTGAGACTCCTACAGAAGGCTCTACTGAGATACACAAGCACACTCAAGTCTCTCCAAGCTCCAAATTAGCACACTATTCATGAAGTCCTGAAGCTTTGTATTCAGGTGGTGCTCAGTCATTCATCTGTGCCTGACTCTTTTTGGCCCCATAGACTGTAGTCCGGCAGGCTCCTCTGTCCATGGGATTTTCCTGGCAAGAGTACTGGAGTGGGTTGGTATTATCTTCTCTAGAGGATCTTCCTGACCCAGCGATTAAACTAGCACTTCTCGCATCTTTCCCATTGGCAGGTGGATTCTTCACTAGAGCCCCCTGGGAAGCCCTGGATTCAGATGCTGTGTTCTGTGCTCAGTCATATCTGACTGTTTTGACCCTGTAGACTGTAGCTCTCCACATTCCTCTGTCCGTGGGGATTCGGGTGAGGGCTCCACAAATCATTCCAATGCATTCAAACTCCTGTCTATTTAGCCAACAAGGCTCTTAAATGCCAGGAGCCTACTAGATGTGTTATTTTTCAGAAACTGGGGGCAGAATGCCAAAGATACTAATTTTCCAGGTCCCCCTCCCCCTAGTCATTACCCCTCCCCCGCATGCCTTCCCTCACACTCTGACACATCCACTGAGGTGCTCACTTGGAGAGTATGCACATCAGACTGGCCTGGAAAGAGACCAAGGATGTAGGAGCATCATTTCTCATCCATTTCTTTTGGTGCCTTTGGGAGACCTGTCAACCACAGAGCCCCATTCCTGCCTTCTGTGTCACAGAAGTGGGTGGGTAACTCAGGCCAGCCAATGAGAATATTCCATTCCCTCAACCACAGTGATTGGGTCAAGGGTAGTCATGTGATGCCAGCAGGTCCAATTAGAGACTCCTGTGTCATTGAAACTTGAAAGAGAGCTTTTCTCCTCCAGTGGTTGGGAGCTAGAGAAAGAGTCCAGGCAGGCAGGTTGGAGGTTGAGGGCAGGGGTGTTGTGGGCAGACCCCCTGGGTTCTGGGGGTGCTTCTGCTAGTCCCTGGTTTCCTCACCTGTGAGACAGGGCAGATAACTGCACCCTCCCTCAGAGGAGTAACCTGAATAAGAAATATATGATCTAGTGTGTAATGCTTAGTGAGCATTTGCTATGAGCAGGAACTGCCCTAGTCTTTGCTAATACTATTGTCTGGTTATCCTGCCTGCTACTTGCAGAGAGCTACCAGGGAACTCCATTGACCAGAGATAAGCAGAGCTTGAGGGATGAAGGTGATGTAAGTCACACACATCATTGGATTTCCTGGATCCAGTGTACCTTGAGGTCTGTCTATCCCTATATCTCCCAAGTATGTGAGTTAAAATTCCCCTTTACTTAAACCAGTTTGAGATGAGTAATTATTACTTGCAACACATTCTGATTACTATAAAGTCATCCATAACCCAATCTTATGAAAACTAAAAATATCTGTTTCATATTATAAAATGCCTTTTTCTGCCTCAAACCATGTTCCCTTCTTGAAAAAATTCTGGGAGGAAAACACTAGAGTTTAATTTCCTTTTCAATTCAAGTCCCAAAACGCAACCACACTGAGTCAACGGCAAGTTATGGAGCCGGTCATCTGGTGATTTTTCTCTCTTTCTGGAATATATTGTCCTTTTAATGGCAAGTACTATTTGTATTTGCTGCAAGTAGAATTTTCAATTACTCTTCTGACATCCAGATCGGTCATTTCTTTTTATTATGCTCTGGATTTAGGAAGAAATATTCTCCTGACAGCAACTTCATTTGAATTCTCCTGCTTAGGTTAATAGCAAATAAAGCCCAGGATCACCACCAGGCCCAAACCAGCAGAACTGCTTCTGTTCCGAGAAAGGCAACCATTCAAGATGCTCTTCTTTCACCTGTGCTGTGCTTGTAGTCTTTATGGTTGTATGTTATTAGCCTTTCAGAAGCTGCTTGCCTGGGTCATCACCTAAAGTGGACTCTTTGAAAGGACTCCTTTATCCCATTTTAAACTAGAAGCTGTTCCCTGAAGCAGACACTGAGCTAAGCCCTTCACCTGCATTAGCACCTGGAGATGCGGGGAATGTGTCCCCATTTTACACATAAGCAAACCACCGCACCTGAGTCCAGGTGAAGAGGAAAATGGCAGACACGGGATTCAGACCCACACTTGTTTGAGCCAGAAGGTACTTCAAGAGCCTCCAGTACCATTAAATTGGTCAGAGACATGAAAGTCCCTGTACAGGTGCATTTTACATGAAAACCTACTAATACACCACCTGCTAGCAGGGGCTATCACACATCAGTTCTCAGCCCCTCTCCTGCATTTTGACTCAACTTCAGGCACAAAGTAGTGTGGACACAGAAAAGGTGGCTTGGAGAATCACCTGCAGGGCATATGTAAGCCTGAGGGGTCTTTGTGTGGGGTGAAGGTGAAGTTGAAGGTCTTTACAGCTGATGAGAATCTAAGTGTCCAGCATCATGGCTCACTGAGTCTCTGGAGCTGTCACTGACCCCTCCAGGCGCTCAGATATGGCTGCATATAAGATGTTCTTTCTGAAAAACAAATTCTCCCTTTTCTCCTCCTCTTCTTCCTCCACCTCCTCAACCTCCTCCTCATCCTCATCATATGTTTTTCTCTCCCTAGCTAACACAAGATTTTCACCATCTACTATACCCTGTAGAAAGCAGCATGACACATTTAAAGATTTACTGGCTGTTTGGTATGCCCTTGGAACAAATCAAGGGAACGGATGGAAATAAAGCATATAGGTTAGCCCCTGGCCCCTGTGACCCAGGCCAACTCTCTTTCAGTAAATTTTTGATCCCCTCATTGAGGCTCTAGGAGAAACCCAGCAATAGCCCTCAAAAGTCCATAGATATCATAACTCTTACAGAAGCATGAGAGGTGAGTGTGTCCATCTCTGTTGCTGATGGCTCTATAACATTCAGTTTGAGTCATTCTTTAAACTCAGGTGTGCTTTGAGTTCTGAGCCATCACCTAAAACCCTGAAGGTGGTTGAACCAAGATTTTCCTTAGATCAAAAAGCTTAGCAACTGCAGCAAAGACAATTGCTTTGTATAGCTCTTCATGGAAAAATAAAGACCCAGCCACATCCAACACATGCTAAATCAGCCCAAATAGCCAACAAGATAGCCAGAGAGGGTGCCAGGCCTCAGATACAGAGAATAGGAAATAGGACTTTGGAAAACACAGGTGATTATCAAAGTTAGCCGAGCAGCAGACTTGGGCTCACAATCTTCCACAAGAGCCCCCTGCTTTCTAATGCCAACTACACATGCCGAGGGTCTTCAAATTACCCTCAGGTTTGATAATTCTCTAGAAAGACACAGAATTCAGTGAAAGTAGTTCCACTCATGAGTATTGTTTATTACAAAAAAAAAAAAAAGACCTATGAACTAAAATACGCCAAAGGAAGAAGCACGTAGGGCAGAGCCTACAAGGGTTCAGAGGTGAAGTTTCCACCGTTTTTTCCCTCCAGAGTCTGGACATATGTGTTTCCTGCATCAATGTGACATGTGTGCTGCTGCTGCTGCTGCTGCTGCTGCTAAGTTGCTTCAATCGTGTCCGACTCTGTGAGACCCCATAGACAGCAGCCCACCAGGCTCCCCCATCCCTGGGATTCTCTAGGCAAGAACACTGGAGTGGGTTGTCATTTCCTCCTCCAATGCATGAAAGTGAAGTCGCTCAGTCATGTCCGACCCTTCGCAACCCCATGGACTGCAGCCTACCAGGCTCCTCCATCCATGGGATTTTCCAGGCAAGAGTACTGGATTGGGTTGCCATTGCCTTCTCCAGACATGTGTGATGTATTGCCAACCAGAGACGCTCTCTCTAGCTTCACTCTCCAGTTTTTACTTGGGTCTCATTGCATAAATGTTGGTTACTCAGTTGGGTCTGACTCTTTGTGATCCCATGGACTATAGCCCACCAGGCTCTCTATCCATGGGATTTCCCAGGCAAGAGTAATTGAGTGGGTAGCCATTCCCTTCTCCAAGGGATCTTCCTGACCCAGGGATAAAACTCAGGTCTCCCACATTACAGAGAGATTCTTTACCGTCTGAGTCACCAGGGAAACATGGTTGAGAGATGGGTTGCCCATGCCATTGGACTCAGTCTCCAGTTGAACTGATGCCAATAGCCAACCTTCACCTCAGGAGGCAATGTTTAGCCAAGTTAAACAAAGATGCCCCTTTCAGGTATGATTTTAAAAATTACTTCTCAGACCTGAAGTCAAGGCCAAATCCCTCTTTGGGCAAAGCCCAAATTCTTTTACTCTGCAGGGATCTAGAAAAGAGGTTGCTGACTTGGTGTTGGGGTGGTGTGAGAAGGCTGTAGTCAGCAAGGTCATGCGTGTATAAGCCCAGGAGTTCCATCTAAGACAAATTATATTTGATTCCAAAAGCATATCAACAAAGGCAGCCACTCAAATTCAAGGACAAGTTTGATGGAAACTCCACAGGAAGTTGTCACAAGGCTGAGGTGTACGGCTACACTAGAAGAGGACCATGGGGAAGACTTGGAATCTCTGGATGGGGTGGGTCAGCAGGCAGAAATTAGCCATTGTTATTCTAGGACTGTTAACTGCAGCCTCTTTTCCTCTTCTCTACCCCAGGTGAGCTCCCCAGAAGTGAGGTCCACCCCTGCCCATGGTTCCCTCTTCCCTCCCTGCAGTCTGAGCTAATGTGTTGTTATACAAAGCCCTGCAAAGGCCAACTAATTATAATGCAGTTGCTTGCCCTTATTTTATACTCTGTATTTTCCTGCTTGTTGAATTGAGGATTATAACCCTATTATTAATTCATTAAGAAACATAATTTCATGCAAAATAATGTGTTTACCCTCTTCTATTAAGTTAAGGTATGTGATTACAAGAGCCCTGTCAGGCAAAGAGGTTCTGCTCCCCAGGGCACAGAAGGAGCTGCCAGTTTCTCTTCCACCAGATACAAGGACCCAAGAAGAGTTAACTGTGATTCTGATTTTTCAGCACATCTACTCGGATCTAAGCCAGATAACTGGTGAAAGATATTAAATAGGAGGGAGATGCTTGGGAAAATATTGTTTAATCATATTTTTATCTGGTTGGTATGAGATGATCTTCATTTGCATCTGGGTTCAGTGCGGCCTTAAAGGTTCATTTATATCTCATAAGCTCTTGGGGAGCCAACTCATTGGAAAAAGACCCTGATGCTGGGGAAGATGAGGGCAGGAGGAGAAGGGGATGACAGAGGATGAGATGGTTGGATGGCATAACTGACTCGAAGGATGGGAGTTTGAGCAAACTCTGGGAGATGGTGAAGGACAGGGAAGCCTGGTGTGCTGCAGACCATGGAGTCGAAAAGAGATGAACATGACTGAGCAACTGAACAATAACGACAAAGCTCTTGGGAAAAAGGAGAACCAGTGATGTAGTTTTTAATGAGAAAAGTGGGGATTATGTCTCAGCTTCCCTCATAGCTCAGTTGATAAAGAATCTGCCTGCAATGCAGGAGACCCGGGTTTGATTCCTGGATCGGGAAGATCCCCTGGAGAAGGAAATGGCAACCCACTCCAGTACTCTTGCCTGGAGAATCCCATGGACAGAGGAGCCTGGCAGGCTACAGTCCATGGGGTCATGAGAGTCAGACACAACTTAGCGACTAAACCACCACCACACGTCTCAGATGAATGAGTAGCTGCGAAGGGACCCAGAGAGGAAATAGGTCCAAGAAGAGACCCTCTTCTGTGAGACCTTGTTCTGCAAGGCCCTCAATTTTCCAAACAGATGACCACAGATCCTCTCAGCCAAGCGCCTCATTGCCCCCTCACCACCGACATCTTGCTAAGACACCCTCCTACCTCCTCCTGGTCCCCAAATGCTTGGAGGCAAATTAAGAACCTCAGGGCCGCCTACACACTAACCCTCTGGCAGCTCTGGCCATGTTGCCATTTCAGGACTTAAATTAAAATCTCGAGGCTGAGGACAGTAGGAGGCAAAATTTCATTTTGCTGTTTTTCTTCTCACAAACTTTCACTAGATCTTTGTGATTCTTGACCCCTGCAGCCGGCTGTAAGTTCCCTTAAAGAAAAAGGAAGATTAATGGATGTGGGGAAATAGCAGAAACACTCCCAAAAACCAAATGGGCAGCAAAAGAGGAGTGGCTCTTCCTGTGCGTGAGCATAGACAGTGTGAGTAAGGGGGGCGGGGGAGGAGAGTAGGCAGGGAAGGGGGATGGCGCCTTTACAAATTGTACCAAAATGGAACACACAGTGCAGGCTGGCAGTTCAGGACTATCCAGGGGAATTATTTTCTGTCCTCTATTAATGTTTTCTGTTCTTTCTCCCTCAAATGACTAATCTTGTTTTTCATGAGGATGCTTCTCCCGATTCACTCTGCTTTTGTTTGCTTTCTCTCTGTATGTATCAGTAACTCCTCTGCTTTTCATGGGCTGTTTGTCCCAGGAGGGCCTGGGCTTTCCGGGAGGGGATTCATGGTATGAATGTAGGTGGCCTGTAGATCAGCACCAAAGTACAGCCCCTGGGCTCTGCATTTGGCTCCAAGCAAGCAGCCATGTGACCCTGATGGATCAGCTGGTAAAGAATCCTCCTGCAATGTGGGAGACCCCAGTTCAATTCCTGGGTTGGGAAGATTCCCTGGAGAAGGAAACAGCTACCCACTCCGGTATTCTGGCCTGGAGAATTCCATGGACTCTATAGTGCATGGAGTCACAAAGAGTTGGACATGATTGAGCGACTTTCACTTTCAAACAGCCACATGACCCTAGGGCATCTGTGCTCAGTTGTGTCTGACTCTGTAGCCCCATGGACTGTAGTCTGCCAGGGTCCTCTGTCCATGGGATTATCCCAGCAAGAATACTGGGGTGGGTTGCCATTTCTTTCTCCAGGGATCCTTCCAAGCCAGGGATCAAAGCCGAGTCTCCAGCATCTCCTGCATTGGTAGGTGGAGTCTTCACCTGGGAAACCATGTGACCCTAGGGAGCAGCTCATTTTGCCTCTTTGAGTCTCAGTTTTCTTGGTGCAAAGTGAGAGCAAGAAGGGCCCAGGACCTGACCTATTTTGTAAGCTCATCTAGGAAATCTATTTGAAAAACCAGCTTTGTTACCCAAATGGCAATAGTGTGCTTTCTTTTTTTTTCTCTCATTTTCCAATTTCAGAATTTACTATAAACCAATTTGTTTTTCCTACCAAGAAGGCAACTTGATCCTTCTGTCTCTGGGGGTTTGGAGGCACCCCCTAACTAGTACTTAGGGGTGAGTTTTGTTCCTTGGGGGAGGGGCCTATCTGGAGTAGACTGTGCTTGATGCCTGGCAGGACCTCTCAGAAATCTTGCTTGTTGTTGTTTAGTCGCTTCAGTCGTGTCTGACTCTAAGACCCCATGGACTAGAGTCCGCCAGGCTTCTCTGTCCATGGGATTCTCCAAGCAAGAATACTGGAGAGGGTTGCCATGCCCTCCTTCAGGGGATCTTCCCAACCCAGGGATTAAACCTGCATTGGCAGGCACGTTCTTTACCACTAGCACCTCCTGCATCCAAAGCTTGCTTTCTTCTCCCCTTACTTAGACCATGTCTATGTGAAGCCCCAAAGAATGTGTATTCACTCCTAAATTCCCTAAGTTAGTGACCAATAAGAAGAGAATGCCAATCAAGCTGCCAGTCCTGAGCCAGTCAGACCAAACGGTCCATCCATTCATCAGTAAACACACTGGGACCACCACCTACAAGTCCTGCTCCAGACCAACTAACTGATGCTGCCAGGAGGCACGAGAGGTGAGGGAAAATAAAGCAGTGGGGCTGTCACTAAGACCCCAAGCGGCCATGGACGGAAATGCCAGGGAGTCTTAGCATCCCTAAGGCAGAGCCAGAGGCAAAGAGTTTGGGGGCAGGGGGCTGATTTGTGGGCAGATTCCAGAGGCCAGGCAGAATGAGAGCCTTCAGAGGAGGAAAGCCTGGCTGAAGTGTGCCCTGGTGGTATGGCTGTGGGGGAGCAGTTCTGTTGACCAGGAAGTGCATCTAAAGGCCTGGAAGAGGGTCGCCCATTGTCTTTACCACCTGCAGCATGACCTCAGGGCCTCTAGGCCTTACCAGTGCTCCAGCTGAGAATCCCAGGGCAATGTGGAAATGCTGGAGGCAGGGCTGGGGCCAGGGGCTCAGGGAGACCCAAGGGCAGCAGAAGAAATCAGCTGGGCAGGCTCATGGGGAGAAGCAGGTTGTTTGATGGGGGCAGAAGCCCAGGTGTGTAGTGTGGATGTCCTTCTCATGGCTCCTGACCATTCTTGCCCAGGGGTGCTCAGCAGCCAGGGCTCAGCCCCCCATCTGGCTCCCTACATGCCACCATAAGTGGTGACTGGCCCTCCTGCTCCTGCACACGTGTGTCAGTGGGACTGGTCTCTCTCTGCTGATCTCTGCTGCAGAGGCCAGAAGTGGTCCCTCCCAGGACCACCGGGTTTTCCTGGGAGGAAGGCCAGCACACACCCCTTTAGGCTCAGTCGGCCTTTCTTCATCCCTCCACGCAGTCGTCACAGACTTTAACTATTCTCACCACGCAACTCTTCAGTTAACCCCCCTGGGCCTTCTGAAGCTCTGGACCAACCCCCCTCCCCAAGCTCCAGCCCACACCTCTTGATCACTATTTCATGCAAACACAAATAACTGAAAATGAGCAGAAAGGGAGAGGGTGCTGGTGTGAGTGGGATGCTTCTGAGCCCAGGCAGAGCCGCTGGCGAGACGGTGACGAGCCGGTGGGTGGTGGAGACACAGGGAACACAGAAACAAGGCCAAGGCGGCTCCGAGTCAGGAAGGGAGAAAGAGAGATTGTTTCCATAGGGACAAGCAGGGCATCAGCAGGAAGCTGGGAGGAGCTGGTCAGCGCGCAGGCCCAGCAGGGGGATCCGAGGACGGCCGGCTCAGGAGCCAGCCCCCAGGCGTCTGCCCCAGAGGTAAGGGACCTTGGGCTCGACTCTGTTCTCCTGCATGTGAGATGCTCCTCCTGCCATGCAGGGTCTGTTACTCGTCTGACTCCCATTGTAAAGAGCAGACAGGAGCCATCCCTATAGAAAACCCCCAAGCTTCACACATCCCATGGCAGCCATTCTGATGCACAGAGCTCCTCAACCCCAGCAGCCAGTGGGAAAACAGGAAGTCCTGGCCTCAGAGGCCCAAATCCCTTTTTGATCCTAACTCTGGCTCTGTCCAGCTGTCCAGGGCAACTCACACACCCTCTCTGGGCTGTGGATCAGCCTACGTGAAATTGTATCCTAGGGTGTCCCATCTCACAGGACTGTGTCAAGGCTCCAGGACCACAGGAAGGGCTTGGTGACTCTCAGCTACTGTGAGAACATTCTCTTCTTTCCCTCTACAGCTCACACCTGGTGACCTGACCACTGTGTCTCTCCAGGGCACCAGCACGGTTACTGGATTCTGTGTGGCCCCACTTGGGATCCACATTTTGAGAGCATCCCAGGGTAGTAAAAATTTCACCATGGAGCCAGTGTTCCTGCCTCCCTGTTTGATGTCCAGGGATGTATTGGTCAGACACTGGCTTGTCTTGAACTTGCTCCCAGTCACACGGGGGACCCCACCAAGGGCAGCCTGGATGGGGAGTCTCAGAGCCAGGCTGAGATCTGATGGCTGGTGACTTGGTGGCCCCTGGAGCTGCACCTCCCTTTATCTGGCCACTCAGACCACAGCTGGCCTCAGAATTCCAGCTGCCCTGGACACCCTCCTGCTCTGAAAGGATACCCAAAGCTAAGATGCTCAGGCATGCTTTCAGCTGGGCCCTGGCTCACGCCTGCACCCATCAGCCTGGCCTTAACTCAGCACAACGACTTCCTCCAGCAAAGGCAGGAGGTCACGATGCATTCTCCTGTGCCCTCTGAAGTCTCAGAGCCACCTCCTTCACAAAGCAGTCCTTGATTCCCCTGTATGGATGTTCTCTCTCTCTGAACACTCGCAGGACATTATATGTTTCTCTTTAACAGCACCAGTAACTTTCTACTGTCTGGCTACTTACTTTGCAGGGCCCGGGACCAAGTGAAAGTGTTGGGTCCTTGTTCAAAAGCAGCAAGAAAGTGCTGCTAGTCTTTGTTTTGTTTAGTCACTAAGTTGTGTCTGACTCTTGTGACCTCATGGACTGTAGCCCACCAGGCTCCTCTGTCCATGGAATTCTCCAGGTAAGAATACTGGAGTGGGTGGCCATTTTCTTCTCCAGGGGATCTTCCTGACTCAGGGATCAAACCCGCGTATACTGCATTGCAGGCAGATTCTTTACCGCTGAGCCACCAGGGAAGCCCCATATATAACATAGTGCTTATAATTTAATTTATTAATACTTTTCCTGTAAGTAACTATTTAGAAAAATTTGGGAATAGTTTCTCCACAATGCACAGTAGCCTGGTATTTTTTGGTCAATAGCTACTCTGAAATGTGAACATTCACTGGTCCATAAAGCTTTACGAGAAGGTCTCTCATGAGTATATCAATTAGAATCATATTGCAATATATAATCCTATGCTATTAAATTGCACAAGGAGTTAGAAAATATTTAGTAGTTTTATAAACTACTCTGACCTTGGAATTCTCCTTCATATGAATATGGTTACTGTTATTAACTGCTGAAGTTTCCAATCACTGTCATTAGACTCACTAAAACGTTTTTAAGTTTTCCCCTTTCTTCCACAATCTCTCTTAACTGTCACTTTTTAAGAAATTTTTTCCATTTAATGTCTTTTTAAGTAAAGAAACATTAAAGTTTTAAGTTATTAGTTTACATTTTATCATTCCTCTTTATATGGCACAATGCCTGATATAAAAGCAAAGCTAAACTTGTACGTGGATTCACCAGAACTATTGTTGTTCAGTTGCTCAGTCATGTCCAACTCTGTGCAGTCCCATGGACTGCAGCATGCCAGGCTTCCCTGTCCTTCACTGCCTCCTGGAGTTTGCTCAAACTCATGTCTATTGAGTCGGCGATACCATCCAACCATCTGAGCGTCTGTCACCTCCTTCCCCTTCTGCCTTCAACCTTTCCCAGCATCAGGGTCTTTTCTAATGAGTCAGTTGTTCATATCAGGTGGCCAAAGCATTGGAGCTTCAGCTTCAACATCGATCCTTCCATTGAATATTCAGGACTGATTTCTTGTAGGATTGACTGTTGACCTCCTTGCTGTCCAAGGGACTCTCCAGAGTCTTCTAACAGCACCACAGTTTGAAAGTATCAGTTCTTTGGCACTCATCCTTCTTTATGGTCCAACTCTCACATCTGTAAATGACTGATGGAAAAACCACAGTTTTGACTATATGGACCTTTGTCGAGAAAGTAATATCTCTGCCTTTTAATACGCTGCCATTCAGGTTTTGTAGCTCATGCACGCATGTGTCACAGGAAGGGCCAGCTTTGTGGAGGCGGGATCCGTGTGGCCTTGAGAATACTACGTGCAAACAGGCAGCAGGAACTATGGTTGTTACACATTTGGCATGTATTAATACGTGTTGCCTCTGCTCTGCATGTGCTCCTCTTGTGCCAGCGACTTCACTTACAAAATGCAAGATCAAAGGGAAAATCATCAATAATTTCAAATACGATGACAGCAGAGCACTAAAGCCTCCGTGGCTCTTCTGCGCACAAGCCTTGTGTGGCTGAACTGGTCACCCGCCCAGGAAGCTGATTGGTTTCCTGCTTTGTTTTATTGTTGGTTCAAATGAGGCTTCCATCTGGCTCTGAAATAACCCAGAGCTCATTAAAGAAGGAGTGTGGGCATGCTCCCGTGCCCTACACTTGGCGAATGAAAGAATGAATGAATGAATGGTCAGGACACGTGTGTAAGGACAGGACTGACTTCACACTTGCTCCGCATCAAATGCCTGTGTTCCCTCAAATTCTTGTGCTAAACCCTGACCCCCAGTGGGATGGTGTTAGGAGGGGAGGCCTTTGGGGAGGGATTAGATCATGAGAGTGGAGCCCTCAGGAATGGGACTAGTGCCCCAGTTAAGAAGACCCCAGAAAGACCCCTCACCCTCTTCCCACCCTGTCCCCACCACGTGAAGACACAGCAAAAGACAGCCGTCTACAAACTAGGAAGTGGACCCTCGTCAAACACCCAGCTGGCCAGCACCTTGACTCTGGACATCCAGCCCCTAGAACTATGAGAGATAAATGTTGTCTAAGCTGCCGGGCTCTGGAGCTTTTATGACAGCACCACAAACTGATACAGAACGACACTTAAGCCCAACTTCAGCCTCCCTTTTTCAACTACTTTAAAAAATCATATGATGTCACTGACTCCACTTACATGTGGGCTCTAAAAAAATGATACAAATGAAATTATCTACAAATCAGAAACAAACCTACAGACATAGGAAACAAATTTATGGCAATCAAAGGGGGAGGAGGGAGGGATAAATTAGGAGTTTGGGATTAAAATATACACACTATTATATATAAAATAGATAAATAACAAGGTCCTACTGTATAGTACAGGGAATTATATTCAATAACCTACAATGAAAAATAATCTGAAAATACATATATATTAATGCATATATGAATCACTTTGCTGCACACATGAAACTAACACAACATGGTAAATTAATTATACTTTAAAAATCATTAAAAACAAAATAGAAGTGCTTAAGTTACAATGGGCCACACTGCTCCTACAGGGAACGTGAGAATCTTTGCGAAAAGTCTTGATTTTTAGATTCGATACATGAAAGGAAAAAATCCCTCATCTCGGCAGAGGTGAGCACTGCTCTCAGAACTGTGTGAGGAACAGAAATGAATGATCCAGACACAGCCGACCCAATATATCTGAATGTCTGTAGCTGTGATTCACTCATTTATCCATTTACTCAACAAATAAATATTTATAAAGTGACCACTCTGTGGGATGTATCAGTGAAGAAAACAGGCTCACTGAAAATTTTTCCAGTGGAGAGAGAAACATTAGACAAAACTCAGAAATAAGATAATTATAGTCGTGAAGAAAGCTGAAACAGAGGGGACAGAAGGGCGCAGGCTTGGTGGGGCTGTACTTCTAGTCCAGTAGGCGTGCTGTTGAACCTCGGCCTCTGTGCACCTGCGCCAGATGGAAACATGAAGACAGAGTCTGGGGTGAGGTAGAAAAGGGGAGCTTTCTTGCTTTGCCAGGGAAAGGGGGCCCCAGCAGGCTAATGCCCTCAAAACTGTGTATCCCCACTGGAGTGGGGTGGTGAGGAGTTTTACTGTGTTCAAGGAGCAGGGCGTGGTCAGCTCATGGACACTCTTCTGATTGGTGGGTGGTGAGGTAATGGGAAGTCAGCATCATTAACGTACAGGTTCCAATCCTTCTGGCGTCTATAGGCTTGCGAGCAACATAGAGTTAACTTCTCCCACCTGATGGGGGATTCAGTATCTGCAAAACAGCTCCAAGGGCATGGCTCCAACTATTATCTATAGTCCTTGCTGCTGTTGCTGCTGCTGCTGAGTCGCTTCAGTCGTGTCCAACTCTGTGCGACTCCAGGGACTGCAGCCCACCAGGCTCCGCCGTCCCTGGGATTCTCCAGGCAAGAACACTGGAGTGGGGAGGAACTAAAGATACTTGACTTTGTTTAATGGCTAAAGTATTACTATTTTTCTTGCTTGACTATTTTCTTTTCTTTCTGTATTTTTCATTTCTCTGATTAAACTTATTCTTTGACTAAAGGTTTTCTACAGACAAAAAGCAGGCAGAGGACATAGGTGGGGGTCTATTTTGGGAAGGCCTCATAGGGTCCTGCTTGCTTACAGTTGGAGAAGGTCTCTCAGAAGAGGTGACCTTTGAGCAAGGATTTGAACCAGATGGGCTGAGCCATGTGGTAAACTCAAGGCTCATGTGGCGTCCGGTAGGAATTACAGACACTCCTCAGAAGGGAGGCCAGATGGGGTTCTGCCCACAGACGCTCTGCCAGCCCCCAGGCTTTCAGCTCCCTCTTGTCTGAACACCATCCATGCCCTCCCTGGCTCCACATGTTATAGGGTGGACACCTTCCATGCACAGAGCTGTAAGACTGCACTGCAGCTATTCTTTGGGATTTCTGGGTGTGACCCTACTTTTGTGTGGCCTCCATAACAAAGTACCACAAACTGGCAGGTTCAGACCAGAGTAATTTATTCTCTCTCTCAGTTCTGAAGCCCAGAAGTCTGAAATCAAGAAGTCAGCAGGGTCGGGCTCTCTCCAAAACCCCTTGGAGAGGATCTCCCACTCCACAACCACTTGCTTCTTTAACCTTCTAGGCATTCCTTGGTCTTTAGCTACATTACTCCCATTTCTGCCTTCATTTTCACATCATCTTCACATCATCTTCTCCTTGTATCTCAGATTCTTCTTTCAAAGACACCAGTCATAGTGGATCAGGGTTATCCTAATGACCTCATCTTAATGTGATTGCATCTGCAAGACCCCATTTTCAAATAAGTTCACACTGACTGGTACCTGAGATTAGGACCTCAATATATATTTGTTGTTGTTCAGTCACTCAGTCATGTCCGACTCTTTGCATCTCCATAGACTGCAGCATCGGAGAAGGAAATGGCAACCCGCTTCAGTGTTCTTGCCTAGAGAATCCCAGGGACAGGGGAGCCTGGCGGGCTGCCGTCTATAGGGTTGCACAGAGTCGGACACAACTGAAGCGACTTAGTAGAAGCAGCAGCACACTGCAGCATGCCAGGCTACCCTGTCCTTCACTGTCTCCCAGAGTTTGCTCAAATTCAAGTCCATTGTGTCAGTGATGCCATCCAGCCATCTCATCCTCCATTAGCCCCTTCAGCATATATATGGGAGAAACACAACTCAACAAGGCAGTAGTTCAATTTAGTTCAGTTGCTCAGTCATATCCGACTCTTTGTGACCCTGTGGACTGCAGCAAGCCAGGCTTCCCTGTCCATCACCAACTCCCAGAGCTTGATCAAACTTATGTCCATCGAGTCGGTGATGCCATCCAACTACCTCATCCTCTGTCATCCCTTTCTCCTCCTGCCATCAATTCTGCCCAGCATCAGGGGCTTTTCCAGTGAGTCAGTTCTTCACATCAGGTGGCCAGAGTGTTGGAGCTTCATCTTAAGCATCAGTCCTTCCAATGAATATTCAGGACTGATTTCCTTTAGGATTAACTGGTTTGATCTCCTTGTTGTCCAAGGGACTCTCAAGAGCCTTCTCCAATACCACAGTTCAAAAGCATCAATTCAGTGCTCAGCTTTCTTTATGGTCCAACTCTCACATCCATACATGACTACTGGAAAAGCCATAGCTTTGTCTAGATGGAACTTTGTCAGCAAATTAATGCCTCTGCTTTCTAATATGCTGTCTGTGTTGGTCATAGCTTTTCATTCAAGGAGCAAGCGTCTTTTAATTTCATGGCTGCAGTCACCATCAGCAGTGATTTGGGGGCCCATGAAAATAAAGTCTCTCACTGTTTCCATTGTTTCCCCATCAATCTGCCATGAAGTGATAGGATCAGCTGCTACGATTTTAGTTTTTTGAATGTTGAGTTTTAAGTCAGCTTTTTTACTCTCCTCTTTCACTTTCATCAAGAGGCTCTTTAGTTCCTCTTCACTTTCTGCCATAAGGGTGATATCATCTGAGTATCTGAGGTTATTGATATTTCTCCTGGCGATCTTGATTCCAGTTTGTGCTTCATCCAGACTGGCATTTCATATGATGTACTCTGCATAGAAGTTAAATAAGCATGGTGACAATATACAGCCTTGACATAATCATTTCCCAGGAGGCAGGAGGCAGGTAAGGTGGTCTAGTATTCCATCTCTTTAAGAATGTTCCACAGTTTGTTGTGATCCACACAGTCAAAGGCTTTGGTGTAATCAACAAAGCAGGATTAGATGTTTTTCAGGCAATAGAAGGAAGGCAATAATTTCATTGATTGCCGCAGAGATTCCATTGTCCCATGTGGCTCATTCATTTGTCTGACTAAAGACAAGTCACGTCTCTGTGCCAGTGGAAGGTGAGATTTTCAAGGCATCTTTCCGCTCAATTCTGGGCTCTATAGACATGCGTGTTCAGGTTGGGATAAACATTGACCATTGACCATTCATTCCCAGTTGCTATTACTTCTGTGGGGAGATAATCATATGGTTTTGTTCACTCAAAACCAGGGAAGAATGTGCTACTGTCCAAGCTGAGCACTTCCACCATCTCCTGGGTCACCCAACATGCCTCATGGCTTCTGGTCTCTCATTTCTAATTTTCTAATGCTTCTGGTCAGCCATTCCTTGTGGTTGGATCCCCCTGGCTACATCCTTAGTGAAGTCCTTAGATGTTGAATTTAATCCCATTTTGGTATTCATGGGAACATATTCAGAGTCTTGCTTGGTTTTGTTTTTCCAAAAGACTAAGAAAATTAACTCATGTGAATCATGGTCCCACACTCTTTCCTCATTTTGAATTCCTTCTATACCTGTGCCCAGAAGCCTCTAGGTTTTGTGTTTTTGAAACAATAACCAAAGAACGATAACTCATCACTTGGGGTTACCACCTTCGACAGATGGCTCCACAATTTCTCATTATGTAGCAAAAGAACAATGAACATAGGATTTTGTGTGTGTGTGTGTGTGCTACCAAAGCTTGCTGTCTCTATGTTTATTAACTATTCTGCTTTTAGTCAGTAAATCAAGCAACAAATTCCCTGGTCATTAAAGCTGAACACAACGACCTGTAGGTAAAACCGTATGCTTCAAAGCTTACTAAGCTGTTATGTGCAAACTTAGGTTTAATGAAAAGAACAAAGACCAGGAGTCAGGAGACCTGAGTTGTCATGCTGACTCTGCCATTTAATCGCTGAGTGACCTTGGGGAGTCCGGTAACCTCTCTGGGCCCTCAGGTCTCTTCTGTAAATGCAAGATCTTGCTACCTGCTCTCTCCTTAATTCACAGGGATGTTGGAAGAAAGCAGAGAGGAAATTAATGTAAAGCCACTTTGGAGCAGATAAGGAGCTCTCCCAGAATGAGTATTTTATTTTAGCCCTATACATCTCCACTGAACTCATTAGCTGTGAGTCAAGGGCACAAATGCCAAATCCAACCAGAAATTATTTGGCGACGACTACGGAATAACATGAAACACATTTCTTTGTGTCTTTGGCATGACCTCCAAAAGTGTTCCCCTTAACTAAGGGCCATGGCAAGATGGTCTCAAGGCAGCTACTACGTTTTTATTTTCTGTGTATGTATATGTACTAAATTGCTCAGTCATGTTTGACTCTTTTGTGTATGTGCGTATGTATATGTCTGATTCTTTGTGACCCCGTGGAGTGTAGCCCACCAGGCTCCTCTGTCCATGGGATTCTCCAGGAAAGAATCCTGGAGTGGATTGCCATTCCCTTCTCCGGGATATGTGTGCATGTATGTACTTGGCAGCAACAGTGTTCATTGAAGCATCTGGGATCTTCAACATGTCACACTGGCTTCTGTCTAGTTGTGGCACATGTGCTTAGTTGCCCCATGGCATGTGGGCTCTTGCTTCCTTGACCAGGGATTGAACTCAAATCCCTTGCATTGGAAGGTGAATTCTTAACCAGTGGAACACTGGGGAAAGTCCCTACTATGCTTTTAAAAGACAATGCCTCCTTGTCAGAATGGAGTCTTCCAAATGTCAAGAATCTCAGGATGGAATGAATGCAAGCAGGGCCTGGGTCAAAGATGCCAGGATGATAGGGGATCCTACACCCAATGCTGTGAAGTAACTTGGATGAAATACACGTCTCTGGACTGTGTCTCTTCATCTTTGTGACTGAGAAGATGACCCACTTGTTCCCCATGGGAGGCACTGCATTTTCAGAAAACACTGGGTTCACCCTGTGCTGTTTCCATCTCATCTGACATGATGCCCGGGACATTGGGGTCTGGAAGGCATGAGAACAATGGTTTTCTCTCATTGGAAGGGGACTGGAATGTTTGCTACCAAGCCCAGCAGCTGGCTGCAGTGTTTACAGATCAGAGCAGAGAGCAAGGCATCCCGTCCTAGTCTCCTAGGGGTCTGGAGCTGGATGGCACCTGAGGGGATGTGGGGGTGGGGGGTGGGTGGCAGTATCATCCACAGAGCTCAGTTACTCACAACTGTTTGCTTGTCCAGTGGAGCCCTGAATATCTGTTGGTTCTCTTTTCTCCTCAGATGAACTCATGTGCAGAATCTTAGGTGTGAGGTCAAGTTTAGTGGTCCAGGTGGAGGACAGGAGGGCCATCTCAGTACCCAACACCACCCCCTGCCCCATGGCTGGACATGTCTCAGAATCTACTCTGCACCCTCATTGTGTGGATGTGGGAGGAAAGGCTTGGAGTGGGACTGATCTTTCTCAGGGTCACATGGCCGGTTAGTAGAAGAGTTGAAACTAGCCCCACCCTGGTACCTGCACTCTGCAGCCAGGGATCTTTGAGTCCCCTACAGTGGGTGTGTGCAATGCGCCTGACACACCCTAGAACCATCACCAACTATGCCTCTGTTCTGAGCTCTGTAAGTGTGTAAATGTGAGTACACAGCACCCAGAAGTGACAAGAAACAGACACCAACTCAAATGTCTTTAAGCAAAAAGGGATAATCTGATGGCTTATGTACCTGATCTGTCCATCCCAGGGTCTCAAACTACAATCTCAGTCTCTCTCTTCCTCTTTCCTTTTTTCTTCACCTCTTTTTTTCTTCACCTCTTTTTTTCTTCTTCATCTCCTCCTCTTCCCCCTTCCCCCTATATCTCTCTCCATCTCTCTTCTCCATTCCCTTCTATTTTGCTCCCAGAAAGATTCCCACCTCATGGTGACAGAACGGCTGCCAGCAACTCTAGGCTTCCATCTTCATAGCTCCAGAAAAAGAGGTCTACCCTCCCAATGAGGAGGTCTTTCCCTCCTATAGAAATCCTAGCCCATGCCTGGGCACACATCAGGCCACTTGCCCATCCTGGAGCCAATCTCCATGGCCAAGGGGACTGGATCTTTAGGCTGGCTTAGCCCATTCACACACCACCCCCAACTCTGGGATGAGTCTGACTCCAGCCAGAGCACATGGAAGCCAAGTAAAGGGAGGACAGTCCCAGAGGACTGTGGCTTCACTGTTACAAGGAAATGCAAAGGAGAAGTCAAACAGACAAACAAAAAGTCCTATATATTACAATCAATCTTCAGTTCCAAATTCTTAGGAAAATGTCAGGATGTTGGAGAGATCATTTATTTAAAGAAAGTGAAAATGCAATATTTAATTTTAAATGTAATCTTTCAAAGAATTAAATAAGAATCAAAAAACCAAATTCCAGAGATGTTCATAATCATGCTATTTAAATAGTGAAGCAACTGTTCTGCCACAGCTAGACATTTAGTTAAGTAAATCACGGGGCATCCTCCTAATGCAACATTATGCAGCTTTCAAAGTGATAATTATGAAGGCTGTAGCAACACGGCAAATGCCTCTGAGAGGAAGTAAGTGAAGGCATAAAACAAACTGTGTCTGTGCTGTGTTTATACAACCACAAAAAATTCAGTGCTTGGGGCAAAGATTGGAGGGGGATGTAGAGAAATGAGAGAACTTTCATTTATTGGCACGGCAAGCTGGTAGGTGATTTTGTGTGTGTTATAAGTAACTGAGAAAAGAAAAAAAATCAGGAATATATTGGAAAGAGTTCAGTCTCATGGAGCCCTGCCTTGGCTGAGAGCTCCTGGCAGTACTCTGCCAGGCTCCCTCCAGACTCCACACTCTGCAGCTCGCCTCTCACCACCAGAAAAACGAGTCACGACCCAGCGCCTTTCAGTTTTAACGTGTGAAGGCAGGTGGGATTAGAGGCTAGGAATAAAATAATGAGATGTTCGTACAGTTTGCATGAGACACGACTGTGAGACATGTGCTGGATGAGATGGTGTCCCACCAAAATCCATTTCTTTCCCAGAACCTCTTATTATGACTGTATTTGGGATTAGGGTCATTGCGCATGGAACTGGTTAAGATCATTTTGGAGTATGATGGACCTTTTGTTATTTTTTAAAAACTTTTTATTTTATATTGGCATATAGCTTATTAACAATGCTGTGAGAGTTTCATGTGGACAACAAAGGGATTCAGCCATGCATATACATGTATTCATTCTCCCCAAACTCTCCTCCCATCCAGGCTGTCATATAACGCTAAGCAGAGTCCCATGTGCTATACAGTAGGTTCTTGCTGCTTATACAGCAATGTGTATACATGTCCATCCCAAACTCCCTAACTATCTCTTCCCACAATTCCTTTCCCCCTGGCAACCAGAAGTTTGTTCTCTAAGTCTGTGAGCCTATTTCTGTTTTGTAATTAAGTTCATTTGTATCATTCCCTTTTAGATTGAGCGTATAAAGGATGTTATATGATATTTCTCTTTCTCTGACCTACTTCACTTAGTATAACAATCTGTAGGTCAGTCCATCTTCCTGTAAATGGCACTATTTCATTCTTTTTAGTAGCTGACTGATTTAATCCTATTCTACTGGGTCCTTAGGAGAAAAGGAGACAAAGACACATGGGAAAGAAGGTCATGTGACTATAGAGGTAGAGACTGGGATAATGCATTTACCGAGGATGCTAGCAGCCACTGGATGCTAGGAGAGGAAAGGATGGATTCTTTCCTGGAGCCTTGTTTTAAGACACTCCTCCCCACTTTGTGGTACTTTGTTATGGCAGCTTCAGGAAGTTTATCCAGAATGCAACGCCCAAGGAATCCAGACAGGAAGGGCGGGGGAGGGATTCCAGGTTGGACCATGGAAGGAAACTATGGTGGCAGAGCCTGGTTCAGGGGAAGCTAGCCCACTTGGCACCTGACCACATCAACAACTCAGTGGAGGGTGTGTTTTCAGACCACAGTGCTCTAGGTTGGCTCCTCCTGCGGGTCTCAGCCTAAATTCTCACCTTTAGAACTTTTCCTTCAGTAGCATCAGTGGTGTTGCCAATTCAGCCCCTCCTGACCTTTGTTGCTGCTGCTGCTAAGTCGTTTCAGTCATGTCCGACTCTATGTGACCCCATAGATGGCAGCCCACCAGGCTCCGCTGTCCCTGGGATTCTCCAGGCAAGAACACTGGAGTGGGTTGCCATTTCCTTCTCCAATGCATGAAAGTGAAAAGTGAAAGTGAAGTTGCTCAGTCATGTCCAACTCTTAGCGACCCCATGGACTGCAGCCTACCAGGTTCCTCTGTCCATGGGATTCTCCAGGCAAGAGTACTGGAGTGGGTTGCCATTGCCTTCTCCTGACCTTTACCAGCCACCAAAAGCCACCCTCTCAATACATATACCAGTCTCAATAAAAATTGCAAGCTGGTCCTGCAAATGTAGTTCAGGATGAGTTCCAGACCTTTGCTTCAACCAGAAAGCCAACCCAAAGCCTCCATGCCAGAGCACCTGTTTCATCTCACCTCCACACTCTGCATCCTGCACTGGTCTGTCCACCAAGGTAGCAGGGAGCCTGAAATTTCAAAGTCCCCATCCCCACACCACCCATCCCTCAGTTCAGTTCTCCAGGGAGGAGCCATGGTGAGGGCTGGGAGGGAGGTGAGGAGGAACAAGGCTCTCTGTGTTTGGGGCTGCAGCAAGAGCAGGAGCTGGTGCAAGAATTGATTAAGGTTTCAGCTCAAGAATCTCAGTCTTCCTAGCAGCCAAATGCATGGCAGAGCAGTTTTGTGTGGTTCTGGGGATCACTGCCTCATTTAACTCCTCCAGCCCTAAAGGTAGAAGCAGCTTCTGAAAGCTAAATGCATGCTAAGTCGCTCAGTCCTGTCTGACTCTGTGCAACCCCATGGACTGTAGCCCACCAGGATCCTCTGTCAATGGGATTCTCTAGGCAGGAATACTGGAGTGGGTTGCCATGCTCTCTTCCGGGGATCTTCCTGACCCAGGATCAAACATGAGTCTCTTGTGTCTCCTGCACTGGCAGGCAGGTTCTTTACCACTAGTGCCACCTAGGAAGCTAAATACCTATAACCAATACCTTCCTCCTTTTGTACCACTGGCCCTTCCAATGCCTTTGCAGCCAATTCCTGTATTAAATCCTCTCTGTTCAATAACACACCAGTGATTCATTTTCCTCTCTGGACACTGGCCAACCCACAGTCATACATAGACATTCCAGAGTCCTAATCATGCAGCCTTCTCACCCTTAGTGTTACTATAGTCACTTATCTACTTATGTGCTTATTTGTTTTGCATCTTCTCCATTGAAATGTAAAAAACCAAGGACCTCTTTGGCTTGTTCTCCGCCATATCCCCAGATTCATGCAGAGACAGCACAAATACTTCTTTGACTGGAAAAGCCCATTCACCAGAGAGAATAAGACCAGTATTATCACAGGGACCGATCTGAGTCTCAGAGTGGAGGGCGAGTAGCCTTAAACTGACTTCCCTGGTGGTTCAGATGGTAAAGCATCTGGCTACAATGCAGGAGACTCAGGTTCGATCCCTGTGTTGGGAAGATCTTCTGCAGAAGGAAATGGCAACCCATTCCAGTACTCTTGCCTGGAAAATCCCATGGACGGAGGAGCTTTGTAGGCTACAGTCCATGGGGTCAGAAAGAGTCGGACACGACTGAGTGACTTCACTTTCACTTTCACTGTTGGAACAGATTCTCCCCAATGGATGGAGTTGAGGCGGGAGATGTCCTCTCTCTCTCTTCCCTGGGATGTTCCATCCTATCCCTCATTCATCCACCCCATCATCTCTGCCTCCTGACCACCCTTCTGTGCCCTGTAGCACCTGGCTCCATGCAGGCAGGTATAGATGTGGCCCTCCCAGTGCTGCCTTCCTGTCTACATGCCCAATTGGCCAGAGAGCTTCTTCATGGCCCAGCCCATGTCTTGTGAGAGTTGGGGTCCTTAGACCTCACAAGGGTGGTCTTGTGAGACCCAACACTACCGTCCTTGATGTGTGAAGGAACTGGATGGATTATCAGGGTGAGGAAGGAAAGATTGGGAGCAAGTGCCAAGGCAAGCTTCCATTAACCCTCCCCAAATTAAGGAACCAACTCAATGAATAATAAGCATTTGCCCATTCCAGGCCATTCTCCTCCCTCCCCTCATTGTCTCCCCAGTGACACCTGGAGGTCGTTCTTGATTTTTTCCCATCAGAAAGATGATGAGGCTGGTTCCTCGTCTGCAGCTAAACCCAGGGATCCCAAACCCAGATGTGATGCCTACAGCACCAGCCTCCAGGGCTCCTCTTGTTCCTCTGCCTCTTGACGCTGGTCAGGTGGTCAGGATAGTTGGCCCTTCTCATCCTAGCTCTCACTGATGTGTTCAGCTGAGCCCGCAGGTATGGAACCAGGCTGCCCGGACTCACGCCCTGCCTTGTCCACGCCCAGGACTTGGAGCACTGGACACTTTGCTAGGCCTCTCCCAACTCACTTTCTTCATCCATAAGATGAGATTCGAATCTGCTTGTGGAATTGTCGTGAGGATTAAGTAACTCAACATAAGGAAGGTGCCTGGTGTGAGTATGTGATCAGCGTCAGCTCTTACAGCATTAAAGCAACATCACAAAACACAGTGCCCATCATCAGCATCCCCCTACACTCTCCAAGATCTGGTTCAAGTGAGGATGGAGAAGCGAGGGTAAAGCAGATGCTACAGCTTCTTTCCTTATGGTCCAGAACCTCCCTGAGTCTGTTCCAAGCACAGTTCTGGAAACCCTGAGCTCTTGCCCCAGCCACTCTGCTGCCCTTGAAGTATAACAGGAACTACATGTGTAATTTTATATCTTATAGCAGTCACATTAAAAATTGTCAAAGAAAAGCAGATAAATTTATCTCTATATTATTTTATATTACATTATGCTATTTTACCCAATATATCAAAAATATGATCATTGTAGCACATAATCAATGTAAAAATTATTCATGAAACACTTAAATCCTTTTTTGTGTGTACGAAGTCTTTATCTGACACAGCCTATCTCAACGAAGATAAGCCATATTCCAAATGCTCAGTAGCCACATGTGGCTCACAGCTATCATATTGGGGAACATTACTCTAGAAACATAATCAATATATTTTCAACTGAGCTGGAAAGAATTGGAATTCTGAGGGTTCCTGAGAACTGGCAGGTGGGTATTACATTGTGTGTAACAGGAAAATGGGACAGTACCGTCCATACAAACCAGTTCCAGCGCTGCACACACAGCATCCTCTCCTCCAGGGGTGGAGGCTCTGAGAGGCTGATGAGTGGCTGTGAATCCTCTCAGGCAGGAGGGACAGCCTGCCTGTGACGCCAGTTCTTTAAGGTTGAAGTGGAGCCAACTGCTCCATCTTTCACCATGGCTGCAGGCAACTGTGGAAGCACAAAACTTCTAGAAGCTCAGTTCTGATCTTCTAGTCAAAAATAACTCCATGTCAAATTCTGCTTTGATGGAGAAGACTTTGTCCAAGGCAAGAGTCCCTCAGAAAACTTCACAAACGCCAGGAAAAGAAGGCTCTGGAGTCAGACGGGTTTAGGTGGTAGGAGCCACATTCTTGAGAACAGGAGTGAATTCTTGCCCCTCAGGGTCCAGTATGCTACATACACACTATAGAACCACTGGTCCCTGGGGACACTGGTCCCATGAGACCTTGTGTGTGTGTATGTGTGTTTGTGTGCTTAGTCATGTCTGACTCTTTGTGCCTCCATGGACTATAGTCTGCCAGGCTTCACTGTCCATGGGATTTTTCAGGCAAGAATACTGGAGTGGGCTGACATTTCCTCCTTCAGGGGATCTCCCTTACCCAGAGATCAAACCTATGTCTCCTGGGTCTCCTGCATTGCATGCGGATTCTTTCCCCGCTTAGCCATGAGACTTTGGCTGGCTGATTCTCTAGGCCCCAAACTGGGCAGTTGAATGGGAAAGCCACAACAGATCAACATTAGCCCAGACGTAGTCCTGCCTTCTGTGCTGATAGAGGGAAGTTTGACACAGAAGAAAAGCTCTTGGTTTACCACCAAGCTGCGCTGGGTTTAAGTCCTGGGCCTCCCACTGGATGATGAAGCCTGGTGTTAAGAGCATGTACCCTAAGATCAGACTAGGTTCAAATCTACATTGCACCACTTACAGCTGTGGCCTTTGGGACAAATCGTTTGTCCTCCCTGAGTCTCTGTGTCCTTGTCTATGAAGTAGGGATAACAGAGGGATGTTCCTTTAAGAGGATGAGTTACCATTTAGAAGCATGCTCACAACTGCCAGCTGCCCAACAAGGATCCCGTGTCAGATGATGTTGCTGTGTTATTATCACCGTGGTTATGACATAGGCTGTCAGCTCATGAGAGCCTGGTCTCTACCCAAACAACAGGTACTAATATTCAGAGGCGTCAAGTGGTGTCACAGCTAGTCCAGACCTGAGTCCCAGTTTGTGATGCTTGAATTAATACCATCTTCATAGTGGCCTATGAACCCCAAGCTTCCGCGTGCTAGTGACAGCATAAGGTGCTGGAACCTCTGCAGCCACAGACCCTGGGGACACACGCAGAGGTCCTCAGCACCCTGGACAGATCCCCATCTGCTCCTATTAACTCTCCAGTCCTGTAATTAGCCTACGCAGAGTTCCCTTTCCCTCCTTGGAAGGACACATTGTGATCATTTTATTGTAAGACTGAGCTAAGCAAGGGCTTCCCAGGTAGCTCAGTGGGTAAGAATCCATCTGCAATGAAAGAGATACAGGAGACATGGGTTTGATTCCTGGGTTGGGAAGATCCCCTGGAGGAGGGCCTGGCAGTATTCTTGCCTGGAGAATCCCATGGACAGGGGAGCCTGGAAGGCTCCAGTACATGGGGTCACAAAAGAGTCAGACTTCACTGAAACGACTGAGCATGCACAGATAATTTAAGTAAAGTTCCATGGAGATGTCAATTTCCTTTCCCTCATCAATGTTCTTCAACTATGCTGGGATGGAGCTCCCTGGCCCAACCCTGAACCATTGCTTGTGTGCAAAAGCCTGATCCCCAGGCTTTTCTAGGCATTTTCAGATATGTGATAGTCAGGGCCACCCACTAGTATATATTGTGCTTTAATGCAGAATTTTTAAAAGTCCCTTATGGGTAGATGAATTAGACAAAGGGTGTCTCTCCCTCTGAGTTTATGCCATGCCCTCGCTGGAATGCAAAACTTGGCAAATGTAGCTCAGCAAGGGTTTGAACACCTCTGGTCCATTTGGATAGAAACCCTTGTGCAGTGCACAACTTGTACAACTGTACATGATGACCCTGAGAGCAGTCTCACTCCAGGGGGTAAAATGTTCAACCTGATTTAACTCAAAACTGATTTTTCTCATCCCCTTTGATGCTATTTCTGCCCCTAGTTTTGAACCAGATCATGAATTCAGTGGATCGCAAGGGAGTACCAAGCATGGTCTGTGATTTTTCTCAATAGCTACTGCTCTGGCCCCTCCAGGGCTGGCTGGAAGGGGTTGAAGATAATCTTATAGGATAAAATCCTCTTTGACTGGGGCCTCTACAAGGAGGCCATGATTGGAGAGTTTTTGTGAGTGTAGCACAATCAGGGCTGGCCTGACTAATTCTGTCTCCTGATTGAATTCTTAACATCTCCCCTCCCAAGCTCCTCACAGTCACATCACTCTGGGGTTGGCTCAGCTAGGTGGGCAGCTCTTTTGAAATGGTTCTTCTTGAGAGATTTCAAGTCTGTGTATTTACCATGAGCCCTAATATACTCATAGAGTAACTCTATAACTTGACTCTTCCCTACACCTTGGAAGAAATAGAGATGCATCATGTCATGGGCACTCCAGTTAGCGTCTTCCCTCTACACTTCAAGGGGAGATTCATCTCCAGTCCCGGGCTCTACAAAGTCCAGGACTCAGGTCAGATCATCCGCTATACATCACTATCTGTGACTGTAGTGTGGGCTGCACAGGGTGCCACACGGCTCTGAGGCGTCAGTAATGGGGTTCTTACAGACAGGCATGCAGTCTTCCTGAAGCTTCCCGCACTTGGGCTTGGCGGAACTTCACTCTAGCCCTGGCCTAGGGAGGGATGGAGTCTGGAGGACCCTTTTCTCTGATCAATCTCCTTTGGCTTTCTCATCTTCTCTTATGTAGGCTGGAGGCAGGTGACAGGGTCACAGAACCAGCCCCACTGTCTCTTAGAAAGTTCTGCATGTGCAGACTAGCCTACTTGTCCTTTGAAACTGAGGACAGGCATTACCTATTGATCTCAGTTCTGGGGCTCCACTTTGACTCTGAGACCAAGGAGAAAATCCTGCCAGACCAGTGTCCTATGACCTATTACACCGCTGCTTCTACTCTCTGTGTTAGAATGTGAACTACTAATATCATGTTTTACACAGGAGGAAACAAGGCTTTTTCCCAATTTAATTTAGCCAGAGAGACAAGAAGTGATGTCACCTCCACTTAACTGATAATCACCGTTATTATGTGTACAACACGAACCTGACAATATTTTCAAGAGTCCTGAGCTTCCACTTGTTAAAATAAAGTTGCCAGATGGAGCCTGCTGCTTCGATCAAAGCCAAGATCAGGGCCTTGCTGCCTTAGGTCTCAGTGTACTGACATCTACTCTGCTGTGTTTCTCCATCATTTTCCAAACACTCTCATGTATATACTTCTGACTCTTGGTATATCTCCTGTGTTTCCTTCTTTCTTGGATCAGCTTTCCTTCACTGAATTTCTCTGCCCCTCTGTGTGTGTGTGTGTATGTGCTCACATATGTTGTATCTACGCCTGGAATGTTTTTCTTAGAAGGTGAAAAAAAAAGGAATGTTTCTAAAAATACTTAAATGTTTTAAAACTCAACCTAAATCATGAGGAGGTTTGACTAGATAATTGATAATGAATAGGTGATGAAGTGGTGATGAAGGTGATGGTGGTGATGATGGTGGTGATGACGGTGGGTAGTGATGGTGGGTAGTGATGGTAGTAGTTATGGTGATGATGGTGATGGTGGGGATGACGATGGTGATGGTCATGAAGATGAAGGTGACAGTGGTGTGATGATGGTGATGATGATGGGATGATGGTGATGGTGGTAGAGACAATAAAGGTAGCTAACATCTGTGCAGGGCTTGCTGTTTGTCTTGCTGCTGAACCCTTTCCATGCATCATCTCCTCCACCCCATGATACAGACATCACAACTGGCCCCACTAAAGAGCTGAGGCACAGAGTGATTAGAAAACTTTCCCAAGGGTCAAGTAGCAATACTGAGAGCTGAAAAGCTCTAAAATGCTTTGGCTTTATGGAAGAAAGTAAGAAAAAGTCCTGAGTGCCCTTTAAGAATTCTTGGGACTTAGATAAGAACACCTGCTTGGGCTGTGTTGGGCAGCATTAGCAGGAAGTTTCTGCTGAGATCACAGGTGGGAAAAGACGAGCAGGGTGACAAGGGGACAGCAAGAGAGATAAGAACCACAAGGCATTGGTGCAGAGGTGGAACAGACGGAGGCCAGCTGCAGGGGGAGGCAGAAGGAGGCTTTGACCTTTTTTCAGACACTGACGGAAAACTCTTTCAGCTCAGGTATCATCCGGCTGGCAGTGTGGGCTACCAACAAGGGTGACAGCCTCACAGAGGGGTCCTCTGAGAAGTCATGTGAGCAGTAATTTCATTCTACACCATTAGCCCCCAGACTTCATTGGATCAAGAGCACCCAGAATAGCCCATAACTTTACACTCTGGCTGGAAAATTTTTCATACCTAGAAGTAGTAGACAAAAAGCTGTGACATGCGCTCTGGTCAGAGTGGCTTTCCACGCCCCTAGTTGAGGGGGCCCAGTCCCCAGCATCCCTAAGTGGATTTAAGCACTTGACAATAGACTGTTGGCCCATCATTAAAAAATCATACCCTTCACTGTCAGGAGTCCCACTGTGATCCAATAAAACCATAGCCTCAAAATCAGCTAGATCGTAATTTGGGAACCATCCCTTCCCCACATTCAGCCTGTTTCACAGACTTCAAATTGACCTGTCTAATCTCTTATCTGTAGCTATGAAATTGTATTTCCCTCTTAATAGGCCCACAAATGTTACAGATGACTAGTTGAGGAGCCGGCAGAGCAGAAGCAGCAGGCGTACTGAAAAGGGCCATCAGGTCCTCAAGCACACGGCCAGGCCTGCCAGGCCCACGCCGTGCTCAGCATCTCAATCAGCTCTGGCCCCCACCTGGCCAAAGGGCCAGAGACATGCAGCCCACCTACTCCAGAGAGGGAGATACGTGTGTGTGTGTGTCTGTGTGTGTGTGTGTGTCTGTGTGTGTGTGTGTGTGTGTGTCTGTGTGTGTGTGTGTGTGTCTTTGGGGTGGCAAGGGTGATTCAAATAGAGCAAGATAAAGGAGGGAAGGGGATTCTCCCCCTGGGCTCCTTCCCATGGGGGCACCCCCACCAGTGGCCAGCTCCCTCCTTTCACTTTCTGCTCTAACACAATTGAGCTCATTTCCCTGTGCCTTAAGTCTTCCCTGGCTCCCCACTAATGTAAACACAGCCCCAATTCCTGAATCCTGTGTTGTGTTCAAAGACTCATTATTTTTGTTCTGTTTTCCCCCAACCCACCTCCTTCTGCACCTCAAACTCCTTCACTGTGGTTTCCTGTCTCTGTCCTTCTATCTCCCACTGCTTGGAATAAACTTCTCTCTTCCTTTTTTTACCTGGATGACTCCTCTTCACCTCCAAGGCTTCCTCCAGGAAGTCTTCCTAAACTGCAGGCACCTGTGCCTCCTGTATTGGGTTGACGGATATCCCCCAAAAATGTACATCTAAGTCCTCATGCCCAGAACTTGTGAATGTGAACTTATAAGGAAAAGGGGATTTTGGAGATGTAAGTAAGAGTCTTAAAATGAGACCATCTTGAAGAAGGGCTATAAATCCAACAACAGCTGTCCTAAGAAAAAGGTAATAGGAGATTTGAGACACAGGGATACAGGGAATGGGCCCTGTGAGGATGAGGCAGAGATTAGAGAGATGAGTCTGCAATGCAGGGAGTGCCGAGGCTTGTCCTTACCACTGGAAGCCGGAGGAGGCTGAGTGATCCTCCACCAGATCATCGGAAGGCGGGTCCTCCTGCCAGTACCTTGGTTTAGACCTTCTGGCCTCCAGAACTATGAGAGAATAAACATCTCTTGTTCTAAGCCCCCTCCAGACTGTCCTAAATTGTTCCAGCTGCCCCAGGAAAGTCTTGTGTCTCCCAGAAAGTACACCCACACATCCTAGACCCAGTCTCATCTCTTCCATGCATCCGTACTGACATCATCTACCTCCATCCCATCCTCATTGAACTGGGAGCCCCTAGCTGAGGATCCCTTGTCACTTCTGTCTGTCCTAACTCAACCCCTGTGCCTGCGGCTCACTGGGGACACAACACATGTCTACTGTGTCACAGTAGAGCTTCCCGGGCAGTGCGGTGGTAAAGGAACTGCCTGCAATGGAAGAGATGAGGGTCTGATCCCTGTGTTGAAAAGATCCCCTGCAGGAGGAAATGGCAACCACTCCAGTATTCTTGTCTGGGGAATCCCATGGACAGAGAAGCCTGGTGGGCTTCCATGGAAGTCCACGAGGCTGCGAAGAGCGGCCCATGACCGAGAACACACAACACGTGCTGTGTGTCATGGAACGAAGCAGAGGAGGCTGGAATACCCTTCAGATTTTAGACGAAAGGGCACCCTTGCCTCCCTTGACCTCTCCTCTCATGAGTCGGAAGCCCAAGTCTTCCAAGGTCATTGGGAAGGTCATCTTCCTCTTTGACAAACCCTCAGCATGCAGCTCCCACCCCCAGACCCCTATTACTGCCAGTGACTTCACATCTTTATTCCCAAACAAGAAGTCTCTATCCCTGGCAGAATCCTTCCTTCATCATGACTTCCTAGGAGGGGTCCTCTCACTCCCCAGGCCTGCAGGGTCAATCCAGGCTCCACTCTGGAAGCTAACAGACTTGCTGGCACAGGTAACAAGTAGAAATAATAACAAGAGTCTTAAAAATAGAGACAACAAACACTTATCAAGCTATTAATACCACATGAGAGGGGAGGTGACCCCCGCCCCCTCCTCAGGAGAGGCAGCGCAGCTTGTTGATGACCACAGGGCTTACTGGTGACACCTCTGTATCATTATAGAGGCACATACTGGCACTGAAATTGCTGGAGCCCCAGAGTCCTGACTGTCAAGTTGCCATCATTTACTGGCTGGTCACCTTTCACTGTGCTCTGCTCTGATTTGTCCCCAGTGGGCATCTCTGATGTTGGGAAGATGTGACCTGCCAGCAAAGACAGCAGAGTGCTTCTGAGGTGCCTCCCTCTCCCCAGAGCTTGTAACTCACCCACATGGGTTATGAGCTTCCAAGGTCATCAGCCAGGGCCTAGGGCTACTGCAGGCCCTTGGCATCATTGTCACTCACTGACTATGTGCCAGGCACTCTACTGGGCCACAGGCAGCCAGCAGAGGCAACTGAGATGCTAGTTATACCCTCGGGAGTTCACAGACTGGTGAGAAAGTGAGAAAGACACCAGAGCCCAAACTCTCAAAACTGTGAAGAGCGAAATTGTATCAGAATCTACAGATCTTGAAACTAATTGGTTAGCTGAGAGGAGAGAGGAAAATATAGGTGAGTCCAGCTTTTGTTCCTCAGAGATGGGAGACTGGGGCACCATCAGGAGGAAGGAGAAAATGAGGCAGAGAACAAGGAAATTTAAGAATGAGGAGGGGCTTCCAGGGTAGCTCAAACTAAAAAATCTGCCTGCAATGTGGGAGACCTGGATTCAGTCCCTGGGTACAGAAGATACGCTGGAGAAGGGCATGGCAACCCACTCCAATATTCTTAACTGGCGAATCCCATGGACAAAGAAGCCCAGTGGGCTACAGTCCATGGACTTGCAAAGAGTCGAACATGACAGCGACTAACACACACACCCAGGATGAGGAAAGGTGGGAAGTTCAGTTTTTGACATGTTGAATTTGAACTTGGCAGGACATTTGCTTGGGCCTCTTTCCAGAAAACTGGAGTACAGGAACTCGATAAAGAACCAGGATTGCAGACCCAGGTTTCAAAGTCACTCTCATCTAGCAGAGACATGGGAAGTTGACTAATCCTCAGGATTCTTACTTAAAATGTGTGGAACAAAAATTATACATGTCAGGAATACTTTTGGCTGTAAGTAATGGAAAAATCAACCTGAAAATTAGGTGCTATTTTCTTGCATAGAGTGAGAAGTTGTAGGTGGAAGCTGCTGGTGTTGGTTCAACAGCTCAGTGAGGTCAAGCTCGGTATCTCGTGATGCTGTTGGTCTTTCTTTCCTGATCCCAAGGTGAGTGCCACTGCTGCAGATCTGCATCCAGAACAAGGGACAAATGGCACTGCTTCTCTCTGCTCTATCAGAACAGTCTCCAGAGAACATCATCTATGCTCATTGGTCAGCCCTCTGTCATCTGGCCACTATCTATAGAATTGAGAAAGCCTGGAGAATGAGATAATCGCTTTGTTCGGTTCAGTTCAGTCGCTCAGTTGTGTCCGACTCTTTCTGACCCCATGAATCGCAGTATGCCAGGCCTCCCTGTCCATCACCAGTTCCTGGAGTTTACCCAAACTCATGTCCATCGAGTCGGTGATGCCATCCAGCCATCTCATCCTCTGTCATCCCCTTCTCCTCCTGCCCTCAATCCCTCCCAGCATCAGGGTCTTTTCCAATGAGTCAACTCTTCACATGAGGTGGCCAAAATACTGGAGTTTCAGCTTCAGCATCAGTCCTTCCAATGAACACCCAGGACTGATCTCCTTTAGGATGGACTAGTTGGATCTCCTTGCAGTTCATGGGACTCTCAAGAGTTTTCTCCAACACCACAGTTCAAAAGCATCAATTCTTTAGCACTCAGCTTTCTTCACAGTCCAACTCTTACATCCATTCATGACCACTGGAAAAACCATAGTCTTGACTAGATGACCTTTGTTGGCAAAGCAATGTCTGTGCTTGTGAACGTGCTATCTAGGTTGGTCATAACTTTCCTTCCAAGGAGTAAGCATTTTTTAATTTCATGGCTGCAATCACCATCTGCAGTGATTTTGGAGCCCTCAAAGATAAAGTCTGACACTGTTTCCACTGTTTCCCCATCTATTTCCCATGAAATGATGGGACCAGATGCCATGATCTTCGTTTTATGAATGTTGAGCTTTAAGCCAACTTTTTCACTCTCCACTTTCATTTTCATCAAGAGGCTTTTTAGTTCCTCTTCACTTTCTGCCATAAGGGTGGTGTCATCTGCATATCTGAGGTTATTGATATTTCTCCCGGCAATCTTGATTCCAGCTTGTGTTTCTTCCAGTCCAGCGTTTCTCATGATGTACTCTGCATAGAAGTTAAATAAGCAGGGTGACAATATACAGCCTTGACGTACTCCTTTTCCTATTTGGGACCAGTCTGTTGTTCCATGTCCAGTTCTAACTGTTGTTTCCTGACCTGCATACAAATTTTTCAAGAGGAACATCAGGTGGTCTGATATTCCCATCTCTTTCAGAATTTTCCACAGTTTATTGTGATCCACACAGTCAAAGGCTTTGGCATAGTCAAGAAAGCAGAAATAGATGTTTTTCTGGAACTCTCTTGCTTTTTCCATGATCCAGCAGATGTTGGCAATTTGATTTCTGGTTCCTCTGCCTTTTCTAAAACCAGCTTGAACATCAGGAAGTTCATGGTTCACGTATTGCTGAAGGCTGGCTTGGAGAATTTAGAGCATTACTTTACTAGCATGTGAGATGAGTGCAACTGTGCGGTAGTTTGAGCATTCTTTGGCATTGCCTTTCTTTGGTATTGGAATGAAAACTGACCTTTTCCAGTCCTGTGGCCACTGCTGAGTTTTCCAAATTTGCTGGCATATGAAGTGCAGCATTTTCACAGCATCATCTTTCAGGATTTGAAACAGCTCAACTGAATTTCCATCACCTCCACTAGCTTTGTTTGTAGTGATGCTTTCTAAGGCCCACTTGACTTCACATTCCAAGATGTCTGGCTCTAGGTGAGTGATCACACCATCGTGATTATCTGGGTCGTGAAGATCTTTTTTATACAGTTTTTCTGTATATTCTTCATTACAAGGCCATGAACAAAGGAGCAAGGGGATGGTTAGTGTTGACTTAGTCATAGCCGATGTCTCCCATAAGGAAAGTAAGCAAGAAGGGAGGCTGAAAATAGAGTGTTTTGGCAACCAAGGAAGGAAGATGTTTTGAAATAGGCAGAGAGATCAGATGTACTAACATCCTCAGATACAAAAAATTTGGTGATTATTTGAAGACACTCCAGTTCTCATGAAGTTCAAGGAGAGAAGAGGACCATGGATGGGGGATAGGGTGGTGAAGACATTCAGGGAAAACGAACATCCCCTTTTGCCTTCCATCTTTCCTAACATCAGGGTCTTTTCCAATGAGTTGGCTCTTCACATCAGACAGCCAAAGTATTAGAGCTTTAGCTTCAGCCTCAGTCCTTTTAACAAATATTCAGGGTTGATCTCCTTTAGGATTGACAGGTTTAATCTCCTTGGTTGCTGAAGAGAAAGCAAAGTTCTCCTGCCAGAAGACCTTTTTATGTTACAACCTGGAGTGGACCATATGTCTGCACACAATTTAAAGAATATCTTTAACTTTAAAAATGTTTGAGTGAGTGAGTGATGCTGCTCCGTTGTGTCCAACTCTTTGCACCCCTATGGACTGTAGCCTGCCAGGCTCCTCCATCCATGGGATTTTCCAGGCAAGGATACTGGAGTGGGTTGCCATCTCCTTCTCCAGGGTAGGATTTTGGAAAACCCTGTAACTTTAAACATGTTTGGAAACTATGGGCATCATCCAACTCTCTTGGCTAATAGATGCGATATTTAGCAAGGTACAGACTAGCATTCAGCACAATCTCAAGGAGGATATCTTTCTGATGATACTCTAACTGAAGCACCAATATTTTGGCCACCTGATGTGAAGAGCCAACCCATTGGAAAAGACCCTGGTGCTGGGAAAGACTGAGGGCAGGAGGAGAAGGGGACAACAGAGGATGAGATGGGTAGATGGCATCACCAACTCAATGGACATGAGTTTGAGCAAACTTCAGAAGGAAAGGGGAGCCTGGTGTGCTGCGGTACATGGGGTCACAAAGAGTCAGTCATGACAGAGTGACTGAACAGAAACAATACCTATATTACCTTTACCACCACTGTTGCCCCCATTGCATCCAACACCACCACAATGACCACCCAACATAAGACTTACTTGTCAGACACCCACTGTGGGAGAGGTATCTAGCCGTTATTTGTGTGAATTGTCTCATTCTAGTTTCACAACAGGTATTAGAGTCTAGGCATCTAACATCTAAATAAGTCATTCAGTCATGTCCAGCTCTTTGCAACCCCCCAGACTGTTGCTCTCCAGGCTCTTCTGTCCATGGGCTTCTCTAGGCAAAAACACTAGATTGGGTTGCCATTTCTTTCTCCAGGGGAACTTCCTGACCAAGGGATTGAACCCACATCTTCCACATTGCAGGTAAATACTTTACATTTTGAGCTACCAGAGAAGCCCATTTTATTCATACGCATTTTTACAGATAAGGAAACCAAGCTTCAGAAGGCTTCCCTGGAGGCTCAGGCAGTAAAGAATCTGCTTGCAATGTGGGAGACCTGGGTTCAATCCATGGATTGGGAAGATCCCCTGGAGAAAGGAAGGGCAACCCACTTCAATATTCATACCTGGAAATCCCATGGACAGGGGAGCCTTGTGGGATACAGTCCATGAGGTCACAAAAAGCCAGACATGACTGAGAGACTAAAGCACACACACATACACAAACCAAGCTTCAGAGGATCTACCAAACCTTCTCAAAGAGTGAATGCAAGGTCCTTGCACCCAGGCCTATGTAGCCCTTTGGTGTGCACACTTGCTCTCTGTCTTGTAATAAGACTTGGTCTCCAGTGACACTTTACTGTTCTTCTGCTTGGGATCCCTGGGATGTTCCAGCTGAGCCACCATCCCTCCTGTCTGGATCCCTACCTTTGGTCTACTCATCTCTTCAGCTCTTGGTTTTGAAAAAAGAACGGAAGCCAAGAGCGACCTCTGATATAAAAATATGGAATATCCACTTTTGGCAGTCATGACATGGTTGCCACACAGTGCACTCAGGCTCCAAGGGACAGAGACATGGGTGACCCCAAGTGGAAGCAACTGGCCCTTGGACTCACCTTGGCACACAGGGCTGGCAGGGACCCCTTCCAGAGGCCACAGGGCCATTGTGCAGAACGAGGCACTCAGGCAGGAACATGGAGATCCATCACTTCCAGGGACAAATCAGAGAAGCCCATTAGCACACCACCCGTGCTATCTGGATGTGCAAAGCAAGAACACCAGAGAGATTAAAGATGCCAGCATGCCATGATGATGACCAAGGCTGCCTCTATTTGTTTCCCTCTTATCTGCAGTTGGGAGAAAGGAGGAGAAATGTTTCTAGGATTGCTCAGGGATATGCATTATTTCAAAGACTTGGAGACAAAAGGATATCAGAGGCTGGGTGAGTTGAACATGCGGGGACCTGACAGCCCTTGTCGGATGCCTAATGAGGTCTGCACTTTATCTATGGTTCAATAGCCCAGTCTGCCAGAAAGCATCAGCCCACTCGGGCAGACAGAGGGTGCATTCAGTTCTGCCACCCACTCACCCTGTGGCCTCGAGTCAGTCCCTCCCCACCCTCTCTGGACTCTTTTGTCCTCGTGTGTGATAAGCCTTTTGCAAAGGGCCATGAGGACTAAGCCGCAGTGTGCCTACCAATGACCCTGTAAACTGCTAGTGACATTGGTAACATCCGAAGGAAAGCCGTGGCTGGGCCAGGTGATATGGGGGAGGGTCTGCCTCCAGGAAGCCTGCAGTGGGCAAGATTCCAAACAAGAGGGGAGATGTCTTTAGGGCAGCTCATTTCTCTCTCCTGGGCATCCGGTCAAGAGTCTAGTCCAGAGTCATCACTGAGCCAATCTCGGTTGAACCGCAGGTCACACCCAACCTCACACCTGACAGAGACTATGCCAGATGACCAAGCGAACACCATCTATCACTGCTCAGATCCTGTCGCCTCTGATCAAGGAGACGTGCACCCAATAGGGAACTCAGGCGGCTGTTTTCATTTCCATAATCAAATGTTTATGTACCATCTCCTCCTGCCCTTTCTGCTCCCCATTCCCTTCTTATTTCTGTTTGAGCAAAATGTGTTCAAACATCCCCTTTCACCCCACTGGGGACAAAAAGTGCCTGTCATGTTGGTGTAACATTTTGGAGAATGAATGCAACATTTGTGTCTATTTGCTAATCAGAATATCGATCTGTTCTTGAAATGAAATGTCATGTCTATGAAATTCACAGATGTAGAGGAGGAAAAAAACTCCAACCTTGATTCATGCATCTTCAGGAAGCTCTTACAATGGCTTAGCCAGGCTGCCTCGCCTCTGGTGTGGGGGCCAATCTCAAATATTGGACTCAGGAAAAGATAGATCACCCAGATGTCCTATCCCTGCTCTCATCCTCTGCTGGTTGTCCAGGGCCATTTGGATGCCCTAAAAGAACATACAACGGGAGTGTTTGTCATGCCTTATTTGGTGAGCCAAGTAGCAATGGCTATGTGCCATTGTGACTGGATAAATGGTGTAGGCTACAAAATAGGATGTAATAAGACAGATGAAAGGGAACAGCCCCAGGTCATTTCAGAGATTAAAGCCCTGTTCCTTTCACAGACAGGAGAATCTGTGACTGTGAACTGACAGGTATCATGTGGCCCATATTCAGATGCCACAGACTGCTTCAGAATGTGGGCTCCCAGGTGGCGCTAGTGGTAAAGAACCCACCTGCCAGTGCAGGTAGATGTAAGAGGTGCGGGTTTGATCCCTGAGTCAGGAAGATGCCCTGGAGGAGGGCACGGCAACCCACCCCAGTATTCTTGCCTAGAGAATCCCTTGGATGGAGGAATCTGGCAGGCTGCAGTCCATAAAGTAGCACAGAGTCAGACACAACTGAAGTGACTCAGCACACAAGCAAGCACACACGCTTCAGAAAGAAGCTGAGCTTTGCTTTCTGGGCACAGGTGAGAATGTGGATCAAGGCTGCTTCTTAAGCAGTGACCAGAATCATATGTTATGTTCCTGGCAGGGAGGACTCACAAAGATGTGGCAGTAAGGTTTCTCAAACCCAGCCTTGTTCACCCAGGAATGTGCCTACACAGTAACTAACCCTAACTCTTACCCTAGACAGAACACAGCCCTTCTTGTCTGCAATGACCTGAGGATGCTGCATCCCTACTTCTATCTCTCAAGGCAGCTGTGATCTGGTGCAACATTTTGTGTGCTAACTTTGCCAGCCTGTGGATGCCCACATGGCAAAGACTGCTAGGGAAAGACCCACTCAGGTTTTCACTCATCAACAGGCATTTTCTGAGCACCTACTGCATTGTAGTTGTTCAATCGGTGAGTCGTGTCTGACTCTTTGTTACCGCATGGACTGCAGCACACCAGGCTTCCCTGTCCTTCACTATCTCCCAGAGTTTGCTCAAACTCATGTCCATTGAGTCAATGATGTTATCTATCCATCTCGTCCTCTGCTACCCCCTTCTTCTTTTGCCTTCAATATTTCCTAGCATCAGGATATTTTCCAATGAGTCAGCTCTTTGTATCAGATGGGCAAAGTATTAGAGCTTCAGCTTAAGCATCAGTCCTTCCAATGAATATTCGGGTTGATTTCCTTTTTGATTGACTGGTTTGATCTCCTTGCTGTCCAAGGGAATCTCCAGTGTCTTCTCCAGTGTCACAATTCAAAAGCGTCAATTATTTGACGCTCATCCTTCTTTATAGTTCAACTCTCACATCTGTACATGACTACTGGAAAAATCATAACTTTGACTATACGGACCTTTGTAATCAAAGTGATCTCTGCATTTTAATGTGCTGTCTAGTTTTGTCGTGGCTTTTTCCCCCAAGAATCAAGTGTCTTTTAATTTCAAGTCTGTACCTACTGCATTTCAGACACTATTCTAACTAAACACAGGCAATCCAAGAGTGAACTGAATTGAATAGTCCCTGCCCTCCTGGGGAGGGGGTTGTGATGGAAGCCTCACCAAACAACTAAAAAGACAAGGTTATAAAATAACTGCCAGCTACTTATAACAATAAGTGTTATTAAGGAAATGAACACAGAGCTGAGATGAGAAAGAAGCCTTGAACCAGAATCCCATTCCAAATAGGATGTTATGGGGAGGGAGGTGGGAGGGGGTTTCATGTTTGGGAATGCATGTACACCCGTGGTGGATTCATGTCAATGTATGCAAAACCAATACAGTATTGTAAAAGTAAAATAAAGTAAAAATAAAAATTAAAAAAAAAAAACAAATAAGAATTAGTGGAAGATATATGGCCATAAACTGAGCACTGGGATATTAGAAAATGAAAGAAAAACTGCAGAAGAAATAAAAAGATGAAGGCTAGGATCTGTCAGGCCTGGGCTAAGTCACAGAAGCCGAAATCCACCTCCTATCCCTTAGGTTCCTTCTGTTACTAAGTCCAAGTTCACTCTGCTGACAGAGAAGATGGCAGACTAATGTCCCAGAATAACCATCTTATCAGGTTATCTTATCAGGATGCCAGGTTCTTTTATAGAACAGAGATTAGGCAGAGGTGAGGAAGTAGAGTAAAAAGGTCAAAAGTCTTACAAATATCTCTTGAAATGGCCAGCCTTGGAGAGGAGATGTGTTAATTTCTTCTTTCCTGTAGTGATCCACAGGTGGAAAGGTTCCTGAACAAAGGCATTTTTGACTTAACATTCAGGCAGAGGGGCAGGGCTCTCTGAGGCAGGCTTTTATATATCATAATAACCAAAGCAATAAAAAGCAAAGGTTAAAAGTTCTGTCATTATATGTAATGTTGTGAAGTTTTTTGTTGAAAAATTTAAGATAAAATTAAAAATTTAAGATTATAGAGATATTTGCAAGTTACTAGAAATGATCCTGAAGAAATAAACACATGGGCAATGTTTTGCAATTTTGGACTTTATTGTGAAATTGGATTCTTATGAATCTCTGCTTACCTTTTGTCAAAAAAATAAACTTAACTAGTTTATCTTAGTATACATTAACAGAATTTTTGAAGTTGAAATTAATTAAAAATTAATAAATCTGGCTATATGGTCCATTAAACATGAGTATGCAAAGATCAGTTTTGACCAAGTCATTGACAAATCTGCATAGGTTAAAAATGAGAGATGTTATGGGGAGGGAGGTGGGAGGGGGTTCATGTTTGGGAACGCATGTACACCCGTGGTGGATTCAAGTCAATGTAGGGCAAAACCAATACAGTGTTGTAAAGTAAAATAAAGTAAAAATAAAAATTAAAAAAAAAATCAAAGATGTTGTTTTGCTGTTGTTTAGTCACTAAGTCATGTCTGACTCTTTGCAACCCCATGGACTGTAGCCCATCAGGCTCTCCTGTCCATGAGATTTCCCAGGCAAGAATACTAGAGTGGGTTGCCATTTCCTCCTCCAAATGATCTTCCCAACCCAGGGACTGAACCCATGTCTCCTGCATTGCAAGCGCATTTTTCACCACCAAGTCGCCAGGGAAGTCCCCCACAAAAAGGACAAAGAAACATGGAATCAAAATTGACTTCCCTGTAACATTTCAGCCAAGGCCTCTTCTGGAGTGCTCCCACATTCCAACCTAGAGAGGTTCACTGTGGCTTGGCAACCACCATAGATAAGTTCCAGGCTCTTCTTAGCCCTGTTCCTTTCTGCTGATTAGAGATTATGACAAGTGCAAGCCACCCCCTACACTCTGTGGAAACATCCTATACAGGGTATTGTGTGTGTTCTAAATACACACAATAGGAGGTGGTGCAGAATTATGGGGGTGCTCCTGAGTTACAGGTCTTCCTATGGTCCACCCTGGGAGTTGTGAAGATTTACTCCTACTAAGCAATTTCAGGTTTTAAAGATGCTCCCTGAGGGCTTACTTAAAATACCAAAAACAATAATAATAATAGTTATTTATTCTTCAGTCCTCTGTTTTTCTACTCCCTTACCCCAGACAACATCTTGAAAGGCTTTCCATCAATTCCTGCTTGCTGCTTGTTTTGCTGTTTAAGAAAATGCGGGAAGGAACAAAAGCAGCCCTGGTGGGAAATAGGATCTGTGACTCTACAGAAAACCCTACAGGTCTTTGGAGAGAAGGGGAAAGGAATTTCAAAATCAGCCTCCTCCCTCCCTTTTCAGTGGTTGGTATGAGATTTTTCTTGGTCACAAAGACCAGGTGCTAATTCCAACAAGCTCCAGAAAGAATAAGGGCTCGGGTGACCCATGTAACTACAAAGTCAGCAACAGGGAGCTTCCTGCTTCAGCTGTGGGTGGATCCAGGGCTGATACGGTTTCTGGTCTGTTCTCCTCTCTCAATTCTACTTGCCTTGTTCTCCAGAAGATCCATCCACAGGACATCCTGTAGGTCACCAGCAGGTTCTCGTTTGCTGCCCCAAATTCCAACACCAAACACCCTTGGGATTTCCTAGCCCAGCACATTGTCTCAGAGGTGAATTTTACATTACACTTTGTAATACCTACAGAAGGCTGGTCTCTGTATGGAGAGCATTCACTGGAGGAATAGAGTATACACCTTACAGGACCTTACAAATTTTTCCTCCCATTGAGGCTTATAGAGCTACTGGGGAGAGTCCATCAGGGTTTTGTACTAAAATTTGAGGAGAAGCTTGATTTGTCAACAGTGCATTTCCAGGCAGATTGCCATTTGGGATGGACTGCTTCCTGAGACCCATCAAAAAGTCTCTGCCTCCAGCATCACAATGGGATGAGGCACGGTCATGTATGAATTTCATTTAAACATTTTATGTTTCAACAGAATGGGGTAGAATGGAGCAATTTCTGGCTGCTGCTCTCTGCTTTGGTTTGAATTGGAAAGTCGGTCTGGGCTGCTCTCTTAATGCGGTCCTCTGCCCTAACTGGGGCCTCAGTCTTCCTGTCTGCACGGAGAAGGATGGAGAAGGAGATACAGTTGATTGTAAGATGCGCTATAGCATCTCTGCCAGCAGGTTCCCACACAGAGCTCCAGAGCTGCCATTTATCATATTAGAGCCTCAAGGCTGATGAAGGCCTCCTCTTGGGGCTCCTTGTGATGGTAGATTGGGCCCAGCTTCCCTTTCCCTCCAGCCTCAGTCAGGCTGTCAATCATCGGCTTTGACAGCCGGGCCCCACACCAGACAACACGCTTCCTTGACTGAGGCTCACAGCAAGGTAGGCACTGGTATTCTATGTTAAGATCTGAGATTGCCTTTCCAAGAGGTGGTGTAATTATCTTTGAGAAACTGATCAAGTTAATAGGCAATGGCAAGATCATAAAGAAAAAAATAAAACTCTGACCCACACCCTGCAGCAAGCAACCCAGAAAACCAATACAGGTAAGGGAGGAAGAAAATTTTTCTCTGCCCTTCTAGGTTCTTCTGGCTGATCTAAAAACTAACTTGACATGAGGCAGATCAACAGGAGAAAATCAAATTTCATTCCACACCTACAGGGGATTTCCCAAATGGTTCTAGTAGTAAAGAACCCACCTGCCAATTCAGGAGACATAAGAGACTTGGGTTTGATTCCTGGGTTGGGAAGATCCTCTGGAGGAGGGCATGACAACCAACTGAAGTATTCTTGCCTGGAGAATCCCATGGACAGTGGAGCCTGATGGGCTATAGTCCATGGGGTAGCAAAGATCAGACACTACTGAAGCACAGCACAGCATAGCATAAAACATGAAGGGTTACAAGGGAAACCAATGATATCAAAATGTAGTTATCAAGACTGAAGGCAGGAAGAGATGGGGATGACAGAGGACAAGATGGTTGGATGGCATCACCGACTCAATGGACACGAGTTTGAGCAAACTCTGGGAGATGGTGAAGGACAAGGAAGCCTGGCATGCTGCAGGCTGTGGGGTCACAAAAAGTCAGACATGACTGAATCAGCTTAGTATACATGCACATAAAGGAATTCACATACATGAAAGGGTCAGAGACCCCACAAACCTGAGATATTCAGAGATGAAAAGGTAAGATGAGGTAAATACTCCTTCCTGAGAAAAGGAATTAGATGAGCCTGGAGGGTCATTCACAGGACAATAGAAGGAGAGCAGGTGTTTAGTAATTAGATGCTTGCCCTGCCACTTAGATAAAATTTATCTCTAGTAGTAAATGTTTTTGGGGGGGAAAATAAAATCTCCAATTTAAATTCCTCTCAGTGGTTAAGGGAAAGGCAGTTGTTTTTCTTGAACTGCAGCATCTCCACTGCCTTTAGCTCAAAATAATCCAAATGCCAAAGAAACACATGTGGAGGAGGCCTGTTCTAAACCTCCCTACCCTTATCTGCAATAGGCAGCTGGCCAGGGAAACAGGCTGCTGCAAGTCAGACTTGTAGGAAGTCAGATTATTATCTCTGGTAACTGATTCCAGAAGCCAAATGATAACCCTTGTCAGCTGAAAAAAATATGCACAATGTGAGAGATGTGAGCTAAGTTTTATTTGGTGGCAGAATAAGGACAATAGCCTGGGAGACAATATTCCAGATAGCTCTGAGAAACTGCTCAGAAAAAGCGGTGGTGGTGGGGAGAAGTCAGTGTTGGGCTTCCTAAGTGATGCTAGTGGTAAAGAATGACCTGCCAATGCAGAAGACATGAGAGATGCAGGTTCAATCCCTGGGTTGGGAAGATCCCCTGGAAGAGGGCATAGCACCCCACTCCAGTATTCTTGCCTGGAGAATCCCTTGGACAGAGGAACCTGGCAGGCTATGGTCCATAGGGTTGCAGCAAGTCAGACATGACTGTGGTAGCACGCACACTTGCAAGGTCAATGTTATATGTGATCTAGTGATGAGGGGGGGTGGGTGCAGTCAAGCACACATTTTGGCAGAGGTGTGTTGCTAGTCATGAGGAACAGACATCACTGTTAATGATTTTAATGCTTTTCTAGATATAAAAAGATGCTCGAATTGGGCTCATAAAATCTCCTGAAAATATCTAACAGTTTGTTCCACCAGTTTTTCCCAGAATACAGAGCCCATTATTCCTGATCTCCACCCTGAACTCCTTTTGAGGGGTGTTGAAGAGATGGGGAAACAGTGGAAACAGTGTCAGACTTTATTTTGGGGGGCTTCAAAATCACTGCAGATGGTGATTGCAGCCATGAAATTAAAAGACGCTTACTCCTTGGAAGAAAAGCTATGACCAACCTAGATAGCATATTCAAAAGCAGAGACATTACTTTGCCAACAAAGGCCCATCTAATCAAGGCTATGGTTTTTCCAGTGGTCGTGTGTAGATGTGAGAGTTGGACTGTGAAGAGAGCTGAGTGCTGAAGAATTGATGCTTTTGAAGTGTGGTGTTGGAGAAGACTCTTGAGTGTCCCTTGGACTGCAAGGAGATCCAACCAGTCCATTCTAAAGGAGATCAGTACTGGGTGTTCTTTGGAAGGAATGATGCTGAAGCTGAAACTCCAGTACTTTGGCCACCTCATGAGAAGAGTTGACTCATTGGAAAAGACCCTGATGCTGGGAGGGATTGGGGGCAGGAGGAAAAGGGACAACAGAGGATGAGATGGCTGGATGGCGTCACCAACTTGATGGACGTGAGTTTGAGTGAACTCCAGGAGATGGTGATGGACAGGGAGGCCTGGCGTGCTACGATTCATGGGGTCGCAAAGAGTCGGACACGAATGAGTGACTGAACTGAACTGAACTGAACTGAACGCCAGTGATTTTATCCTTATAGAGGCAGATGGCAAGTTTTTGTTGACATCCTTGCAATAATCAACCCCCAAAGGCCAGGACCTGATTAAGAACTGCCATCTTCTCTAAGTTTTGTCCCTGTTTCCAATGTAGGACCAATCACAGAAACCCAAATGTGCCCCCGCCCAAATAATCACATGTAGCACCTTGATCTAGTCACCCCACCCCACCCCCCCAGCTTCTCGACCACCAGCCCCTATCAGGGCACACCTGAAACTTCCCCTTTTCTTCTCTGATGCTCCCCTCTCCTCTGCCTGCCTTTGTGTTTCCACCAAAATACAAGTGTGTGGCTGACCCCCCGGGACAGACGCTGTGAATGAATGGTCTTTGCTTGCTCCCACTCTCTTTGTTCTTCTCCACACCTTTAAACAGGGCTTCACTGCCTGTCGCAAATGGGGTAAAATGTGAATGGAACCCACTGCAGGCACAACCACTCCAACATCCCTTCTGTCCTGTCTCCTACGCTTTTTGGCAGCATGTTACTGATTTTTTTCCCCCATGAGTTTCTTTTTTCACTGAAGTATAGTTTATTTACAATATCATGTTAGTTTCAGGTATACAGTACATTGACTCAGTTACATATGACTGATATATATAGAATTAATATATATAACTGATTCAGTTTTATATGTATATATATTCTTATATATATATACATACACACACACACATATATATTTTTTTAGATTTTTTTCACTTTTAGGTTATTGCAAAATATTGAGCATAGTTCCCTGTCCTATATAGTAGGTCCTTGCTGCTTATCTATTATGCATATAGTAGTGTGTACATGTTAATCCCAACCTCCTAATTTACCCCTCCCCCCTTTCCCCTTCTGTAACCATAAATTTGTCCTTGAGATCAGCTCTGCAGATACCAGCCACGAAGCCAATCACTCTCCTGCCTTAAAGGGCGTAACACAAAGAATTGGGCATGAAATTAGTAAAAACCCCATAGCAGGAGTGAGCAAGGTGGCCAAGGCTTCTCAGCTGGCTTCCTCAAGAGGAAGTGAGTGTCATCATCCCATTTTGAAAACTGCTCCTGTCCTTGCTTTTTTTCTGTTGTCTTTCTAGGTAAGAGACCTGTGTCCCAGGCTGCCTGGAGCATCCGTCTTCTGAGAAAACTGCCAGGATTAGTTTCAGAGGATTGCATCAAAGAATGAGGTGTTACTGGGCTTTGGACATGCAAAGAGAACTGCAGGGCCAGAAGAAAGCAATTAGCACAAGAAAAAGGAGCAAATTCCTTTATAGTGGCTGAGCCTGGAATCCCAGAGGTTTATCTGCCCTGGCCAAAGATGCTCTATAATTATTCCGACCTCAGGGAAGCAAGGAAGGCAGGAGGAGGTGATGTCCAGGAAGTAAGTGAAAGGTAAGCAGGTAATTAACACGCTGGTGGTCTGGAAAAGGCCAAAGGGAGGGGGTGGATAGGATCCAGGTTGTTGGAAATTGTGTCCCATTCCTCTCCTCATCCAGCCCAGAGAAAGTCAAGAGAACTGTAGGAGCAAGAGTAACACCAAGGCTGGTGGGGTTCTGTCTCTGTTCCCCAGGTGAGACCCCGGAAAGAGCCCAAGTCTCGGCCTCCCCTACAGCACCCCTTGGGTAGGATGAAACCACTGGATGGCCAGGGTGGTCCAGCAATGTCACCCTGTTCTCAAGTGGTAGAGACAAATGGAGAAGGTAGGAGTTTGTTCAGCCCCCACAGTGAGCTGGAGGGCTGGGCACAGGAGCTGAGAGGTGGAGAGGTGGCTGCAGAGTGAGCCAAGGATCAGCCCAGACGCCACCAGACCACAGTCTCCCACAGATGGGTCTGCACTGGCACCTGGAGCCCAGATGAGGCCAAACAGCCAGGAGAGACCCTGAGGTCCCCAGGCAGGCTCAAGCCCCAGGGTCAGCAGAGTGCCCATCAGCCAGACAGATGGGCACAGAAATGTATGCCCTGCCCATGCGGAATGGCCCCCTCTACCACGGGTCTTTGGAAGCCTCACTCTCCCCTGGACCATACACCATCAGGGAAAGTGGGCAAGATGGGGTTGTGGCAGATGCCCAGTTACTCTAAAGGCTCTAAGCTCATCCAGACAGTCCCCACCTCCCTCACGCCCATGCATGCAGGGAGCCAGGGAAACTTCACCCACCCAGGCTCTGCAAAGGAGTCGCCTGGCCCCTGTACTTCTTAGCTACGAGCTCCATCTCACCACAGTTGCCCTCAGCGCCATCCACCCAAGTAGGGGCTGGGCATCGGGAAACACAGATCATGGTTATTCACTCAGCAAGGTTTATGAGAGGCTGTGATGCTCCGGCACCAGGAACATGGCAATGACCCTGCTTGCAGAAGGGCTGTGTTCTAGAGCAAGGGAGGGGAACAGTAGCTCATGCACGATTCCATAAATACAGCTGACTGTAGAGGACCAGACCCTTCCAAGCTACATGAAAGGGACTTCCCCAGGGGCCAGTGGCTAAGACTGCACTCTCAGTGCCAGGGTCCCAGGTTTGATCCTTGGTCAGGGAACTAAGATCCTGCATGGCACAACTAGGGATCCCGTGTGCCCAACAAAGATCAAAGAAGATCCTGCATGTCAAAAGTAAGACCCATTGCAGCCAAATCAATCAATCGATCAATCAATAAAAATATTTTTAAAAGAGCTAAATGAGAAGAGTAGAAAAGCAATCATTGGAGCCTAATATTTATGAAGTTTTCACTACATGATTAGAAATGTCAGCCAAAGGAACGTCTAGAGATTCATGAATGCAAACCACTTCCCTCAAAACCCTAGTAGTCTCAAGGGGAACTATGTTACACAAGTGCACCCACACACGCATTCAGGCACACTCATATACACACAACGCACACACATACAACATTCACATGTGCAATACAATGTACGGTGTGTGTACACGTTTGTATACACATGTATATGCAATGGGCTTCCCTGGTCACTACGGGCTTCCTCAGTGGCTCAGCAGTAAAGAATCCACCTGTAATGCAGAAGACCTAGGTTTGATCCCTGGGTCAGGAAGATTCCTTGGAGGAGGGCATTGCAACCCACTACAGTATTCTTGCCTAAAGAATCTCCATGGACAGAGGAGTCTGGCGAGCTGCAGTCCATAGGGTTGCAAGGAGGTGGACATGGCTGAAGTGACATAGCACACACTACATATATACTTGAAGGCGATGGCACCCCACTCCAGTCCTCTTGCCTGGAAAATCCCATGGACGGAGGAGCCTGGTGGGCTGCAGTCCATGGGGTGGGGAAGAGTCGGAAACGCTGAGCGACTTCACTCTCACTTTTCACTTTCATGCGTTGGAGAAGGAAATGGCAACCCACTGGTGTTCTTGCCTGGAGAATCCCAGGGACGGGGGAGCCTGGTGGGCTGCTGTCTATGGGGTCGCACAGAGTCAGACCCGACTGAAGCGACTTGGCAGCAGCAGCAGCAGCATGTGTACACACATTGTGCCCGTGCACTTGCATGCAATAGACACACCCAAGTCCAGGTACATTTGCACATGTAAGTATATGCCCACACACACGCATACAGACCTACTTCACACACATACAGAAACACAGACAGGCACACACAAACTCACTACACACACACATGCATGCTCACATGCTTGCACATGCAGAGCTGCATGCCCATACATATATGCACTCATATACACAAGTACACACATACATATATGCACACACATATATCATTTGAATTGCAAATAAAAGTTTGGGAAAAGGTGTCTCTAGCTCATGAATGTGACGCTAGCGGTAAAGAATCCACCTGACAATGCAGGAGATGTGGGTCCAATCCCTGGGATGGAAGGATCCCCTGGAGGAGGGCATGGCAACCCACTCTAGCATTCTTGCCCAGAGAACCCCATGGAAAGAGGAGCCTGGTGGGCTACAGCCCATGGGGTCACAAACAGTCAGACATGACTGAAGCGACTTAGCAAGCACAGCTGATGGATTGCATCCCATATGCTCCAATATCTCCTGCACCTCCACCCCCTTGGTTTTACCTCCCACCATCGCCAAGCTCCCGTCTGGAAGAACGTCCTCTGGCTTTTCTCTGACGAGTTTTCCTGGCGTCTGAGCATCAACTCCAAGCTGACACAGGCTGACAGTCGCAGCCGATGGGAGCTGGGCAGGCGGTATGCCTGGACGCCGTGTGGATTCCAAGTCAACCACCGATCAGAACTCGTCAAAGAGAGACAGGTGTGCTACATGGGACAGACTGGCCCTGGCCCCAGTTCCAAGTACACTTGATAAATCCCTGCTTCATAAACTGCCCTCTGACTGATAGCGTTGTACTGAGTAACTGTGTGGAGATATCCTGCCAAAATATTATCCTTGGCTCTGTCTGCCAGGGAGATGGATACGCCGCATGCCAGCCTAACTGCTGACACAGCGTTTGCTCCAGAGGGGAAGTCACTTTTCATTTATTAGTCTAAAAAATTACATCTTGCATCAGGAGGTCTCGAAGTAAGTCTGGCCGATTATAAATGCGTGTCATTCATTTGTCCGTCCATCAGCTCCTGAATTTATTCAGTGTTGGTGGTGAGATCGTAAATAGATGTCGACACAGTCACAAAAGCACAGAAAGAAGGGCAGAGGTGTACATGTGAAGTGTATTCAGGAGCTTTGATAACCATCAAGCTAAGGTACAGATTGCATCAGGTATGTGATGCTAAAAAGTAGGAATTGACCATTGGAAAACCAGGTGGCGTGGGGAGCGGCCCCTGAAAGCATATGCCTTTCCACAGGTTCACCTCTCTGGAAGAACCATCCAATTAGAACTTCACAGAAGCTTTGTCAAAACTTCAGGGACACCAGGAAAACATGGTCCTACACAGCACATGAACACCGAGGTGCTTTAAAAATTCTGTTGAATAAGTGAATGGGAATGCAAGAGAAAGCCCCACCACCACTGAGTAGGAGTGAATAAGGAGAAATCTCCCTGGAGGAGGAAATGGCAACCCATTCCAGTATTCTTGACTGCAGAATTCCATGGACAGAGGAACCTGGCAGACTACAGTCCATGGGGTCACCAGAGAGTCAGACATGACTGAGCGCACACACCCACTTGCCTTGCCTTCCCTCTCAAGGGCCTGTCCACCTTCACCACCAGGGATCCCTCTCCAGGCCCCTCACATCCAATCAGCTCTCTGTATCTACAGGCTGCTCATCCTCAGATTCAACACACTTCTGATTCATCTGCACTTGGTTGACCCTGTGGGTACAAATCCCTGACTATAACAGACTTGAACATCCTCAAAGCTTGGTGTCCATGTGGGGGAGGAACAGTTCAAGGACCAGTTCCCCAGGGTACTGAGGGATGAGTGTCCTTTTTACATCTGCTACCACTTGCTTCCTCTCCAGGACCTCCACTTGCTCCTTTCCTTGCTTTCAGTTCAGTTTCAGTTGTCGCTCAGTCGTGTCCAACTCTTTGTGACCCCATGAACCGCAGCACTCCAGGCCTCCCTGTCCATCACCAACTCCCAGAGTTCACCCAAACTCATGTCCATTGAGTCAGTGATGCCATCCAACCATCTCATCCTCTGTCATCCCCTTCTCCTGCTCTTAATCTTTCCCAGCATCAGGGTCTTTTCAAATTAGTCAGCTCTTCGCATGGCCAAAGTACTGGAGTTTCAGCTGCAGCATCAGTCCTTCCAATAAATATTCAGGACTGATTTCCTTTAGGATGGACTGGTTGGGTCTCCTTGCAGTCCAAGGGACTCTCAAGAGTCTTCTCCAATACCGCAGTTGAAAAGCATCAATTCTTCAGCACTCAGCTTTCTTTATAGTCCAACTCTCACATCCATACACGACCTTTGGAAAAACCATAGCCTTAACTAGATGGACCTTTGTTGACAAAGTAATATAGAACACAAATATATGTCCACAGTAAAGGCTTGGCACATCTATAGTATAGCCTGGATTCCTCTCAATTAATCTCTGTGTGTTCTCAATTCTCATGTTAAAGAGTTCTATTCAGATGTTTCAGTAACATCTGATGTTTCAGTAACATCAGTTTCATTCAGAGGAAGCTGAATCAAAGTAAACAACTAAACTTCAATGATGAAGATGACCGTCACCTTGGAAAGTAGCATGGCGCAATTGTAATCATAATAAGAGTACTTATTTTGGCAGGTACAAAAAAAAGCTCTAGCCTTGAGGTTCAAGCTCAGGGCCCTCTCTTCCATGTCCTAGTGAAAGGAGCTGAACTAAAATTCACATTTTCTCAGCATTCTGGACAATGCAGTTTGGGTCATATTTCAAGGACACTCTGGATAACTTACCAATGAATTAGGTTCAGCCAAAGGATGGACAAAGGTGGTCTTTATTTCTTATTTTGGGGACTCGCCCTGTATTACTTGGCTTACACACTCTTCTCACTTACCAGTCTTAGCTCTGAAAACACTAACTTTTGAAAAGAGCAGAGGAGAAAGGTCACCTCCCTTAATTTATTCAAAAACCCTCATCTAGTCGATATCCATTCATTCAACAAATATTTATTGAGTGAATGGTTCTTCCCTAAGAGGAGCTGCAAAGTGGCCTTAAGTAATGGAGTCCACCAGGCTCCTCTGTCCATGGAATTTCCCAGGCAAGAATACTCGAGTGGGTTGCCATTTCCTTCTCCAGGGAATCTTCACAGCCCAAGGGTTGAACCCTCATCTCTTGCATTGGCAGAGATATTCTAAACCACTGGCACCACCTCAGAAGCCCAAGTAATGGTGAAGCACCTAATAACAAACGTCTCATCAACAGGTCATATTGTTTCAAAGTAAACATCTATTTACTTTCATAGCGGCTGAAAAAGCTTGATAAAGTCCAACACTCATTCCAGATAAAACTCTTGGTAAACTAAAAACGGAAGAATATTTGTGCCCTTAAATGATCACAAATACATACCTCAAGCCAACCAGCCTTGTATTTAATGTTCAGTTTTTGAAAGTAATGTGTTCAATTAACTATGCAGAATCATCCAATCTTATGTAAGTGGATCTTTCAAATATACATACATTAAAAATAGGTGGAGAAAACAACATTCACTTGATTTCTGGGTTTGGTGATAATAAGTGGTTTTGGTCCTGTTGTTGTTCAGTTGTTCAGTCATGTCTGACTTTTTGTAGCCCCACGGACTGCAGCACACCAGGCTTTCCTGTCCTTCACCATCTCCCGGAGCCTGCTCAAACTCATGTCCATTAAGTCGGTGATGCCATCCAACCATCTCATCCTCTGTCATCCCCTTCTCCTCCTGCCTTCAATCTTTCCCAGCAACAGGATCTTTTCCAATGAATCAGCTCTTCGCATCAGGTGGCCAATGAATTGGAGCTTCAGCTTCAGAATCAGCCCCTTCAATGAATATTCAAGACTGATTTCCTTTAGGATTGACTGATTTGATCTCCTTGTAGTCCAAGGGACTCTTAAGAGTCTTTTCCAACACCACAGTTCAAAAGCATCAATTCTTGGGCACTCAACCTTCTCTTTTTCGGACTTGTGTCTATTTTCTATATTCTCTTCAAATTTAAAAAAAAAAAAAAAACAGGATGGGTTAACATTTTCACCATATGATTGTGGTGCTAAGAACAGCCCGGCACCAAGGCCAGCCTGGCCAGGCAGGAGCCAGATGGCCCACTGCTGCCCCTGGACAGGATGCGGGCCAATATCACACATGTTGCTAAAAAATTGGGTCCTTTTGCACTTCTGAGTGGCCTTGGGACAGCACAGAGCTCTGACCCCAGTGATTTATTCTACAAGAACCCCTTGAAGGCCAGATCAAAAGTCAGCAACTGGGACTTCACTGGTGGTCCAGTGGTGAAGACTTTGTGCTCCCAATTCAGGGGGTCCAGGTTCAATCTCCTAGCCAGGGAACTAAGATCCCACATGCCTCCAGTGTGGAAAAAAAAAATTCTCTGTGTTTGACATATATACACTATCGGTCTTGTGTATAAAATAGGTAACTAATTCACTGTATAGCACAGGGAACTCAACCCAATGCTCTGTAGTGACCTAAATGGGAAGGAACTCCTATATATGTATATGTATACAGCTGATTCACTTTGCTGTACAGCAGAAACTGGCACAACATTGTAAAGCAACAATTCGCCAATAAAAATTAACTTTTAAAAAGCAAAACATTAAAGTTAATGACCAAAATGAACCTTTCCTGTGAAACAAGGATCTTCATCTGTCTCTGGAAACACAGGGGTGTGAGGAGGTTCTGTGTGTGGGGAGTGACATGCATAAGCCCAGAGGCAACAGAGTTAATGCAGCTGGATTTTCATCTTCAAGAAGTCTGCTCCTGACAGAGACTCACTCGGACTGCTTTTACCGTACATCTCAGCTACCCATCTTGTGACAGTCACGTGTCATCTGGGTACCAAGGTAAGCAAACCTGCCATACAATGATGCAGTTCCCTAGGACACTGTATCAGCAAGTCAGATCAGCAGAGAAATGCCAGGGTGAGGCCCACATCTATTTCTAAAACTGGAGGGCCCCTGCTGAAAACCTGTAGACCACACACATCCGTGACACCAAGGGGTAAGGAGGGACTGGAGTCCAGAGGTTGGCGGTCAGGAGCTACATAATGAAGCTTAAAGTGGGCAGCACTTCCTCTCAGCCAGCACCCCAAGCTGTGGTCACAACCAGCACCACGTCACACTGGCAGATTTGCCAGAATTCTTCACTTTCGGTCAGCTCGCCCTCCCCCAGAAGCTCAGAAACAGAAAATGCCCAAAACTACACCATTTTCTCTCTTCCTACATAAGAAGAAAATTTCCCTTAAAGGCTAAGAGGGAAACTGAAAATTGAACAAATCCTTCAAGGAGCAGAGAGAGGAGCAAGAAACACCTGGACTCTCTTCCTTCAGCCCCCTGATCTCCCACCAGGGCCTCCATCGGACCATCAGCAGCCAGGTGACAAGGACATCTGGGAAGCCGTGTGCACGAGGCAGGTCCCAGGACACAGAGCAGGTGCAGGAAGGACAGAGGGGACCAGAGGGAACTTACACACAAAGCCCAGAAAGAGAACCACTGGATTATAAACAGTGCCAGCTGCCAGGTAATGGACATCCAGAGGAGGACAGAGAATTCTCCAATGTTCTCCTGAAGAAGGAAAGGCTGGAAGGTCACGTCCTGCTGCCGACCAACAAGAAGAAAGAATAGGGAGGGGTATCCCCTGGCATATGTGTGCGCGCTGCGTGTTCAGTCATGTTGGACTCTTTGCAAACCTGTGGACTGTAGCCCGCCAGGCCTCTCTGTCCATGGAATTTTCCAGGCAGTAATACTGAAGTGAGTTTCCAGGCCCTACACCAAGGGATCTTCCCAACCCAGGGGTCAAACCTGCGTCTCTTGCATCTCCTGCATTGGCAGGCAGATTCCTTACCACAGCACCAGCCCCTGTCGAGTGCCCCAAAACCTGTCTATCCGCTGCATCCCAGTCTTGGCCTGGAAACCTAAGGGCTTTTGGCCACTTTAGGTTTAGAATCACAGGTGCAAATTTTCCCCTTAAAGACTGCACTGCACACACTGATTTTGACTCGTGCAAAAGGAGGGAAGTAGTAGTGTTGTCAGAGTGACTGAACGCCTCCCCACAACTCTGGGGGTTTAACTCCTGAGACTCCCCCCATGTCCTGAGGGGAGAGCCTCTGAGCAGACAGCCCAGCCCCCCACCAGAGCCTCGCCACCACTTTGCCCCTAGGACAGCCCTAGGAACCTGGCAGATAGATGACCTCCCCCAAATACCACTACATAAGCCACCGCCAAATCATGACCTGGGATGGACCCAGAGTGCTTACTAACTAAAAGCACAAGCTCAAGGCAGACAGACTGACCTAAAAGAGCCCAGAAGCCTGGACATCCATGTCTCACCTCCCTCCCGCCCCCAACCGGAGCTCAAAGATCCGCCAGGTGTGCTGGAAAAGGGCAATGGCTGTTTCCCCAGTATTCTGGAAAATTTATGAAATGCAACTATTTTAGAAACCCAAAAGAAATACTGAGAAAACAGAGAACAGAATGGTCCCCTAGCATCCTCTTGGACACCTCCGGATGACCGAATGGCCATCTTCATTATCATCCACCCGAAGGGACATCTCCCTCCGGCATCACCCATGGCCCTGCCCACTTTATTCAGCTCATCTGACTCAGGAATTTTTCTCCCTGGAGTCTAACCCTGCTCAGATCCAAGAGGGAGATATGTTGTGAAGACAGACAGCTCAGACATTAGTGTCTGCATGGAAAACAACTCCCAGTGGGGTTAAAATCCAATTACCGCCTGAATGTAACTCTGCTTCTCCATTCTGGATTAATTACTGAGCACTCCCATTTTGCACCTCTTCTTTCTTCCCCTCACATTTTTCTCAGAAGATGAAAATTGCTGTACAAATCATCTTAGTTGAGAAAATGCAGTGGGAGAACCTAGTCATTTTCTGGAGAGGGAGGTAAGATTCACAGCCCATTGGAATGGGAGGGAGACGGTGTGATTCCACAGAGGACAAGGCGAGGCTGGGAGGATGAGACAGCCCTGGAGGTGAACAGGCACAGATTCAGATTTTCAAGTCTGTGTGTCAAGGGACTTGGGAATTTGAGGACAAGCACAGAGAAGGGAGCAGCAGAGGATGAGATATTTGGATGGCACCACTGACTCAATGGACATGGATTTGAGCAAACTCTGGGAAACAGTAGAGGACAGAGGAGCCTGGCATGCTGCGGTCCATGGGGTCTCAAAGAGTCACATACAACTCAGCGACTGGACAATAACAGCAATTGTTGTTCCAGAAAGCAGTGAAGTGTTGGTGTGAGGAAGTGGATTGTGGGCTCTGCCTGCCACGTCTTTACTCGGTTTGGGTGCAGCATTCAGCTGTCCTCCTGCAAACTCACCTCCTAATTGCTCTTTGCTCAAATTAAGGCTCTATTCCCTAGCCCACACTAGCTGGCACGTCCACGTGCGCCACCTGGTAGAAGACCGTACCCAAGTTGAAGAGTGTGCCAAGGATAGCTTGTCAAGCTCAGGCATCTCTTAGACGCTCAACAAGCCACGGGCCTCAATCGCCCTCTTGCTGGGTAGAGAGGCGAATGGAGAGGGAGGTCACACAGGACAAAGAAAGGAGGGGGCCTGGGGCAGGAGAGGACACACCATCCTAACACAGCAAGCCTGCACCAGTGAAAACAGACAGTCCTGTTAGGGGGACTGACACCCTGCACATCTTCATCATGCTGCCAGGCATTCAGCAAATTCTCACTTGATACCAGGTCTTTGTCGCATTTCAGCATAGGAGCCACAGAGCACATGTGTGCAGGGGGTGTAGATGGCTTACATTCTGAGCCAGTGTCTAAGGGCACAGCCTGGAGCTCCCACCCTCTCCCTGAGCCTGCCTGCCGGGAGCTCTTGGCCCATTGATGGGCTCCAAGGAAACTGCCCCAGGGATGTCCAGGCCACCCTTTGTTTTTACTGCTGTGTTCTCACCTGCAAACTTCAGACCCAAAGAAATATCTACTGAGTGCTTACTCTGTGTTCAGGCTTTATACATTCTTTTTGTTCAATCCTCCTGACAACACTATGGCATAAGTATTATACTCTTTTTAATTATTATTTTCTATTATATTTCTATTTTCATTTTACTTTTGAGGAAACTGAGACACAGAGGTATCAAACTAATGAATAATGGGGCAAGCTGTGAAATCCAGGTGTCTCTTATTTAAAATCTGATGTCCCTGACCACATGGCCAAAATTAAGTTCTATGCAGGTGCCTTAAATATATATTTTAGAAATTATATATATATATATATATACACACACATTTTGTGCATATATGTATATACATTTTGTATGTAAATCACATAAAAGAAATATATAAATGCATAGAAATAAAATATACACATAGAAAAATATATAATAAACAATTTTATATATACATATAATTTTTCATTTCATTTACACACATCTACATTATTTCTATTGACATTCAGTTTAGACTCCAGAATGATATCATGTTGTGTAGGCAGCTTGAATAGCTTAACTCTAGTTATTTTTATAATGAAGTTATTTAAATGAGCCTAAATAGAAAAGTAGGTAGAAACTGCTTGTTGTTATAGCTCTCATGCAACTATAAAAACAAAATGAATTTACAATTCAAATGCAAACAAAACTAAAAAACCAATAAATTTCAGATTAACCTCACTCAGGTGACTGATGATGCTGTTTGCTGATACCACGTAGCCTGGATTGGGCAAGAAGGATGTATTTACATGTTCTGGGCTTGATAAATCAACTCAGGTCTTCTGTTCTGGTGCATGATGAACCACCGATTAATTCATCATCATCATTGTCTTTAACTTTCTTTTTTAACAATGAACTCATTTTTAAGCAATGATCCATGATTTTAGTAGACCAATCCATTTAAACCCAGTAACACAAAGTGTATCACTAAAGAACAAACTAGTAAATACTGTCTAACTTGAAAATGTTCGTGGAACATTGCCTTGCTTGGCTGCCTCAGGCAGGGCAGGGCAGAACTGATTTTAGTTTTAGTGTCTTGCCTGAGTAACGGGGCAGGTCTTTCCAGCATACAGGGCTCTGCAGTGTCTCAACCTCCCCAGTCATCCTCTCTCTTCCTTGTTCTTTGAGTGACCTCCACTGGACATCATCACCAGAGAAAATGAAGGCAAATGCAGAGCAAACATCCTTCAATGCAAGGCAGTCATCCCTACCATGCAGACACTGTTCACCCCTGTTCTAGGTAGTGATTCACGGAAAACATACACTTTATGAAAGGACTCCAGAGGCCCCTGGGAGCACATCACAGACCACCTCCTGCACCCTGGAGTCTGATATGCACTGCTCTGTGCTGGAATGCAAAACAAATTATAAATCCCCCAAAAGCTTGCTCTAGAACCTCAAACCAGTGTCCCTGGACTGAGAGGTATCTCACTGGACCATCTGTCACCACTGTTTCGCTTTTCAGCCGCATGGCTCCAGTTAAAAACAGAAGACACACTTCAGCCATGCACAATCCAGGTTGGCTATGTTCCTGCCATCTGCAATGGTGTCATGCCAGGACATCAGGTAGAAATCACACAGGTCTGGTAAAGGGACCCTGGGCTTCATTATCCAGTCCAAGGAAACAGTCAACCTCTGTCACCTCTCCAATCAGTCAGATAGTGGGTGTCCTAGTTGTTATTACAAGAACCACAGACAGGGGGTTTTAAACAACAGAAATGTATCATTTCCCAGTTCTAAAAGCTTGAATCCAAGATCAAGATATCAACAAGGCCGGTTCCTCCTGAGGTCTCTCTCCTTGAACTGCAGATGGCCATCTTCTCCCTATGTCCTTACTTGGTCATCCCCCACTGTGTATATCTATGTTCTATTCTCCTCTTCTTATAAGGACACTGGTCAGATTGACTTACAGCCCACTTTAAAGACCTCATTTTACCTTAATTCTCTTTAAAGACTCCACCTCCAGATATACTTGTTACCAAGTTGGGTTCATACTGCTCACTATACAACAGGCCAATAAATTGAGAGATGAAATGTTGAGGCAAGGAATAGCAACTTGATTCAGAAAGTCAGCAGACCAAGAAGATGGTGGACTAGTGTCCCAAAGACCCATCTTTTGCAAATCAGAATTCAGACTTCTTTTATAAATATTAAAAGAAGAGGAAATGGGATTAGTTGCTGCAAACTTCTTAATGTCAGAATCCTTTGTTCTTGCAGCTGAACGCTTAGGTCTGGCCAAAATGTTCCTATAAACCTCCAATAAAACAAATGTTATTTGTCCAAGACAAATGTAACTTTTTCAATTTAGTCCTGTTCACTCATTCAGTTGTGTCTGATTCCATGCAACCCCAAGGACTGTGGCATTCCAGGCTTCCCTGCCCATCAGCAACTACCAGAGCTTGCTCAAACTCATATCTATTGAGTCGGTGATGCCATCCAACCATCTCATCCTTTGTCATCTCCTTCTTCTCCTGCCTTCAATCTTTCCCAGCATCAGGGTCTTTTCCAATGAGTCAGATGTTCACATCAGGCAGCCAAAATATTGGAGCTTCAGTATCAGTCCTTCCAAAGAATATTCAGGACTGATTTCCTTTACCAGCTTCCCTGATAGCTCAGTTGGTAAAGAATTCACCTTTAATGCAAGAGAGCTTGGTTCAGTTCCTGGGTCAGGAAGATCCGATGCAGAAGGAATAGGCTACCCACTCCAGTATTCTTGGACTTCCCTGTGGCTCAGCTGGTAATTAATCCACCTGCAATGTGGAAGACCTGGGTTCAATCCCTGGGTTGGAAAGATCCACTGGAGAAGGGAATAGCTACCTGCTGCAGTATTCTGGCCTAGAGAATTCTGTGGACTAAATATTCCATGGGGTGACAAAGAGTCCAATTTCCTTTAGGATTGACTGGTTTGATATCCTTGGACTCTCAAGAGCCTTCTTCAGCACCACAGTTCAAATGCATCAGTTCTTTGACACTTAACTTTCTTCATGGTCCAACTCTCACATCCATACATGGCTACTGGAAAAACCATAGCTCTAACTATACAGACATTTGTCGATAATGTAATGTCTCTGCTTTTAATATGCTGTCTAGATTGGTCATAGCTTTCCTTCCAAGGAGCAAGCATCTTTTAATTTTATAGCTGCAATCACCATCTGCAGTGATTTTGGGAGCCCCAGAAAATAAAAGTCTCTCACTGCTCACATTGTTTCCCCATCTATTTATCATGCAGGGATGGGACCAGATACCATGATATTCTTTTTCTAAATGTTGAGTTTTAAGCCATCTTTTTCACTCTCCTCTTTCACCTTTATCAAGAGACTCTTTTGTTCGTCTTCGCTCTCTACGATAAGGGTGGTGTCATCTGCAAATCTGAGATTATTGATATTTCTGCTGGCAATCCAGCTTGATTCCAGCTTGTGCTTCATCCAGGCTGGCATTTCACATGATGTACTTTGCATATGTTAAATAAGAAGGTGACAATATACAGCCTTGACTACTCCTTTCCTGATTTGGAAACAGTCAGTTGTTCCATGTCCGGTTCTAACTGTTGCTTCCTGATCTGCATACAGATTTCTCAAGAGGCAGGTAAGGTGGTCTGGTATTCCCATCTCTTGAAGAATTTTCCACAGTTTGTAGTGATCCACACAGTCAAAGACTTTGGTATAGTCAATGAAGCAGAAGTAGATGTTTTTCTGAAACTCTCTTGTTTTTATGGTTTTTTTTATTTGTTTGTTTGTTTGTTTGTTTTAATAATCCAATGGATGTTGGCAATTTGATCTCTGGCTCCTCTGCCTTTTCTAAATCCATCTTGAACATCTGGAAGTTCATGGTTCATGAACTGTTAAAGCCTGGCTTGGAGAATTTTGAGCATTACTTTGCTAGTGAGTAAGATGAATGCAATTGTGCAGTAGTTTGAACATTCTTTGGCATTGTCTTTCTTAGGGATTGGAATGAAAACTGATGTTTTCCAGTCCTGTGGCCACTGCTGTGTTTTCCAAATTTGCTGGCATATTGAGTGCAGCACTTTCACAGCATCATCTTTTAGGATTTGAAATAGCTCAACTGGAATTCCATCACCTCCACTAGCTTTGTTCATAGTGATGCTTTCTAAGGCCCACTTGAGTTCACAATCAGATGTATGGCTCTAGATGGGTGATCACACGATCATGGTTCTCTGAGTCATTAAGATCTTTTTTCCATAGTTCTTCTGTGTATCCTTGTCACCTCTTTTTATCCTTATATGAATGAAAACCTGTTATATACCTTTAAGGGTCAGGGCCTTGAGAATGGGCTCTCCTGCATATTTCAGGCTGTAGGCAACATTTTTTATAAAAGGTGCTGAACCAGCATGACTCAGCACAGTCAACAGAGTACAGGGTTAGGGCTAAAGGCATGGATTCCACGGAGGTCATGTTTGTTATTCTCTGTTACAGTCACATTCTGAGGTCCTGGAGGTTAGGACCACAACAGCTGAATGTGTGATGGGACACAATGACAGTGGGTGACCAGGCTCATGGCATACGCCTGACACCTGCTGGACAGATGCTCCCAAAGACCTACAACATGGGTTCTCCCCTTGGAGGGGACAGTTGGTTATACCAAAGTGTGAATGAAATGTCTCTGACTTTGAGGAGGAGTTAGGATACGCCTGAGAGGGTCAGAGTCATCAGAGTGACTCAGAACATTTTTGCCGTGGCCATTAGCAGTTTCAGCACACCAAAAGGAAATCTAAACACATCTCTAATTACTGCAGGTTAATTAGTTCTCCTCGACATTTTAGGAAAGAAGAGTGCCTGGAGGATCATATAAATCAATGAAATCCACTCCCTGTCTGGCACAGACTATGGTAAAAAGGCTGTGGAAGAGTCAGGCATGGCCGGTGTGGCCTGTGTGTCCAGCGTGACTGGGGCCTGTGGTCTTCTGCTGCTCACCTAAATGTTATAGGAAGTCCAGACCTTTTGCCTGGGCTCAGCTGGTACAGAAGATGTAGGAGGATACAGCCACGGCACCAGAGGGTAGGGAGCAGGGTCTACACACATTTTCCAGAGCAGATTCCCAAAGCCAAGGTCAGGGTTCCCAAGAACTCAGGTTACAAGTTTATTGCTGTTTCTGCTCACACTTTTTCCTCCTTTCACCCCGAAAATGAGGAGCAGGGCAGCTACCCCATCAGATCTGTCTCTATGTTCCTATTCATGAGGAAACACAGTCTGATAATTCCATCTTAGTCTATGGCTGGTTCCCAACACTGACTTACATGGGACCTGACTGATTTCATTGACCTGGAAGAATGTTGGGACTTTTTAGATGCCCTTGGCCTCCAAGTTGAAAGATACTGGCCTATAGGAAGCAACAGAAACATCCATGGTTTATTAGTCTGGTAGGACCACCATACCGAAGTTCTATACAAAGGGGCATTTAAACAAGAGAAATTTATTTTCTCCCAGTCCTGAAGGCTTAAAGTCTGAGATCAAGGTGTGGGTAGGGTCGGTTTCTCCTGAGGTCTCTCTCCTCCACATGTAGATGTCTGTCTTGGGCCATGACCACATGTAGCTGGCCATATCCTAACATATCCCTCTGCATGGGTCTGTGTCCTAAACCCTTCTTCTTATAAGGACACTAGTCCTATTGGATTAGGACCCAGCTTTAAGATCTCACTTTACTCTGATTACCTCTTTAAAGACCCTATCACCAAATACAGTTAAGTCCTGGGGGTTAAGACTTCAACATAAGAATTTGGGCAAGGGGGCCTTAATTCAGCTCATAACACACAGCTTTAGAAATCTTGTTAATCTTTATCCTCTGCTGCAGGGATTCTCAGGAGCAGCCCTTTGATCTTTGGAGCTTGATGATTCTTTTTTGTGGGACTGTCCTGTGCATTTTTTCTAGTATCCCTGGCCTCCACCCACTGCTTGCCAGCAGTACCTACAGCTGAATCTAGACAATCATGTCTCCAGACACAGTCAAGTGTCCCTAAGGGGAAGGACAGAGTCACCTGGTGAAGAACCACTGCTGGGACTTCTCTGATGGTCCAGGGGTTAAGACTTTGCCTTTCAATGCATGGGTGTGGGTTCAATCCCTGGTTAAGGGGCTAAGATCCCAAATGCCCTTGTGGCCAAAAATCCAGAACATAAATAACAGAAGTAATATTATAACAAATTCAATTAAGACTTTTTTTTTAAAAGGTCTGCGTAAAGAGAACGAATTATTTTTTAAAAATGCCTGTTCTCAAGTGCTTTCCAAAGGGCAGGGCATGCAACATTGATTACAGGGGAATGAATCTGCAGAAGAGACTCAAGGAATACTTGTTCAACCTTCTCTGCCTTGGGAAGTATGGATGTGACAGGCATCATCACAGACAAAGCCTCTAACTCCAGGCAGATTCCAGTCTAGACTCTAGACCAAAACAGGCAGACACAATTTAAGAAGTCCCTGGAGCAAAAACTGCCATCACAGGAAAAGCACAGACTCAGATTGCAATACTATTGTAAAGGTAGATAACACCATTTTAATAACAGCTTTGTAAAAACATAATTCATACATCTATAGTTCACCCGTTTAAACTGTGCAATTCTATGATTTTTAGTACATTCACAGAGCTGGGAGACCATTACCATGATCAGTTTTAGAACATATTCATCACCTCGAAAATCATGCCATACCCATTAACAGTCACTCCTCATTTTCCCCCAACCCACGCTTCAGCTCCAGGCAACTACTAGTCTTTCTGTCTCTATAGATTTGCCTATTCTGAGCTTTTGTGCAAATGGAATCTTAGATGACTTTCTGTGACTGGCTTCTTTCACTTAGCATGTTTTCTAGATTTATTCATGTTATAGCATGTATTGATACTTAATTTATTTTTATTGCTAAATAATATTCCATTGTGGGCTTCCTTGATGGCTCAGACAGTAAAGAATCTGCCTGTAACGTGAGAGACCCTGGTTCTATCCTTGGGTCAGAAAGATCCCCTGGAGAAGGGCATGGCTACCCAATCCAGTATTTTTGCCTGGAGAATCCCATGGACAGAGGAGCCTGGCAAAGACAGACATGACTGAGTGACTCACACACACACACAATGTTCCATTATATGGATGTAGCAAGTTTTATATATCCTTTAATCAGTTGATGGGCATTTGGGATGTTCCTACTTTTTGGTTATTAAGAAGACTGACACTATAAACACTCATATTCAAGATTGCTTGTGGACATATGTTTCATTTCTCTTGGTTTTACACAGGAGTAGAATTGCTAGATCACATGGAAACTCTTAAGAATTTGAGGAAACTCCAGCCCTATGCCATTTTACCTGCTTTTTGCATTCCCACCAGCAATGCATGAGGGTTATAATTTCTCCACTCCCTCCCTACTTGTTGCCTGACTTTTTGCTTCTATATGCCCTAGTGGGTGTGACGAGTTTCTCATTATGGACTTGACTTGCATTTCCTTTATGGCTAGTGATGTTGAGCATCTTCTCGTGTGCTTATGGGCCATTTGAGTATCTTCTTTGGAGAAATGTCTATTCAGCTCTTTTACCCACTTTAACTAGGTTGCCTTTTATTACTGAATTATAAGAGTTTTTTATTAGAAACATAATTTACAAAAACTTTCTCCTACTCTGTTACCTTTTCGCTTTCTGGATGGTGCTCACAAAGCACAAGTTTTCCATTTTGATTATTTACAACCTATCTATTTCTTCTTTTGTTGCTAGTGTTAGCCTCTGGTTTTCCAGGTTTGCCTCCCCAGATGTAGATCCTCCACCCCATAAACAAGCTGAGTGTGGATGATCAAGTCCCCAGCATTCTGAGCCACATCTGGAGTAGAGTATCTGCCCAATGGCAGAGGCTGGTGGAAGAAGAAACTGCTGACCTCTCTGTGTCCCTCACTAGGAGCTTAGCATCTCAAGATTGAGTTAAAAGGGATGAGAACTGCTGGCAGTCTGCTCCTTCTGGTGAGATGCCTCATCCCGCAACATCAAGGGCAGAAGAAGCCCCATCTTCCCAACTAACCCCCACACAGCAAGGGAGGAAGAAGAGGGAGTGGTCATGGCCCAAGTGCTGCAGAATCACTGTTCTTACCAATTTTTAACAGAGATTCTTCAACAAAAGTTTCTTCTTTTGCTGTGTGCCCTTAGGACAATTTACAGAGACCGTAAATAGTTGTTTCCCTTTTTAGCTTTATTTGCTTGTTTCATGGAAAAGCAGATACGCAGGACTCTTCACACTGCTATTCTGGATGCTGAACTCTTAACAGCCACTTTTTTAAAAGGGAAGGTCTATGGGTTCCTTTAACAGCATCACAATCGAGCTGAAGGTTGGAAAAAACAGACATGCAAAGAGTGAGGGTATGACCACCTGCAACTGGACCGCAAAGTAGAACAGAATCTGTACAACAAAAGACAGAAAGCCGGTGTGATGATCCCAGCTAAGTGTGATGGACTGAACATAACTGTTTATCTCTGCTTCCTCTCAAAACCCCACCAAAATATCAATAAAGGAATAAAAGAAGCACAGACATGCAAGAACAATGAAATCCAGGGAGGATAAGAGAGAGAAATGAGTTGACAACATTTTAGAAGCAGAACACCAGATGATCAAATAGCAATGGATTTAGCCGACTAAGAAAGCTGAAATCTAAGCCTTCAGGGGAGGAGGTTGAGGCAATTTGTATCAAAGACCCTCAGAAAAGCTCAGAGCTTGCCTGTACCAGGTGATTCTGAAAAAGACACAAAAATAGGAAGTAGACTGAAAATAGGGGGATGGGTTTGCACAGAAGCAGTTCAACCCCAAGACTCCCTTAATCCCAATGCAGTCAAGGGTCAGCCCTTCTTCCAGCCCAGCTGAAATAGACATCAAGGTATGGAGAGTTTTGCACATCTGAGAACAAGGATAAAACACTGACCTAAAAAGTGTACAGGCTGAATAGGAAAAGCCCACACCACCCAACTCTCTTTTCCCTGAATGCTGGAGCTCAAGTTTCAATTTCAAACATGAGATACATTAGAGAAGCTGCAAGTCTCACCAATATTTTCTATTGATCAGTCCACTGGAACCCCACCAGAAATGGCCCCTCCATGCATGCAGATCTTCTAGGGACATGAGGAGTCCCTTTGTTATTTTATTATTAATATTTTTACACCTCAGTCTGAAATATAAGCACACAACTGTTTTAGGAAAACAAAAAGTCAAGAGACCAAAACCAGAAAACACAAGTGAGGAACTCCAAGGAGTCAGAAATAACGCAAGAAACAAGAGAGAACTTCACATATACAAAAATTCATGGCATTCCAAATATAAAAGAATATTTCAAATCCTTGAAAAAAAAAGCAGAATGTTCCTTTTAAAACAGAACATATTCAGAGAACTAGGAAAAGATTTCAGAAATTAAAAATATGCTAGTGGAAATTATAATTTGAATAGAAGGAGAGGAAAATGAAGTTGAGGAAATTTCCTAGAAAGTAGAACAGCAATACAAAAGACAGAAAGTGGCAGAAAGAAGAAAATTAAGGGATAAATTTGGGAGGCTTTATGTCTTATTGGTAGAAATTCCAGGAAGGGAATATCAAAAATACAGGCAAAGAACATCTGCCAAAAAGGAAGAACTTGGGTTTCTAAGCTAAAGAGGCCAATTGTGTAGCCAGCAAAATGATGAACAAGACCTGCCCAAGACACATGATTGTAACATTTCAGGACCCTGGGGATTAAGAGATAATACAAAAAGCCTCCAGAAGATAAAAGACCAGGAATCAAAATGGCATTGTATTTTATGCAACAGTTTAGGAAGAACATCTTCCAAGTTCTGAAGGAAAATCTCCAGCCTAGACATTTATAACCAGCTAAACTATGAGTCACATGTGAGGGTGGAATTCAGATATTTCAGATTCAAGGGATCTCAAATAATGTAGCTCTCCTGCTGCACTTTTCATGAAACTGTGAGAAGATAAGATCCATCCGAATTAGGAGTGAATGACGAGAGAGAAGGGGGTAGTGAGGGTACTCATAGGGTGAGAGCAGGTCTGAGGGCAGGGCATCCATTGTTGAGGAGGAAGGGGATACCATGAGTACCTAACATTGCCCAGAAAGGTGAAAGTGGAACTGGCAGACTACCTGAAATTGTGGGTCATCACATGAGCGATCTTATAACTTTGGTTGACTCTATAGGGACACATGTGACAGGTGCACGCAGACATGGAAAATGGAAACACTGGTAGTTATTAATTCTGGGGAAAACTGAGAGACGATCAGGAAAGGAAATGCAATCTTAAAACTACTCTGTGGCTCAGCTGTGAATAATAATTACATAATTATGTAAATGCTGAATATTGATCTAGCCACAAATTATGCTATCGGGAGCACGGGGGCAGGAGCCATGTGTGTGTTTTCTGTTGTTCTTTGGCAGGCTACAGTTTGCTTAGTAAAATCCTTATCCTCTCAGTGGGAAATAGATGGAGAAGCAACTTAAATAAAACAGAAAAAGTCAGATAAGCATTTATTTACTAATATCAAGGTCAGGGTAGAAGCAAGAGTATAAAGAAAGGGGTTGACACGGGGACGTGGACGGCAGAAATCTCTTGCTAATTCTGTCCTAACCTGTGTAGAACTGTTAGGCTTTTAAAGATGGAATATGACAGCTGGATGGGCAGAGTGTGGTAAGTCACCAGGAGGAGGGAAGATGGGAACAAAGAGCCTCAGCGCACTCTGATGAGACAGTGCATGCAAAGGGCGAGAGGGGAAGCTGGGAGCGTGGCCGGGAATTTGCTCTTCAGGAAAGTGGTGCTGGGACTTGAACAAGATGCAGTCGAGATGGAGAGTTGGAGCAGCTTCTGCTATGTTTGGGGAGGGCCTCCAGGCCTTGCTGGTGAGCTGGAGGCTGATGGGAAAAGAGGAATCTTGTTGACTCTGAGATTTTGAAGCCTGATCCAACAGTGGTCAGAAGACGGGGACAAGTGAGTGTAGATGTAGAAAAGCAAAAATTCTTATCTGTCATTGTGCAAGATTCCTCAGGCCACCATAACAAAGTCACCATGATCTGGGTGCCTTAAAACTAGGGAAATGCATCCTCTCCCAGTCCAGGAGACTAGGAGTCAGCAGGGCCATACTTCCTCCAGAGGCTCCAGGGGAAAACTTTTCCTTCCTTCTTCCAGCTTCGTGGGGTGGCTGTCCATCTTTGATTTGTAGCTTCACCCAGTCTCTCCCTCCACTGTTATCTGGGCTTCTCCTCTTATTACTTGTTTCAAAAGTTCCCTCTTCCTATAACACTCTAGTCATAGTGGATTAGAGCCCACCCTAATGACCTCATCTTAACTTGGTCATATCTACAAAGACCCTGTTTACAAATAAGATCACATTCACAGATGCCTGGTTTAGGACTTGAACACATACTTGTTGGGTACACAGTTCAACCATAACAAACACAAACCATGATGATATGGGTTTGGTTCTTAAAAGCTTACAAACCTCACTGGGCTCTGAGGACCCCTGCAGTCATTCCCCACTTTTTCGCTCCAGGGATCCCCAAATGCATCTGATCATTCAGTTCTTCTCCCTATAATACTCCTTGCTAACTCCTGGGAGGAAGTCATGGTCTGTGCTTCGCTGTTAAATGGCTTCTGGAATTATGGAACAAGAGGAGGAGGAAGTCCCCCGAGGATGCTGGGTGCATGGAAACAGGGGCGGACAAAGAATGTGGAAGTCAGCATGGCTGGAGAGACCACATAGGATCCACATGGCTCCTCCTCAGCCATGAGCCTTGTACCTTTGTTCTGCAGTCTACTCTCTCTTTGCCAGAGGAGATCTGTGGTTTAATGCAGCAATATACTTGGTCTTCATCCTTGGTTCTTGGCATGAAGCTCCTAAAACCTTTGGGATTTCCTGGATGATAAGAGGGTCTGCTCTTTTTATTTGTGCCTTTATTTGTTTACTTTTTTTTAACTGAAATATAGTTGATTTATAATTTTGTGCTAATTTCTGCTCTATAGCAAAGTGATCCAGTTCTGGGTGTATATATCTTCTTATGTTCATTTCCAATATGGTTTATTATAGTTCCCTGTGCTATACAGTAAGACCTTATTGTTTATGCATTCTATTGAGATATTCTGTTGACATATACACTAGTTTGCATCTACTAATCCCAAACTTCCAGTCGACCTCTCCCTCCCCTTTGGCAACTACAAGTCTGCTCTCTGTACCTCAATTTCTGTTTTGTAAATAAGTTCATTTGTATCATATTTTTGATTCTGCATGTAAGTGATATCAGATGGCATTTGTCTTTCTCTTTCTGACTTACATCACTGAGTATGATCATCTCTAGTTCCATCCAAGTTGCTGAAAATGGCATGATTTTTTTTCTTTTTTATGGCCGAGTAATATTCCATTGTATATGTGTACCACATCTTTATTGATTCATCTGTGGATGGACATTTAGGTTACTTCCTGTCTTGGCTATTATAAATAGTGTTGTTATAAACATAGGGGTTGCTGATATCTTTTTGAATTATAGTTTTGACTGGATATATGCTGAATCGTATAGTAGCTGTATTTTTAATTTTTTCAGGAACCTCCACATCATTCTCTATAGGGGCTAATTCTGTTCTAACCTGTGCAGAACTGTTAGGCTTTTAAAGATGGAATGTGACAGCTAGGGTGGGCAGACTGTGGTAAGTCAGCAGGGAGAGGGAGGATTGGAACAAAGAGCCACAGTGCACTCTGATGAGAGTGTGTGCAGAGGGCAGGAGGGGAAACTGGGAGCAGAGCTCTCCTAAGACACATAGATCACTAGAGGGACCAACACTTCCTGCAAAGCCTTGACTCTGTGAGATTTACTGGAGGCTCCAGGGAAGAACCATCAGGCCAAGGAACCAGCCATTTAGCTAATGAGATGGCTTCTTATAGTGAAGAGTCTAGAGCCTCATCCCTGAGTGCATCCCCTCCCATCATTGCAAAAAAGGGCATGTTTCATAGGGATGTGACAGAATTCCAGGCAGACACATCAAGGGAAGGGGAACAGACTGCTCTCTTCTGGTCTTCTATCCGCACAGCCCGCTGGGACCCCTGGTGTCCTGTAGCCACAGAGAGCACAGAGAGAAGGATGCAAAAGGGAGGGTGAGAGAAAGAACAACGCGCTACACAGTCACTTAAATCACTCTGCAAGCCTACCAAGGCAATTTTAAAAAATGGTGTAAAATTTCAATGGAGCAACACCCCTCCTGAATATCTGTCCCCGAATCTCTCCCAAGAACTTCTGAGATATTACCCGAGCTGATGTATTTTAGCCTGGAGTCTCTCAGTAGAGCTGTTTCTTCACTACATGCTATTTCAGATATTTTTACATTCTCTCTGCTTTGCTTCAATGACGGGAAATGTTTGTTTTTTTTACCCCTCTTTTCACAATGCAGCTTTCATCTGTGACTCATAGCTTGTGCCCAAAAAGGTGGGTAAATGAACAAACAGTACTTCTTTTCAAAGAAAAGGAAATTAAAATAAGCCACACACTAGAAGATCAGTGTGTCCCGTCCTGAGTGCCCAGCACTACAGGAGGAGGACATGATGGCATTTCCAGGTAGCATGAGCAGGAAACCCTCCCCGTATTCTGACCCCCTGGGGACCGATGACCAAGAAGCTGGAAGAGACAGCTGCCCCCATCCCCACCCCAACACACATACACATTTACAAAGAGCTCTGCCGCTAACTGCCACCCAGTGGGCACAAATCGCGTTTAACAGCACCTGAACTTACTGCCAATTGAATAATGACCACTATTTTAGGAAATGTCAGTATTTCTCTTAAAAAATCCATTTATTGTGAGCAGCTCTGATTTCAGGCAATCTGCCTGGTAAGCCAAAGCTAGGGACACATGCAGCTTGTTCTGGTGATGGCCAAGTCAGGCTCATGGGACTTCTGAGTGTGGCTGGATGAGATGCTCTGGATGCAGCATAGGTGCCAGACACCCCCTCCCTCTGCCAGTGCTCAATGGGGCAACCATAGCCATTTGGTAGGACTCTGGGGTTTTTGTGCTACAATTCTGAAAGTGAAAGTGCTAGTTGCTCAGTCATGTCCGACTCTGCGACTCCATAGACTATAGCCTGCCAGACTGCTCTGTCCATGGAATTCTCCAGGCAAGAATACTGGAGCTGGTTGACATTCCCTTCTCCAGGGAATCTTCCCAACCCTGGGATCAGACCTAGGTCTCCTGCATTGCAGGTAGACTCTTTCGTGTCTGAGCTACAATCCTGGGTCTCTCTAATTGATATAGTTACCTAGTCCAACTTCGTTCTGCTTGCCACATGACAGGCCAGTAAAATTGGAGACAGGTGTTGAGGCAAGAAATACAACTTTATTTGGAATGACCAACCTAGACAACATATTAAAAAGCAGAGACAGTACTTTGCCAACAAAGGTCTGTCTAGTCAAAGCTATGGTTTTTCTAGTAGTCATGTATGGATGTGAGAGTTGGACTATAAAGAAAGCTGAGCACTGAAGAACTGATGCTTTTGAGCTGTGGTGTTTGAGAAGACTCTTGCGAGTCCCTTGGACTGTGAGCAGATCAAATTAGTCAATCCTAAAGGAAATCATGGAGAAGGCAATGGCAACCCACTCCAGTACTCTTGCCTGGAAAATCCCATGGATGGAGGAGCCTGGTGGGCTGCAGTCCATGGGGTCACTAAGAGTTGGACACGACTGAGAGACTTCACTGTCACTTTTCACTTTCATGCATTGGAGAAGGAAATGGCAACCCACTCCAGTGTTCTTGCCTGGAGAATCCCAGGGACGGGGGAGCCTGATGGGCTGCTGTCTACGGGGTCGCACAGAGTCGGACACAACTGAAGTGACTTAGCAGCAGTAGCAGCAAAGGAAATCAACCCTGAATAGTCAATGGAAGGAGTAGCTGAAGCTCAAACTACAATATTTCAGCCACCTGATGCAAAGAACTGACTCATTGGAAAAGACTCTGATGCTGGGAAAGATTGAAGGCAGGAGGAGAAGGGGATGACAGAGGATGAGACGGTTGGATGGCATCACTGACTTGATGTACATGAGTTTGAGCAAGATCTGGGAGTTGGTGATGAACAGGGAAGCCTGGTGTGCTGCAGTCCATGGGGTCGCAAAGAGTCGGACACGACTGAGCAACTGAACTGAACTGACTGAAAAGATGGCAGGCTAATGTCTCAACTCTCTTATTGGGATCTGGAAGCCAAGCTCTTTTATAGAACAGAGATGGGTGGGGGCTGAGGAAACAAAGTAAAAATGATATTAGTCTTATAAATATCTCCAAGAATGGCCAGCTCAAGGAAGGAGATGTGTTAATTTCTTCATTTCTGCCATATGCAAGTGGACAGGGTTCTGAAAATAAGCACTTTAGTTTAACAGTCAGGCAGAGGAGCAGGGTCTCTGAGGCAGGCCTTTATGTTTGATTATAATAACAGAGGCAAGGGAAAGCAAGTAAAAGAAACAGTTCCAACATGGAGTGAGAATTGCTCTTCCCTGAAGCAACGTGAGTGTGGCCATGGGGGATGGGTGGGTGCTTACACTCGTCTCAGGCAAGCAGGGGCTGCCCCAGCTCACTACCCAGGTTTGCAACCCCTGACTTCTGTTGGGTGGAACCACTCAGGACTGGAGACCCAGCTGCAATCCTACACTCTGACACCCTTGCAGTCCCTCCATGGGGGTGCAGTGAGGCCTAGTTCCTGCACCCCCAGCTGCTGGGGGGCATTCTGTCCCTTACCAACTGACCCCCAAAATCAAGCCATGCCTCCCTCACAGTGCTCCAGTCCCCTTTCCACTGTGAGCAAAGCAAACTCATTCTACTCCCAACTCTGACACGCTTTGGAGATGGTGGGATCAGCTGGACATTACTAAACATGCAGGGAAAGGCAATGGTCTGAAATCAGAAAAGAATCCCAGATTTCAGAAGTGAAAACCTTTGCCAACCAGAACTACTGTGTTTCAGAAGCATGATTTGACCAGTGTTCCACTGCTGCTTCCCAAGTCCATCAGTGATTTGGGAAGATGGATTTTAGGTGCCCAGTGGTAGATCCCCCAGTGTGTGCTGATGCCTGGTGGATGATGAGGGAGGCACAGGGGAAGGTGTGTTTAAAGCTGGTCCTGCCCCCAGAGAATTCAGGGTCTGCAGTGCCCAAGCTGTGGTGGTCCCACCCACTGCCCAGACGCTCCCCCTGACTGATGTCTGTTCAGGGGGTTCAACCTTCTCATGCCTCACCTGCTTATACCATGGATCTGCAAGACTTAGACATGAGGGGGTGCCTAGCTTACCCCAGACCACAGCCTGCCGAATTGGCTGCCCTGGAGAAGAGAGGCTGAGAGATGGTGAAAGAAAGCTAATTGGACTCCTCTGGCCATGGGTGATTGCTGGGCTCAGGCTTCTGTAATCAGTCGGAAGGAAACATTTCTCTACCATGAGTAGGAAAGAATCTGGAAGCCTTCTTGCAGGAAACACTGTGGCTATTTCCTGGATCTGGGCTGAAGTAGGGGGTGGGAAGTGGTCAGCTGGACTAAGGTCTGGGGCCATTCTCCTCCTTCAAGGCAGACAGATGGACAACTGTAGATCATCCTTCCGGCTGCGAAGGCTCCAATCCAGGGCAGAGAAGGGAGCGTTTCAGAGCCAAGACCCTGTAGAGGTGTGAGGGGAGGGGCCGTCCAGGAGGCAGGGTCGGGTTCACAAAGTGCCATTCGTCAGGACACAGGTGAGCTGCACCTGCCTGGCTGCACACACAAAGGGCTCAGTGGATCAGCCTCGATTGGCTCCAGCCATGACGGCCACGTCCTGCCTCTTAGGAGGAAACACCTTGCTCTGAGCTTTATTTAGCAACAGGCCACCAACATGGGGACAAGGACACAGGTGGACACGTCAGATGGTCGTTTCTCCCTCACTGATTGTAGGGAACCGGCCCCAATAAGCTGGCGAGTGTCCTGATGGCGACTCCTACAGGGACACACCTTCCCCTGAGGTCAGTCACGGATGAGGTTCTCATCTGTTCCCTCCACTGGGATTTGGGGAGGGGGACACATCCTCAGCTCCCCCAACTGGGGAGGAATAGGTGGAGCAAGGGGAAACAGGTCCACGTGGCCTCTGGGTTTGGAGGCAGTCCAGGCACCACTGTGGTGGATGAGTCCTCCTCACCATCAGTGAGGGCTGCAACCAGAACCCCAGGGCTTGGGGGGTAGTCAAAGCCTGGGAGAGTGTGGGCAGGGGGAGGAGATGACCCCTCCATGTCGGCAGAAGGCCAGTTTCATTCTCACCATGTACACACTCACTTGTGTGAGCACACATACCTGCACACACGTGCACGCACCCACATATGTGTAGAGACATGTGTATATACACCCATGCAGGCACACACTCCCACATGTGGGCAGGCACACATATGTGCACACATACCGTGTGGCATTCCTGTGTTTGGGCTCCAGACTCCAGCTCTTAGTTGACCCCTGGTTCTGTCCTGGTGCATCTCTGGCAAGTTCCTGCACTTGCCTGTACTTCTGTGTCCTCATCTATAAAGTGGCAAGAATTGTCAGAGATATCTCAAAGGATGGCCCCAAGGCACTTGGAGACCCTAACCAGTGCCTGGCGCAGAGCAGGTGCTCCAGAAATGCCAGGTATCACAGCGTTCCCTCGGATCTGGCATCCTCACCCCAGCACACACTCTCCCATCTCTGTGAAGCTGCCCGGATGTGCACAGTGGTAATGCTGGTCCCTCTGCTGTCTTGCCTTCAGCCTCATGTACTAAACTCTCTGTCCCGTACAGGTGAAGGATGCTCCCCTGAGAGGCTGGGAACTGCTGCAGACACCAGGTCTTTCAGAGTCTGGCTTCTCATATTGTCTGAGGGAAAGACCACCCAATCACAAACCAATGCTCTTGTAAAGTATGTTTTAAGTGAGTCAGATCTTAGGTGTTCTTGCTGCACACACACAAAATGGTAATTATTTTTGATTGTGGCAATCATTTCACAATGTATACATATATCAAAATATCACATTGTGTTTCTTGAATGCATACAATTTTCATTTGCCAATTATACCCCAGTAAAGCTGGGGGGAGGGAAGTAAATTGGTAGGTAAGTGAAAACTAGACATATGAGGCATATGTAAACTAGACATATGAGAGACAACCTCCAATTTTAAAAAAATAGTATTATTGGCTTCAAAGGAAATAAAATGACTGCCAAATTGCTGTAGAAGTTCCTAGAAGCTTCCTTCCTCTTTATTTCTGCATTCATCTCATCAGAGGCCAGAAGTCATCAACTCAGGGGGGGATACTGGGCTCCAGACCTCAGCAGGTGGAGCCCTGCCCCAGGCTTTGTTAGTTTTCATCAGTCATTCAGAACCGGACACTTCTAGGACCTGTCACATATAGGACACTGAACTTGGGTGAGGACTGGCAGGGTGAGGGAATTGGAGTTCTGGGGAAGAAACTGCCACTGTTGTTGTCAAGAGCAGAAGATATAGGCAAGTCGTTGCTTATTCATTGGGGGCTGTAGCTGATTCAGAGTTTAGGCTGTAAAGGAAAGAGAAATTCAAGGCAATGAGGAATGAACTGTTGAAAAAGGACCACTGTAGGGAAGCGAGTATTCTAATCAAGAGGTGTGGCCATTCTAATTGAGGAGGGACTATTCTTATTAAGGGCATGGCCTTTCTAATTGGCAGAGGCTGTTCCAATTAGGGGCATGATTATTCTACTAGAGGTGGAGATGACTCTTGAGAGTCCCTTGGACAGTGAGGAGATCAAACCAATCAATCCTCAAGAAAATCAACCCTGAATATTCTTTGGAAGGACTGATGCTGATGTTGAAACTCCCATACTTTGCCCACCTGATACAAAGAACTGACTCATTGGAAAATACCCTGATGCTGGGAAAAGTTGAAGGCAGGAGGAGAAGGAGGCAACAGGGGATGAGATGGATGGACGACATCATTGATTCAATGGACATGAGTTTGAGTAAACTCCGGGAGATAATGAAGGACTAGGAAGCCTGTCAGTCTGCAGTCCATGGGGTCGCAAAGGGTCCAACAAAACAACAACAATTCTAATTAGAGGAGGTCCTATTCTAATTAGGAGTGTAGTAATTCTAATTGGGGTGATGTTCTGGCTAGAGATGCAGCTATTCTAATTAGGGGAAGGGCTAGTCTAGTCACTTCAGTTGTGTCTGACTCTGCAACCATATGGACTGCAGCCCACCAGGCTCCTGTGTCCATGGACTTCTCCAGGCAAGAATACTGGAATGGGTTGCTGTGCCCTTCTCCAGGGAATCTTCCTAACCCATGGAAGGGGTTTTCTTTACCACTAGGGCCACCTGGGCTTCCCAGGTGGCTATCAGTTCAGTTCAGTTCAGTTCAGTCGCTCAATTATATCCAACTCTTTGGACCCTGTGAGTCGCAGCACGCAAGGCCTCCCTGTCCATCACCAACTCCTGGAGTTCACTCAAACTCATGTCCACTGAGTTGGTGATGCCATCCAGCCATCTGATCCTCTGCTGTCCCCTTCTCCTCCTGCCCCCAATCCCTCCCAGCATCAGGGTCATTTCCAATGAGTCAACTCTTCGCATGAGGTGGCCAAAGTATTGGAGTTTCAACTTCAGCATCAGTCCTTCCAATGAACACCCAGGACTGATCTCCCTTAGGATGGAGTGGTCAGAGCTCCTTGTAGTCCAAGGGAGTCCAAGACTCTCAAGAGTCTTCTCCAACACCACAGTTCAAAAGCATCAATTCTCCAGTGCTCAGCTTTCTTCATAGTCCAACTCTCACATCCATACATGACCACTGAAAAAAACCATAACCTTGACTAGACGGACCTTTGTTGGCAAAGTAATATCTTTGCTTTTTAATATGCTATCCTAAGTGGCTATAATAAGTATCTAATAAGGACTACAAACATGGGAAAGTCCCTGTGACCACAGGGTCTCCAAGCATCTCAAGAGTTGGGCAAGGCATTTTTCTTTTTCAGACGAGAAGCACCAGGTGTGGGGAAGGGTTCTGAAAGGAAGGAGAGATCAGATCATAAATCAGAGAACATTTACCCCAAGGCTGGCCTATTCTCAGGAGGGGTTGCCTACTGGTTCCAGCAGAGGGTGGGCCTGGGGTGGAGAGAATAAGAAGCCAGGGTGGATTAATAAGCACTTTGTCCCCTTGGTGGTGGGAACGAACTGTCAGCTAATTATTGACAAGGCAAAGAGTGGGCCTACAGAGGGCTGAGTCTGGTCTCTTCCCAGGTGAGCAAGAGGGCATGGGGTGTCACCTAAGTCACATAGTTGGGGAGGGTTTCCAAGAGTGAGTCCCAGAGCACCAAGGGCCTGACTTCCTGACCTTAGCTGTGTTCGTGGTCACAGGGCTGGATGTTGTCACTCCAGGTTCCTCACAGCTGGGTTCAAATCACAGTACTGCTCCCTAGGGCAATTGATCTGGTCAGGAGTCAGGGCTCTCTAGTCTTGGATTCCAGGTCTGCCTGAAGGCTATAGGGAGAGTTCCATCAGATGGAAAATGTAAACCTGAGCTGTCGAGACTCATCCTTAAATACTGATTTTGCTATTGTACCTCCAACCAGATAATCCAAGCAGCTCAGGGGAAAACTCTGGAATAAAGCAGAAGGTCTATTTGTGAAAGGAGCATTTACCTCTGTATTTATTTCTCATTTCCATAAGTCTTCCAGGACTTTGGGGCTGCGATGAGGTGCCCCCCTAAGACCTCTGCATAAGGGAGATGGGTAGACCCATGACCTGCAGGTACAGCACAGAAAGGGCACCTCTGAGAACAGGGCACGGCAATGGCAGGTCAGCAGAGAGAGGCTGATCAGCAGAGACTTCGAGAAAGGAGCCCTAGGCGTGCTGGGTGCTGACAGTCCAGCATCGACCAAGGGAGGGGACCTCGGCCAGAGGCCCTCAATGTGCCATTTCAGAAGACAAAATGGAGGCACAGCTTTCCTCCCCTACAGCCAAAAAGCACCCACATCCTATAGCAGCCCTTGTACCAATTCCAGCCTCCCATGTGAAGGAGGGAAAAAGTGATCCTGCTTTCCAGGACCCTGGGGGTGAAGATGTGCTGAGCTTTCCAACACAAACTGCACTAGACTGGGGCCCTGTGAATGTTAACAGTTTTAGTTGTACAGCTTGCGTTGACCTGAATTATCTGTCTCTTGGGGCTGATCAATCTTCAGGCCAAGAGAGAGAGAAAGAGAGAGGAAGAGAAGGGAAAAAGAGAGGGAGAGAGGGGAGGGAAAAGGAGAAAGGAAGGAGAGGGAAGGAAGTGTGGATGAGGAGAGGAAGGGAGAGCTGGATGGACTGAGGAAGCCAAGGAGGGATGCAGAGGTGGAGGGAAGGGAGGGAGTCTCTGCCTGAGAACTGCCCATCCCATCTACATGCGTGTCTGACTCAGTCATGTCTGACTCAGTCATGTCTGACTCTTTTGTGACCCTACAGACTGTAGCCCTTCAGACTCTTTTGTCCATGGGATTCTCCAGGTAAGAATACTGGAGTGGGTTGCCACTTCCTTCTCCAGGGGACCTTTCCCACCCAGGAATCGAACTTGCATCTCCTGCATTGGCAGATGGATTCTTTACCACTGAGCCACCAAGGAAGCCCTCATTCCACCTGAGTGCTCCCCAGAAAATACCCATAACCCCCTGCCTCCCCTCTTGCTGACCATGTTATCATCTATTCTTGGTGTTCATGGCCTTGAGTTAAGAGAAAGTTCCTTGCCAATAATGAAGCAACTTTGGTACTAAATAAAGCAGTAAACTTTAAGAAGAGGTGACCATCCAAGACCTGAAACATAATTTGCGATGTTCTGCAGTTACCCAGAACGGACTGGGAGGTCCTGGGGGGAGGTGGATGCTCTTGGGACCATGATTGTCCTCCAACAGCATCTCATGGAGTAGGAGATGGTCTCCTTCTGCCCCAACTCTGCCGAACACAATCATAATCACTTAATATGAATTGACATTGAGCCATTCCTTTTTTCATGCTAATTGAAAATTGCATATTGTCCTCATGCAAATAACTCTTTAGGTCAATTACCGAATGTGGTATCCACCATTTTTTAATTAACCCCTCTCTGTAGCTTCCTTTGAAATCTAGTTGACTAGTTCATCTTGTCACAATTACAGTCAATAAAGACCAAGATCTCTCTAAATAATATTTCACTTTGTATTCAAAGGATTGCAGAAGGGGACCTGTGCTTTTGCTTTTTCATCCAGCAGGAATGCTTCTACACACACACGCACACACACACACACACACACACACACACACACACACACACACCCCTATATGAAAATCCCTACCTCTTCTTTACTTTTCCTTCAAACTCATCCCAATTCTCTGACTTTCACTTGGGGAGATACCTCTTTCTCCCCTAGTGCTCCCCTGGCTTGCACCTCAAATACTGTGATTACAGTTTTCCTTCTTATTATACTCAGTTATATACACACGGGGTCCAGCACTAGACTACAGTCTACCAGAGACCAGGACCTGTGTTTCCTGATGAGGTCAGGATTGAGATTTAAGCCTTCAGTGGACATTCAGCCAAGGGATGTGTGTCAGTCAGCTATGCTGCATAATAAACCACCCCAAAGGCTGCCAGCTTAAAACAAGCATTTACTGGGTTCAAGGTCTGTAAATTAGCTGGGAAGTTCTGCCAATCTGGATATGGCTCAGTTGAACTCAATGAGTCTCATGCACACACTGATGGTCAGTTGATGGGTCACCTAGAGGTTGGCTGATCAAGAATGGTCCCCCAGGCATGGTTCTTGACTAAGCGGCCTTGCGAATTGCAGCGCATGAGCCTAGGCTTGCTCTGCTGGTGGCTGGTCTGCATTTTCTCAATGCACCTTGCAAGAGTTTGCACTGACCACCTTCAGCTGCTGTGTGGTGCTCTTCACATCCATCCCCATGGAAAGGGCCATGAGGGGCAGAATGCAGAGCCACGCACTGTGTTGGCTTTGTCCTACACACAGAGCCCACATCACCCCAAGCTCTGCTGGCCACAACCAGACTGCCTCAGGGCTCCAGGCTCTCTGTGGCTTCTGCTGCCCTTTTGGAAGCCTTGGATCACATGCACAACACCTCCTCATAGAGCAGTGGGAGAGAGAAAGTATACAGTACGTGCGCATGTATATGTATGGATGTCCAAGGGCCCACAGAGAGGTAAACGCTAATTCCCACATACAGCCACCATGTAAGTGAAAACAATGGATTTTGTAAATGTATAGGTTGTCTGTTTTAAGTGTACAGATAATTCAAATTATGAAAGGCAGGGGTAGGAAGGGGACTGGACTACATGTGAAGCTCCTGATATTTAGGACCCCCTGTTCTTGCCTGGAGTATCCCAGGGACGGGGGAGCCTGGTGGGCTGCCGTCTATGGGGTCACACAGAATTAGACACGACTGAAGTGACTTAGCAGCAGTAGCACCAACACCTCCCAAGCACCTTGCAGCTTTTGTTAAGTCCCTCAACTTTTCTGTAACTTGGTTAAGCTTTTTATTTAAGCAGTTCTCAGGATAGTCTGGCAGGGTTGCCATAGTGACCAGAGAAGAACACAAAATACAGATACAAATGAAAAGAACACAGTGTTGTGTAACTATGGGCGATTGTTATTATTATTAGCCCTGTTGGTGCTGTAAATCAACTGAAAACACTCTTGGTTCAAATTTCCAAGCAGACTCTGATATCCTTCCCCACCCTGTATAAACGCTTTCCATGTCATCCTAGTGAGTGGACCAGAGGGTGTGTTTCTGTCCATTCACACACCTTCGTTCATTCAAATCATCTTCACTAGGTGCCTGCTGTGTGCCCAGCACTGTTATAGATACTGAAGAGCCAGGCACTTGCAGAAATGACAAGATCCTTGTACACATGGAATTTGCCTTCTAGTAGGAAAGACAAAAACGAAGCGGTGGACAGTGATTCCGCTGCTGCTCAGCGCTGTGAGAGAAGCACACTGGAGGTGGGGGGAGGAGTACCATAGGGGAAACTGGATGAACCTCCACCCCGTGCGGATAGGTGTCCCAGAAGTCCTCTCTAAGGAGATGGTATTTATACTCAGTCCTGAAGGATGAGGAGGGAATTGAAATTAATGAAAGCTCAGAGAGGCAAAGCCACCTGCCCAGGTCACACAGCTGGCTGGTGACAGATATCCATCAGGTTCTGATGTTCCAGATTCCCTTCCCCTACCCCACTGCTGCTCTGCTTTTTTCTTTTTTTTTTCAGATGTAAACAGTCTTTATTCAACAAAGTTATCTCACTCAGTAACAAAAGAACAGGAGGTAACAAGTCCCCTCAAGGTCTGGAGCAGTACCCATCCCTGACAGCAGGAAGCATGACCCGCTGACATTTCAGCTGCTACTCAGAGCCTCAGGTGGCCACTCAGAGGTCACCGCTGGGGTTCTTCTGAAGGTTGACAAAACCTTCCAGAACAGGGGTGACAGGAAGAAACTCCTCCATGGCCCATTCTGCCTGCTCTCAGTGAGCACACATCTCTGGGGTTGTGTGTGCCTGGAATCCTGTGATGGTCTTAGGTTTGCCATCCTGGTCCAAGTGGATATTCACTGGCAATGGCCAAAGCTCCTCACTGAATATGACCAGCATTCAGGGCTGCACGGCAGCCACTAGCCCATAGAATATGCAGTGTGACTTGCCTAAGATGATGTTGCAAACATCTGGGAAAGAGACAAGCACAGTGAGCAGCTCAGCCACCACCCCTTGACTCACTGTGGATAACGGATGTGCTCACTCTGACACAGACCAGAAGGATCAAAGCCTCTCCAGTGTCCAATCCCTCCAACCTGGAAATGAAGCTTAACCCACTTGGTCACAGCCTGGAGATTCTAGCCATCACCCCTGTTCCTTGAAAACCAGCATAACATCACTACCAAAACTGTTTTCCACACCCACACACGTCTATCCCTCCTGCCTGATGTGACCACACAGCCAAAGGCCTCTGGGAGAAAGAGAAACAAGGTGCCCTCCACATTGCCAAGCTCGTGCCACCCAAGGCTCTCTGGTGTGTGCTCAGTCATTGCTTTATGAACCTTCTTCTCTGGTCAGAATCAACCCATTCACTGAGTTAGCCATTGTTGTTTGATTTGAAGTCATGTATGATTCTTTGTGACCCCATGGACTTCAGCTCACTAGGCTTCCTTGTCCTCCACTATCTTTCAGAGTTTGCTCAAATTCATGTCCATTGAGTCAGTGATGCTATCTAACCATCTCATCCTCTGCTGTCCTCTTCTCTTTTTTGCCTTCAATCTTTCCCAGCATCAGGATCTTTTCCAATGAGTCAGCTCTTCGCATCAGGTGGCCAAAGTACTGTAGCTTCAGCTTCAGTCCTTCCAATGAATATTAAGGGTTGATTGTAAAAGCTGAGATGCCCCCTACTTCTGAGTCCAAGGTTCTGCTTGGTAAGGGCCTGTGAATGGAATACAGACTCAGAACCCCTTTACAAGAAGCCTTGTGGCACTACCCAGGAGGATAGGGGTTTGGTCAAGCTCAGGACAACCTGAAATGAATATAAAATAATCTGTGTCTGATGAGAGTATTAGGCAAAACTTTAGGGTCAATTTAGCTTGATTTAAATGTTTCCCACTCATTAGCAATAATTTAGAATACATTTCCTTTTCTCCCCCCAAACTTGAAGTTTTATTTTAATAGCTCTGTGATTTTGGAACAGAGCATTAAAATTAATGATATTCTGAATGTTCCAGTGTGCCTGGTGGAGTCTGATCAGTGTTTTTCCCTTTATAGATCATCAGTAATAGAACACTTTAATGGCCCTAGTATAACGCCATTCTCTCTCTCTCTGTCTCTGTTAATGAATAATTGCTATAGCCAGATATGGAACCCCCCAAAAAAGGAGGAATCATATTTCATTAGGCGTGTCAATGCTGGACCCTAAATAATTCAGTACCCCAGATTAAAATATTCAGTGTTCTCAATGTCCTAATGGGATATAATGAAATGTCCCCAAACGCTGCCGTCTTAAAATTAACATCCTTTGAAATTCCGAAATCAATCAGTGGCAATGACAAGAGCCAAGTCTAATCCTTTATTGATTTGTGCAGCCAAAGAAAGGAAAAGGAGACTGGCTTAGTCCCACCCGTCCAGCTGGCCGACTGCTGGCCAGCAGTGTTATTCATTCAGTCTGTGTCCTGGTGGACTGAAAACACCAGCTGGTCAGCCCCCAGCTTGTATGTGACACACAACACTGCTGGATCTCCAAGACCCGGGCCTAGTTCCCACTTGAGGTGTAGGTTGTGACCAGTCCTGTCCTGTGCACCCATCAGAAGACACCTTTCACTCTTGGGTGGAGCTAGACTGAGTTACCCATGGCTCAGGCTCTAGGTGGCCCATTTATTGGGAGGACAGGTCACTTATCCCTGCAACCAGCTCTGTACCATCACTCTGTTTTATTCTTGTCAGCAGTTGTCAGCCTCCTACATTATCTTGGTTATTTTGGGGAGGCTTCTTTGGACTCTGTCCTCTTATAAATTAATCCATCTTAATTAATCTTATAAATTAATCCCATCTGTGGATGGATGGATGAGTAAATGGTTGAATAAATGGATGAAGTCATGGGTAAGTCATGGATGGATGCCGGCCACCCTCCTTGTATTCTCTGCATAGAAAAACAATGCCTACTACATATTCATTGGCTAAATGAATGACCCAGTTCCCATATCCAACAATGCTAAGAATTCCCCATCCCCATGAGCTTGCTACTACCTCTGCTCTCGCTAAGAGTCTTGTCTCACAGCATACCATTGACCTGCTGGACCATGGTGTTTGCATCTGTATTAGACTAGGAGTGTTCTCTGCCTTACTGACAGTCAACTTCTCCCCCTCAACTCATCTACATTCGACACACAGTAGGCCCTCACCCCTCCACACCTCTGGTAAGAAGCCACATGAACCCACAAAAAGCAAATCACAAAAGAGTACTTTGAATAATTCAACAAACAGCCCCTGGAATCCAGGCACCTTTCACAGGCATTATGTGCCTATTGGCTGAAACTCAAAGGAAACACAGAAAATGGGAAACCACAAGAAGTCTCTATATGAAGATTAAAATTGCCTGGTGATAAAGCAGCTTCATGTATCCAGTCAGACTGAAGAGGAAATAAGAAAATCCAGCATGTAAATTGGAATTATGTCAGAAGGGCTGGAGCAGAATCACAGTGAAAACATCAGTTCACAAGAAGAAAATTGAAAGATGGCAGGAAGTTGGGCAACTGACAACATGCTCCCTGGGAGACAGGCTGTGGTTGTCCCAGCCTTGCCTCTGGGGAGTCACCCCTGGCGGGCATGGGGCAGGATGCTCCTTGCATGGCTCAGAACCAGGAGAGCTCACTGGAGAGACCCAGGCAACAAGAAGGCTGCAAGTCCCAGGACACACGTCTGAGTAGCTGTTTGTTAACTCAATCTTCAGAGAGTTGGACCATAAAGAAGACTGAGTGCCAGAGAACTGATGCTTTCAAATTGCGGTACTGGAAAAGACTCTTGAGGGTCCTTTGGACAGCAAGGAGATCAAACCAGTCAATCCTAAAAGAAATTGATCCTGAATATTCATTGAAAGGACTGATGATGAAGCTGAATACTTTGGCCACCTGATGCAAAGAGCCAACTCATTGGAAAGACTCTGATGCTGGGAAAGATTGAGGCAAAAAGGGAAGAGGGTGGCAGAGGATGAGATGGCTAGATAGCAGCACTAAATCAATGGACATGAATCTGAGCAAACTCTGGGAGAAAGTGAAGGACAGGGAAGCCTGGCGTGCTGCAGTCCATGGGATTGCAAAGAGTTAGACCTGACTTGGAGACTGAGCAACAACAACCTGGCACCTTCCTTCGAGGTCCAGGGATCCCAGCCATGCATGAGAAAGGACAGTATAACCCGGCATGTGTTTACTTCTGAGGTGTGGACACAGCATCCACCATCCAGGAGGATGCAGAGACCCCTACAGAGCCCCTCCATTTTATCTCCCAGTCATTCTCAGCACTGAGGACTTCAGGGTGGACCCTGGGGCAGTTGGCTTGAAAGAGACAGACCTTGGAGCAGAACTGCTTGTAACACACAAGGACATTGTTCTGACACACTCTTTCTTTGCCAGCTGCTTTGCCTAAATGCCGAAGGGCCCCAGACTCAATCTCAATGGCCTTTCCTGGCTTGACCACATTCTTTCCATGGGGTCCTACCTGACACTGATCCAAATAGCACATCTGGGGTCCCTGACATCCACCCCTCCCCCCAACACACACACACTGTTATCGCTGTTTAGTTGCTCGATCATGTCTGACTCCTTGCAAACTCCTGAACTATAGCCCACCAGGCTTCTCTGTCCATGGCATTTCCCAGACAAGAATACTGGAGTGGGTTGCCATTTCCTTCTCCAGGGGATCTTCCCTACCCATGGATCAAACCTGTGTCTCCTGCATTGGCAAGTGGGTTCTTTACTACTGAGCCACCTGGGAAGCCCCTACCCTCACTGTTACTCCAGCCTTAATGCCTCTCCTGGCCCTCAGGGGTACATGAAGCTGCCTCCTTCTAATGCCACTCAGAACCAGTTGTGAAGTTTCAAACCTCCCTGGGGCAAAGCAGAAACCTGGTGTCCCTGTCTGCCCATGGGTCCTGCCCTATCTCCTTCACACACCTCACTGTGCATCCACTCACATATACACAGAGGCTCAAGCTGAAACCCCGAGGGCCCTTCTGGAGGAATCTTTTCCCCTCAGTAGCCCCCACAGCTGACCGGCCAGCAAGGCCTGTAGACAGGTCTTAGAGTCCATCTGGATCCCTCTGATTCCCTCCACACACAAAGATGCTGGCCCCCTCAGGCCCCTGGCCATGGCTCCCAGCAGAGGCCTCCAGTCCATCTCATGATGTTGACTTAGCCCTGCTGTGGGCTGGGACAAGTCCACACACCAGCGGGCAGCAGCAAACCAAACAGAAGCCCCCACCCTGGACCCTGATCCTGGAGCAGGGAGACCAGTGATAAACACGAGCACTATGCCCTCGACAGCCAGGACACTGGGGAAACGGCATGATGGAAGTCAGGGTGATGTCCCCGGGGCATGTGGTCTGTCCTGGCAGGACTGTGAGGACTTTGACTTTTCTCTGAATGAGACAGAAGCCCCCAAAGGGTTTGAGATGAGGAGTGAGGGGTGTTATCTGGTGGTTGGGTAAAATCTAGACCTTAGGGAGGTGGGAGTGGGAGCAAAGACTCAGGTAGGAGGCTGGGGAGGGGTCAGGAGAGACTGCTGGAGAGACGCCACAGCCTGGACCAGCCGGTGGCAGGACATAGAGAGGGATGGGCTCGGGGTCCACCTGTACCCTCGGGCCCACCCTGCAGCAGCCTAGCAAGCCTTCAGAAATGCAAGTCAGCACATCCCACCCCTGGGACTGAATCCGTCCACAGCTTCCTGCCTTCCTGAACCTCTGAAGAGCCAGCCTTCAGGGCCCCCTACCTCCCTCTTGGGCCTGTCTCCTCCCTCATTGCACTGGAGCCGACCCAGCTTCCCAGGACCCTCCAGCTCATTCCTGCCCCAGGGCCTTTGCACTAGTGTTCCCTCTGCCTGGAGGGCTCTCCCCGGACCCTCCCCTGGATGCTATTCTTTCTCAGTTCTCCCCTCTTTGGAGAGGCCTCCCTATCTTCCACCTCCCCCACCATCAGAGCAACACTTTTATCTTCTTCCAAACAGCTGTCACCACTGGAGGTTTTTCTAGCTGTTTATTTTCTGCACCCCTCCCCCAACCAAAACAGAAGTTAATGGGCACAGATGTTCTGTGGCTGATTTGCCGATGTGTCCTGCATCTGGAGTAGGATCTGGGTATCTAGAGGGCATCATAAATATTTGTTAATTAGGAACACAGGAAACAGAACAAGTGTCCATCCTCCAGAGCACACCATGGGCTCCAGGAAGCTGCTCAGGCCCTGTGGACTTCCCTGAGCAGCCAAGAGTCCAGATGGCAGGTGAAGTGACATCAGCATCATCCCACAGGTGAGCCCTAAGGATCTCAGCTGCTCAGAGGGTGTTTGCAGAGTCTCTGGGTTCATGGCTATCTGTGGTCATCTCCATAAACTACCAAGGGAAATGCAAGCTGACTGCCTGTGGCCAGAGCATAGCCTGGGGTCCTATCCATCTCCTCCCCCGGGCCTTGCCTTCAGGGCCACTCTGCAAAATTGTCAGAGAGTAGAAATGGCCTTCCCCGATCCTGCATGGCTCACCCCTGTGGGAGGGGCCCAGGCAAGGAGCGGCTGGCTTGTTCTCTATTGAAGCTGCTAAAAGAGCCTGAACAAAACCAGACAAGTTCCAATGGGCACAAGAGCAGAGAGGAGAGTTCTAGGTGACTGTCACCTCCTCCAACTGGGGCGGGGAAATGAACTCAGGCTGCTTTAACAGGGCCTGGTAGCTTGCAGTGAAGGACGTCAGATTCATGATCTCCAAAGAAGATTTAGCTTCAGGACCAGGGACCAGGCTTGATCACTCAAGAGCTTTTGTGTAGCAGAGTTTTATTCAAGTATAAAAAGGGACAGAGAAAGCTTCTGACAAGACATCAGAAGGGGACAGAGAGTGCTCCCACTCACTAGTCTCATCAAGGACTTACATACTTTTACCATAGCCTTGACTAGATGGACCTTTGTTGACAAAGTAAAGTCTCTCCTTTTTAAAAGTAATGTCTCTGCTTTCCTTACTCCTTGGAAGGAAAGTTAGACCAACATAGACAGAATATTAAAAAACAGAGATATTACTTTGCCAACAAAGTTCCATCCAACTCGATGGACGTGAGTTTGAGTAAACTCTGGGAGTTCGTGATGGACAGGGAGGCCTGGAGGGCTATGGTCTATGTGGTCGCAATAACTGGGACATGACTGAGCAACTGAACTGAACTGAACTCCCACAATGTATATCTTAATTTAACAAGTTTAGAGCTAACAATAGAAAGGTCTTACCAGACCCACCCACTCCCAAAACATACAAAGATAACAAGATTAGTCAGAAGGTTCCTGTTAAGGAGAAACATGTCCTCAAGCAAGATACAGTTCAGTTCAGTTCAGTTGCTCAGTCCTGTCCAACTCTTTGCGACTCCATGAATCGCAGCACACCAGGCCTCCCTGTCTATCACCAACTCCCAGAATTCACTCAAACTCACTTCCATCGAGTCAGTGATGCCATCCAGCCATCTCATCCTCTGTTGTCCCCTTCTCCTCCTACCCCCAATCCCTCCCAGCATCAGGGTCTTTTCCAATGAGTCAACTGTTTGCATGAGGTGGCCAAAGTACTGGAGTTTCAGCTTTAGCATCATTCCTTCCAAAGAACACCCAGGACTGGTCTCCTTTAGGATGGACTGGTTGGATCTCCTTGCAGTCCAAAGGACTCTCAAGAGTCTTCTCCAACACCACACTTCAAAAGCATCAATTCTTCAGCGCTCAGCTTTCTTCACAGTCCAACTCTCACATCCATACATGACCACAGGAAAAACTATAGCCTTGACTAGATGGACCTTTGTTGGCAAAGTAATATCTCTCCTTTTGAATATGCTATCTAGGTTGGTCATAACTTTCCTTCCAAGGAGTAAGCATCTTTTAATTTCATAGCTGCAGTCACCATCTGCAGTGATTTTGGAGCCCAAAAAAATAAAGTCTGACACTGTTTCCACTGTTTCCCACCTATTTCCCATGAAGTGATGGGACCGGATGCCATGATCTTCATTTTCTGAATGTTGAGCTTTAAGCCAACTTTTTCACTCTCCTCTTTCACTTTCATCAAGAGGCTTTTAGTTCCTCTTCACTTTCTTCCATAAGGGTGGTGTCATCTGCATATCTGAGGTTATTGATATTTCTCCCAGCAATCTTGATTCCAGCTTGTACTTCATCCAGTCCAAAGTCCCTTGGACTGCAAGGAGATCCAACCAGTCCATTCTAAAGGAGATCAGTCCTGAATATTCATTGAAAGGACTGATATTGAAGCTGAAACTCCAATACTTCAGCCGCCTAATGAGAAGAACTGACTCATTTGAAAAGACCCTGATGCTGGGAAAGAATGAAATTGGAAGGAGAAGGGGACGACAGAGGATGAGATGGCTGGATGGCATCACCGACTCAATGGACATGAGTTTGAGTAAACTCTGGGAGTTTGTGATGGACAGAGAGGCCTGGTGTGCTGCAGTCCATGGGGTCACAAAGAGTCGGATTCAAATGAGCTACTGAACTGAACTGAACTGAAGCAAGACACGTTGTTAAAATGACTAAGACAAAGCAATGTAGAAAAAAAGTTTGTCCTTTTCTCCTCCTTGAGAACTCCAGACCCCTATCTCCTCTTCAAGGGCTCTGGGCCCCTATCTCCGCTTCTAGGGCTCTGGGCCCCTTTCTCCTCCTCAGGGACCCCAGACTTCTTATCAACCTACCTAGGAATTGACTCTCTCAGGCCTGAGGGGCTTAAACACAGATATTTATTGTCTCTCAGTTTCAGAGAAAAGGTCTAAGAAATCAGGGCACTGGTGGGGTCAGTTACTGGGGAGGCCTCTCTTCCTGGCTTGCAGACTGCCACCTTCTGGCTGTGTCTTAACTTGGTCCCTTCTCTGGTACCTGGTGAGAGAAAGAGGAAGAGAGGGAGCTCCCTGATGTCTCTTCCCCTTTATCTAGGAACACCAGTCCGATTGGATTTGGGCCCACCCTTATGACCTATTTAACCCTAGCTACTTCCCTACAGCAGGTCACACTGGGGGTTAGGGCTTCAACCAACAGATCACAGGGGCACAGTTCAGTTCATAATGAGTGACTGCCTATGTCACAACACATAGGTTTTCTGATTCCCATTTATTTATCCTCTAACGGTGGATTGAGACCCTCCCTGGGTATCCAAAAGAAAGCCTCTCCTCATATGAAGAAGTAGGGGCCTCAGAAGAGGAGTGATATGAAGGCACAAGTCACATTGATAGAATTTCTTGGGATGGTTGGCAGTGCAGGAAAAGGAAGGGTCCCTGGATAGTGATGCCGTTCATGAACTGTGGCTACTCTGAGCCAGGAACTGGGTGAGACCCCGAGGCTACAGCAATGACCAGGAGCTCCCTCAAGGAGCTCATAGGCCCTGAGGGAGACCATGCTGACCAGGTGTGTCCATCTCCAGGGCCAGTGTCACAGGGAGGCACAGGGGACGCCCAGCGGGCATGTCCAAGGCCGTTAGAACCTTGTAGGTGTTTGGTTCTCTTCCACATCCGTTCATCCAGGGGAGGGGCCAAGATGCCTCCAGCTCTGGTCTATCTGACTCTGGGCCGTGCTTCTTGGCCCCAAACCATCCTCTTGGGTTCCCTGCTTCCTCAATCCTTGACAGGGTGGGAGGGGATGGAGTTTGGGAAATAGAAAACAGCCTCTAACAGAGGAGGCCATGGCCACACTGGGCTTGGAAAGAACACTGGTGGAGAAGCTGAGGGTGGCAGTGTCCAGATTCATCCTTTCTTGCCTTCTGTCCACCTGGATTCGGCCTGACTTCCATCACACCAGAGCACTGTCCCTTGCATGCTGCCCGAAGCATAGCCCACACACCCTCCTGCAGGAGAGGGGTCTGCCAAGATGAGCTGGGAGATGGAGGTCGGAGGCCGAGGAGTAGGGGCAGGGCAGGGGGGCCCATATGTCAGCACAGGTGAGCCATCCTGTAGCCGATGCAGCTCCCCTTCTCAGCACAGGCCTGTAGCCTCACAGCCCACAGCTGGCCAGGCCTGGGTAAGCAGTGTCCTCTGGGTCCCCTGGATTAGGCTCGGCCCACAGACCCAGGGCTATCAGCTGTCACCACTGCCCGTCACATCGCCAGGCACCAGAGCCTCTGCTGTGACAGGCGACACCATCCCATTTGCTACAGCAAGCTCTGTCCTGCTGTCCACAAATATGGCAGAACTGCCTCCACAGCCAGAATACACTGGGGGCCTTGGCTTCACACTCTCCCCAGAGAGGAGTCAGTTCTTCCAGATTTAGCCCCCCAGTCTGGTTTCCAAAGTTCTGAGACCCATCTCCATTCCACCCCACAAGGCTCCTGGGAGGCTTAGAGGGTCCATAGTCACACCTTAATCACTTGCCCAGGGGCTCCCCATCCCCATAACTCCCCAACCAGGTCATCCCCCATGGACTCCATCTCACCTCAATCACACCCCCAGAGACCCCACCACACTTTGGTCACCTCCCCAAGGACCTCCCTCCTCTATTGATTGCCCCAAGGACTCCACTCTGCCTCAATAACTCTCCCTTCAGAGACCCCCACCCCACCTCAAGCACCCCCTCCAAGGACCTCACCCAGACCTTGAGCTGGGAGGACCCTCGTGGGGATGACAGATGTCTGCTCTCTGTCCACAACCTCCTCCCCCTTCCCAGTTCCTTCATCCCCCTAGTTCTCACCTCTCCCACATCAATGTGATGTCTAGGCCCGGCTCTCCTCTGACATTTGCTGTCCTCTGTCTTCATTTCCACTCAGCCCAGCCTGAGTCCATGGATCTTCCACTTCTTGCCTCCAAAACTCCACTCCCTTGAGCATCTATCAGACCCCACCTGCAGACCTCGAACCTGAGTTCCACCTGCCGGTCGGCCCTCCCTGACCCCCACCTGCCATTGGTACAGAGATTTGGTACATGCACCCTCATGACCCCCACCCCAAGAGGCCTCCATGCCCCCACACTCCTGCTCTTCCACGGTTCCCATCTCCCCCAGTCCTTCCTCAAGTCTGAGCTTCCCAGGAACTCGAGAAACAATCTCGAACAAAACAAAGCATCCTAGAGGTGGCGTGCTCCCAGGAAACAAGAAGTTGCTAATGAGATAAAGGAAACTCTTCAAAGCGAAAAGAATTGGAACGTAATTGATGTGCAGATGGTGGACCTCCCATAGGAAAACAATGGTGGGGTAATGATGCTGCCCAGGAGGAAGCAACCCCGCTTTTCAGAGCCCTTCCTCTGTCCCAGCCACTCACGCACAACTCTCAGGCTAAACAAGAGGACTCAGCGGAAATGTGCACACTCAAGCGATGTCATTCCTGCTGGGAGTTGTCTGGGCAAGGAAAGATGGAGTTCCAGGCTGGAGGGCTCTTAGGGATCAGACTTTTCTTCTGCTTTGGGAGGAAGATGGATAAATATCGCCTGGTGTTTACAAAGGGCTTCAGACTTTGCTGAACTGTCTGTCATATCCAGCAGCTCACCTGTGCCTCCTAACAAGGAGTGGTACCCGGGGCATTTTCATTCTGACCCTGGAGAGGGGAACCTGCAGGCTTTGTACTGTGATTGTACTGGGTCCCACATCTGGATCGAAGCGGAGGCAAGGTTAGGATGGAGGCATCCTCTGACCATCTAATGTGCTCCCTCCAGGCAACAGCAGTAATGACAACACCCCCAAGGATACATAACAACCACCCCAGGCTTACCAAACACCAGCTTCTCCACCTCAGTGCTTACTGGCCTTCCGACCTGATGTCTCTTCATTGCAGGGGACAGTCCTGTGCCCTGGACAATGTTCACTAGCATCCTTGCCTGCACCCTCTAGATGCTGGTACTCCCTCCCACCCCCAGCAGCTGTGATGACTAAAAACGTCTCCAGATATAGGCAGATGTTCCCAGTTGTGGACTCACCTGGTTGAGAGCTGCTGTTCCACCCCACTATCAAATTGGACCATCGCCTTTACTTCTCTCTGTGAGAACATTCACACCCTGAGATAAGAATGAGCTTGCTCAGAGATGCATCCATGATTCCCCTGGGTTGGCTTCCCTGAATTTGACAGCTAACTTAACACGTCGGAAAAGGAAGGGAAGGGATGAACCCAAAACAATGACTCAGTGGTAGCAATTCAGAAATAGCCACAAGAACATCCCCACGTGCGTCCCTGAAAGGTAGACCAGCAGGTAACACTAGGTTAACCTCTCAGCATCCCCAGGTCCTGAGGAAAGCAGTCTGGCTTGGGGGTCTTGGCTGAAGGGCTTTAGAGCTGCAAGCAACCTCACCAGAAGCTGTGCTTCCTGCCTCGCCTCAGGAAAATGGGGCCTGGACCACTGCCTGGGTAGGGTGGAGGCCATGGCCCCTACTGTGCTCTAGGATGGAAGCCTCTGGTTGGAGGAACCCAGTGAGGTCCCTGAAGCAGAAGCCAGGACATGTCCTCACATCATGGCCCGCTCTCGGGAAGCTGGGAAACCCTGCAGCGGCCTCCCAGGTGGGGGCAGCTTTGTGGTTCCAAAAATCACTCACTCCTGCATTCAGCAAATCTGGACAGGCTGTGCTCTGTGCCCTGTGCCCAGAGCCTGGCAATGCAAACACAAACAGGGTGTGGCTCCACTCTCGGTGAGGGAAACACTACAGAGCCAAGTCAAGATTCATCTTGCCCAAAGAGGAGGGACCTGGTGCCGGGGGGTGCACAGCATCCGGCTTCAGTCTGCTACAGCCCTCCAGACCGGTCTGGACTCGGCCTTGGGCCATCCTGCCTTTGTGCAGCTAACAGGCAGGAGGAATTCTCTTGCTTCAGTTGCCTGACATTCACACCTGCAGGCGAGGCCAATCAGCATCTAATCCATGTGAACCTCAGGAGAATGAAATGGTCACAGCAGTTCAAATGGATCCCGGGGCTCAGCATCCTTTTCCATCATCACCCCCCGCTGCCCCCCACTGCCAGGCTTTGCTCCCGTCAGTGTGTCTGCAAAGGGTCTCTGCCAGGCCGTGAGCGTGGGGCCAGGAGAGAGGCACAAGAGGCTCTAGGAACATCAAAGCCATCACAGATCACAAGGGAGGGGTCTTGAGGGTGTGCTGGGCCCACCTACAGCTGGGCACCCACAGTCCTTCACCTGGGCATCAGTCCTTGTACCCACCACGTGTCAGGTTCCAAACTGGATGGGAGAGGGGCTTCCCTGACCTTTCTACTGCTCCAGACAGTCCCCCAGGCTTCCAAGATGATTGATGTACCTGTTCACTTCAGTATCCCCCCACCGTGCCCCTGCCTGCATGCCACCCCAATGCCTGTCAGCAGAGGTGGAGTTCAGTCTCTATTAATCCAGTGAATGAATGAATGATATATTGTTCTTTTTCCCACTGAGATATGGTCAGCCTATCAAGTCAAACAGACTTTCAAAATAATTGTTGAAACCGTCACAGCTGGGGCTCTGCAGGGAAGAGCAGGACACCATGAAAGCTGTAACGTGTGACCCCAAAACTGCCCAGGGTCAGGGAGATTTGTCTGACTTAATAGCCTTTCAATGGAGAAGGTGAAGGACCTCCCCGGAAGGAGCAGGAGGTAAGCATGAGGCAGAGAGCAGTCCCCATCAGGAGACCAGAGTTGAGGAATCTGGATTCTAGCCAGGACTGTGAGAAAGCTGCGGAGGTTCTGAGTGAGGAAGGGTCTTATAGATGGACCATTTGTTTGGACCACTTGCCCAGAGGTGCCACCCTCTGTAATACTGCCTCCTCGCACCCCCTTCATCCCTACCCTGTGCTCCCAGGTGTCATTTCAAGCCAGCTGGATGTGAAATGTCCCAAGTGTGGCCTCTATAGCAGTCAGGACAGTAAATCTGCTCTCTGCATCATGGCCCCCAGACCCCGAGAGGCTCCTCTGCTGACTGGTTCCTGGTCTCCATCCCATCACCCTCACCTGCCTCCTTCCCTGCAAACACTTTTGAAAGAGAAAGTGTTAGTCACTCAGTCATGTCCAACTCTTTGCAACCTCATGGACTGTGGCCTCGCCAAGCTCCTTTGTCCATGGAATTTTCCAGACAAGAATACTGGAGTAGGTAGCCATTCCCTTCTGCAGGGGATCTTCCCCACCCAAGGATCAAACCCAGGTCTTCTTCATTGCAGGCAGACTCTTTACCACGTCAAACCTCCATGCCTAACCCATTTCAATATAGCAATGCACAATGCTCTGGGTGTCACTTCCAGGTTTCACAAGACACCTACATCATATTTGGCATGTTTCACTTCCAAAGCTATGTGAGTCATCAAAGGATGGATGTGGAAACCAACTCCAGCTGTAAGAAAAAGTAGATCAAGTGAGGACCACGATCAGCTCATGTCTTCTCACACCTGTGGGTTCAACCTACTCTGGCTTCACAGTTATCTGAGAGGAGAGAGAGGTCAGGCTCACTCAGGCTTAGGATCTTGATGTGAATGAAACCAGCTTGATGTAGGAGAAAACACACCAGGTCACACCTCCCTAGTGAAGAAGCTGCCCAATTACATGTCTTTAGGGACCTCTCAAGGAAGGGCAAGGTAGCATCATCATTTCAATGGCTTCTGTTGCCTACACATGAGGGCTAAGCTTGAAGACATAATTTGTGTTATAACTTATGGTACTGGTTGTACTGGGGAAGGTCTCAGGGAGGTTGGAAATGGATCAGATACCAAGTATTAATAGTACTGTATTAACACTACAAGAATTAATCCTGCCATATGGAATAGAGGCCAGATGAAACTGAGCAAGTCCTCAGGTGTGTGCACAACAATGGTTACTGATGTAGAAGGATAAAAATCACAACTAATTAAACATTTTCAAAACTTTTAAATACTTCCCTGACAGCATTGTAGACATAACTTTTTAAAATTAACTTTATGATCAAAACTTTTTTTAAACCCTGCTAAGAACACATCATGAGATCTACCTTCTCAAAAAAATTTAAGACCATAGTATAGTGGGCTTCCCAGGTGGCACTAATTACAAAAACCCCACCTGCCAAAGCAGGAGACATGAGAGACGTGGGTTTGATAGATCCCTGTGTCAGGAAGATCCCCTGGAGGAGGGCATGGCAACCTACTCCAGTATTCTTGCCTGGAGAATCCCATGGACAGAGGAGCCTGGTGGGCTATAGTCCTTGGGGTCACAAAGAGACAGACATGACTGAAGCAATCCAGCACACACTTACAGTGTTGCTAACTGTAGGCATGAGTCATACAGCTGGTCTCCAAAACTTATTCATCTTGTATAACTGAAACTTTATACCCTTTGGGTTTTTTTTTTTTCATTTTAAATTAATTCTTATTGGAGTATAGTTGCTTTACAATGTTATATTATGTTAGTCGCTTCAATTGTGTCCGGCTCTTTGCGACCCCATGGACTGTATTCCGTCGGATACAACCGTGTAATTCTCCAACCGTGTAATTCTCCAGGCAAGAATACTGGAGTGGGTTGCCACGTTATATTAGTTCCTTGTTATTGTTCAGTTGCCAATGCATGTCCAACTCTTTGAGACTCCATGGACTGCAGCATGCCAGGCTTACTGTACAGCAAAGTGAATCAGCTTTATGTATACATAGATCCCTTCTTTTTTGGATTTGCTTCCCATTTAAGTCACCATAGAGCCCTGAATAAGGTTCCCTGTGCTATATAGTAGGTTCTCATTAGTCATGTATTTTATACATAATATCAACAGTGTATACATGTCCTCTCAGTCTCCCAACTCATCCCACCACCACCCTCTTTCCTCTCTTGGTGTCCATGCCCCTGTTCTCTATGTCTGTGTCTCTATGCCAGTTTTGCAATAAGATCATCTATACCATTTCTCTAGATTCCACATATATGTGGTAGTTTACCATATTTTTTCTCTTTCTGACTTACTTCATTCTATATGACCATCTCTAGGTCCATCCATGTCTCTACAAATGACCCAGTGTCGTTCCCCTTTGTGGCTGAGTACTATTCCATTGTATGTATGCACCTCATCTTCTTTATCCATTCCTCTTTGAAAATCAACTCCCCATCTCCCCCTCCCACAGCCGCAGGCAACCACCATTCTCCCTTCCACTGCCGTGACTCTGCTTTAGGCTCCACATGTAAGAGGGATCCTGCAGTGTGTGTCCTTCGGTGACCGACTTACTTCACTCAACACAAAGTCCTCCAGGTTCATCCGTGTTGCTGCCAATGGCAGGATCCCCTTCCCTTTTCAAGGCTAAATAATATCCTGTTCCATGCTCACCTTCACCTGTTTACCCACTGATGGAAGCAAGTTGTTTCCATCCCTCAGCTGTTGTAAATAATACTGCAGTGAACATAGGCGAGCAGACTCCTCTCCAAGATTCTGAATTCAATTGGTTTAAAAGGAAATGATGTTCTCATGAGACATCAGTAGGGGCACCTCTGTGCACAAACCAAGGAACCTGTGTGTGTGTGACCACATGAGGACGTGCTTCGCAGCTGCAGCCCAGCCCATGATCAGAGGCTCAGGCTCTGAGTCACTGGCTTGAGGCAAGACCACCCGCGGGAGGAAGTAGATGCCAACAGCTCAGACACATGACCCACATTACTTGGGGGAGGCTAGACACTCTCATGACCCAGTGCCAGCTCTGGGCTCCCTGGCCTCTCTTTGCTTTGTTCTGCTGCCCCTGTCCATGGTGACAGGCTCTTGAAGGGACAGTGCAGGCCCCCTTTTGGTCCTCTCTCTCCTGTGTTTCTGGCTTACACAGTGAACTTCTCTTCAGCACCGAGGGGGTACCACCAAGACACCCCAACAAATCTCTCCCTGCAGCCCAGCCTGGCTTCAAACACCCTCCACCCAACACTCTGTCTTCTCCCAAAGCTGGCTGCCCAGGCACTCTGCAGGCGATCCAGGCTTTGAGGAAGGTCTGGCAGAGTTATGCAGGAGAGATGTGGAGAGGGAGGAAGGTGATAAAGAGGCTGCCTCAATCTGCTACCTCCCATGACCCTGACCTCTCTCCAGGCTATAGTGGGAAGTATGGGCCAGCCCTGCCTGTGGACCTAGAACAGAGATGCCCTGGATTCTGGATGCTGAAGGTTCCAGATGCTAAGGCTTGACATGAGCTCAGGAAAATGTGTTTCTAACACCTGGGTCTCCACTGCAGGTGCACAGCAGGCAGCGTCTGCCTCTCATGCCCTCCTGGCCTTTGCACCTTCCAGGAGAACCCAGGTGTGGCTGTATCACAGGTGGCAGGAAGCCAGCAGGTTGCAAAGATGGGCTGGGATGTGTGGGGAATATCCTTACCTCTGATGGCTGGTGTGGGGAAGAAAGGTCACTCTTTTCATCATACACTTTCAGTAAGAACTAAGTCCCTGGCAGGGCTGCCCTTGTCCAAAGGTTGAACCCACATTGCTATGACATCCCAGCTCACTAGTCCATCCCTTTCTGTGTCAAGCAAGATGGAGTGTCGAGGGACAGAACGCTGTTCAAATTCATTCAAAAACAAAGATGAGCACTTTGGAATGGACGACCATGCCTCTGCTCTGCTTTCTAGAACAGCAGCCTCCAGGGTGAGTGGCTTGCGCTCTCTGGGGACTAGGTAAGCGCTCATCACTTCCATCTTGTTTCATCTCCACGACGTTCTTCACAGGTAGCTACTGTGTCTTTTCTCCACCTTATCAGAGAAGGAATCAAGACTCAGAGTGGTCAAATTATTTAATTCAAGTCAAACCACCCCAAGATGTAGAGGTTTTGAATAGCTATCATTTATAAGCTTGTGATTCTTGGCTTGGTCAGCCCAGCCTCTGTCAAGTTGCTATGACCAGCGTGGAGCAGAGCAGGGACTCGGACTATGAACCCACAGTCCCTACACGCACCACCACCACCACCAACTGCTGCCCATCCTGCTCCGCAGAGATGAAGGAGTCTTTCTCTCCAGAGGGGACCAGGACCCAGACCTGATGATCTGATGCGCAGAGCGTTTGTGACCAAACCTGGGTGTGAAGGGCACCTCCTGGCCTGGTATCCTTCCCTTTGGGAGTACTTTACGCTACTGCCCTTTCCTGTTTCTCTGTGACCCCCATCTCTGCAATCGCAGGGAACTCAGCAAACCTCTACAGGGTCCCTTAGAGGCCCTGGTGTGGGGACAGCTGCTCCCCCGCATGTGTGGTCCCCTCCTTGTCACCACACATCACCCCCGTCTCCAGGGATGTGAGTCCTAGAATAGGCGGGGTTTCCCAGGAGAAGTGATCAAGATTGGCTGGGAAGGGAGGAGAGAGAAACAGGCCTCGGGCCAGTGGTGGAGAAAGGGCAGAGCTTAAAGGAATGCAAGGACACGCAGCTAAGATTCCAGATGTAATATTTCATGGGCTGCCTGGTGAGAAGCAACCTTTCCTCCTTAGAATTACCCCAAGTGAGCTGCCTGCCAGGAGAGCCCCCCACCACCAAGTTCCTGCTGCCCCACCTCCTCCTGAAAGCCAGGCCCAGGAGGGCCAAGATGGCCCTCAGCCGCTTCACCCCCGTCGGTGCAGGTGAATTGTGGTCACTGAATTGTGGAGCCCGTGTCATCAGCCCAGGTCAGCACTATGAGTGAGCCTTCAGCATTCTGCTGACCTGACCTCCGTTGTCACTCCCTGCCTCCATGGTGACCAGCTCCCCAGCCAACAGGCTCCCTTTCACTCAACTTGTTTGCTATGTACACCTGCACCGTGACCTTCTCCTCAGCCGGGAAGGGCCCCTGGTGTGGCATTTCAGCCTCTCCAGAACCCTCCACAGCTCGGTGCATCCCCCACATATATGTTGGATGTGCGTCTCTCTCAAGGAACCACATGTGCCCCAAAGATGGCGTACAGTTGAATCGATGTCTGTCACGTCTGCCCACACGTTAAGTTCTCCAAGGTCGGCTTCTGCCTCTGAAGTGGCTGCATCTTCAGAGATTAGTTCTGGAGGACAGTTTGATAAAGCCCACTCTACATCATGTTCATTAAAAAGCAAAAACCAGCTGTGAAGGGACAAATGCTCTTGGGAACCCAGCCCCTGGAAGTCTTATCAATTTTGTCCAGAAAGCAGGAGCGGACTGGAGAAGTTTCCCAGACTGGTGAAGAGATGCTGTGACTCCACATGAAAACACAGAGGTTGGGTTCATGCAAAACTTTCTTTCTCCTGCATTTGAGGGGCTTCGACAGTCCAAAGCTGTTCTCCATCAGTCATACCAGGGGCATTTCTGCTCTAGGTCCACAGGCAGGGGTGGCTCATACTTCCCACTATAGCTTGGAGAGAGGTCAGGGTCTCTTCATCACCTTCCACTCCCTCCAGAACCTGTATCCACAGCTGGTACCCCCAAGGTTGCTTATCACCTTCCACTCCAGCGAGGTGGTCTATACAGTGAACATGTATGTGTGCATGCTGAATCACTTCAGTCATGTCCAACTCTGTACAACCCCATGGACTATAGCCCACCAGGCTCCTCTGTCCATGGGATTCTCCAGGCAAGAATACTAGAGCATGGTTGCCATGCTCTTCTCCAGGGGATCTTTCCCACCCAGGGACTGGACCCATGTCTCTTATGTCTCCTGCCTTGGCAGGCAGGTTCTTTATCACTAGTGCCACCAGGAAAGTCCCGTAAAGTAAGCAGTGAATGGGAAGTGGGACTGATGGCCCCAAAGTGATTCCAGCCACAGGGTCAGGAGAAAGGAGGCAGGCCTGCTTGGAATTTATGCCAGGTCCATCAGTCTACATGGTCTCTGGCATAGACAGATCTGGCTGCCTCTGGGGCCTCGGACAGCAGCTGCTGACTCCTGGAACTTCAGTCCATTCCTACACGAACTGCTGAGGCAGCAACTCACTGAACTCATTCCTGATGGGTTCACAGAGGCCTTCATCTTTGCTGGACATGAGCATCTGGCTGGAGTGGGGTTTCTCTTCAGTCCAGAACTGTGTTCCAAAAACATGGAGGTCACATCTTTAAACAAGGAATCAGGCAACTCAAAAAGTAGAATGACAAGAAGCAGGGGCCCTGAGTACCATGAGGCTTGAACACAACATGAAGTGGCAGGGGCTGGGGGGTGGGGGTGTGGAGACAGTTATTCCAGCCAAAGGGATGGGCTGGGGTGGCCATGGCCAGAGGCTGTGAATCTCCTCTCCAAGAGGGCTGCAGAAAGTCCTGATCAGGAGGGCCAAGTATCACCAGGACGTCCCCACTGGCTGTTATCCCATCCAATTTAATGTGAAACCAGCTTCCTACATGGGTGGAGCAGGGAGATCAGGAGACATGAATGAGTTTAAACAGAAGCACTAAAAGCATGCAAGCGTGTAATGAGTGCTCCTAACATCAGCTTATTACAACACCAACATCCTCCTCACCCTGAAAGGCCAGCTTGAGCCCCACACCTTGCAAACCTTCCTAGACCCCTGCCTGGAGTATCCTCACTTCCCCCGCACCCCTTACCCCTGCCTTTGTCCTACAATTGCCCCTCCTCTAACAGGATGATGACAATAACAAGGATGCTGCTAAGCTGCTAAGTCACTTCAGTCATGTCCAACTCTGTGCGACCCCATAGAAGGCAGCCCACCAGGCTCCTCTGCCCCTGGGATTCTCAGGCAAGAACACTGGAGTGGGTTGCCATTTCCTTCTCCAATGCGTGAAAGTGAAAAGTGAAAGTGAAGTCACTCGGTTGTGTCTGACCCTCAGCGATCCCATGGACTGCAGCCTTCCAGGCTCCTCCGTCCATGGGATTTTCCAGGCAAGAGTACTGGAGTGGGTTGCCGTTGCCTTCTCCGAATAACAAGGATAATAATATAGCAAGGATAATAATAACTATATTTTGTTCTTCAAGACATAGAAGCTGAGGACTTGAGTAGCACAAGGCTTCATTCTAAGCCCCAGGGTGTGACAGTAGACAGAACAGCCTGCTCCTTCTCTCCCATAGCTGACATTCCAGTAACAGAAGTAATAATAATAGGGTTGCTGTCATTCAGTCACTCAGTCGTGTCTGACTTTTTGATCGCATGGACTGCAGCACACCAGGCCTCCCTGTCCATCACCAGCTCCCAGAGTTAGCTCAAACTCATGTCCATTGAGTCAGTGATACCATCCAACCATCTCACCTTCTGCCATCCCCTTCTCTTGCCTTCAGTCTTTCCCAGCTTCAGGGTCTTTTCCAATGAGTGGACTGTTCGCACCAGGTGGCCAAAGTATTGGAGCTTCATCTTCAGCATCAGTCCTTCCAATGAATATTCAGGGTTGATTTCCTTCAAGATTGGCTGGTTTATATAATGATAATGGTAGCTGACATTCACAGCGTCCTTATTGTGTAATAGGTGTTGTATTTATAACTAAGTTGTGTGTATTGTCTCAGCGAATTTTCAAAACAACCCTATGGTGATCAGAGGTGCTATTATCACTCTCATTCTACAAATGAGGGAGTTGATACCCATAAAGTTTAAGTCATTTGCCAAAGCCACACACTGGGGACAACTGGGAGGACAAGAAAGGCTGGGACCAGTTGCCACCAACTGAGAATTGTTTAGAGCAGAGATCACATGTCCTTCTCTTGGTGGCCTCACTGGTCACAGAGAGGTCCTTTGGGCATTTTATGGAGTAACCAGAAGTCCTCATCCCTGCTGTGACTTTGGTGTCTGTGCCCAGGACTGGAACAGCCCCTCCCAGATAAGACCCCCAGCAGCCCAGGAGCAGGAGGAATGTTGAGGCCAGGCTGCAGAACCAGAGGTTCATGCTCCATTAATATTTGCACGTTTCCTCTGAGGAGTTTATACAGGCGTTTGGGTTGATAAACCTGAAAAGTCTCTAGAAAGCATCTAATTAATGCATTTTCCCAAGTAGAATGTTTTAGCAATTGCTGTTCAAGCAACAGAAAAGTTGAGAAAGCTTTTATTGCAAACGCAGCAGGGACAGATAGCGATCCACATGGCTGCTTCTCCAAGGCACTGGCTCTCTTGTGCTCAACCTATTGACATCCATTAACATTCTTCCAGCTATAAAAAAACTGCATCTTATTCGAACACTCTCCATAGGCAGGAAGCCGGGCGTTGAATTACAAAGCCTGAGTAATTGCCCGTAGTCATTGTGATGGAAAATGGCAGAAATCACAATGAGTCATGGGGTGGTGGAAAGGCAACTGCTTAGTGACGATAATTCTGTAAGGATAATTTCATTAATGGAAGTGGGAGACGGCATCTGTGCCAGTGAATACTGTATACATATATATAAATATCCGCGGACAACGCCTCCTGTTTAAAAACGGCCGCACACAAATGGGTAGGCATGTGTCTGCCTTTTTAATGAATGCCCAAGCCCCAAGAGCTGAATGGTAAAGCACCATTCAGAGGTGATTTGTGATAATCACACAGGGAGAAATCCTTTCGGTGAAAGGAGACAGGAACAAGGATGTTTCAGGTATGGATGTAAAAAATTTCTATTTGATTTGGGGCCACAAAGGATTCAAAAACATCAAGGCATTGACAGATATAATGGCTTTCACCAAAGGGAGAACTTCTCTGTTTCAGAATTTAGCACATGAAACATGAGTTCAAATCCGTGCTCCTGGAAACTTTAGGTTCCGGAGGACAAAGCTGGATGCCGAGACCCTCAGAGAACCCCAGGTGCTGCTCAGAGTTGGATCCTCGGCTTCTGGACAAAAACAGGCTTCTGTTTTGTGAAATGAGCAAGCTCCTGCACTTTGAATGAAGGTGGCTGCTCTGTACTGCCACATACAAACCCATGAGATTAAAAATCTGATTGGATATTTTAGGATTAAACCATGGTCTGCCTAGACAGCCTCTTACTGGCACAACAGGTGCACCCACCTCCCCCAGTATGCCATCCACTCCTCCCAGACAGCTCCTTCCTCCATCCACCAAGAGTGCAACACGACCTCAACCTTTGCAGCTGAGCCTCCAGAATCAGTTTGGGCAGCATCTTTATCTGCATCCCTGGTGGAGGGGTTTTGCCTGTGAGCCAATCACAGATCTGCTCAACTCAGAAGAAGAGACACACTTTTCTCCCTGAATCCTAAGTGTTCATTTATTTTCTAAACAGAGTGGCAACCCTCTCCTGTATTCTTGCCTCGAAAATCCAGTGGACAAGAGGAGCCTGGCAGGCTATAGTCCATGTGGTCGCAGAGTCAGACACAACTAGGTGCACACGCACATACACACACACACACAAAGTTCACATAACATAAAATTAACAGTGAATCTCTTTGAAAGGTTCAATTCAGTGGTGTTTAGTGCATTCCCAGTACAGTGCAGCCATCATCTTTATCTCACGCTGAGATCTTGCCTTATCCCAAAAGAAAACACTCATTCAGTGGTCACTCCCCATCCCTTCTTCCCCCAGCCCCTGGTCACCACCAATCCACTCTCTGTCTCTAGGGCTTACCTATTCTGGATGATTTATATAAATGGAATTATACAGTATGTGGTCTTTTCTGTCCTTGAGCATAATGTTTTCGAGGTTCTTCCATGTGTCAGTTGTGTGGATCATTTCTTTTTGTAGCCAAATACTATCCTATCCTGTGGGCAAGCTGCCTTTTTCTTCATCCTTTCATCCACTGATATATACTTGGGTTGTTTGCACCTCCCAGTTATCATGGAGGACACTGCTATGAACATTAGTGTACAGGCATCTTGAGTTCCTGTTTCCCGTTCTTTAGGGTCCATACCCAGAAATGGAGGTGCTGGGCCATATGGTAACTCTATGTTTAACTTTCTGAGGAATTCTCACAGACTTTTGATCACCTGCTTCCTGGATTTGCTGGCGGTTTCTCTGTCTCTTTGTCCCATCCTGGGTCTGGCATATTCTGCATGTACATCCACAGCTACACTGAATTCAGGGAACATCCCAGTGACTACATTTGGTCCAGAGACATGCCATGTGATGTACACATGTCTGCCCAGTTCAGGTTCACTTGCTGAGATCTCAAGTGGCTGCACATAGAGACAGGGGATCCACACTGGACCAACCTCTGGGTCTGCTGGGCCCACCTGTCTTCATATATCCCCTTCACCAAGCAAGGACTGAGGGAAACCCAGCTGGAGAGAAACTCCATACCTATTACCTGTATTTTGAGGCCATTGCAAACAGTGATTCCATGCCTAGGTCTACCAGGTCATCCTGTCACAGCAGATTCCAGGAGAACTTTCTAGACTATGGCCAAGGCCTGCAGGAGAGTCCCAAGCCCTAATGCTGTGAGTCCTGTGCCTTTCTCAATCCCAATCAGTAGGCCAGAATCCCTCAGTCCCGTTCCATTCCCAATTCTCTGGCCTCCTGGTGTCCTAAGAACCAGATCTACTCAGTACCTGAGTAGCCTACACTCCCCAACCTTTTGTTGGGAAGGACTTCTTGATCTGGCATGTAGCAAAAAGGGGGCTAAAACCTTTATCCTCTTGAGGTCATCTATCTATAGAAAAGGGGAAGGAGATGTGGACCTCTCATACTCAGCACACTGGCTCCAGATTCCGTCACCTTGATGCCTGCTCTGGGCATGTCAGTGACTGTGAGACAGTTACTACCATATTGTGATTTATGAGAAATATGTATCTGGTATTCAGATGGTCAAAATATTTTTCTCAGATATAGTTGGTCTTTGGTTATATATATTTGGTCTCACATATATTTGGTTCCAAACTCCCCAAACTCTTGGAATTTCCTGAACAGTAACAGCAGTGGGTCTTTCGTTACAATACTGGGTCTCTTGTCCTCTGTTCCTGAAATCACTTCAGAGCCACTACGGTGAAATGGTTGACTTGGTAGAAATAACAAGCCTCTCTCCACCACACTGGAGAATATGTTAGTGAGGTGACTTTTGAGGAGCATCTAAGGATGCAGGATGGTTGCCAGGGGAACCAACCAGGAATAGAGTTGGTTCTTCCAGTTGGTTCTTTCCAGCACTGAAACTTGCAATCCTAGCTCCTGATTTCCAGGGAAAGGAGGAGCTGGAGGTAAATCAATCTCCAATGGCCAATAGTTTTACCAATCATACCTATGCGGTGAAGGCTCCATAAAAAATGCCGGGAGCCAGCACATGAGATCCCATCCATGACAAGGTCATGAGGAGAGACCTGACAGGTAAGGCGGATCAGGACTCGAGGGACTCCCTGGACCTGCTCGAGCATCTACCCCGATACCAAAATCTGTCTGTCTACTGTTTACTATATTATGCCTTTCACTTACTCTTCTGGCTTTAACAGGGGGCTATCCCTTACCACCTTTCTCTGGAGAAAATCAGCTTAGGGCTCTAGCTGATAAGTCTCCTGGGCATGAAAGGAATATTTCAATTCAAACCCCTCTGTTAGCATTCTAACTTGTATGGCAGGTTTATCCATACTCTTACAACTAACGCACATGATTGTTCACAACTTCCCAACCATTAAAGGCAGGGAAACTTAAACATTCTAAAGTCTTAATAGGCATAGAGCCCTTTGAGGAGTAAAAATTATTCAAATAATGCTGGTGAAGGATTTCATTGTTGAGCCAATGCTTGCCACCAAGTTTCCATATCCCTTACCCATTGTGTGCCTGGGAGTATATTAGTTAATATAGTTGGTATGTAGGGAAAATTAGTAGCAGCCTTGGTATTAGCAACATTAGACCTTTGAGTTAATAAATTCTTTCTTTGTTATAACCTACTGCACCTTTGCCCCATAGGAGTGTAACTTTATTTAGTACTTTCTGAGAGTGGCACCAGACTTTAGAATAAACACTTTTAGAGAAAATAAGTTTTCTGGTTGATTAACCTTTATCAGAAAAAGGGGTCATAAAATGTTAACAGGCCTCCAGGCCAGAAGATGAGGTAAACCATGTAAGACCTTTGTATATGGAAAGGTATGCAGAAAGAAAGTCTGGTTTCAATAAGGGTCAGAACGGCTGACCCTGCATGATTCTGCATCTTCCATTCCCCTCTATGTACACCCCAAGGTATAAAAGCTCTTTTTAAAAATAAAGTTACAGACCTGCTCCACCTAAGCTTGGTCTCTCCGTCTCTCTCTCTCTCTTGCCAACTCTGTCCATCCTGAGGGAACCCCTGGATCCTGCTGAGGCTGGACCCCAGCAAAAAAACAAAAAGAGAGGGTTCAGAGAGCTTCTAGCGTGGGCAATCAGAATGCTCCTAGGTGCCACCATGCTGGACCCCAACTGCCACAAGGATCAGAGCCCCTTTGCTCAAGACTTCAAATCCATGTATCTCATCTGACTATTGATCTATACTCTTTAATATCCTCTGTAATAAACCCATAATCCAGGGAGTAAATTGCTTTCCCAAGTGCTGTGATCCACTCTAGCAAATTCATCAAGCCCAGAGTGGGGATGGGGGTGATGGGAACTTCTGGTTTATTGCCAGTCAGTTAGACTGGCAATACGCGCAAGGGACTGCTTGAACTTGTGATTGGCATCTGAAATGGGGAGCAATCTTGTGGGACTGGGTCCCCATCCTGTGAAACTGGACACTAGTTGCAGGTAGACAGTGTCAGCGTTGAGCTGTATTGCAGGACACCCTGCTGGTGTCTGAGAAATGCTTGGTCACAAACGTAAGCCCTTGGTCAATGCAGGCTAGAATCCAGGAACTGAACCCTCGGCTGCTAAGACAGGCTGGGACCTGGGACCCTTGGCAGCAGTGCTTGCATCTGGACACAAGTTTCATTGAGCAACAGAATACAAAGATACTATAAAGGACTAAAAGTAGCTATGTGCATGAGCAGTAGTGGCAAATTACCTACAAGATACACAGACGATACAGAGAGACAAAAAAGTCCAACTGCTGCTTCTGAAGAGCCAGGAGCAAAAGCAGGGTACCTCAGAGTGCACCACCAAGGGGATGGGCAAAGCACCTAAGCCACCCCTTCAGCCAGGCCCTCAGATACACCTCTACCTTCACCCCATGCCACCTGGAAGAAAGCAAGAAGCAGTCATGTGTGCTGCAGAGGGGGCCGTGGGTGGTGAGCTCTTGGCTTCCCTAATCAGTAGAAATTGATGAGGGCTCAGACTAGAAATTCAGGCAAGGCTTTTACTGGGGCCCCTGCTGCAGCTTCCCAGGTGGCAGAGTGGTAAAGAATCCGCCTGCCAATGTAGGAGACGCAGGTTCGATCCCTGAGTTGGGAAGATCCTCTGGAAGAGGAAATGGCAACCCACTCCAGTATCCCTGCCTGGAGAATCCCAAGGACAGTGGGCTTGCAGTCCATAGGGTCGCAAAGAGTCGGACACGACTGAGCAACTGAGCACGCACACACTGCTGCAGGAGGAGGGAGAGAAAACAAATAACAGGCTCCCTTGCCTGCTCCCTAGGGCAGAAGCTTGTTCCTTATATGAGGGGAGGGGAGGGGAATGTCAAGGGTTGGGCCAGAGGTGCGGTGTAGGTGGTAATGAGTGCAGGGAGCATGCATAGTACCCTGCTTTTGCTCCTAGCTCTTCTAAAGTGGCAGTTGAGTTTTTGGTCTCTTTGTATCTCTTGTCCAGCATTTGCCCTAACTGCGCATGCACATAGTTATTCTTAGTCCCTACAGTTTCTTTGTATTTGTTGCTGGAGGAGAGGTGTGTCCAGGTGCAAGCACTGCAGCCAAGGGTTCCAGGTCCCAGTCTGTCTCAGAGGCATTCCCAGAGGGAACAGGAAAAGCAAAACTTAAGGGGAGGGGCTTATGGAAATGAGAGATCATTAAAACAGATTCAGTTCAGTTCAGTTCAGTCGCTCAGTCCTGTCCGACTCTTTGTGACCCCATGGACTGCAGCACACCAGGCTTCCTTGTCCATCACCAACTCCTGGAGCTTGCTCAAACTCATCATGCCCATCGAGTGGGTGAAACAGATTAACAATTTACAAATTATCCTAAAGAAAAATGTCCTATTAAGAAAAACTGATGAGCACATGCTATTGAGAAAGATACTGGCTACAGAGAAGAATGGGATCCATCTCACTGAAATGACAGAATGGTCCCCCGCAAACTCATAGGCTGGGATCCTACAATATACAGAAGATATCGTTTATTAAACCCATTATGCTACCGGCCCGCAGTCAGTCACAGCTCGAACATCGCCACATTTATGAAAGACAGTTACAGTCATTTGCAAGATAATTACCATTTTAATCTCAAACCAGCCCACAGGAGCAAATTGCTTTATAAGCAACCAGGTTTTCAGAATGTCATAATGGAATGCTGTGCAGAGCTCACTCGGAAACAACCAGGGGCTTATTTTGTGATTGGCTACAATTGCGGGGAGGTCTGCTCTGCAGTGGGCTGGGGAGAGATGGGGGAGCCCCCCACTCCCGCTCTGGGCCTAAGGGTGGACACAGGGAGCCTCTCGCTTACATCTGTCTGATTCATAGCTCTCTGATTAACCTGGAGGGAGGAGGGAGAGAGAGAGACAAACAGACACAGGGAGGAAAGAGGGAAAGAAGGGAAAAGAGAGTGATGCTGTCATGCATGCAGAGAGGAGAGAGGGGAGGAGAGGGAGGAGAGCAGACAGGACCCCTAGCTCAGAAGCTGGCCTGAACACGGAGCCAGGTGTGGGGAAGCGCTGAGATCCTGGGACTCCAGCAAGAACACTGGTAATAAAATAAGTTGCCAAGTTGATAACTTCATTTCCCGGTGCAGGACCATCTCTGAAACACAGGACCATCTGACTTCAGTAGATGTAGCCAGGACGTTGCAATGAGGAATCCATTTAAGAAAGAAAAAAAAAGATCTGAACAAAAAGGGGAAAGGCAGGTGCTGGGGAGGGATAAGGAGGGTGTTGTTCTGATCGAGGGGCTTGTGGGAGCCCAGTGTGACTCTGGGGAGCGAGGAGTAGAGCAGATCGGGCTGGATGGTTTGGAAGCTGCTGGCCACGGGGGCACTTCCAGCAGCGCTTTACCTTGGGAGTCTGAGGTGTGACATTCACTGGCAGGACACCTGTCGCTGCAGGCACAGAAGGGTGTGCACAGAACTGAATCACCACCTGGGGTCCTGGTGGAACATAAAGATGAGACAGGGCATCCCGTCACTGCCTGATCTGGAGATGCTGAAACTGCTGGGAGCCAGCCACCCAACCGTCCCTTTAATTTCCTCTAAAACAGTCCCATAAAACAGGGCTCCAACCTTGGTTACCCTCACCTAAAGGCGTCTGACATTGTCTGACTGGGGACACGGGTCAGATCGTAGGAAGGGAGGAGGAAGACAGCGAGAGATGAGAGGAGGCACCAGGGAGGCAGAACCAAGAGAGTAACTTTCTAGAAAGGGCCAGAAGGCGCCTCCTCCAGGGAGCTGGGGATAGAAGAGCAGGCAGCGGGTGTGGCCCCATGGCTGCCAAGGGCGACTCTGACCATCGCAACTGCAGAGGAGGGGCGGGCAGAGGTGGGAAGCCAGACCAGTCCGTAGCGACTGAGCACAGGTGAGGAGGAGACTGCATCCTGTGAACACATTCCCAGAGGCCTTTGTGCCACTGGGATCCGGCGGGTGGGGGTGGAGAAAACGGCCAAGAAACAGAAGGGGTGTGTGCTCTGAAAGCATCTTTCCTCCCTGAAATGGCAGTGGCTGGCCCAGAGCATGTCTGTGAGAGAAAGGGGTGCCGTGACTCAGGAGGGAGAGGAGGGAACTGAAGCAAACTCACGGTTGGGATAGCTCCAGGGCAGAAGCGGGGGGCTGGCCGGCCTTTGCTGGCAAGAAGCTCCCCTGTTTCACTGTGAGGCTCACCAATGCCCCTACCCTCCCCTCTTCTAGAGATGCTAGACCACATTACAGGTGAGAACCGAATAAAGAAAAGCGCAGGTAACTGCATTCTCAATGCTGCATCCAAACAAGCCTTTGTTCTGGCATCTCCATGGATGTTCCCCTCCAGCCCCTTTCTCCTCCAACCCACGCCTGCTCTGGAGTTTGCCCTTCCTATTCAGGGTACCGGTTCCTCTCCATTCATACCAGCTATATCTTATCCTCACCTTGGGCTCCCACCACCACCCACAGCCCCTTGGAGGCCCCCTCCCCCAGCTCCAGATCATTCCATCTCTACTTGGCTTCAGCTCCCAGCACCAATCATATTTGTTATCTGTTATCTGAGGCTGATGAACAAATCACCCCAAAGCTTAGCTTAAACAACAGTCACTCGTGACCTCATGCTCTTCCTGAACCTCCAGAAGCCGAGAGGGGCTGCACTGGGTGCCTCTGGTTTGGGGCCTCGTAGGAGGTCTCAGCGAGGCTGCAACATGAAACCCCAAGTGAGGCTGGGGTGGGGGAGTCCTGCCTCCAGGAAGGTTTGCTCACAGGGTTGGCTTTGGGGCTTCAGCTGTCCTTCCAGGGTGGGTGTCTCTTGCCCTCCACAATCTCCTCCACATGCCTTTCCAAAGGATATCCTAGACCTTTCTGCAAGAAAGAGAGCAAACCAGCAAGCAGGAGGGCACCCAAGACAGAAGAAATGGTTCTCACATGCCAGTCTCAGAAGGTTCTGTGTGTGCGCTGCCACACCAACCTCAGAGCAGCAAGGAGGGGGATGCACAAGGGCAGGAGTACCAGAGGCAAGGTCCCAGAGGCCCCACTTCCTGACTCACAGCGTACATTTTGATGAAGTCAGCCTTGATCCTACTGGTCCATGGCTCTGCAGAAGCAGAAGCATCCTCATCTGATACCTCCCAAGGTAACTTGCATGGGGTCAGAGGTCAAGTGGGAGTGCAGCAAACAGACGTTGGGGTACAGAGCTTCAGATCCATGTGAGCAAGCATCGCAGAGGACGTCCCATGCCTGATGCAGGTGCCAAGGTGACCCCTCAGCTGTGGATGCTGTCATAGGGTTTTATAAGCCCCTCCTTCCTTCCCCAAAGCTTGTGCTGTACTCAACGTTACACAGATGCAGCGGAGGGCAGCCAGCAGAGGTCTCTCTCACACACCCAAGGTCACTGACTGGATTCTCACTTGAGCATTGTTTCCCAACACAGAGAAAGCAGACACAGAGATAGTGCTGGGATAATTTACTGGTAATTCTGTGGCATGCCCCTTTAGCAAAATCTCAGTCGCCTGCTGTCTTGTATGAAGGGAGACAAAGGTCTGGGGTCACGGATGCGTCCTCTTCCACTTTCTTCTCTGTGCACACACTGCCTCCCATGGCCCACTGCCCCCCCCGCTCCCACAGTCCCCTATAGGTGAGGTTATTGTTAGTTTTAATACAAATATGAAAGAGAATCAATGAAAGTGATCTTAGGAGACAATAGATTTCCCATCAGACAATTATAGAATTTTTCATTCCGATTTCTACAATTCAAAATGAAGTTTGGAGATGATTTTTTTTTCAGCAGCAAACCCTGAAACTCCAATCTCCCTGTCAGTAATGCAATTCTGAAGGCTGACTTTAGAGTACTCACCAGGGTGGACTCCTTGACATTAATATAGCAATATGTCAAATAAAAGCTCTGTCTAAATGAGTCCCGGCTCCTTTAATATACTGTGATCCCCTCTGAGAGTCAGGAGGGACTGGGAGGGGGAGGGGCACTGCTTCTGCAGGGGACACCGCATGACTGACAGTCACACATGCCGCTTCCCAGGAGTTCATTAACGAAGAACAGGAGGAGAGGCAAGTATTTTGAAAACAGAACAAGAGGTAGCTGTCCGGGAGACACTGATGGAGGCTGCTGATGGGCATTCGCCTACATCCTTGAAAATTGATGCAGGTTGTGAACTGCAGACCCCTCAGCCTTAACTGTGACCAGGAAGTCCCCAAACCAGGCCACCAGCCCATAGACCCACTGGGCCCAGCATTGCTTCTCCCAACTTGCCTAGGTCATGCCAACTGCCTGTTGGAGGGGGCAGTCCCTGAATTTCCCACATGTCCATCTTGCCGCTGCAAGTTGTCTAGATCCACCAATCACCTAGGATCCTGGTCCACTGAGGGAGAACCACAGATGCTGCCAGCCACCCTGCTCCCGCTGATGCCTGAGTTTCCAAAATTTGCATCCTTTATTGTTTTACTCCACCCACTCCCCCCTTCTGAACTTTGGGCACAGGTCCCTGGTGGCTCAGATGGTAAAGCATCTGCCTACAATGGGGAAGACCCAGGTTCGATCCTTGGGTCAGGAAGATCCTATGGAGAAGGAAATGGCAACCCATTTCAATACTCTTGCCTGGAAAATCCCATGGATGGAGGAGCATGGTAGGCTACTGTCCATGGGATTGCAAAGTCGGACACGACTGAGCAACTTCACTTTCACTTTCACTTCCCCACATCAACTAATGCCACAGGGTCCATGATCCCTGGGTGGTGGGGGGAGCATGGGTGGCAGCTTGGGACCGGGATCCAGGAAACCACTGATTTTGGATCAAATTCTTCACGTTTGTCTTTCTACCTACGAGTGGAGTCTCAGATTCCCATCAGATTTCCAAAGGAGCCATGGATCCCAGAAGGTAGAACCAGCCATCCATGGAGATCAGCCCAGCTCACTCCCTGGGACCTGCGTGCCCTGATCCTGGAGATACGAATCCAGAAACTGCCTGCTTGGCCAGTGGACAGATGACCTGGCACAGGACCCAAAAGGCTCAGACTGCACAGATCTGCAGCTTCATTTTCGCAAGACCCGCTCCTCTGAAGTGCTGTGCTCCAGCCAGTCAGTCCACATCAGGATCTGAGCTACATCCTGGCTCCTGCTTGTGGGACAGGCAGGGGGACAAGCAGGGTCACTGCTGGGAAAGCAAGCAACCTGCTTCTTTGGAGGAACCTCTCCTCCATTCCCTTCCCTCCCCAGAAGGGCTCAGTCAGCCATTCCCCTGCTGGTCAGGGCAATGCCCACAGGGGATGACCAGTATCTGCAGCATCTCAGGACAATAGCCGGGTCTCCACAGGACACTCAGATGGAATGTTTGTGCAACAGGAGGCAATGGGTCTTCAGACCTGCCATGTTCATACAGCAAGGGGACCAGTGCTAATCTGCCCATCAAAGCCTCCAATGCATTCTCTCACACCAAAGAGCAGAAAACAACTATGAAGGAACCAACAGCCCACCAGCTACATGCAGGGCCCCTGTTTGGACTGATGTCACAGCAAAAGTGTGGGGGAAAGAGCCAGCAACTGTGATACTCAGGACTGTCCCTCCCCACCCCAGTCAGGAGTGGGGCTGTCAAACACACAGATGAGTGAGCGGATTTCACAGTTGGCAGGGGTTTGCTCTGTGTGCTCAGATCATCCTGTTCCCTCCCTGAACCTTCAGGTCACCTCTGTTATCATCATCCCCCTCTTGAAAAGATGCGGAAACCAAGGCCCAGAAACATTAAGAAACCTACCCAAGGTCACATGGCATTGATAGATTTAACAGATTAAAATACAAGAAGCCCAGTTAAATTGAAATTTGAGACATATGCTGAATAATATTTGTTTAAAAATTATATCCCCAAATATGTCTACACTACACTAAAACTACACTATAACTACACTAAAACATTCCCCATCATTTATCTGCAATTCCAATTTAGCTGGGTGATCTGTCTATTATCTGGTGACCCTACGTGGTAACAAGGGACTTGAACACAGGCCTGAATCCAGGTTGTGATGCTCTGAGCTCATGTTCTCTCCAGAAGCATCCAAGAAGCTGCAGGGAAGTGGTGAGTCCATGGTAAAAAAATGTACAGACCCTGATCCTTGGCTCGGACTGCCAGATCCCCTCTCCTCTACCGCCTATGATAAAGGGTTAAGAGGGGAGAGAAAGAGCTGGGTGGAGGGAGGTAGTCATGCACGGGACTCAGGCTGTAGGAACACATCTCAAGATGAGGCCAGAGAACTGACCTCAGAGTCCCCTCTGGGTTCAGGACTAGAGGAATGAATCTGGAGGGGAAGTTGGGCTTTTGTCTGCTTTGTGTTTTATGTTGTTATTTGGTTGTTAAATCATGTCCAATTCTTTGCCACCCCATAGACTGTAGCCCACAGGTTCCTCTGTCCATGGCATCTCCCAGGCAAGAATACTTGAGTGCCATTGGCTTCTCCAGGGGACCTTCCTGACCCAGGGGTTAAACCTGTGTCTCCTGCATTGGCAGGTGGATTCTTTACCATCCAGGAAGCCCTGGGCTTTTGTCTGCATCACTTAATTTTGTGTCAAGAAAGCATTTGATGTGCATATGTGTGTGTGTGTATATAAATGTGTGTCTGCATGCATGTGCAAGGAACACTTCTTAAAGTGCTCTGGGAAGGCCATGTCTCAGGTGACAATGTCCTCTAGGACAGGCGACTTGCCAGAGTGAGGCACCTAGAGCTCTGTGTGCCTTGAGCTCCAGTAACTCCAGGAGAAAACAAAGAATTGAGACCAGTCCCTATAGCTAAACAGTAACCACACCAGACCTCATTGGCTCCCAGCCCCATAAACTCATTTGTTTAATCATCAGTTCACCGCCATGGAAAGTGTTGCACACTCCTCTGTGCTGCAGAAACAGGGCTCTTTATTAGCTGCAGTAATAAAAAATGACTTCCGCCTCCCCAGCTCTCCGGAAATGAAATGAGCCCAACTGCGTTTTCCTTTCCTGTTAAATTCTCAGTCTCCACTATCTGCAGATCAGCAGAGACACAGTGTGGTTAAAAACGTCCAATTAATCAAGGGACTCTAAGAGTCATTAGAAGGTTTGGAAGTTTCAGTTGTCTACAACCAGGCTAATTTTTAAAAAGAAGTTTTAAAAAATTGACCGCTCTTTGGGAACATTCTGACCCTGAAGCGGGGTTGGGGAGCCTTGGACTAGATATTTAGTGTGGCTGTCAGAAAGAGAACTTCTGAAACAATGCGGTTTCTTTTCACCGCAACCTGGTGGCAGGCACCACTCCCATAGCCCCAGCGAAGGGTCAGTGCAAACCTGCAATGCTTACTGGGCACTGGCTCAGTTATAAGACATGTCCAGGAGTTAATGAGATAGACAAGGGTCCAAATCTACTGGGCAAAGAGCAATGCCCAGCCTAGTGATTATGCAGTGACCTTCAACTTGAATGAGCAACTTACTTTCTCGTCATCCAAGTTAAAAGCCCGCCTCTTCTAGACTGCTGTCCATGCTGCTGTAACCATCCCCCGACCATCACTCCCTGATCTCTGACTGCTTCCTCTGATCTCTGAGGGCTCCCTCTGATCTCTGAATTTTCCCCTGCTTTACGAGTGCTCCCACTGGTCTATGAGTGTGCCCTCCCTGATATCTGAGTGCTCCCCTATTCTATGAGTGCTCCCCCCACTCTGAACGTACCCCTGCTCCCTAGGTGCTCCTCCTGTTTACGAGTACTCCCTCTGTTCTCACAGTGCTCCCTTCCCTGATTTTTTGGTGCTCCCTGCTCTCTGAGTGCTCCATCCCTGATCTCTGAGCACTCCCTTCCCTAATCTGAGTGTTCCTCCTTGCTCTCTGAGTGCTCCCCCTACTCTGAGTGCTCCCTCTGCTCTCAGAGTGCTCCCTCCCCTGATTTCTGGGTGTGCTCCCGCTCTATCAGTGCTCCCATGCCCCATGAATGCTACCGCACTCTATGAGTGCTCCATCCCTGATTTATGAGTGCTCTCCCTACTCAATGAGTCCTCCCCCCGCCCTCACAATGCTTCCTCCCCCCATCTCTGAATGTTCCCTCTGATCTCTGAGTGCTCCCCCTCATCTCTGAGTGTTTCTCCCTACTCTCTGAGTGTTCGCCCTGAGTGCTCTGAGGCCTATATTGGACTTCTTGCCTCCATAACTTTAAGATAATAAATTTTCATTGTTTTAAGGCATGAGTTTGTATGATGTGTTACAGCAGCCAATAGAAACTCATACACTGCAGAGCTATGCATCAGACCACCCAGAAGGCCACCAGCAAACAAGGGAACTTGTTTCACTTGGATAACACATCACTGTAAGCCCAGGGAAGCTGGAGCGAGGCAGCTTTCATTCTTGCTGAGGATCCCCAAAGCAGCCTTTTAGCACATTTGGAGACAGACACACCAGGTTCTATTCCCAGCTCAGCCACTTCCTGGGATTGTGATCTGGGCAGAGATTTTTCACCTCTCTGACAGCTGGCCTCTATAAACTGAGAACCCTGAAAACACAAGCAGAGTTACTGGGAGGTGTCTGCATGTGTGTGTCAGCGTGTGTGTCTACTTGACTGGGCCGCAGGGTACCCAAGCACCTGGTCAAGCGTAATTCTGAGTCATTTATGAGGGTGTTTCTGGGTGAGATTAACCTTTGAATCACAGACTGAGTAAAACAAAGTGTCTTTTTTGCTGGGGGTGGACCTTGTCTTATCAGTCAAAGGCCTGAGTAGCACAAACTGGCTTATCCTCCAGTTACCAGAGAACTCCCCACACCTTGCCCTGGGATGTTGGCTTTTTTCTGCTTTTGGACTCAAACTGAAACCTCAACTGTCCTGGGTCTAGGCCTTTGAACTTGGATTGGAATTACACTATTGGTCCCCCTGGTATCCAACTGGCAGAATGGCAGGTCGTGGGACTTCTCAGCCTCTATAATTGTGTGAGACAACTTCTTATAATAAATCCTCTCTCTCTCTCCACACACACATCTCCTATTGTTTCTGTTTCCTGAATATGCTGACTAATAAAACGAGTGATGTTTCCGGCTCCATGCCAGGAGCACAGACTTGCCCAGCGGTGAGGGAGGACACTGGGATCTTGATCCCTCACAAGATTCTGTGCTCCACCTACCACCACCCCAGCATGCATGTCCCGCAGGAAAATCCTGAGACAGGTGCCCAGCTAGGACATTCAGTGTCTGCCCAGCATGAAGTTCAGGATGCTCCCTCCCCCATCGCCGCAAGAGGCCCAGCCTCCTGGACATGTGAGCTGAGAAGAGGTGCCCCCCTGGCTGCAGCCTCACTGATGTGCTAAGCGGAGAATGCCGGTAGAGGAGGAAGCTAGGCAGGCAGGCAGACTCCCTCTGTGTTCGCCAGGCAGCCTCCTTCTGTCTTTAAATGCCTTCCCTGGTGTCCCTTCAACAGTGCTGACCCTTATGCTGGGCAAGGGCACAAAAGTTTTGTCCCCAGTATTCCCCTGGCCTGACTCTACATAAACATCCAGGCTAGACAGATCATCCTGCCCACTAGCCCCTGCCCAAGCTGCTCTCTCCTCCAGAAACTTGTTTTTCTCCCATCCCCCCAGGACCTTCTTGAATCTCTGCTTTTGGCAGCATTTCAAAGTTGCCAGGCCAGTGACTAAGGGAGTCCTTAAAAGAAAAAGGAAAAAAAAAAAAAAAAAAGCAAAAGAACAACTATAGTCACCCTCCATGGCCATGTGGGACTGCAGGGCCATTCCACAGATGTGTATTAACATATTGGGGAATTAGCACCAAGCAAGACCCCCACCTGCCCACGCGAAGTGCTCACCTTGAGCCATATTTTTTTCTGCAACCTTCCATGTGTGTTACAGCTTCCCTAGTGGCACAGATAGTAAAGAATCTGCCTGCAATGCAGGAGACCCAGGTTTGATCCTTGAGTTGAGAAGATCCTCTGGACAATGAAATGGCAATACACTCTAGTATTCTTGCCTGGAGGATTCCATGGACAGAGGAGCCTGGTAGGCTATAGTCCATGGGGTCTCAAAGAGTCAGACATGAGCTCCTCCTTCCATGTAGGAGGGCAAGTTGTGAAGAAACATTGGTGGGAGAGCACAGCTTAGAGATGAACATGGTGCAGACTATCCCTTCAAGGGGGCTGCCAGCCTTCCTCACGCTCAGCTGGCAGCTCGCAGGCGTCCTGTGCTTTGGCAGTTTTCAAGGCCACCTGCTCCAGAAAGCCTGTTCAACTGCTCTGATGCTCGCCAGAGGCAAGATCCACACCTGCTGGCCACCTGGGGTTGACTGGCACATCCGGACAGGTTTTGTTTGGCTTGACACCACAGCCAGACAGCTATTGTGTTTGATTTGGATCCTTCTTGAGTTTTTCTTAATGAATGTCCCCAGGGCACATTCATCTCAAGCCAATGAGCTCACCTATAGAAACTCTGTTTTGCTCTGCCAGCTTCATCCATCCGAACCTCTTATTGATGTTTGGCTGTGATTTCAACCCTGCAGAAAAGTCACAAGGATGGTACAAGGAACTCCCATGGACCCTTTACCCAGAGTCACCAACTGCTCACATTTTGCACCATTTCCTTTGTCATTGCCTCTCCATTTTCCTAAGGGCAAAACATTATGAAGCCACAGCCCAATTATCAAAATCAGGAGATTTAATCTTGATGCAATACAGTCATCTAATCCACTGTCCGTTTCATCATAGGCCACCTGTGTCCTTCTGCAGCGTCCTGCTCCCCAGGACCCACCCCCACACATTGTTTCCCTGTCTCTTTTTCAGTCTGAAACAGTTCCTTATATTTCTTCCTTCTCCTTGACCTTGACCTTTCTGGGGAGGAAAGGACAGTTACTTTTAGAATGTGCCTCTGTCCCTGTTTATTTGTGCTTTCTTAGGATCAGATCCAGGCTGTGTGTTTGCACGGGGTGATGCTGTGTCCTGACCATCAGGCATGGGGTGGCCCATCTTGGGACAGATCCTTGATCCCCTGGTTAAGGTTATGTCCTCCAGGTCTCTCCCCTGTAAAATTATCCTTTTTCCTTTTATAGTTAATAAATAATTTAATTCTTTGATTCTATAAATATTCCATTCATTGTCAAACTTTCACCCACTGGTTTTAACACCCATGGATGACTTTCTAAATCTTTTCTTCTTTATTAAGTAGAATTCTAATATAAGGAGAACTTGCCCTTCTCCCCAGTTTACTTTTTCATTTAGTTATTTGTGTCAGCATGGACTCATTTGTTGTTGTTCAGTTGCTATGTTGTGTCCAACTCTTTGCGACCCCATGGACTGCGGCACGCCAGGCTTTACCATTCTTCACTATCTCCCAGAACTTGTTCAAACTCATGTCCATTGAGTTGGTGATGCCATCCAACCATCTCATTCTCTGTCGTCTCCTTCCCCTCCTGCCCTAAATCTTTCCCATCATCAGGGTCTTTTCCTATGAATCGGCTCTTCACATCATGTAGCCAAAGTACTGGGGCTTCAGCATCAGTACTTCCAATGAATATTCAGGATCGATTTCCTTTAGTATTGACTGATTTGATCTCCTTGCTGTCCAGGGGACCCTCAAGAGTTTTCCAGCACTGCAACTCAAAAGCATTAATTTGGGGGGATTCAGCCTTCTTTATGGTCCAACTCTCACATCTAAACATGACCATTGGAAAAGCCATAACTTTGATTATACAGACCTTTATATGTCATAATTTGTGTATGCATTCTCCACGACCATTTGGGCTACTTCCAGTTTTTATCTATTATAAGTAAAGCAGATATGGGCATCCTTATATATGTCTTTTTGGGGATACATGGCATCATTTCTCTTGTGTAAAACTTAGCTGTGTAATTGCTGAGTCATAAATATAAAACTAACTCTGTAAGAAAATGCCAAACTCTTTCCCAAGTGTTGACATGACTTTTCCTCCCCGCCAGCATGACACGTGAGTGCTCTGGTTGCACCAAGTCCTCACCAACACTTGGTATCACCAGCCTTTTTTATTTTCACTATTCTAGAAGGTATATTGTGGGATCTCTTTTTTTTAAATTGCTTGACATTTAGCCTTTCAAAACTATTTAATATTGCAAAGATGAACATCCTGGTACCTATATTTTGCCTTTAAATTTTACTCTTTCCCTGGGGTAAACTCCCAGGAGTAGAATTAATAGGTCAAAGAATATAAACTTTCAGAATTTGAATTGCCAACTTATGCTCCCATGAAGAATGCATCAGGATTGCTGGCCACTCTTATCAGCATTCCATATGATCATTAAGAAGTGCGGCCAATTTTTTCACTGCTGTGTTGGAGTATCCTGTGCCCTTAAGAAAGTGTCCCAATCAAAGTGTCTGCTGATGAATTGTCACTGAGTCACCACAACCAGGCCAAGAAATGGAGCAGAGCGACCTCCAGACATCCACACAAACCTCCCTGACCCTCTCCCACTAGAGGTGAGGGTGAGACTATGGCTGGGCCAGCTTTAAGTCTCCTGAGCCCCACGTGACCCTGACTCTCACTTGTGTCCTGCTGCCACTGGGGGAGGTGTGCATGGACCGTTATCCACAGTGGACATATGGGAACTTGTGTTTTCTGTGCAGGTAACTCCCAGGACAAAGCCCATGAATCCAGACATGTTCTTCCTACAACATCCGATGCTGCCATCGTGCCGTGCCTTTAAGCCCCTATCATCTGGACAGGTCTGTGGTTCCCCTCACAAGTGGGCATGAAGAGGTACATGGAGGCAGACCAGAGGGACGGGCTGGGGTTGCCTGCCCCATCCCTGCTGCATTGGCATGCAAGAGGATTAAAGATAAAACACGTATTCTGATTTATAGTATTATGTTAATTTCTGCTGTACAGCAACATGACTCAGTTAAACATATATATATATATATTCTTTTTCATATTCTTTCCATTATGTTTTATCACAGGATATTGAATACAGTTTCCTATGCTATAAAGTGAGTGAGCAAAGTCACTTAGTCATATCTGACTCTGCGACCCCATGGACCGTAGCCCGCCAGGCTCCTCCTCTCTTCATGGGACTTTCCAGGCAAGAATTTTGGAGTGGGTTTCCCTTTTCTTCTCCCAATCTAAGGATCAAACTCAAGTCTCCCACATTGTGGGCAGACTCTTTACCCTCTGAGCCACCAGGGAATCCCCCTATGCTATAAAGTAGAACTAAAATTCAAAAAGATAGATGTACCCCTATGTTCATGCCAGCACTATTCGCAGCAGCCAAGACATGGAAGCAACATAAATGTCCATCAACAGATGACTGGGTTAAAAATATGTGGTCCATATATACAACAGAATATTACTCAGCCACTGGAAAAAAAAGAGAATGAAATTATGCCATTTGCAGTAACATGGATGGACCTAGAGATGATCATACTAAGTGAGGCAAATAAGAAAGAGAAAGCCATATATCATACGATATCATTTATATCTTTCTAAGTGTCTCAGTGGTAAAGAATCTGCCTGCTAAGCAGAAGACTCAGGTTCAATCCCTGAATCAGAAAGATCCCCTGGAGAAGGAAATGGCAACCCATTCCAGTATTCTTGCCTGGGAAATCCCATGGACAGAAGGAGCCTGGAGGGTGACCATCCATGGGGGTCACAAAGAGTCAGACACAGCTGAGCAACTAAACAACAATGAAAACAGATTATTTGTATGTGGAATCTAAAATATGATACAAATGAACCTATCTATGAAACAGAGAGAACAGACTTATCGCCAAGAGAGTGGAGTGGTTGGGGAGGGAAGGAGTGGGAGCTTGAGATTAACAAATGGAAACAAATATATACAGGACGGATTTAAAAGCACATATTCTTTGAGTTTATCCATTTCCCATGTCCTTGGAGATTCCCAGCACAGGCACCCCCATCATCCCCAGGAGCTGCTCTCTCACTCCCCAGGGCCAATATCACTTCTTATCTGGAGCTCTTTTTCCTTCGGAATGAGGGACCCAGGAAGCCTGTCTCACTGGGAAAGCATCCATCTGACACCCTGTTGTCTTTTCTTGGTGAAAATCAAACAGGTCTGGAGTCAATGCTAGCTGCCTCTGGCAATCTCCTCTGGGAAAGTTTGGACCCACGTGGTTGGGAACAGCTTGCTCACCCAGCTGACCACGCCCCAGGAAAGGGAGAGGACAGAGGACGTGGACTACCCTTGCCAGGCCCCTCACCAAGGTCAGCAGGGAGGATTCGCTGCTGTCCTACCCACCCCCCAGGCCTCCCAGCTCTGACACCACACCTTGAGACAAGCTGGAAACTGTCAGCCCAGGACAATCTCTATGGACAGAAAGCTCCTTGCTTTCTGACATCCAGGGCTTGGTGGGGAGCTTGATAAAGTCGGGGTCCAGTTTTTGCCACCCCCATGGACTGCAGTGGGAAAAGGGTCTGGATGTCCTAGCATCTCTTATAAATGGGGAGGTAGAGGCTTAGAAGAGGGGACAGTACATTGAGATTCTTGCTCATCACTTTCTTCCTCCTTGAAGGAGAAGGTTTGAATCCAAAGATCTCAGCTGGGAGGGGAGGGGAGAAGCCAGGCCCAGGCAGGCTCATTCTTTCCTCCTATCCCCCAATAAACATCAGCTGGCTGAGGGTCTCTGCAAATCCCAGGCCATTCTGAATGGGAAATGATTAGTTACATAATGCAATATTAAGGCTATAAATCTTCCCACTAGCAGAACCCATAAACCCTGGTTTTTATTATCCACTTACTGCACAGACCCTGACTGTTCCTTCATTGCAGCACAATTATCCTACAATTACTGTTATATTGTTAAGTAAATAGTCTGCCGGAAGCAGCAATTCTGGGGCTCATAAATATATAAGCAAATACAAAGCGAGGCCCGGGAGCCAAGGGGATGAGACAGGACGAGGGAACAGGTGCCCAGAGCCCCCAGGGTAGGAACGTGACACCCCAAGGGTGCGCCTGCCCACCTGCAGAAGGTGGCTGGCACCAGAGCCCTCCTGGCAGGAGGGCCTCCCCTTAGAGTGGCCACCAGGCTGTCATTCTGTTGGTAATATCAGTCTCCCTTCACGAGTCAGGGAGCATGTGGGTAGAACACCCGGGACCGAGAAACACATCTGGATTTTCTTTTCTTTACAAGCATGCTCATTGCATCTTTATATTGAACGACTCCAAACTGGGAACAGTCCAGGAGTCCATCAGTGGGAGGATGGATAAACAAACTATAGCACATTCGTATGATGGGATAAACAGCAGCATGAAGGAATGAACTGTGGGTCCAGACAACAGCAGAGAAGAAACCCAGAGCGTGGTGGTGGAGGACAGAAGCCACAACAAGAGGCCAGACTGTCTGGCTGCAGTGTCCTGAGGTTCTAGACTAGATGAATGGAATCCATGATTTAAAACATTCTGACCACCGGCTACCTAGGGAATTGACTAGGAGAGGCCGGACGGACCCTTCTGGGGTCATGGTGATATGCTATTGGCTGCACAAGAACATGCATGTGCCAAAACTCATTAATGGCAAGGGATAATTGAGGAGTTTGGACATGTACACACTTCTATATTTAAAATGGATAACCAACAAGGACTTACAGGGAACTCTGCTCACTGTCATGTGGCGGACTGGATGGGAGAGGAGTTTGGGAGAGAATAGCTCAGATGGTAAAGAATCTACCTGCAGTGTGGGAGACCCAGGTTCGACTCCATCCCTGGGTGAGGAGAATCCCCTGGAGAAGGGAATGACAACCCACTTCAGTATTCGTGCCTGGAGAATCGCATGGACAGAGGAGGCTAGTGGGCTATAGCCTATGGGGTCACAGAGAGTTGGAAATGAATGAGCGACCAACACACATTTGCATGGCTGAGTCCCTTCTCTGTTCACCAGAAACTATCACGACATTGTTAACTGGCTATGTTCCAACACAAAATAAAGAGCTTTTTAAAAAAAACTCATCCAAGCTTTTCACGGTTAAGTCTAAGATCTCTCTTGGTAAATGTCACATTGCACTTGAAAATATGTGGGTTATTTTCAAATATCTTTGGATATTGATTTCTAACATAATTCCACAGTGATAAGAGAACAGACTCTGATTTTAACACCTGTAGACCTTAAATTTTTTGCACCTTGTTTTACATCCCTGAATATGTTCCAGCATCTCCTAGTTTATAGTCTATGGGAGCTTGAATAGAATTTGTATCCTACTGTTGTGTGAAAATTGTATAGATCTTAATCATGCTGAATTGGTTCATAGTGCTTTTCAGGTCTCCCACATCCTCTACTTTTCTGTGTATTCATTCTATTAATTTTTGAGAGTTTGATATTGAAACTTCAACTAAAAATCTGTATTATCTACTTAAATTGTATATCTACTACAGTATACCTACTATAATTGTAATATATAGAATTACATATTGCTTGTAACTTTATATATATATGGAACTAGATACATATATGTATATACATATACATATATATATATATAAAACACTTCATTTTGTATTTTCCAAGTCTCCTGTAAATGTGTTATCATACATTCATAATTCAAAAAATAAAAAAGAGAAAAGATCTCATCCAAGACATCTCCCAGATTCAGATTTCAAAGGTGAAACCACTAGAGTGATGGACAAAGCAGTGGCCTCCTCTGCAGGAAGCACCCCACGTGGCCAGTGCCAGTTGGTCAAAGGGCTAAAAGCCTGCACCAAGTCTCATCACCCACCCCAGGGCCCGAGTGAGGGGAGGCCAGCTCTTCTCAAAAGGGTGACTCCTCTAGCCGCTCCTGTGCCTGCTGTGGGGTGGGACAGGACTGGCAGGTGGAAAGAATCTTCCAGAGCCCTGTTGTCCATACTCCTGCTGACCCTGGCCTCTGGGGACAGTGCATGACATTTATTTGATGCCAGAAGGGAGGGGAGCCTCTCAGTTGGTTTTACAGCACTGACGATTTTTGAAGCTTTGCCACACCCACCTCCTGCTTTGTTTTTCCCCAGCACGACCCTGTGTAGCCATCAGGACAAGTGTCCCCATTCTTGTTGAAAGGACAGTACCCTGCACCTCAGAAAGGCCAAGTGGACCACATCCCAGGGTCCAACACCGAATTAGTGGCGTTTCCGTAACAAAACCTCAGAGTCCCCAGAGGCCGGCACCTTCTGTGCTTCTTTTCTTACAAAATAGATAAAATAGATCAACTAAAGCAAGCCAGTTATGTCCTAAGGCAAAACATGGGAGGCAGAGTAGCAGTCCCCTAAAGATGGTGACGTCATAATCCCCGGGACTCATGACTAGGTCTGTTTTCAGGGCAAAGGGGAATGAGGGAGGCAAGTGGCATTAAGGCTGCTCAGCAGTTGGCCTGGAGCTGAGGACGGTGTCCTGCCTCGTCTGGGTGGACTCGATGTCATCACCAGGATTCTCAGTGGGAAAGGAAGATGCAGAAGCATCAGAACCAGAGGGAGGGCAGAGTAACAAAGACTCTACCATCCACCCCTGGCTTCAGAGAAGGAGGAAGGATCAAGGAATGGGGAGCCTCTAGAAGCTGGAAAATGCAAGTAAACTGACTGTCCCTGGAGCCTCCAGAATGAAGGCAGCCTTGGCCAACACCATGGTTGTGGGCCGGTGAGACCCACATTGGACTTAACCACAAATAGTGCATGTTGCTTTAAAGGTCTAAGCCTGGTCTATTTGTTACAGCAGCCTTGGAGAACTTCAATACTTGTTCTGAAACCTCAGGGAGAACCCAGGACCTCTCTGCTCCCTCAGCTTCTCCCTCCATGGGATACTCTGGTCCAGAGATTCTGACACTTCAAACCAGAATCCAGAATCCCCCACCCACCCCCTTCCCAGGACCCTGCTTCTCCACAGGGCTCAGAGAGTGCAGGACACCTTCAGCCTCTCCCTGGGAAGTTTGCTCCTTGGAGCATCTGCTCCTGAAGGGCTATCTTCTCTCTGACACCATGCTCTGAGAGCTGCGAACTGGGCCCAGTCACTCCTGTTTACAATTAATGAGGTGGTTACCAAGCACAGATTTTAGAAAGTGCAATATCACTTCTTAACAATAACACTTTCCAACAAGCTGCTTTACAAGGCATCTGTTAGTCCCCACTCTTTAAACAGAACACATGCTTTTAAAAAATTCTATTGCATTAAGTTATTGAGCGACCATTCCCTGGAACATCATAAAACAAACATTAATTAGGGCTGCAGTTGGTGCCATCTCAATTGCACCGCCAGGCCATTCCACCCTGGGGACGCTCACTTTAAGAACAGCAGGTAAGAGTCAGAGTCAATATCTCAGCCTTCGGTGAAGAAGGAATGAGTTTGCAGGTACAGAGCGGTGGCGGGGAACAGCTGAGACGTAAGCCAAGCCCGCCAGTGGCCAAGAGTGCGACCTGCACATGGCTGGGTGACACTCACAGTCAGCTGTTTCCTAGGCACCCCCGCCCAGAGCACCCAGACCTTTGCCCAGTTCCAAGAGCCCTACCCATTGTCCCGAGTATCATAGGGTGATGCCTGGCCCCCTGGCCAGAAGGCATTGCAGGAGGCACGGGCGTGGGAGTCAGATGGCTGGGGGCATCTCTGACCCCATTTCCTCAATGGTGAGAGCAATCGGGATAAGCCTGGTGTGCTGGAACTTTCCTATTGTAGCCCCAGAGTGCCCCTGCTTCCTAGGAATTCCACACTGCAGAGGCCGGTCACCCTTGCTTTCCATGTTTACTCTGTCAGTGCCATGGACACCGAATGCTCAACGGGGTGAGAAAGTGCTTTCTCTGCCATTTGGAGACCTGCATGCCTCTCAGACTAACCTTCCTCCACACTCACCTCCTACCGGGTGCCAGTCAGTCCCCCCAGACCCTCGAATCCATCAAAGTCTCTCACCCTGGGTGCCCTCATCTGCTCGTCCTCTCACCAAAGTCTACTGGGGTCTCCAAGGCCCTCGTTTCTTCCCCAGCCCTTCCCTCCAGCTCTCTGCCCAGTCTTCACACCTGCCCCTTGGCCACTTCTCCCAGCAGGTCTCAGGCACAGGTGGTGGCTATGCCTGTAGCATCTGGGGGTCCCTGTTCCAACAGAGCTGCTTAGTAACGCGGCTGAGGAACTGAGACAAATACGACGGAGATTGCCTTCAGCCCAGGCTGTGGCGCGCAGTTCTCAGCATCTAAGTCAGGGTGACGTGGGGTCATGTTTGAAGCTCTGACCTTGCATGTAGGTGGGTCTCCTGAAATGCTTATGATGACATTTGGTGGGGGTAGGGGAGAAGATGATGCCTGATCCTACATGGCCCCAGAGGTCAGACAGCTCTCCTGGGGCAAGGCTTCTGGTTTCCAGAAAATGTGGAACTAGATTCAGCAGCTCCAGTGATCATGCCTTCAGGGGCTGCTGGAGTCCAAGGTCAGAGCCCATCTGGAAGTCTTCAGTGAGCTCTTGGTGCTTAAACCCTCAGCTTTGGACACCCCTACTGTAAGCTTCTGCCACACTTTCTTCATCCTAAATACCATATGCCATTCTTAGTCGGTCTGCTAACTGCTGCTGCTGCTGAGTCGCTTCAGTCGTGACTCTGTGCGACCCCACAGACGGCAGCCCACCAGGCTCCCCCATCCCTGGGATTCTCCAGGCGAGAATATTGGAGTGGGTTGCCATTTCCTTTTCCAATGCATGAAAGTGAAAAGTGACAGTGAAGTCGCTCAGTTGTGTCCAACTCTTAGTGACACCATGGACTGCAGCCCACCAAGCTCCTCCGTCCATTGGATTTTCCAAGCAAGAATACTGGAGTGGGAAGCCATTGCCTTCCCCACTTAGTCGCTCAGTTGTGTCCAACTCTTTGTGACTCATGGACTGTTGCCCTCCAGGCTCCTCTGTCCATGAGATTCTCCAGGCAAGAATACTGGAGTGGGTTGCCATGCCCTCCTCCAGGGGAGCTTCCCAACCCAAGGATCAAACCCAGGTCTCCCACATTGCAAGCAGATTCTTTACCATCTGAGCCACCAGGGAAACCCAGGAATACTGGAGTGGGTAGTCTATCCCTTCTCCAGGGATCTTCCCAACCCAGGAATTGAACTAGGGTCTCCTGCGTTGCAGGTAGACTCTTTACCAGCTGAACTACCAGGGACGCACATCGTAAATAGCATAGTCCTACAAAACCTGAGTTCTTTAAAGTTTCTATTTACATTCTGGGGGGCTTGGCTCTTCCATCTTTGCAGATCAGATCAGGGGCGGGGGCTGGGGATGCTTACCGTGTCAGAGGGGGACCTGCACTTCATCCTCCCTCTCTGTCTCTCAGGAACCAATCCAAGTCTCAGGGACTGAACTTGCCCTACTTTGCCTGAGACTCAGGAGTTCCCTGGGGTGCAAACTTTAAGTTCTAAGGCCTAGATGATTCCCTCAAAAAGAGGACAACTGGTCCCTCTCTGAGCTTCTTGAGAGAAACAGGCCTAGAGACCAACTTCAAACAGAAAACACATCCATGGGACATGGATCCTTTATCAAATATGAGACAAGTAATCTGAGAGCTGGTTTCCTGAATATTTCTGGAAAAAAGAATCATTCGAACAATATTTATTGGAACATTCATTGGAAGGACTGATGCTGAAGTTGAAGCTCCGATACTTCGGTCACCTGATGTGAAGAACCTGGAAAAGACCCTGATGTTGGGAAAGACCGAGGGTCTTGGGAAAGATCCTAATGCTGGGAAAGGTTGAAGGCAGGAGGAAAAGGGGATGACAGAGGGTGAGATGGTTGGATCGCATCACCAACTCAATGGCCATGAGTTTGAGAAAGCTCCAGGAGTTGGTGATGGATAGGGAAGCCTGGCGTGCTGCAGCCCATGGGGTCACAAAGAGTCGGACACACTGAGTGACTGAACTGAACTGAACAATATTTATTTACATCACATGCCAACTTAAAGGTCTAATAAAACGCCAGGCCAGAGTGGCTGAACCCCACCGAAGGGCATCTGGGGTGAGCCTGGAGCGAAGGGCAGTCGCAGAACAGGAGAGAAGTTATTTAGTCCCCCCACCTTCTCCAGGAAGCAGCTTAAATCCTATGAGGGAATCTCAGTCTAGGTCAGCTCTTAAGCTTCAGTTCAAGGAAAACAAATCTAAAATAATCTCTTGCTAAATTAAATATTTCATCCTTTAATTCCACATCAACACTGTTCATTTATCTCAAATTTACAAAATAATAATAATAATACAATCTTTTTAACCATGTCATCCCTCAGTAGCAGGATTTGCAAGCAGCCCACTGTAACGTCACCACCTACTTCTCATCATATCTCCCTCATCGGCTGAGCTATTTTCATTGCATTATGTATATTTTACAAAGAGAGACACTGTCACCCAGAAGGGTAATTGTCCTTGCACGTAATCCTGTCTGGATGGTGCAGAGCAGCCCTCACTTCATTAAGTGCAAAGCCTCCACCTGAGAAAATCAATCGCAGCCTAAATCATAAAGACGAAAATCAATGGCCGCTACACACCCCAGGCCTCTTCCACACAAGCCCATTAGAGAGACACTGGGGACTGACTCCAGATGGGCTGGCCCTGCCCCCGTGACAGCCGAGAGTGTACAGGCTCCAGGCAGAGGGACAGGATGGGAGCTTTTAAAATCTAATCAGCAAAAGTCACTCAAAGAGAAGAGGATCCATTTGGTACCGTGGGGGTAGAATGTGAAAAGCGCAAAAGGCCATTCATTTGTTCAAAAGATCACTGAGGAACTATTGTGAGCCAAACCCTAGGAGAGGCCTCCGCATTCAAGATAAACACCCAGTGTCTGTTCTCCAGGGGCTTTCCATGTGGTGAGGAGCACAGATGTATATGGGCACTCATCTTGGCCTGAGTGCAGCTAGGAAACACAGAGAGCCTTGTGTATGGGGGTGGAGGGATGGGGTCATTTGAGTTGGGTCTTGAAGGATGAATAGGAGGTTGTCAGGAACATTTTTCTTCATAATAGCGTTGGGAGGGATTGAAGGATGCCATCTTCTGACAAGTTTGGATTCCCCTAAATCAACACTTCAACCAAAATTCAGTCACTATTTCTTAACAGTCTTTGAGGTCCCTGCATAGAAGTGAATGGGTCAAGCCAGAAAGAAACATGAAGATCCCTTAACACATCCCTCCTTTAAATTTTGAAACTGAGCTGTTATCTGCTTCCTCTCTTCTGGGGGCTGTTTGGTGAACCCCCAAAGCATCAGGTATTCTGGTTGTGTCCATTTCTTCTTCTCTTTCTTGTTAACTCTCCTAGACTTGATTCCTTTACCATTCTTCATTTGAGGAGCATCTCCGAAATGTCAGAAGCTGAGCTTGGTGTAAGGATACAGATGCTCTTGAGAGGTCTGCAGGAGGCCAGATCTGGGCAAGGGTAATATCAGACTACCGATGGACACAGAGGAAGGATGCATGATCCACTCTGGGGGAATCAGGGCGGGCTTCTGGGTGGAGGTAACTTCCAAAGTGACTCCTGAATCTGGAATTGCTTGGGTAAGGATGGGCAGTGATCAGAGCACTCAAGGTAAATTGTTGCTACATGAAGAGGAGGTATCAAACCCTCAGTCACTTGCTTAGCACATTGTCTTTCCCATCCCCATGGCAACCTTCAGAGATAAGCAGTAACATCTTAAAGATAAAGAAATCTGTTGCAAAAGTCAAGGAATTTTCCTGACCTACTCTGCAAGGGAGGGACAGAGTCAGAACAAAGGCTGAGCCTCTGAATGCTCCTGGCCAGGGGACTTTGTCCTCAGAAACAGTATTCAAGCTGTCAGTCCACAACATCAAATAGCTACCTGCACATACATCCTGCCAACATTATTAGAGCATCTACTATGTGTGGCCCCCGGGTCACACAGAGGAAGAAGTGCACGACCCTCAACCGGCATGGTATTTCCAACACCAGCCTCCCTAGGACCTTGCTACTCAAAGTGAGGTTCTTAAACTAGGGCAGCATCAGCCTGGAGCTTGTCAAAAAATGCAGATTCTCGAGCTCACTTCAGACCCACAGAATCAGAATCTGCATTTTGACAAGATCCCGGGTGACTCCCAAGTACAGTAAAGTTGGGAAAGCTCTGCCCTAGGGAGGGAAGAGGGTGTGGAGATGACCATCCATGAAGGTCTCCAGTGCTCCCTGTTCTGCAAACCACTCTGTGCACTGAACCTCATTAAATAACACAGAGCAAAACCTGGCCTTCCCAACATCCTATCCAGACAGGGTTAAGGAGATAATTAGATAGGAGGAGAGAGGGCTAAAGTTGCTGGTGAGGTGGGTCGTGGGCAGAACTCAACAGGCTGTACATGCCATGCCTACTTCTGCAGGGCTGCCAGCTCCGGGGCCGTGGTCATCCTGCCACCTGGGCAAAGGTGTGGTCAGCATTCCCCGCTGCAGAAGTAGGTCCAGCCTCACTCCTGAAGTTAGTAGCTCCCAGGGGCTGGAGGGAGATTTAAACCGGTTTCTGAACCTGCACCCTTCACAGTAGCTGTGACACTAATGGGTGTGTTTGATTCTGTGAGCACCTGCTCTCCTTCTGGCCCTGTACACAAGATCATCATCTCTGTGAAGGCAGGAAAGTGTTTGGCTGATGGTGTGTCCTCACCACCCACAACAGGCACTCATGAAATATCTGTCAAATAAGTAAATAGACAAAAATAACAGAGGTGACATCATCACCTGAGCAAAGCACAAAGCCCATTCATGGGCAGACCAGGGGCCACTGCGGGCGCCCCAGGAGCAGGCGGGGGAGGGTGACCAGCAGGGTTACTCGGGGCCACCCCGTTGAACTTGGTTTCTGTGTCCTGCTCCTCTTGCCAATTGGGAAAACAAAATGCACTGTTCACTTGGCAGCAAAAGTACTTATGGTGTGAATTGACTCATGCCATCAAGAGGCATAAATAGGTTAGGATGAATAATGACAGTCAATATCTGGACGCAAAGCTCAGAGCACATTGTCCAGCCAGAGTGACCTTGCAGTAAGGGTCTCCCTGCCTCTCTTCCCCAGTCCCCAAGGAGCTCTGCTCCCCAAGGCTTCAAGGGGATGGGATTTGTATCCATAGAGAAGGGTAGAACTGAGGGTCAAGCACAGGTCCTCACTGGGTTTGCTTGGCTCTGTGGCCTTGAACCAGTAACCGCACACTCCTGAGCCTCTCTGTGGCCCTCATTTAAACATTAGACCCATCCTCCCAGGATGGCGAGGAGAGGAGGTGATTCTCCCCATGGCTCATTTTTCTCCATGTGGAGGCACCCGATTAAAGTGTCCTCCCTGAATGCTCTTCACCTCCCACACATTCCCTCCTCTCAAGGCAAGGAGGAGGGACTTAGCTGATGGGGAGTGATTTAACTGATGAGGAGTGGCTTACCTGATGGGGAAATGACAGCTAGTGGGGGAGTCTTTGTTTTCTTATTGCTGCTGAAACAAATGACTACAAATAGTATGGCTTAAATAGCAAAGATTATTATCTTTCAACTCTGGAGTTTAGAAGTCAAAAAATGGATTTGATGGCTGCAGGCTCTAAGGAGAGAATTTCTCTGTTTTTTCTGGCTTCTGGAAGCTCCACACCTTCCTTGGCCCATGGCCTCATCACTCTCAGTTTCCACCATCACATCACCATCCCTAACTCTGACCCTCTCTCCTCTCTCTTTGGAGAAGGAAATGGCAACACACTCCAATACTCTTGCCTGGAGAATCTCATGGAGGAAGGACCCTGGTAGGCTACAGTCCAGGGGGTCGCAAAGAGTCAGACACCACTGAGCGACTTCACTTTCACTTTCACTTTTTTACTCCTCTCTCTTGTGAGGATGCTTGTGGTAACTGGGACCCACCTGTCGACTCTAGGATTATCTCCTGTCTCAAGATTTTTAATTTAATCCTATCTGCAAAATCTCTTTGCATACATGGACATCTAACAGGGCATTATTAGCTCAGCACAGAGCAAGAACGTGGACGCAGGAGCCCCAGCCCCGCCCCCTCCCGACAGGGTGGCACATCCGGCCCCTTGCCACACTGTGATAAACACTCAGGTGGCCAGACCTGGGTGTAGCCAGTGTCTGTAGATTCCAGCAAGCACCTTGACCTTCTTCCCCAACAGCCTTGCCAGAAATGAAGATGATTTCCCTTCACTCTGTATGTGCTTGATTCTTGGGTCCTTCTCCAGAGCTGGAAGAGGGAGATAAGGGAGGATGTGCCCTATGTCCACCCGCTCAGATTCTAAACCCTGTTACATTTCCAGGAATGGATGAAAAACCAAGAAAATCAAGGAGTACAGATAGAATGGAGATGGAGGTTTGAGAGCCATCTGAGCAGGTGGCCAGAGCCTCACTTCCATCACCCCCGGGGATCTTGACTTTGTGAAAACACCGAGGTTCCATGTAGCCAGAATTTAAGGTATGATTGGTGTTCCTAGTGCAGCCTGGGTGGGCCACACTGGGCCTTAGGCCTAAGGACATGAGTTTTGCAGGATCTTGACCTTGGTGGGTCAATGCAGCTTATGGAGGCTTTAACCACAGACCACAGCCTTTTTTTTTTTTTTTTTTTTAAAGCAGGTGTAGAGATTAGCTGCTGCAGGTTCATACATGCAAAGTTGCTTTAGTCCTGACTCTTTGCGACCCTATGACTGTAGCCTTCCAGGCTCCTCTATGGGATTCTCCAGGCAAGAATACTGGAGTGGGTTGCCTCCTGACCCAGGGATGGAACCCATGTCTCGTGCAGCTCCTGCACTGCAGGCAGATTCTTTACCACTGAGCCTCCTGGAAAGCCCCAGCTGCTGCAGGCAGGATGAGACATTTTTAGCAAGCCCAGTGCAGCCACAGCTTTGATGATAGAGAATCTTTGGGTATAAGGTCTTTAAGGCATCAGGTGATGAAACGACTTCTTTTTTGCTGCTTTTATAACCATGTCTCTCAGCCAGGCTGGCAGGCCAGAGAGCCAGGATCTGAAACTGCAGGAGAAGCTGTGTTCTGCCTGCAGAGTGTTAGCTGGCCAATGCCCCTGGAGGAGTGAACCAGGTCAGATCATCTGGCCAAGTCCCTTCCCCTTGATTTGTTATTTATTTTTCTAATTGATTCAAGGCTAAAAGAGAGATAAAGGGGAACTAACCTTGAGTCTCTGAGGCTCTTACAAGTCATCGCTTACAAACACTCTCAAGAGACCTGGATTTATTAGTCATATATGTTCCAGTCATGGCTTTAGATTTCTGAGTCCCTGGATGTCTCCACATCTGCAGATGTAGGAGAACTTTAAGTGGGAAGGTGAGCATCCTTCCTGTGAAGACTGGGATATAGGTTTGCCACAAACCAAGGCTGGGGAAGATAATTAGGCAGAGGCTCATGCCCGGCTGCTGCTTTCTGCCTCTGCACCCAGATTTGCTCCATTCAGGGCGCCAAGGAGGAAGTGGAGGATTGAGCATATGTCTCAGAATGACCCTCTCTCTCAAATCAGCAGCTAGGCCAGAAGGGATACGTAACAGGGGTAGACATACAAGTTCAGGTGCAGATGTGGCAAGGGATCCCTGGAAGGAAGACAGAGCTCTTAGGACACATGCCAAGCAGATGGGAAGAGGGAATGAGAGTTTTCAGATCTAACTGCTCTTAGCAGAGTGAGGAAAGTGAAGAAAGTTAGGCCAGGGTAGGTCAATATTAAAAGAAAAAGTTGTGTCCTGGAGGAGCAGCCCTTTAGCGGGTGGAAGGAGATGTTTGGATTCTTATCAGCTGGAAAAATCCAACCTCAGAGGTGAGAAGTGCAGATTCCCCCACAAAGAAACACCACACCCTGGACAGGAGTGAAACTGCGGGTGAACATTATGGCAAGTGACCAGGATCCTCCCCTTCTAAGGACAGTGGCAGCTACAGGAACAAAACCCTCAACAGCCTACAGGACAGAAAACAGGGAAAACTTCCAAGGAGAACCTCACTGTCAGGGCTGGTGCAGCCAGTGCCCTGATAGAGAAATTAAGCAATCAGAGCTCTAGAATGAAGCCCAACAAAGGCTGCACTGTGTCAGGGAGGCTTCCAGCACACCTCTGTCACAGCCTGCGTTCCAGTCCTAGCTCTGCCCCTGCTGCAGTGCACCCGCGATTAAGTCATTCAACCTCTCTGTACCTCAGCAGCTCCATCTGTAAAACGGGCTGGTGTGATCTCTGCATTGTACGACTGACTGAGGATTAAGCAGATTAGTGTTTGCACAGCATGCAGCAGTGCCCAGCATAGATGGGTACCATCCACTGATAGGTGAATGGATAGAGAAGTCGTGGTACATATATACAATGGAATATTACTCAGTCACAAAAAGAACACATTTGAGCCAGTCCTAATTAAGTGGATGAACCTAGAGCCTATTACACAGAATAAAGTAAGTCAGAAAATTAAAAATACATATATTAATTCATATATATGGAATCTGGAAAGATGGTGCTGATGAACCTACTTTCAGGGCATCAGTGGAGATGCAGACAGAGAACAGACTTGCGGATATAGTAGGCAAAGGAGAGAGTTTAAGACTTGAGAGAGTAGCCTGGAAACATATACATTACCATATGTAAAATAGAAAGCCAGTGGGAATTTGCTGTATGATGCAGGGATCTCAACCCAACGCTTGCTGACAACCTAGAAGGGACTTACATATACCTGTAGCTGATTCATGTTAATGTTTGGCAGAAACTAACACAAAATTGTAAAGCAATCATCCTCCAATTAAAAATAAATAAGCAGTCATGTATTGGGAGGAGGGGGCAGGGAGGGCGAGAGTCTATTCAAACCACACCTGACAGGATGCTGGCCCAGAGGGATTAGATACCGGAGTGCCACCTTCAGGAAGGTGATGAGGAAGAGATTTGTTTAAACCACGGTTCTGGCAGACATAGAACTTATTGATTTCATATTTCTTATAGCAGAAAAGAATCCAGAGAAAAATGTCAGAAAAAACAAGTGTCTGGCTCAGCAAACAGGGAAACTGGAAGGAGGGAGGCCCTGAGAGGGGGCAGACACAGCCAGCCAGCATGTGTCAGGGGGATACAGGCCACACTAAAGAGCAGGTGGCCTGGAGAAATGAACTCACTAGGTCTCTCCCAGAGTGAGGGGAGAGCCGCAGAGAGACACACATGTGGTGTGCTGTCCAGGACCCCTCACTACCTCCATTCCCATGTCCATTAATTGAAATGGGATAAAACATAGGCACCCTGGCTACATTTTAAGTCCTGGGACTTCCTGTGTTGGCCATGCAGAAGGAGGACATTTAGATCCTTCCAGTGGATTCTGTGGGAGAGCACTGTTTTCAGATATGCACTGCTCCACACCCCACCCTTGAAGAAAAGATGTCGTGGAGAGAAATGTGTTTGACCCTAAAACGCATGTCCACGAGGTCAGGGACTATGTCTTTTTTTTGTTTGCGGCTGCACACCCCATGCCCAGGAGCATACCTGGTGGACATAATAATGATTCCCAAAAATGACCACATCCTCATCACCAGAATGCCTGGATATATGACTTTAACTGGCTAAAAGGACAGGGCAGTTATGATGATGGACTTTGAGATGCAGTGATCACCTTAGAGTGTCGGGGTGGACACAAGGTCATTGCAAGGACCCTTATGGAAAGAGGGGGCAGTCAGAAATGTGAGGACAGGGTAATGCTAGTCCACAAGCCCAGAAATGCAAGCAACCTCTAGAAGCTGGAAAAGGCAAAGCTGGAAATGGAGACCGCTCTCTAGTCCCTAGTGCTTCCCTGGTGGCTCAGATGGTCAAGAACCTGCCTGCGATGCAGGAGACCCAGGTTCAATCCCTGGGTCAAGACAATCCCCTGGAGAAGGGAATGGCTACCACTCCAGTATTCTTGCCTGGAGAATTCCTTGGGACTGGTAGACTACAGGCCATGAGGATGCAAAGAGTTGTACACAACTGAGCAACTAACACTTTTATTTCACTTCAAGCCCTAGCTTCAGTCAATAACAAAGAGGTGTTTATTTCACCTTCCTCTCTCCTGCATCTCACTCTCTCTCTGTTGGTTCCAAGCTTGACTAGGGACAAGCAGGATGTTACATAATGAGTATCCAAAAACCATAGAGGACCTGGGTCACCTGGGCAACAGCAGGTCCTAGGAATCCCCAGGAAGAGAGGGGTGCTATTGACTGAAAGTCTGTATACCCCCAAATTTATATTGAAACTTTCCCCCCAGTGCATCGGTATTGGAAGGAGGAACCTTTGTGAGATAATTAGGTTTGAGGTCATGAGAATGGGGCCCTCATGGCAGGATTAGTGCCCTTATAAGAAGAGACACCAGAGAGTCCCCTCTCTCCCTCTCTCTCTCTCTCTCTCTCTCTGTCTCTGTCTCCCTCTCTCCATTTATCTCTCCACCATATGAAGACACAGCAAGTGGGCTGCAGTCTGCAAGCCCAGAAGCGGGTTTGCAAGCCAAGGAACCACATCTGTTGGCACCTTGATCTTGGACCTCCAGCCTACAGAACTGTGACAAATAAATGTCTGTGGTTTAAGCACCCCGCACCAGGCCCACCCCAGCCTGCAGTGTTTTTGTTACCACAGCTGGAGCAGACCAAGGCAAGAAGTCATCAGTGGAGAAGGCAGGAGGTCAAGTCCAACATGCATGCCAATTTAAACATGCTGTGAGGGAGCTACAGACCAGAGAGCTTACTCATAGTGCTGGGGGGATCACCTCATCTTCCCCAGCTCATACACAAAGATAAGGGGTGTATTGTTGCCCATCCACAATAATCAGCAGAACCCCATGGGTCAGTGACCACTGCCATTCTCCCCACCCCTGGTGCTCACAGCTGTGTCTCCAGAGGAGGTCACGGCTTACAAATACAGGGTATGACCCGGCCCCCAGGTGGCTCACTTCCCCCCATCCTCCAACACCTGGCTGGAGCTCTGGCCTCTCCCCTCGAATGAAGCTGTTCACTAGTCATGCAAGGACACCCTCAGTGGCTATTCCTGACATGCCTGCCTCATGAATTACTGAAACTCATCCATTTTTAGCAGCCACTGAGCTGAACCCAGAGACCTTTCATAATTTAACATTTGATTACATTATAGACCAGTAGAGTTCGGTGTTTAAATATTTCAGGCAGAAGCACAGGTACCCCACCCCATTCCTGTGCAGTAGAACCCCAACCTCATTCATCATAGCGAGGGGAGAAAGGGATGGGTGGGTAAGCCATGGGGTTTCAGCCTTCCTGGGGCAGGTCCCATCCCTTCCCATCAAACACGGTTGAATGGGGCTGCTAGCCCCCACCCAGGCCATTAGGATGACAGGGAACTAAATTCAAGGCCACCAGTGTCCACTTTGTAAGCAGTGAGCTCTCCAGACCAAGTGTCCATGCCTTTCCTGTGGAGATACACCTGCAGCTCTGTCAACTGAAAAAAACTACACAGCCTTAAGGTTGAGAATTGTATTTTATATGGTGGACAAAACTGAGGACTTAAGTCTGAGACAGCATCTCAGACAGCTCAGAGGGACTTCCCTGAAGAGGTAAGGGAGAAGCCAGGATATATAGGGATTTTTGCAACAAAGACCAGGTAATCAGAACACCAAAAAATTGTCGTTAATTAAAGAAAACCAGACATCTCAAGTCAAAGAATGTAGTGCTTTTCTATGTATTCAAAGATGCAAAATCAAGGCCTGTTGAAATCATTCTTTGATATGCACGTCAGATACATGGGGCCAGCATCCTGTGCTTTCTCATCTCCGGGGAAAGCTCTGGGCTAGGTAGGTTGGGATATTTCTATTCTCTATGAACACGGGAAGCGTGGTTGGACAAGGGGTCAGGGGTTCCTTCCAGAGCTGGGTCTGCTCCCCCTCCTCTGGCTCCATTTGCCTCCATCACCTGAGCTCCTCCATCACCCAGGATCAGGGTGATGAGACTGTACCAGTATCAACTACAAATTGTCACTTGCCATGGGCACTTGCCATCTACCTCTACAAGGAATAAATCAGGTGCTGCTGCAGCTGCTGATTTTCAACACCTCCTGAAAGGAGCTCAGGGTGGCGAGCAGGAATGAGGCCTTCTGTGCTGATGTTGGGGAGGAGGGGTAGAAACTGGCAGGACAGGTCTTAGTATTTTCAGAAGCTGATTTCATGAACCCAGTTCTTGTGTCTCCTTAGGTCTAGAAAAGCGCTAAAATCCTCCATACTGATGACTGCTTCTTGTGACTAGCAGAAACCTTCTTCAAAAAAATACGTGCTGAAGCATGCATTCCCCCTTCACCAAGATCACATATGTACTGACCTTCCCCTGCCTCTTTGGAGGCTTTTCTCAGAGCTATCTGAAATCATGTCTCCCAGGCTGCAGTCCTCATTTGCTCCAACTAAAATTTAACTCGGAACTCTCACATTGGCCATTTTTTAAATCAGCATGAGGCAGCACTGATTGTCACATCAGCCCCTGTGTTTAAACATTCCTGTGCTTATCCAGCAACCATTCACCACACGCCCGTTGTAAGGGGGCCTGGTGCTAGGGACGAAGACATGTGAGGCTACAAACAACATGTCTGTCATGGACCGCCTTGAGCACCCCCCGCCCAAAAATTCATGTTGACGTCCCAACCCCCAGATGCTTGAAATATTACTGTATTTGGAGATGAGGGCTTTGCAAGCATGCTAAGCCACTTCAGTCATGTTCAATTCTTTGTGACCCTATGGAAAATAGCCCACTAGGCTCCTCTGTCCATGGGATTCTCCAGGCAAAAGTACTGGAGTAGGTTGCCATGCCTTCCTCCAAGGGAACTTCCCCACCCAGGGGTCAAATCTGTGTCTGTTATGTACTGGCAGGTGGATTCTTGCCACTAGTACCACTGGGAAGCTGGAGGGCTTTACAGGGGTGTAAAGGTTAAAAAGAGATCAGTGAGGGTGAATCCTACCCTCTCTCATGTCCCTACACAAAGAGGGACGTCAGGACCCGGAGACAGACAGACAGAGGAAATGACACAGAAGCAGGCTGGGGAGAGCACCTTACTGCTATCCCAGTTTCAAAGCTCAAACCATGAACACTTCTTTTCTATAAGACCCTCTTTCTCAGAAGGCCCTGGGTAACCCTGATAAGCCAGAGGAAAAGGATGCACTGTCTTAAATTGTTAGTGTCTGTTGTTGAGTCACTGAGTTGTGTCTGACTCTTTGTGCAAAATGACGTCATCCTTTGAACCAAGCCTCCAGAATCGGTCTTTCTTTGCATCCTGGGGGAGGGGTTTATGTTTGACTGTGAGCCTGTCCTAGAACTGGCTCAATTCAGAAAAAGAGACACAACTTTCTCCCTAAATTGCCAGTGCATATTTCTTTATTTTTAAAATAGAGGTAAAATTCACATAACATAAAATTAACAGTGAATTACTTTGAAAGGTCCAATTCAGTGGCTTTTGGTACATTCCCAGTATAGTGTAGCCATCACCTTTATCTCATGCCAAGATCTTGCACTGTCCCAAAAGAAAACACTCATTAAGTGATCACTTCCTATCCCTTCTTTCCCCAGCCCCTGGTCACCACCAATCCACTCTCTGTCTCTACAACTTACCTATTCTGGATGATTGATTGTTGTCAGTCACTAAGTTGTGTCTGATTCTTTTGCAAGTCCATGGACTGTAGCCCAGCAGGTTCCACTGTCCAAGGGGTTCTCTAGGCAAGAATGCTGGAGTGGGTTACTAATTCTTTCTCCAGGGGATCTTCCTGACCCAGGAATGGAACCCACACCTCCTGATTGGCAGGTAGAATCTTTACCACTGTGTCATGAGGGCAGTCCCACTGTCTTAAATAATGGCCCCCAAATTCAGGTCCACCTGGTACCTCTGGATGACCTTCTTTAGAAAAAGGGTCTCCGCAGATGTGATCAAGTTAAGATGAGGTCATCCTCAGTTAGGGTGGCCCTAAATCCACCGTGATTGGTGTCCTATATGAGGAAGATAATTTAGACCCCGAGACACACAGGGAAGAACAGATTGGGGTAGAGACTGAACTGATGCTGTCACAAGCCGAGGACTGTGGAGGACAGTGAGGACCTTGAGAGGCTGGGATGAAGGAGAAGCAGATCTGCCCTTGAGCCTTCGGGAGGGAACACCATCAGCTCAACCATGGTTGTCAGGGAACCAAAGCAGGGACCTGGCTTGTCTAAGATCTGGAGACTTGGGGAGATGGCTGCCTTCACATGGTGTGGGGAAGCTGGAAGCAATTTGGTTTTGAAGGGACGTTATTGCTAAAAACATGCTCCAAGCTGGGCCTACAGAAGCCTGTGTTGGGGCTTCAGGCTTTCAAATCTGGAGAAGCAGCATGCAAAACTGTGCATTACCCACTCAGGAAACCACCACCCCACATATCACAGGACCTTGAAGGATACTGGACAAGGAGGACCTCCCAGGGACAGTCTGGACCAGGAGGTAGTAAACAGGGGGATGCTCCTGAGTGTGGTAACCAGGGAGCTCACCCTGCTGCCAGGGTGGGGAAACTTCGCAGTGATTACTGCTGTGAGAGGTTTCAGAGCGAACCACTGGACACCTCTGTCTGCTGTGATATCATCTACCCCTTTCTGAATGGCAACTGTTCTTGAAGATTTCCTCTGCTGCTTCTCAAGGGGTACATGTCCCCCCCTTGAGGGGGGCATAAGATACTGGTCTTTGAGTTAACAGACCACCAGGTCCCAAGCTGAACCTGAGAGGGGGCAGAGAGCAAAACACAAGGTCATGGACAAGAGCTGGAAGCACGAAGGACCATGGGTATCCCCTGTGGAGAAGCGATGGTGCAGAGACTGCCAGAGTGGGGAGACTGTCCCCGTGTTAACACAAGTTCACGCACCTGACACGCAGGAGAGGCCAAACAAACTGAAATGTCCAAGTATGGAGCAGAGGAAGGCTTATTGCAGGGCCCTGCAAGGAGACAGGTGGCTCCTGCCCTGAAAAGCCCGCAGCTCTCCGAAGGGTTTCAGCAAAGCACATTTAAAGGCCGGGTGAGGGAGGAGGTCCTCGGGTGTGTGATCAGCTCATGTACAATTCTCTGATCGGCTGATGCTGAGGTAACAGGGTGGCATCACAAGGGTTAACTTTATCAATCCTTAGGCTCCGGAGGCCTGAGCTGAGTATTCAGGGTCATTAAGTAGTTAACATCTTCCATTTGTTGGAGAAGGGGAGGTTTTTTATATCTGCAAAACAACTCAGGAAATATGCATCAAATACTGTTATCTAGGTCTTTCAGAGAGGAACTAAATCAAAGGATTTGGGGGAAAAGTCCTCCCCCTACACCCCCTACCCACCCACCAAGGTCCCAGGGGGCCCTGCTCAGTTACACCCACAGAAACCAGAAACAAGAAGGGACTGACAGCAGGCACTGCCAATAACCAGGGCTCATTCTCCCTTTGAACAACCCCCCCGCCCCGCAAATGATTTTCTGCATACAGATCAACTCCCCAGACCACATGTGTTATTTATAGAATGTCTGTGTCCCCCCACCGTTTCATATGTCAGTGTTATAACCCCCAAAGTGATGATGTGAGGACATGGGCCCTTTGGGAGCTGATTGGGTTTAGACGACTCTGTCGGGAATGGGGTCCTGTGACGGGATTAGCACCTTTATAACAGGAAGAGCCCAGACCTTGCTCTCTCTCCGCCATGCGAGAATGCAGGGAGAAGCCATCCAGGAAGCAGGGTCTCAGGCTTCTCTAGTAGCTCTATAAAAAAGAATCCACCTGCCAGGCAGAAGACATGGATTCAATCCCTGGGTCAGGAAGATCCTTTGGAGAAGGAAATGGCAACCCACTCCAGTATTCTTGCCTCAGAGAATCCCGTGGACAGAGGAGACTGGTGGGCTATGGCCCATGGGGTCGCAGAGAGTCAGACGCGACTTAGTGACTGAACAATAACAAGGCAGGCTCTCACCAGACAGCAAGTCTCCAGGCACCCTCATCTGGGACTTGAAGCCTCCAGAACCATGGAAATAAATGTGGCCAGTGGGCTGTGAGCAGACCTGGTACCTGCAGCACTGGGGCCATCTGCCCCAGACCCCCTTCTTGCTCTCCCCCTGTCTGGGGGCTCGGGAGTGACAACCGTGAAATCAAAGGTTTGGGGGAAGTACAGGCTGGCTCATTTCCAGGCAGTGTGTGGAAAAGAAAGGAAAGGAAGTTCTGTTGTCTAGAAGCCACTTGATCAGAGTCCCCTTCCTTCAGCAGCTCAGCCGGAACCCCAAGAATGTGGTGACTCCAGGCTGTTAATGCTGAGTTTCCCGGCTGTAACACAGAGATAATACTTCACACCTGAGGGATGGAGTAAGGATTAAACTGCATTCTCCACAGAACGCCAAGCACCTTGTGTACACCCAATAAAAGTGTAGCATAGCTCCTCTCCGGCTCCCCACACTCAGACACAAAGAAAACCGTGCTTCTTTATTTTCTGGAACTAATCTTGTCTTCCTAATAGACCTCCACCTGCTGGGTAGTGGGGTTGAAGGATGGGGTGAGGCTTAATGGAATTAAGCTTACCTGTCCGCGGGGTCTCTAGGAACACTGCCCTCACAGCTTCTTCTCTAAGATGCTCTTTACAGATGCGCACAAAGACTTTCAAGCTTAGCGCCTCCCCTGGCTTCCCCCTGAGGTGGCATCTGAGGCCGCAGGCAGCTGGCCATGACATTGGTATGGCAGAGAGAGGAGGGGACTTACCTGTGTCCTGGTCCCTGGGGCCCCCTGGCCTCTTTGTCAATCGCACTCCTGGTCAGACTGACTGATGCCCCTCTTCCCCACTCACAGTCTCAGAATTCAGCCAGATGAGGGATCTAAAAACTGGAGGAATGTTTGCAGGTTATTCTGGAACCAGTGACCCTTAAGAAAGACTACGCCAGCTGGCCCTCCCTAGAGAGGATCCCCTTAGGTCCAGCTGCTAGGGGACCACTGGGAAGCCTTCTTTGCAGGTATATCATGTGCCCTCCTTGGGTCTGTCTACTACAAATTGGCACTTGCGTTTGGCACTTGCCAGGCTTCCCTGGTGGCTCAGACAGTAAAGAATCTGCTTGCAATGCAGGAGACCTGAGTTCGATCCCGGGGTCAGGAAGATCTCCTGGAGAAGGGAATGGCTACCTATTCCAGCATACTTGCCTTGAGAATCCCATGGACAGAGGAGCCTGATGCACTGTAGTCCATGGGGTTGCAAAGAATCGGATACTACTGAGTGACCAACACTGTCACTTTTTCATTGGCACTTGCCACCTACCTCTCCAAGGATTAAATCAGGTGCTGCTGTACCTGCTGACCTTCAACACTCCTTGAAAGGAGCTCAGAGTGGAGAAAAGAAATGAGACACTCTGTGCTCTGGGAAAAACTGGAAGAACAGGTCTTCAGATAGATATTTTCAGAAGCCAATTTTATGAACCCAATTCTTATATCTCCTCATATCTAGAAAATCCCTAAAATCTTTCATGGTGATGACTGCTCCTCCTGAGTAGCAGAAACCTGCAAAAAAAAAAAAAAAATCTCTCCTTGACTGTCTGAACTTCCCTTTCATTAAAATCACACGCATACTGACCTTCCTGCCTGCCTCTTTGGAGTTTTCATGGCTCTCTGAACTCCTGTCTCCCAGACTATAGTCCTCATTTAGGCCCAAATAAAACTTGACTCACATTGTGCATTTTTTTAAGTTGACAGACTCTAACCAGCAGGTGAGATTCAACATCACCTTCCTCGCCTTGTGGACTTTTGGGGAGACTGAGGAAGGCCCCTCCCCCTTATCAGGCTTCACTGGGCCTACTTAGACACAGCCATTGTGTCCTGTGCTGGCCCAGCTTTGTCTGTGTGTTGGGGGGCTGGGGACATGCAAGATTGTCTCATCCAGGACCCCAGTGGGAAACATGACACCTGCTTCTCTGCCCTCCACCTTTCTCCGACCTGTCTTCCATCTCCCTCTGTGTTTCTCCCTCATCCCCACCCCAGCCCCCAGGACTTGGAAGAGGCAGACGGTCCACTCTGTTTTTGTTCTACAGCCCTGACCTTTCTCTTCACTTGACAACACTTCACACAGACTTCTTCTGGACTCTAGACCCCTGACCTCTCTCTCCTTGGAGCTTTTCCTTTAGAAGAACTTGCAGTTGTAAATCCTTTCTTGAGTCCCTTTGAGATGTAAATCTTCAGCTATCCAAAAAAGTCTTTTTCAAGGACTTGGGAGTCATTCCTTTGAGATGTAATCAGATCTCCCTATCCCCAGGAGGGATGGTGGGAGCCTAACTTCCCTAAGAGAAGCCAGGACTGAAGCCAAAATTATTAATAGCAAACCCATGGGGGGATAAACCACCTTGATCAGCAGCTCCCTCTTTGTGGCTCAGACGGTAAAGTGTCTGCCTGCAATGCAGGAGACCTGGGTTCAATCCCTGGGTCAGGAAGCTCCCTGGAGAAGGAAATGGCAACCCACTCCAGTATTCTTGCCTGGAAAATCCCATAGACCGAGGAGCCTGGTTGGCTACAGTCCATGGGGTCGCAAAGAGTTGGACACGACTGAGCAACTTCACTTCACTTCAGCAGCTCCCTCTAGTGACCAGCGCTCTTCCCCCTCATCACCCAGGTTTAAAAATCCTGCAGACTCAAGTCCACTCTCTCCCCTATTGCAATAGCCTTGAATAAAAATTTTGCTGCCATTTTTAGCAAGTGTTCTGTGCCATTTCCCACTGAGAATTCTTCCTCTTTGTCACAATACCCCCAGCATCATTCTCTCCTGTTTCATAAGGTAGCACTTTCCTGGAGTCATCATGGAAACAGGGGAGAGGCCAGGGACCCAGCTCGTTCAGGAAGGTGGTAGTGATGGGAGATTAAACACTTAGGGTCCTTTTTTCAAAATGTCCATTCTTTTCTTGGCTCCATTATGAACACCCAGCTTCCTGGACTGGATCCTGAGGCTGTCCATTCTGGAATCAACAGTGTTAGACATGTAACTTCTAGTACAAGGAACAATGACTGCTCAGTGGAGGAGCAGTTCTAGGAGCATCACACACTCCACCCAGTTTCCATGGCCTTTTAATACCCCTGGCTTCACCTCCACCAGTCTCTTCCTGACCTTGCCAGATTCTTCCACTTCAAGTCCAAGCTGCTCAAACTCAAGGGTCCTCCTGGGATCATGGCATCTCCAGACCTCAGCACAGGGCTGGTTACACTTAGTACTTGATCCCTGGACTGTTCCGCTTTACCCAGTTTGCTGGACTTTCTTTCCTTTCAGAACCAAGCCTCACTCTTTCCTCCTACCATCCTAATTGATGACCAGCGCCCACCACTGCCATGCTGTCCTCATGCACACCCTCAGAGTTTATATATATCCAAAGAGAAGTGCCCTGCACTCCTCTGAAATCCCGAAATCTGATTAAATGTGGAGAACCACCAGAAAAAGGAAATATTCAATGAGAAGGTGTCAGTTTCAAGTTTCAAGCACAGTTCACCTGTTCTCCAAAATTATCTGAGCACCTACTATGTGCCAGGAACTGGAGGCCAGGAAAATGATCCTGTAACAGATTTTCCCAATGTAAGGATTACAGATTCTTTCTTCTTTTCTCTCTAGATTCCAGCCCTAGGACAGACTCTGCTGGTTGCCAATTCCAAATCCATTAAGCCCTGCTCTCTTATTAACAGAACCCACTGATGCCCTGAAGAACCTAACCTACTCCAGTATCTTTGCCTGGAGAATTCCATGGACAGAGGAATCTGCAGCCTATAGTTCATGGGGTCACAAAGAGCTGGACACAATTGAACGAACAACACTTTCGCTTTTCACACTTTTCACTTCTCATTAAAAAAAGACAGTGGGTCAGCCAAAGGAATCAGCATTTCATAGCCTCCTTCATACCTTTTGCTCCTTGTCCTTCTTCTCTCTTCTGCCTAAACAACAGACAGTGTACCTCAGCACCAGCCCTGCCTGACTGGGAAGGATGTAGATCACTTGATACAGGTGCTGGGGGGACTCACACCTGCGTGCTCAGTGGCATCTTTGAGTGGCAGCACCCCTAAATCACCTGTATCTGGGTTTCTTGTTATAGATGTTTATTATAGTTAATGCAGGCAACACCTCTATGGAAAATGCAAACACACAGAATGAAATCACAGTATGTTCTCTATGCAGAGATAATTACTGTAATGTTGGTCAAATCCTTCTAATTACATGCACACATACATGGACACACCTGGACTCATGCAGAGTGGAAGGAAGCACATGCTAACATAAGTTTTTCATCTGCTTTTTCCCTAATATTAATTATTATTAATTATTCAATAATTAATTAATTATGCTCTTCATTCCACATCATTACATACTCTTTTCAGCACAATTTTTAATGGCTGGGTCACATTCAAGTTTACAGTTAGTAGAAGGCTGGGTGCCAAAGAACTGAGGCTTTTAAATTGTGGTGCTGGAGAAGACTCTTGAGAATACTCAGTGGACATGAATTTGAGAAAACTCTAAGAGATAGCGAAGGACAGGGAAACCTGGCATGCTGTAATCTATGGGGTCCCAAAGCGTCAGGCATGACTTAGCTACTGACCAACAACAACCACCATACTTTATATGTTTATTTGTTTAGAAACCATTTAGATCCACCCACCCACCCCTCTTTATTTTTGGCCAAAGTAAACATTGCTGCATTCAAATCTTTTATACATTAATCTCTCTTTTCTGAGAAGAAATTTCTAGAAGCAAAAATGACAAGTGAATGGGTTTGTGAATGTTTTAAGAATTTGTACCTCTTATTACCTCCCAGAAAAGGATTTCTCAATCCACATCTACAAGCACTATCGGGAAAGGCTCGTTTTTCTCTCTGATGGCAGCTAAGGTTTTTCTCTTTGAATCACAGTCACCTCACAGGAAGAGAAATGTGTCTATGCAGGGATTCGATTTCACTTATCCTGCCCAGAGACTTGCTTTTTCCATCTGTCTCATACCTCTCATCAAAGAATTTCTGTACAATTCTCAGCCTTTTCCTGCCCCTGCACAGATACCTGATCTGCTCCTCTTGCTGGGTCTTGAGACCTCTCTGCTCTGGAAGGTTCCCTTAAGTCTCTAACTCTGGTGGGCTATCAACATGTTCATTTTTTCTTGTTTAGTTTTCTCGGGTTGAATTTCTGAGGGTCTGCTTCTTCCTTTTCCAGACACACCTGCTATAATTTTTTTTTTCCCTAATGTCATGTTCTTGCTTTTGAGTGGCTTTTCTTCCCTTCATCTCTTAAAATACTTGAAACACACTTATTTTTACGTTCCTTTGAAGTTGTCCCATTTTCTGTACTTCCCAGCATGTAATGCATCCCTTTCATTACTTCTGCTGTTTCTCACCCAGGGTCTAAGTCCCAGCTGTCCCCACAGCAAGGGCACTAAGCCCAGCCAGACCCTTTCAGCCCAGAGATCCCAGGGCCACTGGGTCCTCACCCCCTCACCCGCTCCAGTCTCCTCTTGGCTTCTGGAACCGTGGGTTCTACTGTCCTGCTTTTAGTCTTAGACATCAATGCACATCCTTGCATGCGTGCACGTGTGTGTCCACGCTCTTCCTGTTCTGCACTGGGTGAGGGGACTGCCCTGGGCCAGCTCAGTCTCCTCTCTTAAATGGAACTCTTTTTACTGTGGATGCTCATCTAATAATTACCTATTGGTCAACAAATAATAATGGTAGTGATACAAATGATTTAATGTGTGTCTCTGAGCTTCCAGGATCCTTTAAGGCCGTTTTAACAATTATTGCTAATTTAGATTTTTTTTTTTAAGATTTTTTTCTTTATTTTTGACTCTGCTGGGTCTTTGTTGCTGCACAAGTTTTTTTTTACTAGTTGTGGCAAGTGGAGGCTACTTTGTAGTTCTGGTGTGTGGGCTTCTCCTTTGAGTAACTTCTCTCATTTTGGAGCATGGGCTCTGGAGCATGAGGGCTTCAGAGCTGTGGCTCGCAAGCTCTAGAGCACAGACTCCAGCAGCTGTAGTGTACGGGCTTGATTGCTCTGTGGCATGTGGAACCTTCCCGGACCAGGGATTGAACTCATGTCCCCTGTACGGCAGGCAGATTCTTAACCACTAGACCACCAGGGAAGGTCCTATTCTATTTACTTTTATTGAAGTATAGTTGATTAACAATGTGTTAATTTCTGCTGTGCAACAAAGTGACTCAATTACACATCTGTACATTCTTTTTTGCATTCTTTTCCATGTTGGTTTATCACAAAGTACTGAATATAGTTCCCTGTACCATATAATAGGATCTTGCTGTCCGTCCGTTCTATGTGTATTATTAATTAGCCTACATCATCTGATTTGATCTTCTGAAAAAACCTTCTCATTATCCTTGTCTTAAAAGACAAGAAAATTGAGGAAGAGATGGGTTCAGTAAATTGATGGTAAGGATTGTGCAGCCAGCAGGTGTCAGGGCAGGTTTTAAACCGAGACCTCCTCTTTGTCTCAAGTGGACAGGCGCTGTGGAGACCTGCTCTCCAGCTTTTGCAACCCTGCAGGGCAGATAGCCCAGAGGCTAGGACAGCTGTGCCTTGAACAAACGAGCTCACATTAGTGAAGGGCAGAGGAAGGTGTGGACCCAGGGGTGCCTGGTTCCACCACCCCACACTGCCCAGTGCACAGAGGCCAAATGCACGGGCATGCCCAATGCCTCTGCACGAACCACACTCACATGTGACTGTGTGCACACACACACACAGACATGCTGGGGAAGCCAAAGAGACCTCTAGCCTCACGAGACTGCTGCCCGTGGGCCTTCCTCAGCCGGGACTGCCCAGTTACGGAACATGGATCACCCTCCACCCACTAAAGACTCGCAGGAAGGGGTCATTTGGCAGTATTCTGTGCCTTTCTGCTTGCCTCCCCCCACCCAGGAGCTATACTTTACTGTTATAGGTTAAACTGGGTCCCCTTCAAAGATGTGGTGATGTCCTAACCCTTGGAATCTGTGAAGGTGACTTTTGGAAATACATAGGGTTCTTACAGACATCCTCAAACTGTTATAAGGCAGATGCAGTGGACCCCAAATCCAGTATGAATGGTGTCCTTGTAAGAGGAAAGACACAGGCACACACCTCCACAGAGAAGCCCCTATTGCCATGGAGACCGAGTCTAGGACTCTGCACCTGTGAGTCTAGGACACCAAGCATCACCAGCAGAGCCCCAGCAGTTGGGGGGAGGCCTGGACCAGATCCTCTCTCAGAAGCTCTGGAAGGAACCATCCTTGCCCACACCCTGATCTCAGATCTCTGGCCTCTGGGGATGGGACTGAAAATAAGTAAATATAAGTTGCTCAATTGTGTCCAATTCTTTGCAACCCATGGACTGTAGCCCTCCAGGCTCTTCTGTCTATGGGATTTCCCAGGCAGGAATACTGGAGTGGGTTGCCATTCCCTTCTCTAGGAGATCTTCCCAACCCAGGAGAACCCAAGTCTCTCGCATTGCAGGTAGATATTTTACCATCTGAGCCACCAGGGAAGCCCATAAAGATAAAACAGTAACTCATTTAAAGCCACCCAGTGTATATCATTTTGTTTCAGCAGCAGATAGAAACTGATACCATTATCTGAGACCACAGCATTGTCCCCAGGCCTGCTGACACTCAGTTCAGTTCAGTTCATTTCAGTCGCTCAGTCGTGTCTGACTCTTTGTGACCCCATGAATCGTAGCACGCCAGGCCTCCCTGTCCATCACCAACTCCCGGAGTTCACTCAGACTCATGTCCATCGAGTCAGTGATGCCATCCAGCCATCTCATCCTTTGTCATCCCCTTCTCCTCCTGCCCCCAATCCCTCCCAGCATGAGTCTTTTCCAATGAGTCAGTTCTTCACATGAGGTGGCCAAAGTACTGGAGCTTCAGCTTTAGCATCATTCCTTCCAAAGAAATCCCAGGGCTGATCTCCTTTAGAATGGACTGGTTGGATCTCCTTGCAGTCCAAGGGACTCTCAAGAGTCTTCTCCAACACCACAGTTCAAAAGCATCAATTCTTTGGCACTCAGCCTTCTTCACAGTCCAACTCTCACATTTGTTATCCTTATAATCAGGTAGTTCAGTTAAATATTATATAAGCCAATCTATGAGTGTGAAAGGAGAGCTTCTGCTCTGAAAATTAGCCTTCCCTGGAAAGAATAGATAAAAGTGAGTTCTTCAATATATTGCTGTTGATTTAGGCTGGGCAAGCCAACCATAAGAGATTGGAAAATAAGTCATATGAATCTAGAAGCATTCTAACTTCAGGTTGCTTTATATACGACTTCAACTTCTCCATCCTACAGCAGAAATTAAAGACAGAATGTGTAAGTGTGGTTTATGAGAGAAAGCAGAGGGACTGGAATTTCCACTGGGGAGCTGAGCTCAAAGAAACAGGCTTTGTCTTACACAAAATGATCAACAAAACGATATACATGTTAGATATTTTATGCAAAAATGAAAACGTTTATGGCACACACGTGGCATTTTCATGCTTTTCCGCTTTATCCAAATTTCACTTCACTGGATAACCCAATTGTGTCTGTTATTTTTGCTCTACATCCAAGCTCTTTCCCAAAAGATTAGTTGAGAAAAATCAAGCCAGTGGAACGGCAAGAAAACAAAGAATGTAGGTTCTCGGTGTCTAAGTACTTGGCCGGGCTTATGATCTCCCTGTGAGCAGCCTTCAGATTCTATCCTGAGCTGTGTTTGTATGATTTACTCCTTGATCACCTCGCATTTTGCCAGGCAAGGACATTTTCACCATGGCTGTGGGTCCATGAAACACCCATCATAGGTCTTTTTCACAAAAAAGACTGCTCATGTACAGTGTTTGTGAGCGTTAGCTTAGGGGCACCTCCTCCAATTCCTTCTCTCTCTTGGCCAGCACCCCACAGCACACAGAGGTGCCACTCTGTTACCAAGCTGGATGAGATGCCATAGTGTGGGGAAGAGGGTGGGGTCTGACATCACCAATAACCTCTGGGAGGCCGATAACGCAACCCAAACACAGGGAAACTAGCCTTGCAATGAGACTTGGGACCAAGGAGGGACAGACAAATCCCCATCCTTTCTCCCCTTCATAGACAGCACCCAGGTACCGTTTCTCTGCAAGTCTTCCACAGACGCCCCCTCACTACGTGAGCATGACTGCCACCTGCTGTGTCTCTTCACCGCTCTTCACAGAGCAGCAAAGAGAAGGGTAACGGGTCCCACCACATTGCTTGCATTTTCTTCTTGCCTTACCTCACTTTCCTTCTCACTCTTGCCACACTGAATGTGTACCTTCCAAACACAGCATCAGCACTTAACCCTTGCTCCAGGCTCTGCTTTCTAAATGACGCAGACTTTGATGAAGGAGTCTATAGATATTTTAGAAATAACCCCAGTGCTCACTGGACCCTCGATCCTGCCTTGCATGGGGAGCATTCATCATTTCAGGACACTGCCAATCAAGAGCATCATTAGAGCAAATCCAGGTGTCTGTCACTAGATGTGAGATGCTGTCTGGCCTGATGGAGCTACATTTCTGATCACTCGTTAAAAGGCCCCAGAACCCACTGAGTCCCAGAATCTTTATGAAACGTAGGACCTCATAAGGTCATGTTCTCCAGGTCTCATTTCACAGCAAGATTCCATTCAAGCCATCCCAGGAAGTCCAGTGTTTGTCCTGATCAAAATCACTCCTGGAAACTCAGGCTTCTCTGCTGTAGAGCATCTTTCTTCCTGTTGTAATTCAAGTTCCTTCTGCCTTTTAAGCTCAGTTCAGCCTCTCCTTATGTTTAAAAACTATGATTGGCTCCCCTGACCTCAGACGTTCTTCATGACCCATGTGTCTTGGTCGGCTCGGCTGCTGCAACACACCAGGGACTGGCAGCTCAAACAGCAGACATTGGCCTCTCTCCTTCCTGGAGGCTGGAGCTTCTAAGATCAAGGTCAGCAGATTCAGCACCTGGTGCGAGCCCACCTCCTGGCTGACAGACAGCCTTCTTCTTGCTGTGCCCTCACACAGCAGGGGTGAGGGGCAGCTCTGGGCCACTAATCCCATCAATTAGGACCACTGTCAGAACTCATCTAAAGCCAGTCACCGCCCAGAGCCCTCCCCCCATCCAAATACAGTCACACTGAGAATTGGGGCTTCAACCTATAAATTTAGGGAGACATAAACATCCAGTCCACAGCACAGGACTTCACCTGGCAGAGCTATTTAGTGAGGCCTCAGGATGGGACAGTGAAGGCTCCTGGGACAATACAGTTCCTCGCCCTGCACAGGGGCCTGGCACGCCTCTTCCTCACTTTGCTGTACCTACAGCTTTGACCTTTACTGGCCTCACTAACCAGAGCCCTTAGCCTGGCAAGTAAGGACCCAGCAAGAAGCAGCCAGCACTCCCTGGCCATGTCCAAGTTGCAAGTAAATAAGCCATTTGTTCCTGGCCGATTTTGATCAAAGCTTCTCTGTCTTCCATATTAGGCCTGAGTCATTTATAAAGTGTGCAAGTGTTTGGATTTTAACAGCAAGCATCCATCCATTTTAGGACAGATGATTAAAAGGCACTAATTAAAGTCCTTTCATGACTGATGCCCAGGCCCCAAGAATGATTGGCCTGCCCACTCCTGGCAGCCCCCAGTGTTGCCAAAACCCAACCTCTGTTAACTGGTACCGAATAGAAACATGGAGACAGAGTTTGGGGCGGAGTAAAAAAGGATACCTTTATTGCTTTGCCAGGCAAAGGGTGCCACAGAGGGCTAATGCTCTCAAGACTGTGTGTCCTGCCCTGGAGGAGGATAGTGAGAAGTCTTATAGTATTCAAGGAGCAGGGCGGGTCAGCTCATGAATATTTTTCTGATTGGCGGGTGGTGGGGTAATGGGGAGTCAGCATCATCAACCTACTGGTTCCAACACTTCTGAAGTCTGCATGCTTGCAAGCAGCATAGAGTTAACTTCTCCCACCTGATGGGGGATTCAGTGTCTGCAAAACAGTTCCAAGGACATGTCTCAGAATATTACCTATAGTCCTTGGGGAGGAACTGAAGGTCCTTGACTTTGTTTAACTGCTAAAGTATTATTATTTTGTCTTGCTTGACTGTTCTCTTTTCCTTTCTGCATTTTCTCACTACTCTGATTAAATTTATTCTTTGACTAAAGTTTTTTCTACAGACAAAAGGCAGGTGGAGGACATGGGAGGGGTCTGTTCTGGGAAGGCCTTATAGGGTCCTGCTCAGTTACATCAGTGCATGGACTAAGGGGACAGACTCTGGAGGACAGCCATTCATAGAGACAGGGGGTGGGCGGTAACAAGAAGGGTGGTGCTCATGTTCATCCCCAATTCCCAACTCAGAAGCATTTTACCTTCAAGGTCATCTCACTTGGTAAGAGGTAGGCACCTGCTCCTCCCCCTGCATCTCAGGACCATGGACAGCATTCCATTAAATTGACATGGGATGTGTTTAAATCAAAAGTCAAGGGAATAACTCGATCATTGATGCACAACAGTGTGCTGTAGCCCTAAAATGTGCCCAACCTCAGAGCAAGAGCTAGCCAGACTCTCATGGTCTGGGGGTGAGAGAGGACCAGTAGTAAGGTGATGAGTATAGAGCCGTGGGCCTCAGCCACAGCCTCTGCCCTTTCCCTGACCAGCAGGTACAAACTCAGGACTTTCCTTCTCCCCCGCCCCCCACCCTTTCCCCCCCCACCCCACCCCACCCAGCAAACATCCCCCCAGGGAACTGAACCTCTCCCAATGTCAACTCTGAATCATTGATGCCCCTGGCCCTTGAGCATGTTCCCTCCAGGATCCCAATCCCTCAGCCCCTTGGCTGCCTCCAACGGCCTTTCCTAAGTTCCAGGCTGGATTGTCCCACTTTTGTCTGTGGTCTCTGAATCTCCCTATGGCCTAAGGAAAAGCAAGACCACACTGCACCATTCGCGGGTCACTCCATCCATAAAAAACACCAAAAATAGCATTACAATGACACTGGCATACAGGTTAATATCTTGATTTATGTATTGAAATGTTTTTCTTCAACCTAAAAACTGCTTTTTTCCCCTCTGATTTTAAAAGCTGTTAAAACATTGCATGGCCTCTGAAAGTTCTGTGGGCCGGGAGCACTGAGCCCAGTGTGCCCCATGGAGACATGGCTTGACTTTCCCATCTTCTTTGGCCCGGCTCCCGCCAGTCGGGGGCCTCAGCCCCTGCTCTGCCCTCTTGGCATCTGGGTCTCCACTGGCGCTGTTCCTTTTACTCTCAGTGCCTCCCAGCCCTTCCCTGCTCCCTAAGTCCTCCACATGTGTCTCCACCCTGGCACAAGGGTGATGTTCTGGGACCTGTGGACAGAATCTGTGCATCTTCACTGCTCTCTGATGGTGACCACATTGCAAGCCAGTCTTCCTGGCCAGAGGATGGGTCCCTTCCTTCATCCCACAAACACCCTCTGTGTGCCTGACTCCGGGAGACGCAGGATGTATGTGTTGCATGTTAAATCGCTAAGCTGTGTTCAATTCTTTTGCGACCCCCATGGTCTATAGCCCACCAGGCTCATCTGTCCATGAGAGGAAGCAGCTGATCAATGGATGACCTGCTCAAGACAATTGGTCAGCACCAGCTGCTCTGACGCAGGCAGGGTCGGGGAGGGGAGAGTGAAAGCAGAGAGGGAGGCTGAGGATGGAGGGGACCCTCGAAAGTTTCCAAAACAGGCGACTCCGGGTGGACACTGAGACCCCCCCTCCCCCCGTCAGTGTGAATAAACGTTAGAGCAAATCTGAGCATGAGTGGGTGGCAGTCAGCTCAAAATGGTTGGCAAAGTCAAAAGTCATAATCAGAACCTGGGCCTTTCCTTGTGTTTCTTAGGCCTCTCCAACTCATTGAGAACCCCACTTAGGTGAAACCTACTGCATTTCCCCAATATTTGGACATAAAGACATTCTTGCAGTAACAACCATGCAGAATATACTGTGTTTACGACACAAATTCCATAAATAACACTACTACTAAAAAATAAGTTTATCGAGTACTTACTATGTCCCAGGACCATCTGAAGCCCTTTCCCCGTGTTACCTCAGCCCAGCCCCACAGCCCACAACACACACTAAAGTCTAGAGAGCATCCAAGGATGGAAGCTTGGCCATTTAGGTGATGAGCCAGGGAGCCTCTGTGGGTGGTCTGGAGCCAGAGACGGTCCTCCGCCCTCCACTCTGTCCCAGATGTCCTCAAAGACAGGAATTATTGTTTCTATTTTAGACACTGGGCTTAGAAAGTGTTCCATCTGTTAGCATCAGAGCCAGATTCAAACCACTGGCTGGCCTCACAGTGGATTTGGCTCCAGCACTGCTTGGTACCCACAACTGCCAAGTAAGCAGACATCATTAGATGGACCAACACAATCAGGCCCTCCCTGTCTGTCTGTAAGAATGGGTCTGTCCATCTTCAGCGTGACACTAAGGGGACCCGACATCCACGCGACCCCCAGCCTCATGGGGAGGCTCTGTTGGGTGCTCAGCCTGCAGGGTTGAGAAAACAGTATCTTTCTGACTCTGCTCTGTGCACATGAGGGAAGCGTCACTCTTACTGGTTTTCCCTGTGCTGGTGTCCCCCAGATGGCAGGGGACAGGCAGCCAGTGGGGCAGGGGGACAGGGAGATGCCTGTGAAACCTCTTCGGCCACATCTGTTCATTTGTCTAGATTGCTCCCACTGATTTCAGCCTGATTCTTTAAAATGAAACCATTGGCATGAGATTTACTTAATGGCTTGTCTGAAATTATTAGGACTAATGTTGATGGAAGGGTTTTCACTGAAGGCTGACAACAGGATGGAGAAAGGGAGACAAGAAAATCCTGGCTAATCTGAGTGGGACTCTGGGGTGAAGGAAGGCAGGGAAACTTCCCATGAGGTGTTCAGGGCATTCCTTGGGCTCCATCTCAGAGAGTGAGTGAGTGACTTCAGGGATCTGGACAGGACACACGCAGTCACCCACAATATCCACAGGGCATCTTTCCAGCCCTTGGGTCTCAGTACCTCCTGATCAGAAGGTTCAGGGCTTACACATTCTTACGGATTGAATGAGTGGTGTTCATGGTACACAGATTATGGTGCATGGACCCAAAACATACCCCTAGAAAGTGATCACTCTGTATATTGTTTTTATTCTAAGTCCCCGTGTAATTTAAACACAAGAGGCTTCCCAGGCGGCGCTAGTGGTAAAGAACTCACCTGCCAATGCAGGAGAGTTAAAAGATATGTCTTAGATCCCTGGGTGGGGAAGATCCCCTAGAGGAGGTCATGGCAACCCACTCCAGTATTCTTGTCTGGAGAATCCCATGGATAGAGGAGCCTGGTGGGCTATAGTCATGGGGTTGCAAAGAGTCAGACATGACTGAAGTGACTTAGCACAGCACTCTTGAAAGAGTCCTTTTGGTATTTACCTTAACAAAGGACGAGGAGCCTGGTGGGCTATAGTCATGGGGTTGCAAAGAGTCAGACATGACTGAAGTGACTTAGCACAGCACTCTTGAAAGAGTCCTTTTGGTATTTACCTTAACAAAGGACCACGCAGAAGCATGCTGGCTGCAACAGACCACAGAGAAACGTGGCCGAGAGGAGCTACCCCTCGCCCAAGGTCAGGGGTGGCGACCGAGAGGAGCAACCCCACGTCCAAGGAGTGGCAGCTGCCTGGGTGCAGGAGGGCCAAGAGGAGCTACTCCACATTCACAGTCAGAAGGGGTGGCCATGAGGAGATACCCCTCGTCCAAGGAAGGGTAAGGAGCAGCAGCTGCGCTTTGCTGGAGCAGCTGTGAAGAGATACCCCAGGACCAAGGTAAAAGAAACCCAAGTAAGACAGTAGGTGTTGCAAGAGGGCATCAGAGGGCAGACACACTGAAACCATAATCACAGAAAACTAGCCAATCTGATCACACAGACCACACCACGGACCTTGTCTAACTCAATGAAACTAAGCCATGCTGTGTGGGGCCACCCAAGATGGATGGGTCATGGTAGAGAATTCTGACAGAATGTGGTCCACTGGAGAAGGGAATGGCAAACCACTTCAGTATTCTTGTCTTGAGAACCCCATGAACAGTATGAAAAGGCAAAATGATAGGATACTGAAAGAGGAACTCCCCAGGTAGGTGCCCAATATGCTACTGGAGATCAGTGGAGAAATAACTCCAGAAAGAATGAAGGGATGGAGCCAAAGCAAAAACAATATCTAGTTGTGGATATTACTGGTGATAGAAGTTAGGTTTGATGCTGTAAAGAGCAATATTGTATAGGAATCTGGAATGTTAGATCCATGAATCAAGGCAAATGGGAAGTGGTCAAACAGGAGATGGCAAGAGTGAACATCAACATTCTAGGAATCAGCGAACTAAAATGGACTGGAATGGGTGAATTTAACTCAGATGACCATTGTATCTACTACTGTGGCAAGAATCCCTTAGAAGAAATGGAGTAGCCATCATGGTCAACAAAAGAGTCCGAAATGCAGTATTTGGATGCAATCTCAAAAACAACAGAACCATCTCTGTTCATTTCCGAGGCAAACCATTCAATATCACGGTGATCCAAATCCATGCCCCAACCAGTAACACTGAAGAAGCTGAAGTTGAACAGTTCTATGAAGACCTACAAGACCTTTTAGAACTAACACCCAAAAAAGATGTCCTTTTCATTATAGGGGACTGGAATGCAAAAATAAGAAGTCAAGAAACACCTGGAGTAACAGGCAAATTTGGCCTGGGAATACAGAATGAAGCAGGGCAAAGGCTAATAGAGTTTTGCCAAGAGAACACATTGGTCATAGCAAACACCCTCTTCCAACAACACAAGAGAAAACTACATATGGACATCACCAGATGGTCAACAAGAAAATCAGATTGATTATATTCTTTGCAGCCAAAGATGGAGAAGTTCTATACAGTCAGCAAAAAGAAGACCGGGAGATGACTGTGGCTCAGATCATGAACTCCTCACTGGCAAATTCAGACTTAAATTGAAGAAAGTAGAGAAAAGCACTAGACCATTCAGGTATGCCCTAAATCAAATTCTTTATGATTATACAGGGGAAGTAAGAAATAGTTTCAAGGGACTAGATCTAATAGACAGAGTCCCTGATGAACTATGGAATGAGGTTCGTGAAATGGTACAGGAGACAGGGATCAAGACCATTCCCATGGAAAAGAAATGCAAAAAAGCAAAATGGCTGTCTGAGGAGGCCTTACAAATGCCTATGAAAAGAAGAGAAGCAAAAGCAAAGGAGAAAAGAAAAGATATAAGCATCTGAATGCAGAGTTCCAAAGAATAGCAAGGAGAAATAAGAAAGCCTTCCTCAGCGATCAATGTAAAGAAATAGAGGAAAACAACAGAATGAGAAAGACTAGAGATCTCTTCAAGAAAATTAGGGATACCAAGGAAACATTTCATGCAAAGATGGGCTCGATAAAGGACAGAAATGGTATGGACCTAACAGAAGCAGAAGATATTAAGAAGAGATGGCAAGAATACACGGAAGAACTGTACAAAAAAGATCTTCATGACCCAGATAATCATGATGGTGTGATCATTCATCTAGAGCCAGACATCCTGGAATGTGAAGTCAAGTGGGCCTTAGAAAGCATCACTACGAACAAAGCTAGTGGAGGTGATGGAATTCCAGTTGAGCTATTTCAAATCCTGAAAGATGATGCTGTGAAAGTGCTGCACTCAACATGCCAGCAAATTTGGAAAACTCAGCAGTGGCCACAGGACTGGAAAAGGTCAGTTTTCATTCCAATCCCAAAGAAAGGCAATGCCAAAGAATGCTCAAACTACCGCACAATTGCACTCATCTCACATGCTAGTAAAGTAATGCTCAAAATTTTCCAAGCCAGGCTTCAGCAATACGTGAACCATGAACTCCCTGACGTTCAAGCTGGTTTTAGAAAAGCAGAGGAACCAGAGATCAAATTGGCAATATCCATGCTGGATCATTGAAAAAGAAAGAGAGTTCCAGAAAAACATCTATTTCTGCTTTATTGACTATGCCAAAGCCTTTGACTGCGTGGATCACAATAAACTGTGGAAAATTCTGAAAGAGATGGGAATACAGACCACCTGACCTGCCTCTTGAGAAACCTATATGCAGATCAGGAAGCAACAGTTAGAACTGGACATGGAACAACAGACTGGTTCCAAATAGGAAAAGGAGTACGTCAGGGCTGTATATTGTCACCCTGCTTATTTAACTTATATGCAAGAGTACATCATGAGAAATGCTGGGCTGGAAGAAGCACAAGCTGGAATCAAGATTGCCAGGAGAAATACCAATAACCTCAGATATGCAGATGACACCACCCTTATGGCAGAAAGTGAAGAGGAACTGAAGAGCCTCTTGATGAAAGTGACAGAGGAGAGTGAAAAAGTTGGCCTAAAGCTCAACATTCATAAAACGAAGATCATGGCATCTGGTCCCATCACTTCATGGCAAATAAATGGGGAAACAGTGGTAACAGTGTCAGACTTTATTTTGGTGGGCTCCAAAATCACTGCAGATGGTGACTGTAGCCATGAAATTAAAAGACGTTTACCCCTTGGAAGGAAAGTTATGACCAATCTAGATAGCATATTGAAAAGCAGAGACATTACTTTGCCAACAAAGGTCCATCTAGTCAAGGCTATGGTTTTTCCAGTAGTCATTTATGGATGTGAGAGTTGGACTGTGAAGAAAGCTGAGCGCCGAAGAACTGATGCTTTTGAACTGTGGTGTTGGAGAAGACTCTTGAGAGTCCCTTGGATTGCAAGGAGATCCAACCAGTCCATTCTAAAGGAGACCAGTCCTGGGTGTTCACTGGAGGGACTGATGCTAAATGTGAAACTCCAGTACTTGGCCACCTCATGTGAAGAGTTGACTCATTGGAAAAGACCCTGATGCTGGGAGGGATTGGGAGCAGGAGGAGAAGGGGATGACAAAAGATGAGATGGCTGGATGGCATCACCGACTCAATAGACAAGAGTTTGAGTAAACCCCGGGAGTTGGTGATGGACAGGGAGGCCTGGCGTACTGTCATTCATGGGGTCGAAAAGAGTCGGACACCACTGAGCGACTGAACTGAACTGAATTGACAAAAGGCTTATGTTACTTATATGTGTGAAACAGGGTTGTGTGTCCCCAGAGCCCACCTGTGGATGGCGGGTGCTTATCACTGCAGGTGCAGGGGCTGAAAAGGCTGACTGTCCCTGAATCCCACTCTTCAACAGCGCTGTTATTCAGGAGGCTGGTGCTGTTATAAACATCCTGATTTTTACAGACAGGAAACCAAGGCTCAAGGAATCATATCATTGTCCAGGTCTGCAGCATGAGTAAGGACTGGATCTGGGATTTGAAATTGGACAGCTGGACCCTAGCAAGCCTGCTCCTAACAGCTCTGTTCTACCCCAGGGTTCAGTGTGACCTCACCTTATCTAATGACACCTGCAAAGAACCCCATCCTCACTAAGGTTACATTCTGGAGTCCTCAGTGGGCATGAATTTGGGGGGACATCATTCAACCCATTGCAAAGACCAACGGACCCAATATTCTCAAGCAGTTTGCAGGCCATTTGCAGCACAAGGCATTATCAGTTATCTGGTCTCCTAATTCAGCCCCAAACCTCCTGCCAGAGAAGGTCACAGCTGCCTTGTTAGTCCTGGACCCAGATACAAGCCTCTGGGATATCATCAGGTCTGGAGGAACAGCCCCTGGAGGGCATGGCTTGTCAAATTTGAGGCTGGAGTTGAAGACGTGGGTGTTGGCAGCCAGCACGGCTAACGTGTGCAGGTTTCTCGACTCTGGATGGACTGAGAACCTCTGCCCCCACAGCAGCAGACAGACCCACAGGTTATTGCCAGAGAAACCATCCAAAGATGGGCGAGCACAACCATCCAATCAGAAGCAGTGAGCCAGACCCCAGAGCTCACTCACTGGTGATCTGTTGTTCAGTTGCTCAGTCGTGTCCAGCTCCCTAAGACCCCACGGACTGCAGCATGCCAGGCTTTCCTGTCCCCCACCATCTCCCAGAGCTTGCTCAAACTCAACTCCATTGAGTCGGTGACGCCATCCAACCCTCTCATTCTCTGTCTGATGATCTTTTGCTAAACAAGGGGCTCCCGTACTTGCTCACAGCCGTGGTCCTTATCCCTCTGAGCCCGTCTCCAAGGTGCTCAACAATTCAAGTACACTTTGTTTCTGGAAAGCCCGGGGAGGAAGTAATCATTAAAAACATGTAAATTAAGTTACCCCAGGAGCTTAATAGATTAGTCATCGACTTTTTCCCTCCTGTTGGATCTTAACCTTCTGTGGAAATTAATCACCAAATGGCTCAAAGAAGCCACCAAAGGTTGGCACGCCCTAGTCACACAGACTAGAGGGACCCCTCCTCCCCGCCATCTTCACTTCATCTCCCCCTCCCCAGAAGCCTGTCATTGACTCAGACATGACTATCTTGGGGCCAGCCTGAAGGCCCTGACCACTTGCTTCCTCCTCCACAGGTGTTACCCAAGGCAGGTCCCACCCCATGGGACAGACATGTCAGCCTCACATGCTCCAAAGAGAAGGACTTTGGCCTCAACAAGAGAGGGAAGAAAAGCAAGTTTCTGTGCCTTGTGAGTTCATGCAGTCATTAGTCACCATATGAGCATTTATTGAGCACCTATGATATACTGGGGCTTCCCTGGTGGCTCAGTGGTAAAGAATCTGCCTGCAATGCAGGAGACCTGGGTTCGATCCCTGGGTCGATCCCTGGGTCAGGAAGATGCCCTGGAGGAGGAAATGGCAACCCACTCCACTATTCTTGCCTAAAGAATCCCATGGACAGAGGAGCTTGGCAGGCTACAGTTCATAGGGTCACAAAGAGTCAGACCTCAGAGCAGTGACCCCAACCATGGAACCACGTGATCCCAACAGTGTGGCCAGAAGGGACCACAGGGACCCTGGGAACCCAAGAAAGGAGGGGCAAAAGGTTCTTGGGGAAGCCAGGGGGGCCTCATGGAGGAGAGGATGCTCTGAGCTTCATCTTAAGCAGGGGCAGGCGTCTGCCATGGGAGAGCTTCTCCAGGGAGGAGCAGCCTGAGTCAGGCCTGGAAGCAGCCAGACCCAGGTTCAGAGCACGATGCAGCCTCTGCCTCCAACAACCAGCTGTGTGATGAAGTTGTCACTCTGTAGTCATCTGCCCTCTCGAGCACCAGTCTTCTGGCCCAGGAAGTCTTACTTGCAGGTAAGAAGCTACACATGTTGTTTGTCGCTCATTCATGCCCAACTCTTTGCAACCCCATGGACTCCAGCCCACCAGGCTCCTGTGTCCATGGGATTCTCCAGGCAATAATACTGGAATGGGTAGCCATTCCCTTCTCTGGGGGATCTTCCTGACCCAGGGATCAAACCCAGGTCTCCTGCATTGCAGCAGATTCTTTGCCATCTGAACCACCAGGAAAGCCCACATATAGAAATGGTTAGTTATTAATACAGCTGCCGGTGCCCCTATTATTACAGGTTCCAAGAGCTGGCGCCCTAGGGCTGCTGGAGCTCAGACTGTGAGGCTGGAGAAACACAGAAGAAGATAGAAGTCGGTGAAGAGTGGTAGGCAGAGAGACGAATGAGTGAATGCATGCATGCATGAACAAAAAGTGAATAAAAGGATCAAGAATGATCACTGCCACATTGAAGGGTTTTGTCCTAGGATTCTGGGAGGACCTGCAAGGGACCCCAGGTGGAGCTGCTGGCTCAGACACACAGACCTGGACAGGTGTGCTGCAGGCGGCACGATCCACAGAATCCTTTCCAGCCCTCCTCCTGGCCAACATCTTTGTCCATCACTCTGGCTTGACTCTTGAGGACCCAGAAGGCCCTCATTCAGTCCCTGCCAGGTCACCCCTCCAAACACCAACATCTTCCCATGGGGACTTCCACCCCTGTGTCATTCCACACTTTATTCCCATCACAGTTTCCTGCCATAACAAGTGACCACAATTGTGCTCCACAGAGGACAAGTCGGGGCTGCCTCCAGAAGAAGCATTGATGGCACAATCCCAGGGGGTTCAGCACAGCCTTGAAGGGGTACGGAGAACGTGGCTTCATTTCAGACATTAAAGAGAAGGGCGACTTGGTGAGAGGCAAGTTCCAGTCTCACATCAGTTTGTGAGCATCTCCCAGGACAAGACCAGAGCTGTGCCCCTCTGCCTGCCCATGCCTGTCACCCAGCATGTGGTCAGGGCCCAGCTCACCCCTGCTGACCGCCCCCCGCCCCCCGCACAGGTCTCACAGTCCAGAGCAGCGGGTGAAGGGAACAGCACCACCTTCTCCTCTCTCCTGGGAGCCTGAGCAGTGGTTACATGGAGGTCTGTGGACCAAGGGCAGCCAGAAGCCAGCCCTCCACCTGCCTCCTCAGCCAGGGGGCCTCTGTTGCTGAGATCCACACCCTGCCTGCAGGAAATGCGCACCCAGCAGCTGCTTCTGGTGAGCGAGCAGAGAGTCGGGGAGATGCCAATTTGTGGCAGACGTCTGAAGAAGCTATTTCTAAAACAGCAATTACCAGAAAGGAGGACAAATTACTACTTACTTCAGAGACTTTCACACATGGAGAATCAGGGCCCTACAAAGTAATCAGGGCAATGTGTTTGCAAAACTGCATTATTTATATTGAAATATTTCACGGAGAAAGGTCAGGGACCAAAATTGAAGGTTAGCGAGGAATAAAATACCAGGGTCACCGTATCACTTGGAAGTCTGCACAGGGCCTTGATTGCCAACACATTAGGCACTTTTGAAAACTATTAAATAAATCCAGGCTGGTATCCAACGTTGGATTTCTAGGAAAATATGAGCTCCGTTGCCCAAGCCCAATGGTGAAACTACAGAGCAAGCAGAGAGGCCCGGCCCACGCCTGCGGCCCAGGGAAGCAGCCATTGGACACCCAGGCCATCCATCAGACCTTGATGGGTTGCCAGGCAACCACCCAGCCTCTCTAGGGGCCCACCCAGAGTCACCAGGACATTAATAGCTGGTCCAGGGCTGGGGAGGGAAGGAGGGAGGCGGCTTGGGAAAGGGCGGAGCAGGTTGGCTGGAACTTTGACTTGGGCCTTGCAAGGGGATGGCAGCAAGCAGCTCCCCTGGATTGGGGTCAAGGCTATGGGCCCCCTCTTTACACTGTAGCCCCCACCCTCCACTTCCAACCCTCCCCACGGACTAAATGTTCCCCCAGGAGAGGACCACCAGGCACCATCAGTTCAGTAACACATAGGTATATCATGCTTGCACTGCCCGGGTCTAATTTGATTCTGGAAACACCTCCCATGAAGCTGAGAGAGAAGGAGGCTGAGTCCTCAGGGTGGCTATTCTGTTTTCCCAGGAAGCTCCAGGCCCCCATTTGGGATGTCCAGGTTGCTGCAGCAGCAGACGGTTACCTCTGCCTCCTGGGTCCAGGCACAGTCCCCAGATCTCTATTCCAGGGTCCAGCACTGAGCTCACTGAGTGAGGAGCAAAGCTTCCAGGGACCATGATGGTGAGGGGAAGGCCAACACATGGGGTCCACTGGGGGACTTAGGTCACACCTGCCTGAATGCCTTCCTGCCCACAGAGAAATGCCTCTGGGCTGGGTCTGCATTTCATTCAGTGCCTTATCCTATTCATCCATTCATCTCTATATCCATCCTTTCATCCACCATCCTTCCATCCATCTATCCATCCATCATCCATCCATCCCTCCACCCATCTGTACATCCAGCCAGCCAACCACCAGCCACCATCCACCCATCCATCATCCATCCATTCACCATCCATCCATCCATCCATCCATCCACCCATCTGTACATCCATCCATCTGTACATCTATCCATCCATCCATCTCTACATCCATCCATTCATCTGTACCTCCATCCATCCATCCATCCACCCATCTGTACATCCAACCATCTGTACATCTATCCATCCATTCACCCCTCTTGTATGCATACGTACACATATGCACTGAAAATTATCCTAGTGGCTCTTGGGCAGACCCTATCAGAGGAGGGTGGGTCCACAGAAACAGAAATCCTTAGAGGGACCTTTGTTGTCAGTGTCTCAGAAGGTTCCATGTGGCACATGGAGCTTGGCCAAAGGCTGAGCAAGGGCTCAGCATATCCTTATTGACTCTGCACACAGAAAACCTGTGTGCTTGTGAGGTCAACAGCCCAGAAGCAGGAGCCCAGGGAGGCCTGTCAGACTGTCACAGAAGACAGAAGGGCTCTGGCAGGAAGGAGGGACCCTCCACAGTCTGTCCTCAGACAGCAAAGAAACACATCCACAAAGGTCAGAGTAAGGGGATCTCCAAGACCCTGGTGGGGACCACTCACCTGAAACCCCAGCTAGAAAACTTTGGATAGGAAGGTCTACCCACAGCCAGTCATGTAATTTTCAAGGCCTGGTGCAAAATGAAAATGTGGAACTCCTTGTTCAAAAGGCAGCAAAAAAAAAAGTGCTAAAGGTAAGAAACTATAAACCACTTTCCTTTCTTCCACTGTCTCTGTTTTGACTTATCATGGTGATTTATATTTGCTGTACAGTACCATTTTAAGTCAAGAAAAATTTAAATTTCAAATTATTAGCATGGATTTTTACCGTTCATCTTTATATTGTGCAATGCCAATTTTAAATGCAAACATAAGAGCATTTAACTCCTATGCAGAATAACTGAAATTGTACTATTCATATTTTGTAGCTCGTATATGAAGATGTATTTCATTCTTCCCAGAGCAGCAGAAAGTCTGCACAAAACCAACACAACTGCCTTTAATTCACTCTCAGATCAGGCACACTTTCCCAGCGCTCTGTGCCTTTGGCACATGGATTAAGGAAGGTTTCAAAGGGAAGGGGGGTGCGTCATCCTTGATCCCCTTTACTTCTGCATCATTTTTTTCCCACAGAAGTGGTTGGTTGCTGACACAGGGCAGTGAAAGGAATAAGAAAGGACACAGGGCTCCTTGGTCATTCATGCTTCTTAGGAGGCCAGAGCCTTCTTTCTGCTTTCAGAGCAAGTTCTGGTTCAAATGGGACTGCTGGCCGCTCGGGATGGTCAGTGCCGCCCTTTGCCGTGGACCTGATTCGCTTCCCGTGGACCAAGCCAAGTCGTGCTGGTCTCACCATGGGTCTCCCAGAGTTCTGTGCTTGTGGGGAACCACGAATGCCAAGTGCCAGTGGGATTTTGAAGAACAGTGGACACACCCCCCTTGTGTCTGTTCCACTCACATACACGTCTTTACCATAGTAGCTCACACACATGTCATTGCCGTAGGACTTTGCTCAGAAAACCCAAGTTCAAAGTTAACAAAACAGTAAGAATTCAAGACTGAGACAGTACAGAATGAAACCAAGCATGGACCACATTGACTGGGGGGTTCCATGGACACACAGCTCTCGTGCCCATCGAGTTCCCTCAGGGTAAGTCTGCTGGTGTGAGGACAGTTTCCCCAGGAAGCACCTGCCTCCTCTTCCAGGTGGTTCTGCCCTCTTCTGTAGACCTGGAAGAGGAAAAAGGAGGGAGTCTCAGAGGATGAGCCCCTTGTTGCCTCAGCTCACACACAAACCCTCATGCACATGCACATGGTGTCAGGCTGACCCGAGCCCTCCCAGGCCCCTCACCCTCTGTGCCCGGCAAGACAGCAAGCGTGGAGACAGCTCAGCTCAACAGGCCCCCACCAAAGACTCCCATTTCTGTGTATGAATCTGCACATGTGACCCAGAGTGCACTCACCTGGTTCAACAGGACCAAATGATGTTCCCAGCATCTGGGTGGCTGAAGGCATCAAATTCAGTGAAACTGCCTCTCCTGTCTTGCTTTCAACCCTTTGAGCTATTTTTAAAATCCTTTTTGGGTCCTGGAAGGGTTTCGCCTCTATGACTACAGAAGCAAGTTCCCCCCAGCAGCCCACAAATAAGTGTGCAGGGGGATGCCCACTCATGCCCACGTGTGCAATCCTTCCAACGCCACATGAAATATATACTCTGTTCTCAAGATGCACTCACCCTTGCACCACCATGCACAACAACCTATACCATGCGGTTGGGGCCAGGAGTGCCCTCGTTGACTACTCTTTGGAAAACATCCTCAGAGCTGGGACACATTATTCTCAAGATCACCAAGAGTGGACTGTGTTCATCTGGACACTGAAGCTGGACACTGTTGACAGGGGATGAGATGGTTGGATGGAATCATTGACTCAATGGACATGAGTTTGAGCAAGCTCCAGGAGATAGTGAAAGACAGAGGAGCCTGGCATGCTGCAGTTCATGGGGTTTCAAAGAGTTGGATATAACTGAGCAACTGAACAACAACAACTGTTTTCAGAAACCTCTGCAGGTTACCTGGAATGAAGACTGAGGTCTCAGGGGTGTAGATGGGGGAGCCACAGCTAAGTGCCTCCAGGGTGATCAGTGGAGCTTACTTTGGTGGTTAAGTACACAACCTCTAGTTTCAGACTGCCTGGGTTTTAATCTTGACCTCATCAATGTGTTATCTGTGTGACATTGGGCCAGTCACTCCACCTCTCTGTGCTTTGGAATCTCTGTCTGTGGAGGTTGAATATAAGAGTTCTTACTGCAGAGAATTCTTCTGAGGATTAAATAAGCATGTGATGTACTGAGAACACTCTCTGATGCATGGTAAACACTTTGTATTAATACATGTAAAATGAAAGAAAATGTTAGTGGCTCAATCGTATCCGACTCTGCGATCCCATGGGTTGTAGACTGCCAAGTTCCTCTGTCCATGGGATTCGCCAGGCAAGAATACTGGAATGGGTTGCCATTCTTTTCTTCAGGGAATCTTCCCAACTCAGAGATCGAACCTGGGTCTCCTGCAGGTGGATTCTTTACTGTATGAGCCACCTGGGAAGCCTGATATATACTGCCTATTTTTTATCCTCACTATTCAGGAAAGACATTCACAGAGGTGCTCAGAGAGCAATGCCTCCCGGGACCAAGGAACTCCCCTCAAGGTCTCTCTAAGCTATCTTCTCAATACCAACATCTCCCTAGACCAGTGCTGTCCAAGAGAACTTTCTGGAATGATTAGAAAGTCCCTTTCTACACTGTCTGTCTCAAGATCCACCATCTAAGACATGATGATTGTGACCAAGGAAGTGAATTTTTAGTTTATGTGCATTTTAATAAATTTAAATTTACAAAGTAACTTGCAGCTGTCATGTTCAATAGCTCCAATCACTTCCAGAATTTCTCATTTTGAAGGAAAAAAAATCATTTATTCAAACGTGACTAGGAAATCCTGATTTCTATATGCCTCTTACAGACGGCTCCTGAGTTCTCAGGAGCTGATTAAAGTTCCTGAGAAGTCCTACAGCAATTATATTTTGTTCACCCTATTGTTTGACAAATTTATTTGACCACACTGTCTCTTTTCTGTGTGGATGTATACAGCACTCATCAACACCCCACAGATGATTCCAAAAGTCTGTGTCCGCAAGACCAATGATGTCATTCGGGCTTTGAAAGCTACCCAAAAGGGGCTTTGTTTTAATGCCTCTTTTCAGTGTTCCTGGTTCCAGAAACTGAGAGTCAATGCTAAGTCACTCATGAAGTCATTCAACAAACATGTGATGTGCCCTTACCATGCCCCACTCTGTGCTGCACCGGCAGATACATAACCATCTCCTTCTTTACAGGCCCTGGGGCTTCCCTGGTAGCTCAGCTGGTAAGAAATCTGCCTGCAATGTGGGAGACCTGGGTTTGATCCCTGGGTTGGGAAGATCCCCTGGAGAAGGGCAAGACAACCCACTACAGTATTCTTGCCTGGAAAATCCAATGAACAGAGGAGCCTGGCAGGCTACAGTCCACGGGGTCGCAAAGAGTCTGACACAACTTAACACACACACATGCATACACAGTCCTTCTCCCAGAGATGTGAGCATCCTCCCTGGAGGTGAAGGAGAGAACAAGAGTAAGGACTCAAGGAGCAGAGCTGGACGCAGAAACAGGGTGCTGGGCCCCTGACTCCCCCCAGCACAAAGCCCCTTAATGAATTTTAGATTAAAAAGCCCAGATACTGGCATATTCTTAAGATGCTTAATAAAGCAATTGGACCGTAAGTCAATCTGGCCCTCCAAACGAAGCCTCCAGTGTGGAAGCCAACCAGCTTTACCAGGCCTGCTTAATGCAAAATGGGTAATGTCATTTACAAGCCTCGAAGGCAAGCTTATGAATAAAAGAACAATGCTCAAAAACAAGCCCCGGAAATTTCTATGCATTGCAAACAGCTCAGAGCACATCCTCGCACATCCTCAGGGCACATCCAGTGCCCTCAGCCCAGTCATTCAGCCCAGCCCTGGGCTCTCCTGAAAGATGAGTTCCCCAAGAGCAGGCAAGCCTGAGGGAAATGCAGGAAGCCTGATGTTTCAAGCGTCCGAGCCCGCTCCTGCCCCACAACTACTGGGGACCCCTGGAGGCCAGAAGACACACAGACCAGTGACGCAATGCATGTCTAGTGCCCTCCGTCAGGCCTCCTGTGCTGCTGGCCAAGGCTGCTGGAACTACTGCCTCCATTCAAAAATCAGCCCTCTGCAGAAATTATGTCCATAATTTCTGGGGACCCAGCTCTAGGACAGGGGTTCAGTGTGACGACCCCCACATGCCAAGGAACCTGCAGAGGAACCCCTGCTCCAGGGCAGGACTCCAGCAGAGGTGCATTAAAGAGAGAACAAAGCAGAGAGGAGGGGAAAACATCTCTCAGGATTCAAAACGAGAAGATGAAATGCCTGGGAACGAAAGAGGCTTTTCAGAGAAGTTTTCATCCGGTGCCAGCGCAGTTTGAGATACTCAGAAGAGATGGAAATCTGGGCATGTTGCTGGCCAAAATCTTGGCTTTCTCTGCCCACTGAAGATGGATAAAAAATACGGAGATAAAGTTTGGAGGAACTAGAATGGTCGTTTTAATTCTCAGCCGGCAGAGAGGGTTACACAGTAAGCCCGTGTCTCAAGGACAGTGCCCGTGCTCCAGGAGAAGTCTAGGGGCTTATATAAGATGAGACATCACGGTCAGGAGTCAGAGATGAGGAATAAAGGTGTGGGATCTTGTCAGAAACAGTCATAGGCTGGCATCACTAACCCAGTAATTGAGTCTGGCAGTTCAGTCGCTCTGTGGCCTTTTCCCTGATATGTAACTACAAGGCGAAGGATGTTGTAAGGGTAAACCCCAGATTGTTGCTGTTGTTCAGTCACGCAGTCACATGTTTGGGACCCCATGGACTGCAGCACACCAGGTTTCCCTGTCCTTCACTATCTCCCGGAGCTTGCTCAAACTCATGTACACTGAGTCAATGATGCCATCCAATCATCACATCTTCTGTCGTCCCCTTCTCCTCCTACCCTCAGTCTTTCCCAGCATTAGGGTCTTCTCCAATGAGCTGGCTCTTCAGGATGTATTTAGCATGGAGTCAGAAGGAAATAGGTGTGAAGCGTAGCTCCTGCAAAGTTAGTGGCAGAAAAGCATACTTAGTTACAGACATGCAGAGTTAGGAGCAGTTAAAGTTAAAAAAAAAAAATTAGGACTGTCCATACCTGCTCACTGTTCTCTTTATCTTCTTTGTTCTCAGAAAAGGGAAAGAAAAAAACTCATTCCTCTTTCTGTCCTTTTCACTGCAACGGGCAGATGGATTGGATAGCTGTGAAGGCTGCTGGTTTGGTAGATGTCCTGGGAAGAGACAGGTCGGCTGGGACTACATTCTCCACAACCCTGCAGGGCAAGGGCACCAAGGAGGCTCTGAAAGGTCTCCTGCCTCTGTAGATTTCACCCCAGGAACACCTAGGAACACCGGTGCCCACTTACACAGGCTGGGAAGCAGGACAAATGGCCATTCACCTCCCTCCTGAGGTCCCAGGTCTCCTTGGTCAGAGTCATGCTGATCTGGCAGGAAGACCCTCTATATCTCCTCTAAACAGGATCCCCAAGTGGATGAATCAGCAGGTTCTTTTGAGTTTCAGCCCTCCATCAAGAACCTTTCTTATCTGAAACACAAAAACGCTTGTTAACAAATATTTATTGTGCCTCTAGCCGAGCAGTTCCCACAAAGGAGAGAATTCATAGATGTTGGATCATTTATTAACTTATGTCATTCTTTCTCTCTCTTTTAATTTTTATTGGAATATAGTTGCTTTATACTGCTGTATTAGTTTCTGCTGCACAGCAAAGTGAATCAGCTCTACATATACATATAACCCTCTTTTTTGGATTTCCCTCCCTTGTAGGTCACCACAGAGCGCTGAGTAGAGTTCCCTGAGATATAAAGGGAATATCTAGTTATCTACATAGTAGTGTACATGTATGTGGGCTTCCCAGGTGGTGCAGTGGTAAAGAATCTGCCTGCCAGTGGAGAGGACCCAGGAAACCTGGGTTCGATTGCTGGGTTGGTAAGATCCCCCAGAGGAGGGCATGGCAACCCACTCCAATATTCTTGCCTGTAGAATCCCCAAGGACAGAGGACCCTGGTGGGCTACAGTGCATTGGGTTGCAAAGTGTCGGACATGCGTGAGCAACTGAGGGCACGCACAGTGTATACATGTCAATCCCAATCTCCCAATTCATTCCACCCCCGCTTCCCCACTTGGTGCCCACAACTTTGTTCTCGATGTCTGTGTCTCTGTCTCTATTTCTGTTTTGCAAATAAGATCATCTATATCAATTTTTTCAGATGTCACATATATATGCATTAATATACGATATTTGTTTTTCTTTTTCTGATTTACTTCACTCTGTTTGATAGTCTCTAGGTCCATCCACATCTCTGCAAATGATCCGATTTCATTCCTCTTTAAAAATGTACTTTTGTTTATTTGCTTATGGCTGTGCTGGTCTTCCTTGCTGCACAGGCTTTTCTCTAGCTGCAGTGAGTGGGACATACTCTCCTGCGCTATGCAGGCTTCTTCTGTTGCAGAGTGTGGGCTCGAGGAATGTGGGCTTCAGTAGTTGGAGCATTTGGGTTCAGTTGTTAGGCTCCTGGACTCTAGAGTACAGGCTCAATAGATGTGGCCCGAGGGCTTAGTTGCTCCAAGGCATGTAGAATCTTCCCAGATCAGGGATCAAACCAATGTTTCCTGCTTTGGCAAGTGGATTCTTTACCACTGAGCCATCCGGGAAGCCCCTTCATTTCTTTCAATAATGCCATGAATTCTGCCGTGATTGGCTCTAAGAGACCACCTGCTCTGTGGGGTCCTGTCCTCAACCTGCACCCAGTAACATTCTCTGAGGTTCTGTCAAGATGAGGTTCCCAAGGCAGACGTGATGCACCAGATCAGCTCTTACTTGTCCAACAAAACAACAAAGTGACGACACATTGTACCCCAATATGGAATTACTCCCACTAACACCAGCCTGGCCTTCCTTCCGGAAACTTCACAGCTCTTCTAAGTTCTTTAAATGCTCCTCTGGAGGCCCAAGATATAGGGGAGGAAAAGTTCAAATAAAAGCCAAGAGTAGACTCACTGAAAGGCGTGTTGACAACATCTAATAGCATGAATCTGTCACAGTCCGCCAGAGGGGAAGCGGCATCTGTATTCCAACTGTAATAACTACATATTGAACAGCCAGGACATGATTTATTAACAATGAGATTTTACAAACAAGTCACTATTGATGAATGGCAGCAATTTTAGACACCCTAGATCAATACCCTTTAATCGAGTCAAATCTCAGCAAATTAGATTAAAGCAAGATTCCCAAATAGCCCCAAACTAAACAGACTAATGTGTGGAAAATTCCCCATGTGATTGCATGACATGGGAGGCACTGTCATGAGCTGACAACCGCACTTTTGTTTATTTACCTGAAAATCAGGTGCTGGGGTTAAAAGACTGTGTCTGTGGTCCTTCAGAGATTTGTGGTTGGACACTTGTGAGGTGAGAGGGATCCAGCACAGAGAACTCTGGGCTACTGTCAAGGAAAGACCACCTTGGAAAAAAAGATTTCTATTCCTGCTCTCCAGCACCCACCACGTTCCGTCTGGCGAGGTGATGATCAGAGCTTAGAGCACAAGTAAACCTCAAGCCTTGCTCTGTCCCAGGCAACCTGGTTGAGTGTGGATAAATCATGTACAACTCTTCATCCACAAAGAAGAAATGGCATCCATCATTGCCACCTCCAAAGTTGCTGTGACATTAAACAAAATAACATACTTAAGAGACCAGAGGGACTTCCCTGGTGGCTCAGTGGTAAAGAATCTACCTATCAATTCAGGAGACACCAGTTCAACCCCTGGTCCAGGAAGATCCCACATGCTGTGGAGCAACTAAGCTCATGGGCCACAACTACTGAGGCTGTGCCCTAGAGCCCGGGGGCTGCAACTACGGAAGCCCATGTGCCCTAGAGCCTGTGCTCCACAACAAGAGAGAAGGCGCCACAATGAGAAGCCTTCACACCACAACTCGAGAGTAGCCCCTGCTTGCCACAACTAGAGAAAAGCCTGTGCATCAACAAAGACCCAGATCAGCCCCAAATTATTTTCTTAAAAAAGCAAGACCAGGTATGGGTCTAGCACAGAAAGGGCACATGATTATTAGTCAAAGGAGGTGACCAGCAGTACAACAGCTAGTGGGGCTGCCTCCATCCCCAAAGTATGAGAGCTGCCAGGGCAGCACCCACAGCCAGCCAGACCCCACGGAGTCAGGGTCCCCGCAAAGCTGGAGGTTGACCACGTACATCCAATCACAGCCAGCATTGCCCATGATTCTGCAGGAAGCCCCAGAAAAGCTTCTCTCACTGGGCAGATTTCACTTTGGAAATTCTTTTATACCTGGAATTTTCCAATGTTAGGCCAGGAGCCCTTGCTTCCTACACGTAAGTATGGATGCTGGCCCCATGTGTGAAGATTCAAGGGAGACCTCGGGAAGCCCGCTGCTCTTGGTCAGCGGTTCCAGGAGATACGGTGGAGTTACTGCCACTACAACCACTGGAGAGGGATGTGTCAGAGACTTGGAGACAGTCCAGTGCTCGTCCAACCCTGGAGAGACCCAGAATGATGGCCATTTGGACAGAGTCCTTGCACACTGTCACTGGGAGACCTGAAGGCAGAAGGTGATCAGGACCCTCCTCTGTTGGTTCCAGGTGGGAACAGGTAGCAACATTTGAGGCAGAGCAAGGAAGCACGTTCCCCTTCTGTTTCCATTTAGATGAAGGTGACAGATGATTCAAATAGTTACTGGCTCAAAATGCTGATGTGGTTTGTGGGCTTTCTTGGCTGACCACAAAGTCTTCCTAAACATCTGCCCCTCTTATGCTGGTCACTGTGGCTCAGGACCCAACAGAAGGGATGGGCAGCCATTTCCCAGACACCCAGTAAGCACTGGGAAAGTGGATGGGAAAGAGCTCTTGCTTCAGCCTGGGGCTCTGTCTCTACCCAGCTGTGTTTGTTCAGAGGCTTCCCAAGCGGCACATGTGGTAAAGAACCTGCCTGCCAATGCAAGAGACGTAAGAGATACGGGTTCCATCCCTGGGTCTGGCAGATCCTCTGGAGGAGGAAATGGCAACCCCCTCCAGTATTCTTGCCTGGGAAACCCCATGGACAGGGTAGCCTGGTGGGCTACGGTCCATGGGGTCGCAAAGAGTCTGACTCAACTGAAATGACTTAGCATGCATGCACATCTTGAAACTGGCTGCTCACCCCCACCTAGACAAGGGCTCCCTGGGCCCCCGGCACCAGCAAGTCCACTGTCACCTCCCTGGCCCTACTGTATTATAACTGTACTTTTTTCTTGTGGCTGCTGTAACAAATTATCCCTAATTTAGTGGTTTGAATCAGCAGATATATATTATCTCCCAGTTCTGGAGCCCAGAAATCTGAAATCAAGGTGTCAGCCAGGCTGTGCTCCCTTCAGAGACCCCAGATAAGCATCCACTTCTTTCCTCCCTCAGCCCCTGGGGTCCAGCTGCTCCTCGACTTGGGGCTGCATCTCTGCCTCCATCTGCACAGGACCCCCCTCCTCTTCTCTGTCTGCATCTCGCTCTCTTACAAGGACACGTGTCATTGGAATTAGGACCCACCTGGACTATGTGGGCAGCACCTAGGCTTAGTTGGTTAAAGCACCTGTCTAATAAACGGGAGGTCATGGGCTCAAATCCCAGAAGTACCTCAACTAAGCATCCTGGCTCTTTTGGAGGCCTCCTTGGTGGCTCAGATGGTAAAGAATCTGCCTGCAATGCAGGAGACCCAGGTTCAATCCCTGGGTTGGAACGAACCCCTGGAGAAGTGAATGGCAAGCCACTCCAGTATTCTTGCCTGGAGAATCCCATGGACAGAGGAGCCTGATGGGCTATAGTCCATGGGGTCACAAAGAGTCAGACACTACTGAGCAATTAAATTTTTGGCAGGGACAATCTAGGGTGAACCTCAGTAACACCTTTAAAGACCCTGCTCAGATAAATCCTACTCACCATTTCCAGGGATATGGACATATTCTTTTGAGGGGCCACCATTCAGCCCCCTATCCTTTTTTATCCCATCACATGCCCAGCACCAAAATAGATGCCTAATTCCATTGGCAGAATGAATGAATGAACAAGCAGTTGCTACCATGGACAGCAGTCCACAAGCTAAGGGAAGACTGGCTGAGGGGTAACTCCATGTCCTAGCATGGATGCAGGTGGGTCTAAGGCCTGGACGTCCCAGCCAGGAAGGCACCATCTATCCAGTTCCAGGTTCAGGCTGCAGGGCCCAGCTGTCTCACATTACACGGGCACCTCAAACCAGGGCTCCTTCCTGTGGCCCCTGAGCCAATCCCCTGTAACACCTATCCTGAGGCCCCCCACCCCCATCTCTGGGAGGGATGCTGCTCAACAAGTGTGGGCAGTGCATGCATGTGTAGCTGTGTGTGTCCACATATGTGCAGGCAAATGCATGTGTGTCCAGGCATGTGTGTGCGGTGTGTCTAGGTATGCAGGTGTATGCATGTATATGCGGGTGTATGCATGTATGTGCAGGTGTGTGTGCTGTGTGTGGGGGTTTGTTTGTATATTTAATTACATAGGCATACTTAGGAAACATCACCAGGAGACCTGTATCCTCTTTGGGCCTGTGATTTTCAGTCTTGTCAGAATATTAGTGCTAAAAATTATGAGACATAAATGGGGCCGGTTAACATAAAAGCCATAAAATATTTGTTACTAATGGAGCCTGGATGCAAGCAAATCTGTCTTCCAGCTATGGAGGGCCATTGTCTTAAAAAAGAAAACTGTCTTCTTAACATCAGCAGCAAGGAAGACCCTCTGGTTTGGGGTCATGCCCACACTCCCTCCCTGTTCCTGCTGGAGTCTCCAGGTGTCCAGGGCACTTGGGAAGGGGTGGCAAGGGAGACTGCAGTTCCTGGGCTTCAGTCAGGAGCCAGACAAGGTGGTCAAGGCACTGAAGTCACACATATGCCTACCCCATCCAGAAGATTCCTCCATCCTTGCAGCAGATGAGAACAGGAGGCTCAGCCAAGCAGAAGCACTGGCCCAGAGTCATACAGCTGGTCCCCGAAATGGAAGCCTAGGCCCCACATGCTTTTTGGCACAGGTGTCTAGGGGACACACACTTCCCCTCCTGAGACCCAAGGCAGGAGCAGAGCATCCCTCTTGACACAAACTGGCGTTCTCCTTCTGCCAGGGTAGATCCAGGGCCTCTGGTCAAATGTCTGAGGGACAAAGGACACTTTTTCAGAATGATCAGCAGACTCCAGTGTGCAGGGAGTCAGGACTCACAGGCACGCTGGGTGGGCTGGTGTGGGTGGGGCTACCCAACCGGGAAACTGTGCCTGACATACAGTTCTATTCACTCATCTGCTCATGCAGTGTTCACAGCAGCACCATCCAGAGCAGCCAAGACATGGAAGCAGCACAGGTGTCCACTGACAAAGGAATGGACAAAGAAAACGTGGTGTAGATGCGTATGTGGCATATACACACACACAAACAGTGGGATATTACTCAGCCGTAAAAAGAATGAAGTAATGCCATTTGCAGCAATATGAATGACCCTAGAGACTATTATACTAAGTGAAGTAAATCAGACAAAGACAAATATCATATGATGTCACTTCTATGGAGTCTAAAACAAAGTGATACAGGCTCTTCCCTGGTGGTCCAGTGCTTAAGAATCCACCTTGCAATGCAGGGGACATGAGTTCGATCCTTGGTTGGGAAACTAAGATTTCACGTGCTGTGGCTCAATGAAGCCCATGCACCACAACTACTGAGCCTGCAGGCTCCGGAGCCACAACTAGAGAGCCCACGAGCTCCAACAAAGAGCTCCTGGGCCACAGCTAGGACCTGATACAGCCTAAATAGATAAATAACCATGCCTTAAAAGGTAAAATAAAAAAATGTAAGAATGATCAAATGAATATCCAAGACAGAAACAGATTCACAGGAAACAAACTTCTGGCTACCCAAGGGAAAAGGGATGAGGGAAGGGTACATTAGGAGATAGAGATTTATATATACACACTGCTATTGCTGCTGCTGCTGCTGCTAAGTCGCTTCAGTCGTGTCCAACTCTGTGGGACCCCATAGACGACAGCCCACCAGGCTCCCCCGTCCCTGGGATTCTCCAGGCAAGAACACTGGAGTGGGTTGCCATTTCTTTCTCCAATGCATGAAGATGAAAAGAGAAAGTGAAGTCGCTCAGTCATGTCTGACTCTTAGTGACCCCATGGACTGCAGCCTACCAGGCTCCTCCACCCATGGGATTTTCCAGGCAAGAGTACTGGAGTGGAGTGCCTTCTCCATATACACACTACCATATATGAAATAGATAAACAACAAGGACCTACTGTGTAGCACCCAGAACCATACTCAGTACCTTGCAATAACCTATCATGGAAAAGAATCTGAAAAAAGAATATATATATATATATATATATATCAGTCAGTCAGTTCAGTCGCTCAGTCGTGTCCGACTCTTTGCGACCCCATGGATCGCAGCACGCCAGGCCTCCCTGTCCATCACCAACTCCCAGAGTTCACTCAGACTCAGGTGCATCGAGTCGGTGATGCCATCCAGCCATCTCATCCTCTGTCATCCCCTTCTCCTCCTGCCCCCAATCCCTCCCAGCATCAGGGTCTTTTCCATCTTTTCCAATGAGTCAACTCTTCACATGAGGTGGCCAAAGTATTGGAGTTTCAGCTTCAGCATCATTCCTTCCAATGAACACCCAGGACTGATCTCCTTCATGATGGACTGGTTGGATCTCCTTGGAGTCCAAGGGACTCTCAAGAGTCTTCTCCAACACCACAGTTCAAACGCATCAATTCTTTGGCACTCAGCTTTCTTCACAGTCCAACTCTCACATCCATACATGACCACTGGGAAAACCATAGCCTTGACTAGACGGACCTTTGTTGGCAAAGTAATGTCTCTGCTTTTGAATATGCTACCTAAGTTGGTCATAAGTTTCCTTCCAAGGAGTAAGCGTCTTTTAATTTCATGGCTGCAGTCAGCATCTGCAGTGACTTTGGAGCCCCAAAATATAAATATGCATCGCTGGAACATTTTGCTGTACACCTGAAACTAAAACAGCTATACTTCAATAAAAGGTAGTGATAAACTAAAGCATTTAGGGAGCACCTCTCTTAGGTGCCACATGGTATTGGGGCTGGGATGCAGCCATGAGCAAAAAGTGACCCCCCCTCCTCACCAAGAGCAGAGCCTGTGTAAGCTAACAAGAGAGCAGTGCAGCCAGGGAGGGCCGAGGTGCTGCACAGGCCAGAGCAGGGCTGGGGGACAGTGAGCAGCGGCATTCAGAAACAGACCATGTGACCACCTGCTGAGGTCACTGTTGAGGTAGCCTTGAGGGAAGAGGTAGGCAGTGAAGACCATTAACTTCTACCCAGAAGAAAGAGTCCTAGAAAACTGGGCTACACAGAGGAACTTCACCCACAGTTCCAGGTGGTGGAAAAGATTTAGACGGGAAAGCTTTTCTCTCTGTTTTGGTTTCTGTGTCTGTCTATCCGCCTGCCTATTCATCCATGTATTTATCTATTTGCTAATATCCATTCAGCTATGATTTTTACATCTATATAGCTATCTAGGGCTTCCTCGGTGGCACTATTGGTAAAGAATCCACCTGCCAGTGCAGGAGACATAAGAGATGTGGGTTCGATTCCTGGGTCAGGAAGATGCCCTGGAGAAGGGCATGGCAACCCACTCCAGTATTCTTGCCTGAAGGATCTCAAGAACAGGGGATCCTGGCAAGTTACAGTCCACATGGTCGCAAAGAGACAGACATGACTGAAGTGACTTAGCACAGCACATCTAAGTATGTATGTATCTATCCATCCATCCATCATTCATTGATCTCTTACTATCATGTGTCTCTCTCTCATCAGTTTATGTATATATGTATCTAGGTTTCTATCATCTAGCTAGCTAGCTGATTATCCATCCATTATTATCTACCTACCTATGCATCTATTCATCCATCCATCCATCTAGCTATGCGCCCAAGCATCTATCTATGTACCTATCTAAACCATAACTTATATATATACATGCATGCATGAGAGCTCAGTCACTTCAGTCGTGTCTGATTCTGTGCGACCCTAGATATATGTGTGCATATATATGTATATTAGATAAATGTGGATAGGAGTATAAAATATGGAAACAGAAGATGTGATTAGGCTCTTGGTCACATTTGGATTTTTGTAGACATTTATCCAGAGCCAAAAATATTTTGCTCAATTTTGTTCTTATGAATTCATAATAAATAAGTAAATAATTGCAGATGACTCCTCCAGAACAAGCATGTTTTCCTCAAAATGATTGTGCCAGGATTATCCTAATTAAATGAATATTCTGGACAAAAAATAAAAGAAGTTACTCTGGAAATGATACTATGGATAATTTCAAATTTTTCCAAAAATTGGAACAGCAGCAGTTTAAAATATTCCCCCATCAGAATGCCATAGACCAGGGTGGTCTTCCTCTGAGGCCTAGCATCTCCAAGGCCCTGCATAGACCCCAGCTATTCCCTTGCAGCCCTCTTCCTGCAAAGAGAGGAGAAATTGGTTTCAACAGTGAGCCTGCTCTTGCTTGGGTGGCATTAACTAGGATTTACTGTAAAAAGCTGACACAGAGAGCTGAGAACATGGACAGTTTGAGTCTTAATTCCCCCTTTCTTCAGCAGCATTTTTCATGAAGAATTTACCGTGACTTACTTGTTCCCAGTCCACTGGCTCAATCTATTCTTAACGGCACTGCTGACAGCACACAGCCCCCTGGCTAACATCCAAGGTTTTCATTTTCATGGTGTGTCAGCTCCCTCCAGCCACACCCTTCCCCCACCCTCACTCAGGGGCCCTTGATGGTCCCCTTTCCAAGGCTGGGCTCTTAATTCCCTGTTCTTCCAATAAGCCCAGGCCCTGCCTTCAGGATGAACCCATCTCCATCCTGGAAGCCACGCCCACTTTCTGGAGGAGGTTAGCTCATTGAAGGAATTGCTCTGATGCACACAGGGACGTGGCAGTAGGTCAGCTTTGTAGCAACGGTACACGCACATCAAGGGACTGAAATCCAGCCTACGTGACTCAGGTTGACCCTTGAAAGTGCTAGGAGGCATCGAGCATCAGCTCTGGCTTCGTCCTGGGCTCTGAAAGTCTCCCTTTTGGTTTTACAAGTTAAATATGTGGCATGGGGGCTAGAACATGCGCTTGGGAGCCCAAAGACAGAAGTTCAAATCCCAAACCCTCAAGCAGGTGATCTTGGACAGTTGACCGTTTCCCCACCTTATGGGCATCAGTGTAAAATGGGAATATTATACCCATGGTGAGGCATTCCAGTGAGGATAAACAGATATCTTCTAGCGGTACCCCCTGGAGACAGAGTGAACGCACAGCACACAGAGGTCAGGGAAGGTCAAGGGCATCACAGATGAGAAGAAAAAGAGCGAACAGATCACATGCACTTCAGAGGCCAAGCAAGACTGTGGAATCCAGTGAGGCATCTCTGACCAGGTCTATCTCCTCCCATTCGGTCATTGGTAAAATATGAACGTGGCCACTGCCCGCAAGCCCATGTCCACCGTGCTCCTGCCGCAGAGTATTTATGGAGGCATCCCACCAGTCAAAGCAGACTTACGAGCTACATAAATACAAAGGATAATCCAGCAAATTCCAAGTTGTACTAAAGGGCTGCAAATCAGTGCTTGGGCTGGGTCCCAGATACAAAGAGTAAGTGTGATTAAGTGTGACTTTTTTAAAGTTTTGTTTGGATTTATTCCTAAAAGCTCCTTCACCCAGAGACTCAGATTTCTTGTTGGCACAGATGGCTGCCCTGTCATAAATCAGAGGCGGAGAATTTGAGCAGTGTCCAGAGAGAGCCAGGGAATAAAGCACAAAAGCAGGATGACTCGGAACTTTGGTGCAAAATTAAGAGATTTATCAAGACCAGTCCCGGGCCTGAGGGGGAAGTGCTGTGAGGCATGAACACCTCGTGGTACTTTCCAGCTTCCTGCACAGTGCTCCTGACTCGGCAGAGGGTTTTGTGGGCATCCCCTGGGGGCTGTGCAGGTTGGCCAAGGCAGCACACCTGGCCATGTAGGGGTAACTCAGAGATGCCACCAGCCCTCGCTAGAATGTGGGTGGAATGAACAAAGGCACAAATGACCGGGTGACGTCAGAAGACACAGGCCCACAAGCTTGTACGCTCAGCCAGGATGACACTGGTAGTCAGGGCTGGAGTCCGTTCCAGGGAGGAAACCCCCTCTTCTCTGCCCAGTGTCTGGGGAATGTTTGTCCCTGGGACAAGGGTTCCAGCCACTGCAGCATCCTCCCTGAAGGCCCAGGGACAGAAATGCTGCAGTAAAGTCTCCCAAATGACAGAGTCCTCAGCAGAGACTCTTGGCCGGGTGCTTCCTGAGCTCACTCCCCTGTGAAATGGGAATAAGAGCCTTCCTTGCTGGGTGACTATGCAGGCTACATAAGGAGCCAGCCAACAAACTCGGACTCGGAAGTGACTCCTCCTAATAGTAGCAGGTAAAGAGGGTCCAGACCCCAGCTCTGCCGTATGGAATAGTGTAGTCTCTACGCTTAGGGAGAGACACAGGGCCAGGTTTGGGGGACAACCATGTCCTCCTTGAGGCAGGGGTAACTGAGAGGTCCACCTCCCCTGCCCCCTGACAAGCACCGTGGCCTCTCTCTGCCCTGGGCTTGCTCCAGTAAGTATTGAGGACAGGTGTTCACCATGCCTTTATTTTCTGAATTTCTGATGCAATCACATCTGGGGCCTCACCAGTCCTGGAGAGGCCACCCCTCGCTGGGCCAGCTGGTTCCTAGAGATGGTAGAAGACCAGGCTGTAAACACACTTTTCTTATGTAAACCAACCCCTGCAGAGCCACGCCCCTCCTTCCTCTCTTGGGTGTCACCCTTCAGCCAGTATTCCCCTGATCTAAGCAGCCACACAGCCAGCGACAACCCCAGTGCCCTAGAGTCGGCTAGAATTATTCAGACTCCCCAGTCCTGAGACTCACCCTGCTTCATCCATTCTTTCCTGCAGGAAACACAATGCAGGTGCTTGCCAGTGTTTTCCCCTCGTTCCTTTCCCTCCTGGCTGACCTGGTGCTTCCCTGTGCAGCCCTATGTGGCGTGGCGTGCCCCCTCCACTTGGGAACCATCAGTCACAAATGACCTTTTCAATGCCAATCACCTCCTGACTTGTTGACCTCAACACATCTGAGTAATAACGAGGTCTACCCCGAGAACAGGAGGAACCAGGTGCGCTTGGTAAATCTCCACCTTCTCCCTCCTCTTGTGGACAGGCTGGCCCAGGGTGGTCACTCTCTACCTAAGGAAGACTGACAGGCTGCCCAGACAGGCCTGGCACTGCGGATGTGGGCAGGTTTGGTCAGATCTGGGGGTCAGACAAGCCAGCACACTTGACCAGCACACCTAAGCCACATCCTCACCTGGCCTCCCTGTGCAGGAAACTGGCAACTTTGTTATACTCCCCAGCATCTCCAGAACTTGGGCAGCAAGAAGGGTGCTTTCACTCAGAGGCTTCCAAGAATCTCCGTTCAGTGGAGACCACCTGTCCCCTGGGGGAGGGACCCCCAAGACAGCATGTGACTCCCCGCTTCTCCCTCTCCTCCTCCTTCCAGGAATGTGGGGCTGGTTCTCGCCCAGTCTGTGATGTAATGAGTGAATGGTCGAGTGACTTTCTTCGGCTTCCAGGCAGAGGCATCAAACTGCTGATGTGAGCCTATACGGAACATTCTTCTCCAGCCAGAGATTCAGGAAGAGTCCTTTATAGGGAGGTTCACCTCTGAGCAGTGCCATGGAGCAATGGTCATTCTGGACAGTTCTCGGCTCTGCAGCGCCCTCGTGTGAGGGAGAAGCATTACAGCACGGCGGGTGGTCCTGCACAGGGGCTATTTGTTACCACATCACAACCCAGGCCATCCTGACTGATGCAAGGCAGGCAGAGGGCCACATGGGACTCCTGGAGGGTGGCCTCCAGTAAGGCAGGGCAACAGCAGACCAAACCACTTCCAGCTGAAGAAGCAAGAGTGACAGAGATCCTTCATGCCACTGCATCAGAGAGAAGCATCTTCTCAGCATCCGTCATGTAAATTGTCATTTACAGCATCTGTCATGTAAAATGTTCTCGGAGAGAACATTTATTAAAAGTTTTCCATAAGCATTCCCCAGCTCTTTCATCACACGGCGTTACTTTTCTTTCTTTCTTTCCCGTAAGATCTTAAGCACATTTACTGCCTTCGCATAAAGGACTTTTGCTTCTAATCATATCGATTTTACTATAATTAATTTTTAATGTATTTTCCAGAGTGTTGTGTATATACAGAGAGATATTTTATCATATATTAGCATAGCCATTTCCACTTTTAAGGTCGGTTATTAAATGAACGCTAATTTATTATTGTTTTAGAGAATAGAGTGTTAACCCAATTATCATTTGCATTTTGTCGTGTACACTCTGGAATGTGATAGGGCATTGGTAATAGATGCAATAGGATTAAATGCACCGAAATGAATCTTTGGGACTCACGCTGAATTCTAATAATCGCTTGATGAGCCAGCAGGAAAGACTTCTTAGGGAAGGTAGCGACTTGCCCCCTGGCTCCATCTGATGTCAGGAATTAGAGCACTGCAGCCACACCAAACTCGCCTCGGCCTCTTCCCAGCTCTAGCACGTCTGCTCAGATGCCTGGTCCCTCTGAGACTCTGTTTTCTGATGGGCTTCCCTAGTGACTCAGATGGTGAAGAATCTGTCTGCAATGCAGGAGACCTGGGTTCAATCCCTGGATCGGGAAGATCCCCTGGAGAAGGAAATGGCAACCCACTCCAGTATTCTTGCCTGGAGAATCCCACGGACAGAGGAATCTGGCAGGCTACAGTCCATGGGGGTCACAAAGAGTCACATACAACTGAGCGACTAACACAAATGAGGGGGATAATAACCCTTCCTTCTTTGGGCCATTCATGGTTGAAGGAGGAAGTGCAGATGGGCTTGCAGGACCCCAACATTATCACCCTTCATTCCACGGGGACCCCTCCAATGCAAACCTGTTACATGAATTAGTTTGAGAGTCTCCACCTCCAGCTCAATGCTTACAGGAAATACCTTTCTCTGCCAAGCATGTGTTTTTGCATCTATATGTGAGAGAGGCATCCCCCAAGTGGGAGTGTTGCCTCTTGTGTAGAGTAGTCCAAGGAAGCGGGGCCATCTGTCTGACCTTCGTCCCCCTGTGATTGGCTCCTTGGGGCCCAGGGCCACATCCAGCCTACAGGAAGTCACAGAAGTGACAGAGAGGACGCAGCAGCCCTGCTAGCCCCAGAGGCACTGGCCACATGCTCAGACCCAGGCCATGGCTCTGGGAAGAGTCCCCGTGCCCTTGACCATCCTCGCCCCCGTGGGACACCCACCACTGTCATCAGGGCAGCACTAAGCTGTGCTTTTGTAAGATCTGGGCACGGGGTCAGCTGGGGTCATTGGTGAAGACCAGCCTCCTTTCCAACACCTGGGACCCGTGGCAGTATCCATGCCCTGCTCTGCTGGATTCCTATTCAGCCCTCCATTCTCCTTGCCAGGAAACTAGTAACGACCCATCCTGGATTAAGCCAAAGACACTAATCTACTCACACACCCACCTGTGTTAGTGGAGACTTTTCAAGGGAGATCAGTGTGGTGGAGAGAGCCACAGGAGAGCCTGGACATGAACCCATCTCTTGATCACCAGGCCACAGTGGACCGTGCGTCCCCCACCAGCTAACACAGACTGAAGTCCAAGGCTGGGGGTGAGGTTGCCAGCTGCTGATCCCCAGCAGGCTGGAGGCTGACCGTCACCCTAGGGTCATCAGCAAGGCTTCATAGAGCCTGCAGCCCTGTGCCTGCTCCCGCTGGAGGAACAAGAAGGAAGAGGCCTGGCCAGAGAAACTGGACAATGACTGGCCAAGCGAGAGAAGGACCGACTGGCCAGTGGCATTCTTCACCCCCTGAAGATCTGGCCGGGCACTGCTCACCTCCAGCAGGGGTAGCAGAGAGAGCACTCAGGGAACCTGAATTCAGAAAGGCAGGACATTGTTGGGGGGGGGGGAACCCTTCCCAAGGGACACGTCTCCCCTTCCTGAAAGCACAGATGCGGAGAGAGACAGATGCACGGCTGTGATGTAAGGATTCTCCACCATCCTGAGAGTCTGGTTCCATCCTCCCCTCTTTATGATGCTGCCTTGTCCCGTGGCATCACTAAGAATGCCCGACCTCATCTGAGAACCCAACGGCAGGGACTAGGAGACAGATAACAGATGAAAGACCCGGCTGGCACAGGTGCCCGTAGAATCCTTGTGTTGTCAGCAACCATCTCATTCATTATTCACACCTCCACCCCATAAAAAGAATTTGACTTTTCCCCTGACAAGCACAGCACTCCTGACCTCATTTAAGGTAGGGGAGAAACAGTGATATCACTCTTCGCTTGGTACTCCTCCCAGAGATGTACTCTGGTTGGGGAAAAACCCTCACTGTCACCCCTCTCGCTTCCTTAGACTCGCTGCTTCCAATGTCAAGGTCAATGAAAAGGTTGCTAGCTTCCTTCGCAAGTCCAGGGTCAGGGAAGAGGGGGCTGGGCAGTGAGCGGCTGCAAGAGTCCCCCGAGGAGTGCAGACACGAGGTTAATTCGCCTCGGTTGACAGATGGACCGCTGGAGACACTTATTTATAATATTTACACTTATGCTGAGAGGAACATTCCGGCACTGGGCCACTTATCTCATTCCTTTTGGAAGCCCTTCCTCTTTTTAACTAATGAGGAGATGGCTCACTAGAGAATTTATAGCCCTGCTTTGCCGACACACCACATTTCCATGGAGAATATTCGAGTGTGCCAACCAAGGAAGTGGCTAATTGGCTCAGAGCAGGTGGCAGGAATGGCCTGTGGTCAGGTGCCCAGAGCAGGTGGCAGGTGGGGCCTTAACATCAGGTATAACTGCCCCTGAGACCCCACACAGTTGATACAGGATGTGTGTGATCCCGCGTCCACCCAGTTCAGGTGGGAGAGTGTGTAAGGACTGTAGTAATTCCTGACATCCAGGTAGCACTGTCTCTCCATCACAGAGTCCATGGGGTCCAGCACTGTCACGGTAACAGTGGGCCATCTGAGGCTCCTGCAGAGGAATTGGGCCAAGGTGGTAGAGGAGGTCAAGGTCAACTTGAGACCACACAGTGGTCCACCCTAGCCCCAGCATGGGCGGACTCAATCCTGATTCCTTCCCTCCTTCATTCCCACCAATGCTACCAACCCCTGGCCATCTTGCTCTGCAGCTCAGCCCCTGTCTGCGTCCAACAAGCTGCCTGCCCATCCCCCTCTCCGGGCAGCTCTGATTTCCCACCTGGCATCTAACCAGGGAATGCTGTCTGGAGCTCTGCCTTGTGTGCCTTCCTGGGCTGGATCTGGGTGAGGCAGAGTTGGAGGACACAGTGGGACACAGCTTTGCCCTTGAAGCTGCCCCCTCCCTCCACTGACTCCTACCCCTGAGCCCAGCTCCCCACCCACTTAGGATCCCTGTGCGGCCAGGCAGAGATGTACTCCCACCAAAAGCCAGGTGCAGCCACACCAACTGAAGACCCTGCCCCAGAAGGACTGACTGGCCCTATGACCCACGGGTAAATCTCTTCCACTCTCGGGGCCTCAGTTTCCCCTGAATGAAGGGGGAACTACATCCTTGGTTGTTAACCTTGGTTGCACATTAGACTCTCCCAAGGGGCCTTTAAACTCTGCGGGGCCTGAGGTCGGCCCTGCCCGATCAAAGGGCAACTCTAGGGGGGAACTCAGGCATCTGCCTTTTTGATAATTGCAGCCAAAGGTGAGACCCACCGGCCTGTATCGGTGGTTCTCAAAGTGGGATCCTCGGGACAGCAGCCACAAGGGCACTTGCTAGAAATGCATATTCTCAGGCTCCCACCTGAAACCACAAATCAGAAACTCTGGGTCGGGGCCCTCCCTGGACTCCCATACTACTTAGAGTTTGTGGGGCTCCACCATCTAAGTCCTGAGGGTCTTCCCCAGCTCATTCCAGGCCAGGCAGAGTGGCAGGGCATCCATTCCGGGAGTCCTCCAGCCTTGGCTTCACGGCTCAACGCTTGCCTGGGTGTGAGGCCTGCGTTAGCAGGAGACAGCAGCAGCCAAGATTCAGAACCTGCTCTGTTTTGCTTCCGGAGCAGGATGGGGGCCGGGGGGGGGGGGTGCTTTGCACAGGAATCAGGGAGAGGGCAGTTCTCCGGGTCTCGGAGACCTCGGCCCTTGCTCCTGCCCATCCATCAGGGACTGACTCCTGGGAGGACCCCCAGCCTGGGGGGCGGGGCGGGGGGATCTGCCTGGAGGAGGCAGATGGAGAAGGAAGGATCTGCACCAGCCTGGGCATCCTGGGCGGAAGGACCCTGCCAAACGCAGCTCGCTGGTGGTGCGTGCATTCATGGAAAGGGACCCATTCCCCATCTACGGCGATGCGTGCCCCTAAAAGCGCCATGCTGTGCCGAGTTCCTGCCAGGCGGGGGCCACGTTGGAGTCCTGGACCCAAAGTGGGCCAGGCGCGGGCAACCTGCAGTGCTCAGGGTCGGCCACCAGGTGGCAGCACCGCCGCCTCGTGGCCCA